>NC_059119.1:38430567-39030567 GCF_020740685.1 Jaculus jaculus | reverse complement strand
GCAAAGCCAAAGGACCCAGGTTCAGTTTCTTAGGACCCATGTAAGCCAGATTCACAAGGTGGCACATGCATCTGGAGTTTATTTGCAGTGGCTGGAGCCCCTGTTGTGCCCATTCTTTCTCTCCCTCTATCTCTCTCAAATAAATACATAATTTTTTAAAAAATCAGGTCAATAAACAGTAAATTTGCCAGGCATGGTGGCACACACCTTTAATCCCAGCATTCCAGAAGCAGAGGTAGGAGGATTGCCCTGAGTTCGAGGCCACCCTGGACTACATAGTTAATTGCAGGTCAGCCTGGACCAAAGGGAAACCCTACCTCAAAAAACCAAAAAAAAAAAAAGCCGCAACAACAACAAAAAATTTTTTTTAAATCAGGGCTCGAGGGGTGGCTTAGCGGTTAAGCACTTGCCTGCAAAACCAGAGGACCCATGTTCCATTCTTCAGGACCCTCATAAGCCAGTTGCACAAGGTAGAACCTAAGTTTGGAGTTGGTTTACAGGGGCTAGAGGCTGTTTGGCGCCCATTCTTTCTCCTCCTCTCTGTCTCTCAAATAAATTTTAAAAAACTTTTTTTTAATCATCATAGCAAGGCATGGTGGCACACGCCTTTTATTCCAGCACTTGGGAGGAAGAGGTAGGAGGATCACCATGAGTTTGTAGCCTCCCTGAAACTATATTGTGAATTACATGTCATCCTGGACTAGAGTAAAACCCTATGGGGGGTGGGGGGGAGGAATCATCATGAGCCTGATGCAGATGGGTCAAAGCTTGTCTGAGCTGTGAAGTGAGATACCATCTCAAAAACCAATAGCTGCCGGGAGCCTTTAATCCCAGCACTCAGGAGGCAGAGGTAGGAAGATCGCCAAGAGTTCCAGGTCAGCCTGAGCTAGAGTGAGACCCTACCTCGAAGGGAAAAAAATAAAATAAAAAAAGCAATAGCTTAGCCAGGTGTGGTGGCTTACACTACAATCCCAGTGCTCGGGAGGCTGAGATAAGTAGATAGTACTGTAAATTGCAGGCCAGCCTGGGGAGTACAGAGTGAGTTCCAGGTTATCCTGGGCTAGAATGAAACCCTACTAAAAAGGGGGAAAAAAAAATGATTTTAGGCCAGGCATGGCTGTGCATGCCCTTAGCTCCAGTACTGACGGGCAGAAACAGGATTGCTGTGGTGCCCTTTTCAGCCAAAAAAAAAAAAAAAAACAGGTGAGTTCCAGGTTCGGTGAGAGACTCTGACGAGAATAAGGTGGAAGAGCAATTGAAGAAGACATCTGAAATCCTCCTACCATCTGCATGTTTACCCACAGGGTGTGCACATCTGTACACACATGCATATACCAACATACACTAGAGAAACATACCGCGCACACCAGTTTAAAAAAAAAAATCTTTAGGGTTGGAGAGGACTTAGCTGTTAAGGCCCAACTTGATTTTATTTCCCCAGTACCCACATAAAGCCAGATGCACAAAGTGGCACATGCCTCTGGAATTTGTAGTGGCTGGAGGCTCTGGCTCTTAGCATTTAAGCACTTGCCTGTGAAGCCTAAGGACCCCGATTCAAGGCTTGATTCTCCAAGACCCACGTTAGCCGGATGAACAAGGGGTCGCACACATATGGAGTTCGTTTGCAATGGCTGGAAGCCCTGGCGCGCCCATTCTCTTTCTCTCTTTCTCCCTCTCTCTCCTCCCCCCCGCCTCTTTCTCTCTCTGTCACTCTCAAATAAATAAATAAAAATGAACAAAAAAAGTTTTAAAAAGAGAAAAATTTATTAACAAAGATTGAAAGCCAGGCGTGGTGGTGCAAGCCTTTAATCCCAACACTGGGGAGGCAGAGGTAGGATTGCCGTGAGTTCGAGGCCACCCTGAGACTCCATAGTGAATTCCAGGTCAGCCTGGGCTGGAGTAAGACCCTACCTCGAAAAACCAAAAAAAAAAAAAAAAAAAAAATTCATAGTAGTTTTTTTTTTTAATGAAAATAAAACTGAGGCTGTGTTACTGAGTCAGTGGACCAAGTGTCATGCAAGCATGAGGAGCAGAGTTTGGATCTCCAGCACCCACGTAAATACTAGGTTACTGTGGTGGCCTGATGTAACCCAGCACTCGGGAGGTAGTGATAAAAAGCAAGCCCACTAGCTAGACTAGCCAAATTGGCAAGCTCTGGGTTCAGGTGAGAGAACCTACCTCAATAAATAGGTAATCAATAGTTGAGGAAGGCATCCAACATCATCAACCTCTGGTTTCCACAGAAGTGTATAATAATGATAACCATTGTTTGTAAGTTAGAATCAGAAGTTCATGGTCAAATTTTGTGTCATGATATTAGCACGAGATTTTTGAAAAGCAACTGTTTATACATTCAAGTTTAATAATCCAAATTCTTTTAAATGGAAATTCTTTTTAAAAATATTTTTGCTTATTTATTGTTTTTATTTGAGAGAGTGAAAGAGGCAGAGAGAGAGAATGGGCACACCAGCTCCGTGCCACCTTGTGCCTCTAACTGTACATGGGCACTGGGGAATCAAACCTGGGTCCTTAGTCTTTGCAGGCAAGTGCCTTAATGCTGAGCCATCTCTCCAACCCAGGAAATTCTTTTTTTGTTTTGTTTTTCAAGGTAGGGTCTCACAAGTCCTTAGGATATATGCTTAGGAGTGTTATAGCTGGGTCATATGGTAGATCTGTTTTTAGCTATCTGATTTCCACAATGGCTGGACCAGATTGCATTCCCACCAGCAGTGTAGAAGGGTTCCTCTATTTCTGCATCCTTACCAGCATTTATGGTTATTTGTTTTCATGATGGTAGCCAATCTGAGAGGAGTGAGATAGAATCTCAATGTACTTTTGGTTTTTTTTTTTTTTTTTTTTTTTTTTGAGGTAGGGTCTCACTCTAGCCCAGGCTGACCTGGAATTCACTATGGAGTTTCAGGGTGGCCTCGAACTCACGGCGATCCTCCTACCTCGGCCTCCCGAGTGCTGGGATTAAAGGCGTGCGCCACCACGCCCGGCTCAATGTACTTTTAATCTGCATTTCCCTGATGATTAGGGATGTAGAACATTTTTTTAGACGTTTATGTGCCATCTGTATTTCTTCTTTTGAGAACTCCCTATTTAGTTCCATAGCCCATTTTTTTAATTGGGTTGTTTGATTTCTTATTATTTAATTTGAGTTCTTTGTGTACCCTAAATATTAATCCTCTATCAGATATATAGCTGGCAAAGATTTTTTTTCCCCCATTTTGCAGGTTGTCTTTTTGCTTTATTCACAGTGTCCTTTGCCGTACAAAATCTTTGTAATTTCATGAGGTTCCAGTGGTTAATCTGCAGTTTTATTACCTGAGCAATTGGGGTTATATTCAGAAAGTCTTTGCCAAGACCAATAATTTTAAGGGGTTCTACTTTCCCCTCTAGCAGTTTCAGAATTTCAGGTCTGATGTTAAGGTCTTTAATCCATTTGGACTTAATTCTTGTGCATGGAGAGAGAGGAAGGATCTACTTTCATCCTTCTACAGATACGTATCCAGTTTTCCCAGCACCATTTACTGAAGAGGCTGTGTTTTCTCCAATGAGTGCTTTTGGCATTTTTGTCGAATATCAGGTGACTATAGCTACCTGGACTTACATCTGGGTCCTCTGTTCTGTTCCATTGATCTACATGTCTGCTTTTGTGCCAGTATCATGCTGTTTTTGTTACTATTGCTCTGTAGTATAGGTTAAAATCAGGTATGATGATACCACCAACCTTATTTTTGTCAGTATTATTTTAGAAATTCGAGATATTTTGTGCTCAGGAAGTTTTTTTAATAGGAAAAAGTTACATGAATTAAGAATATTTTGCCATACATGGTAGTATATACCTATAATCTCAGGGGCAACTTGAACATGAGGTCAAGGCCAGCCTGGACAATGTAGCAAGACCCTGTCTCAAAAACAAAATGTTTCTTTTAAAGGGAACCATATTGAAACCTAGTGATGAAGCTTTGACCTAACATATCTAGAACCCTGAGATTTTCTCAGTACCTCAAGTTCAAGGCCAACCTGGGCAACATGAGACCCTGTGTCTAAAAAGAGGGAAGCTGGGCATGGTGGCACATGCCTTTAATCCCAGCACTTGGGAGCAGAGGTAGGAGGATCACTGTGAGTCTGAGGTCACCCTGAGAATACATAGTGAATTCCAGGTCAACCTGAAGTAGTGTGAAACCCTACCTCAAAAAAACAAAAAAATAGGGCTGGAGAGATGGCTTAGCGGTTAAGCGCTTGCCTGTGAAGCCTAAGGACCCCGGTTCGAGGCTCGGTTCCCCAGGTCCCACGTTAGCCAGATGCACAAGGGGGCGCACACATCTGGAGTTCGTTTGCAGAGGCTGAAAGCCCTGGCGCGCCCATTCTCTCTCTCTCCCCCTCTATCTGTCTTTCTCTCTGTGTCTGTCGCTCTCAAGTAAATAAATAAAATGTTTTAAAAAAAAATAAAAATAAAAATAAAAAAATAAATAAATAAAAAATAAATAAGTAAAATAAAAATTAAAAGAGGCCTGTTCATGTAGCTCAGTGGTTGAGCATTTGCCTAACATGTAGTGCCATAGATTCAGTACTCAGCACCACTGTTAATTATTAAGCTTTTTAGGAAAGATTGCAACCAAATGACAGTACTGGTAAAAAAAAAAAGCTTGTCAAGAAACAAAAAACAAAGCTGTGTGTGTAGCATGCATGTATGTAGAGATGCATATACACTGTGTGCATGTGAGACAAGGCCAGGGAAGACATTGGGTATCCTGTCTTCACTGAACCTAGAACTCATGTTCAGTCAGACTGATAGACCAACAAGCCCCACCAGTCCTCTCAGTGCTTGGGCTACAGGCATATGCAGCCACATCTAGCTTTTTACATGGGTGCTGGGTATCAAACTCAGGTTTCATGATTACACAGCAAGCATTTTTTACTAATGAGTCATCTTCCTAAATTTTTAAAATTTTTTTAATTTATTTGAGAGAGAGAGAGAATGGGCGCACCAGGGACTCCAACTGCTGCAAATTAATTCCAGATGCATGCACCACTTTGTGCATCTGGCTTTTACATGGATCCTGGGGAATTGAACCTGGGTCCTTTGGCTTTGCAGACAAGTGCCTTAACCACTAAGACATCTCTTCCAGCTCTGCTTTTTAAAACATCATTTATTTATTATTTATTAGGATTCTGCTAATAACATCTACTTCATTGCCCTGGTCCAGTTGTTGGCCTTGAACTCAGGTGATCCACTTACCTCTGCCTCCCAAGTGCTAGGATTAAAGGCATGCACCACCGCACCCAACTCAGTTGCTTTTTTTTTTTTTTTTTTTTTTTTTTTGGTTTTTCAAGGCAAGGTCTCACTCTAGTCCAGGCTGATCTGGAATTAACTATTTAATCTCAGATGGCCTTGAACTCACGGTGATCCTCCTACCTCTGCCTCCGGAGTGCTGGGATTAAGGGCGTGTGCCACCACGCTGGCTTAGTTGCTTTTTTTAAATTTGTTACATATGTTTTTACGGGTCTGGGGAGAAAACTCAGCACTTAAAGGTATTTGCTTACTAAGCCTTCCAGCCTGGATTTGATTCCTAGTACCCATGTAAAGCCATACACACCAAATGGTGCATGCATCTGGAGTTCAAATTTGCATCAGCAAGATGTCTTCGATGGTAACCACCACTGCCCCCTCCCCCCCACTGGGCTTGCAAATGAAGAAATAAAATATTTTAAAAATGAACATTTTTAGCCAAGTTAGGTGGTACATGCCTTTAATCTCAGCACTCGGGAGGCAGAGATAGGAGGATTGCTGTGAGTTCGAGGCCAGCCTGAGACTACATATAGTGTGTTCCATGACAGTCTGGGATAAAGTGAGACTCTTACCTCAAAAAATTTTTTTTGGGCTGGAGAGGTGGCTTAGCGGTTAAACGCTTGCCTGTGAAGCCTAAGGACCCCGGTTCGAGGCTCAGTTCCCCAGGTCCCACGTTAGCCAGATGCACAAGGGGGCGCACGCGTCTGGAGTTCGTTTGCAGAGGCTGGAATCCCTGGCGCGCCCATTCTCTCTCTCTCTCCCTCTATCTGTCCTTCTCTCTGTGTCTGTCACTCTCAAATAAATAAATAAAAAATTTAAAAAAAATATATAAAAAAAAAGTTATGTCTTTAAAAAAATTTTTAATTTCATATTCTTTAATTAAATTTTATTTTATTAAATTAAATATTTTAATTTCTTTATTTGCAAAGAAGGAAGGGTGGGTGCACCAGGGCTTCTTACCACTATAAACAAACTCCACATGCATACCACTTTGTGCATCTGGCTTTATGTGGGAGCTGGGGAATCAAATCTGAGCCAACAGGCTTTGCCAACAAGTGCCTTTAACCATTAAGCCATTTCCCCAGCCCCCATCTTTTCATTTTTTTTTTTTAAATTTTTTTTTTCCAAGGTAGGGTCTGGCTGTAGCCCAGGCTGACCTGGAATTCACTATGTAGTCTCAGGGTGACCTCCAACTCATGGCAATCCTCCTCCCTCTGCCTCCCAAGTGCTGCGATTAAAGGCGCATGCCACCACACCCAGCTTTTCATATTTCATTGTATGTATTTTTGATATCAAGTAGAGATCAGATAATTTATGAAGAAATTTTGTTTGCATGAAAGTTATACTTAGTAGCTGGAGAGATGGCTCAGTGGTTAAAGGCTGTTGCTTGCAAAGTCTACTAGTCTAGAACTGATTCCCCAGTACACATGTAAAGCTAATACATAAAATGGTACATATATCTGAAGTTCATTTGCAATGACAAGAAACCCTGTCACGCCCACACCTATGTACACTCTTTTTGTCAAAAATACTTAGTTCCAGGAAGGGTTCCCACTGTAGTTTCCATGTTCACCCTCATCTTTTATTATTTGATTATTTTTTATTATTTATTTATTATTATTTTGTTATTTATTATCAGATTATTCCCTCAGATTCAGTTCTAATAGAAATGATTAACTCTACAGGTTCGAGAAATGGCTGCTACCACCTTAAGTGGTCTATTACAATGTAACTTCCTTACCATGGACAGTCCTATGCAGATTCATTTTGAGCAACTTTGCAAAACAAAACTACCTAAGAAAAGAAAGCGAGATCCTGGTTCTGTAGGAGATACCATCCCTTCTGCAGGTAATGTTGGTGGAAAATACTCCTTTTGGGAATTAACAACATTGAACAAATATATAAAAGTATTTGTTTGTGCTCAGGTCTTGACAATGGACTGGGAGTGCCTTTCCTTACATTTAAGAAGTTTGCTTATAGAAGACAATACCTGAAATGTGAAAGTTGAAATTGCTCTGTACAAAGGAGCCTGTATACTACTGCATACAGCTATTTTAATACATTTATTCTACTCCCCACACAGAAAGCTTCATAAAGACAGTGATTCAGAAGTAATTATTTTAGAGGATCTATAATATCCATTTTGCCAAGAAAAGGGAGGAAGGAGAGAGGGAAAGAAATGATATTTATGGGTGATTTCTTCATCGTGCAAATGTGATAGCTTCTAAGCTTATACTCACACTAAAATGGCATTGATAGCACTAGGAGATACACTCTTATGCTAGAGGCCACCCGTGTATATCCAAACCATCATTGTCCAAAATGTAAAGATGCATTGCCTGTCTATATTTCACTGTCAACTGATGAAAGTGAGAGAAGAGTCACTGCAGGAGTTTTCAGTGTGTTGAGCGTGAGCCTCATGGCATTGAGACCTGGCTTCTATGTCACGTTTATGAAGAAATTCAAGTAGGACTGCAAAGAAGCATTCGGCCTTGCCATTGCTAACTATAGTCACAAGAAAATAGAATTGACATGGAAAGAAGAGTAAAGAAAAAATTCCGGGCTGGGGAGCTAGGTGGCTCAGTGAGTAAAAGCACTTGCTATGCAAGCATGACAACCTGAGTTCAGATGCTTAGAACCCACAAGAAGCTGGGCATGTGTCTGTAATCTCAGCCTGCCTACAGCAAGGGGGGAAGGTGAAGACAGGAGGATCCCCAGAAGCTTACAGGCCAGCTCTCCTGGCATATGCAGTGAGTGCTGAATAACAAGAAACCTGCCACATACATGGTAATTTTGAATTTCTGAGAAATGACCTGTAATACAAAGCTATTAAGTACTAATTATATTAGTTCTATAGTTATAACTACTTAATGCCAGTAATTTCACTAAAGTACCACTGTTCTAGCATCTTTGCCTAAGAATTAATAGGCTAATAATTTTTATAGCAAATGACATCTATTTATTCTGCTCCAAAATCTTTGTCTTATATTCAACTCAAATGTATGCACATAGCTTTTAAGAAGTCATGAGGGGATAGGTTGGGAAGATGGCTCAGCAGTCAAAGGTGTTTGTTTGTAAAGCCTGCTGGCCCTGGGGCTCACAGATACATGTAAATTTTAAAAATTTTTAAAAAAGTAAAAACACTGAAGATGGAATCTTGGGGGTGTGGCTCAGCTAGAGCTCTCGGCTAGCATGCTTGAGGCCCTGTGCTACCAAAAGGGAAGGAGAAAAACAAATAAGAAATATGGCAATAGAGCACAGTGATAGAGCACTTGCTTTCTGTGGGTGAGGATAACACATATCTGGCCTGGAAACAGTCAGTGCTGTCACTGAGGAAAAGCTATAAAAAGTCTTAAAAATTCTTAAATATAGGTTTGTTTGTTTGTTTTAAGTTCAGCTTCAGAAACCATGCTTTTGATGTGTATACTTGGAAGTTAGGTTAAGTACAGAAAATCGCACACTGAAAGTCCAAACAGTATAATGAAAATTAGCTTCACTGCAGCAGGTACAGTAGTGGTTATTTGTATTTCTCTGCAGAGTTGGTCAAGCGCCATGCGGGTGTGCTAGGACTTGGTGCGTGTGTTCTTTCTAGCCCCTATGGTGTTCCGACCTGGATGCCCCAGCTCCTTATGAATCTGAGTGCACACCTGAATGACCCTCAACCTATAGAGGTACGATTCTTACTTGTTTATTCATTTGGATTGATAATTTCCTATACACTTTGCGTTTACTGTATAACCATTGAATTTTTTTTTTAAAAATTACTTGAGAGGGAGAGAGAGAATGAATGCACCAGGACCTCCAGCTGCTGCAAACAAACTCCAGATGCATGCACTGTTATGCCCAGTTCTCAGCACCCGCAGTGACCATGAAGGAGAACCAAATGCATATGCAAGGGCAAGGAGCTTTATTTCAGGCTTAAGCTCAGTCTCTTGACTTCACCAACGCGGTAGATCTGTACAAGAGCCCCGAGTAGTGGGAGGGGAGGGTTTTAGTAACTGCACTTGTACTCTTCTGATTGGCTTAGGATTTTTTCAGGCAAAGTTGGCAGGCTGGGGCTAGGAGAATTGAACTTAACTATGACTACAGGAATATATGGCATAATCAGTTTCCAGTAACTGTTAAACCCACCCTTACCAAAAAATTAAAACTTAGACCTTGCCGGAAAACAGAAACTTAGGCCTACTGAGGACTCTGAAGCCTGTCATGGCGTCTAGCTGGTTCCTGAGTCCTTCAGAACCCCCTGTCTTTGTACCATGAGGAGCCAATCTTGGGTGCTGATTGACTTAGTGAGTGGAGTCTTAATGGTACATACTGTGATCTTAAAACCATAAGCTGTACTGTATTAATGTGTTCCCTAACAAAAGCAACTAATCTATTAATAATGCAAGGTCCTATTGTGATTAGCAACAAAAAGAAAAGTAATGGCCCTGCTAAAGCAGACAGCAGAGTTGGTAACCATGGGGAATGACTGAACCATGACTGAAACCATCCTCTATTAGCTTCTCTTTCTTTCTTTCTTTCCTTCTTTCTTTCTTTCTTTCTTTCTTTCTTTCTTTCTTTCTTTCTTTCTTTCTTTCTTTCTTTCTTTTTTTTCTTTCTTTCATTTTTCCAAATTCTCTTGTACCTTCGCCTTTGAGTCTCTAATTATACCTGAATGGTTGATATAAAAACAACATTCTTCCCTTAAGGCCACACATAGTCCCTCTTGCTGGAGGAATAATAAGTCCAATCCCCATCTATTCCGTAATACAACCTCTGCTAAGGAATCTACATTTCTCTCTAAGTGAACAATGGATGTTTCCAGCCTCTGAATGTCTAAGTCTATACTTTCTCTGAAATCATTGTAATGTTTTCCTTGATGGGTGAGTGCTACAGTGCCTATTCCTTCCCCTGCCAGGCCTGCATTGGGAAATATTGTCATCAACCAGATAGTAAATAAGGCACCAGGGTCATACACAGTAGTGTATAGTTTTATTCCCCAGGCCTTTCCATTATCCCAGGACACCTGTCTCCCTTTTTCTATAAACTTGAGAGGAACAAAATTACAGGTCTCATTTCCTTTCAAGGGATGGAGGTAATATGGTCCATATTGATCCCTGGTCTGGTTCAGTGTCTCTCATGGTGATAAGGTCCCCCTTAGTAGGCGGTTTCCAGTATACCCTTCTGGTAGACACACATTGCCAGCCAGCACAGTAGAAAGCTTCAGGTCACAGCCCCCTTTGATTCTTGCTTTCCCTAAGTGCCCAGGGCATACATAGAAATAAGAAATTTCCTGACTTGCCACAGAGTCCCATGAGGCACCCACTAGTTGATGGAGGTCAAAGATTAAATCAGGAGTAAGCAATTGCCCCGTGGCAGTGTTGGTTATTATCCAGGTCAGGTTATAAACTTGGTGGGGAGTAGCTGCCACAACACATACAGTTAGGAGCACAGTCAGGATCAGGAGCGTTTGAGTTGAAGCTTGAGTGGGGTGCTGCGTTTCCATTGTGGCTGATAGGCCTCAGGTTCAGCCAGTGGATCTGCCGGTCAGATGTGGGTGTGGTGAAGCCAAGTTGCAATTCCGTCCATCTTCACAGTGGTAGGTGTGGTCAGAATGAAGACGTAGGGTCTCTTCCAGTGTCTTGTGGCGATGGCGGTGAACAAACACCCAGTCCTCCCAGATTACTTACATATTTTAGATTTGAAAATAACTCTTTGAACATCTATATTTGTTTTTCTTTATTATAGAATTAAAACTATGGGGAATAAATGTCTTCAATATTTGTTTCCCCTCTTGGAAAGCTCCTGTGTTACTTAATAGACTATTCATATATGTAAGGTATTTTTTATCTTTGGTTATACATTTCTCTCCAAATGTATAAGACCATGCAGATAGCCAAATTTAATTAAGGATTAGTTTTGGAGGTCACTATGGTTCTCCAAAGAGACTTTAGGGACACAGGAGTAGCTCCATAGCTTACTGGTGTCTTTTGTCTGTTAGGATGAGTCAGGGCGATGCTGGCCAAGTAGTTTTCCCTTCTTTGGGAAGTCAGGAGGAGTGATTGCTCCTCAATTGTGACTCTTCTGTTTCAGACTGTACACCAATTTTGTTTGGGTCTCCTTATCCTCCCTGCTCAGGAAGACAGGACTTACCAGGGGCCAGTGTAGCACTGTCCCATCATCTCCAGTGGTCTCATGAACTGGGAGCATAGGCCAAAATATTGGCACCTCTTGCTCTGATGACTCCAATTAGCTTTGCCTTCTACATAGGTAATTAACACACTTAGAAAGGAAGTTACACCAGCCTGGATGTATGTACATATTTGATTACTGAAATAGTTTTAGTTAAAGAATGGCACAAGGAATTCTAAAATCATTTTGTCCTATCTTTAAAATTTTTTTGTACTGTGGCAACATAAGCATTATATACAAGGTATAGAAAGTAGGCACATCTCACATTTTAAATATCTAATATTTATAGATATCTCACATTTTAAATATCTAACATTTATAGATATAGGCAGAACCTGCTACCAGTCTTGAAAATAGTACCACTTGATTTACAGACTAACTAATTTAACCTAGAAATTGTCAGAAAAGGACAAGAAAGACAGTATAAAGTCTTAGCATCTGTGTTTGAAAACATCTTTGATTAGTTCAGATATCTGTGTGGGTACAAATTACCCAGAAAACATTGGAAACAGAACCACAGAGCTTGATTCCCCCCCCCTCAGATGAAGACCATTGTTTGAGCATGAGGCTACCCTAAAGTAGGAAATATGTCTTAAGAGTTAATTTTGTTATAAGCATTGGACTTAGATACAATAGAGCAGAATCGGGTCTTTTTTAAATAAAAAAAATCCAAAACAGCTAGCTAAATTCTAACATAACCCATGATAAATCTTTTTGAAAGAAAAAACATTGTTTGACAACCAGTGATTTTGGCTTAAACTTGATAGCTATTGATTTTATATACCACAGCAATTTTTATTAACATAAAACAATTTTATGTTTTAGCCATGACTTAAATTTGATAAAGCTTAAGCAAGCTATCCCAACATATCCCAGGAAGATGAAAGTTATCATTACTGAAATTAAATCACTTAAACCAAAGTAATTAAACCTAGTTATGACCATTCAATAGAGTTAGCATAAATAAGACAGAAGCCACAATGTCTTTAGGTATGAGTACTTCACCTTTGGAAATTAACTACTTCTATGTGAGCCTTTATCTTAAGAATAGTTAAAACCTTGATGAAAAGAGGAACCTAATTTACTTTCCTGAGTGAGTCTTAAAGCCAGTTTTATAACCCTTAAATCATAACAAATTAGCATCAGTGACCTGTTAATGAGTGAGGCCTTATCATAAGACTCAGTTTCTCCACTGATTAAAACCTGGGCATCAGGTAAACATTAGATTTAATCCAAAAGATGTTTCAATGAAGGGGCCCTTTCCTGAGCAACCTTCATTATCATTATGTCCTGGTGACATCTATTCTTTTTTCTTTATCTCCTTTTCTGGTCCCTTTTTCTTAGCTTCCCAACTATGATAAAACAGAATGTGCCACCTAAAGCAGCTGTTTTAAGTTCTTGTCTGGTTTTGCTACCAATTTTTGTAATTTCTTATAAATATCAGGTATTGGCTGAGTTAAGAATTTGTTTTTAAGAAGAATTTTCTCCTTGGTACCTGGAGTTACATTAGTATGTTTTCTAATTGTCTCATTTTAAGTCTCTGGAGAGAAGTAATGGACAGTTCCTGTTCTCCCTGCATTATCTAAATGAGCCCAGTCTCAAGAGACAGGCTAGCAGAGACTTTTGGGCTATCCTGAAAGCCGCTTGTCCCATCTGAAACAAAGGGGAAGAAAGTGAATGAAGAGTCTTGTCAGGTTATGCCCAATCCTGGCTTTTCTTCTTCTCATAGAAGGGGGGCATCCCTCTGATCAGATTTGGGAGAAGAAATTAGGGCTTTTAAAAAAAAAAAAAATCTAAAAAAAAAAAAAATCTTCCTACAGGAGTCCTCACACAAATTTTCATGTTTTCTCCCCAAGTAAATGGAGAAACATTGTGTGGTATACGTGTCCCTAGGAGCAAGAAAGGTCCAGGACAGGATACCTGTGTTCCTCTTGCCTGGCCAGTTCCCATGCCTGTGTACCTCCAACAGTCCTCCAGCCCTGCATGTGCCTTACATCACAGCGTATAAGCAGTGCCATTGGCAAGATAGGCCCAAGTGGGAAGACTTCCACATCTACTCCTGTCTTAACAGCCTATATGCCCTTCTGGGGGAGATGTTTCTTGGGACCGCTTTCCCTTCTCCACTCTGTGGGAGCCTGGGATATGGGCTCATTTGTGAATGTTTCAGAATGATCTAGGGACTAAAGGGAATTATTTTAAAGGTTACCTCTAGTTTTATTACCTTTTTAATTTCCCTTAACTTTATTATGGAGATCCTACCCTTTGTTGGTATCTCTGAAGTTGTTTTTACATAGCAAATATACCCATTTGCAAAACACAAGGTGATAGACTCTTGTCTATGCTTAACCTGGTTAAACTCCAATTACATCTGCACTTATGACTTTGTGACCTACCTAGCATAGGCATTACCTGTATCTAATGTAAGATGAATTTGGATTAAGACTATGTCCCTCTATAAAACTGTTAGAGTATCCTTAAGAGTCTGCAAACAGTTGAAAAATCTCTAACTTTAGGCATGGCGTTTAGGTTTACCCTGAAAAATCTTTCCTACATACGTACATCTTTATCCACATACTTTAACATTCTCATCTAAGTACCACTCAAAAAGCATTTTTAATGAGCGTTTTATGTCCCAACATTGAAAAATTCCTTCCCAGTTTCTTCAGTCAATTCATCTCATCCCATTATTAACCACCTTTCTTATAAGGCTATTATGAAAAACTACACCAAATTAATTAATCCTATTACTCACTAACAAGTGAGTAGTATAAAGACAATTTTATGTCATTAATACCAATAAAAACACTTGTAAATGATTTTATTAGGAGTAACTAAGCCAAATTTTGCTGCTGTCTTGAGGCAGGCAGGCCTAGAAGTCAGATTGGCTGCCTCCTCCTTTTAAATACATTGAGGACATTACAATCCTTTTTTTTTTTTTTTTTTAATACCTAACAAATTATAAGTTACCACTTTAGAGAGAATTCTGTTGTTTTTAATAATCCTCTATGTAAGTTGAAGTTCACCTAGAACATAAATTCAATAATTACATTTATGATATCATGTAACATAGTATGACTATTTTTTTTTTACACAAAACCTCAGTTCTTTATAGGCTGTAGTTAAACGTGACTTTCTTTTTCTTGCTGCTTTTTGATGCACTGTTGCGGCTGGGCGGGGCTTGTGTATGCCTTACATCAGCCCTGCCCTACTCCCGGCACTCCCCAGGGGTCCTGTCTAATATACGTGGAGGTAATGGCCAAGAAGACTGCTGGGGGCCAAGGATTCTGACTACCTGAAGGGGAAAGGGGGGGCTCCAGGACTGCCCGGAGGCCTCTGAAGAAGGCGGCCCACTGGGAGGCCACTGAAGGAGTGGACCTGCTTAGGGGCCACTGGGAGAGGAGGCGGAGACATGACACCTGCATGGGCAGAGACGCCATTGTCTGTCTGCCACTTGACTCTGACCCAAGTGCTTCCAAAGCCGGCTTGTAGTTTTGCTGCTTAAAGGGAATGAGGGGAAATTTCCTTCCTGAACTTTTCACTTCCTAGCCAGATAAGCTATGCAGGTCCATATGGATGCCCAGAAATCCAGAAATAACTGGAGGACTTCTTCCCAAAAGGAGCCAGTCTCCCTCTGGGAAAGCTAATTCCCTTAACTTTCAGAAGAGCTCTTATTTCATGAATCTGAGATATATATATATATATATATATATATACCAGAGGGCAACATTCCCGAGGGCTGATTAGCACACGGGGGATTCCCCAAAGATACTGCGGTGAGCCTGTCCACAAGTTTAAGAGGGTGATGACCTGCCCTACAGGCTTTTAAGAGGTATCCAATGTGTTACCGGTTTTTTTGTGTCACAGAGAAATAGCTAGAGGGTTTTTGCCAACACTCAACGGGCTGTCGGGGTCCAGGCAGAGGACGACTGGCCTTCAGTCAATACTGAAGAGTGGCCTCGGCCAAGAGACATCAGTTGCCGGTTTGTTGTGTCTGGTCCTGTGGGATGGCGCAAACTGAAAATAAAGGAGGAGAAAGAGAAACCTGCCAGCCCTCAAAAACATGGAGGCAAGGCCGCATGGGCCGATGTCTCCCAGTCCCTCTCTCTGGGAGAGCATGCAACTACCCTGTCCATCTCGTAAGGTCCCTGCTCAGGCACCAGCTGTGGGTTTTTGGATTTTTGCTCAGGGGATGGGTGAGATGTGAAGAGAGAAAGACACTCCTGGGAGAAAGTTGAACAGCTCTTTCCTTACCTGCTGCCGTGTTGAAATCCCAGTCTGGTCTAGTCAAAGGGAAGAAGGTATTAATGATAGCCTGATTATTGGTGGGATTCCCATCAGTGCCCAGAACCAGTTTCCGGGCTTCAGTCTGGCTTCTCTTTCCTCTGTAGTAAAGAGAATCTGTAGCAATTGTTGACAATCATCCCAAGTTGATTACCATCTTGGTCTGGGAGCTCCATAGCATGGAGGGGGAATACTGTGGCCTCCGGGTCCAGGGCTTGACTCTGAGGGGCCCTAATTTTAACGTCCTGAAAGTGGTCTGTCAGTAAAGAAAGTGGGGTAGTCTGCATCTGTCCCATCTGTCCAAACACACAAATAGTAATTCCAACAAAGAAAAGGAAAAAGAGACAGCAAAAATGTTCAGCTGGCCAGCAACTACAAAACCGAAACTGAGACAATGGCCTCTCGTGTTGTCTCTACAAATAGGGGAATGAAATCCCCTCCAGGAAGGCCTGGGGCACCCAGGACCCGCCCTCCGAACAAAGTGGCATCCTGGAGGCGCATCCACCCAACCACAATTTTCTAATGAAGGGAAGAGCAAAGGACAGGTTTTCAGGAAAGGCAAAACACAGAAGCACACTTACCAGACAGTGACCTGAGGTCCATATGTTGGTGGACCTCAGGGGTTTCTGAGGAGATCCAGGACGAGCCCCCAAATGTTATGCCCAGTTTTCGACACCCCAGTGACCACCAAGGAGAACCAAACACATATGCAAGGGCATGGAGCTTTATTTCAGGCTTAAGCTCGGTCTCTTGACTTCACCAATGCAGTGGATCCATACAAGAGCCCTGAGTAGTGGGAAGGTAGAGTTTATATAGGAATTTGAACATACAAGAAGGGGATGGGTACATGATTGGTTGATTTAAACAGTAACTGCACTAGTACTCTTCTGATTGGCTTAGGATTTTGGTGGGCAAAGTTGGTGGGCTGGGTCTAGGGGAATTGAACTTATCTATGACTACAGGAATGTATGGACTAATCAGTTTCCAGTAACTGTTAAACCCACCCTTACCAAAAAACAAAAACTTAGACCTTGCCGGAAAACAAAAACTTAGGCCTACTGAGGACTCTGAAGCCTGTCATGGTGTCTATCTGGTTCCTGAGTCCTTCAGAACCACCTTGTGCATCTGGTTTACTTGGGTCCATTAGTTTTGCTGGCAAGCGCCTTAACTGTAAACCATCTCTCAAGCCCTAATTATTGAAATTTTGCAGTGATAGTGTTTTCATATGTATTTGAGATCTTTTTGGTAGCAGAAAAAAGGGAAAGAGGGACAGAGGGAGGGAAGGAAGGAAACCTGTAGCTTCTATGCTTCTTGATCCTATGGAAGAAAATAATTAGTTACAAAATTTAGTGGTTTGGAAAAATAAAGGCAACTTTGATTTTTTTAATTTATTTTTTATTTTCAATTTCTGTAATTGTAAACAATAACCCATGGTGATTTCCACCCTCCCCCCACTTTCCCTTTTGAAACTCCACTCTCCCATCATACCCCTTCCCCCTCTCAATCAGTCTCTCTCTTATTTTGATGTCATGATCTTGTCCTCCTATTATGATGGTCTTGTGTAGGGAGTGTCAGGCACTATGAGGTCATGGATATCCAGGCCATTTTGTGTCTGGAGGAACACATTGTTAGGAATCCTATTCTTCCTTTGGCTCTTACATTCTTTCCTCCACCTCTTCTGCAGTGGACCCTCAGCCTTAGAAGGTGTGATAGAGATACTGCAGTGCTGAGCACTCCTCTGTCACTTCTTCTCAGCACCATGGTGCCTTCTGAGTCATCCCCAAGGTCACTGCCATCTGAAAAAAGAAGCTTCTCTAACCAAAAGTGAGAGTAGCATTAATATAATGGTATGAACATTAAGAGAAGTACTTACTGGGCAGCTTGGTGAGCATAGTGTGTACATTTAGCCAGACAGCAGCAGACATTATACCCCTTGGGCTCATGGCTACCCCTGTTTTAGATTTTCAGTATCAGGGATGTATTCCCTCCCTTGGAGAGGGCCTCCAGTCCAATTAGAGAGCAGTTGGTTTCCCCTGTAACAGATGTGCCACTATTGCATCCATTGGCTCATTTGGCCTGGCTCGCCAAATTTAAGGCTTGCAGTGTTGACTGTTGAGTATCTCCACTGGTGATTTCTCTCTCCCATTGAACTGCATGCAGCATAGCTTTTTCCAGCTTTCTGTCAGCTGATCTACATGGAAGAGGTTTTCAGCTCAGCTCCAGCAGGATTTCTCAGTGACCTTGAAGACTACGTATGTGGAGTCTTTAGCAATATGGTCTCACCATCTATTCCTGGTGGGAAACCAAGGGCTTCAGCAATGGCCTGTAATGTTTTGGGGGCATCAGAGACCTCCCTGGCCAACAACCCACTGGAAGGTATCCCACCTGGCTCTGAAATTTTTCTAGTAACAATCTGTGGCTTCTTAGTTTTCCATTGTTCAAAAAACTAGGTTCCATATGACTTATTTATAGCCTCTTAGATTTTGATTTGCTCTCTCTCTTTCCTTTGCTCAGTCTCTTCCCCTGATCTCACTTAGGCCTTTTCATCCCCATTAATCTGTCCTTCTCCGTATGTATGTATGTATGTATGCATATATGGTACCATCCTGTTAAGTCCCCCCCCCTTTTCTATTCCCTTTATATCTCCTTTCTAGCTTACTGACCTCTGCTACTGAATTTTATTCCTACTCATGTAGAAGTCCAATCATTTGTAGCTGGAATCCACATATGAGAGAGAACATGTGACATTTGGCTTTCTGGGGCCGAGTTACCTGAGACATTGATTTTGTAGCACTGTAATACTTGTGATGTGTGAGATCTGAGGCCTAGATAGATTAACTTTTAGCTAAATGTATATCCTTGTGTATTTAATTAAAGGTACTTTATCCTTGTATCAGATTAAAATGTGTGTGGGTTGATTATTCTACAGATGACTGTAAAAAAGACCTTATCGAATTTCCGAAGGACACACCATGACAACTGGCAAGAGCACAAACAGCAGTTCACTGATGACCAACTGCTTGTTCTTACTGATCTCCTTGTGTCCCCATGCTATTATGCATAGAAGGGTAAGGAAGCAAGGTTCTACACGTAAACAGCTGACAGGTAAAACTGTGTTGGTTACTAAGAACAAGATATTTATAAGTTTTTAATGTTTTTGTGTGTATGAAGTAGGTATGGTGTGCATGTGTGTATATCAGATGGTAAGATCCTGTCCCAATTATTATGGCCAGTAAAAATAAGTTTCCATAGAATTTTCTAATGCTCTTTTGTTTCTGTTAGTAAATAATTGGTATGGCTGCTTTTGGACCTTTATAAATGAGTTGTGTTCATGCCCTGGGAGTAGTTAGGTCAAAGGGAAGAAATCATAGTCTGAATTTCATTGTGAGTAGGTTTGTTTCCAGGTTTATTCTGAAGAATTCAGCACAGTCATGAGAACATTTTGTCTGAATTCTTTTTTTTTTTTTTTTTTTTTTTTTGGTTTTTCGAGGTAGGGTCTTACTCTAGCCCAGGCTGACCTGGAATTAACTATGTAGTCTCAGGGTGGCCTTGAACTCACAGCGATCCTCCTACCTCTGCCTCCCGAGTGCTGGGATTAAAGGCGTGCGCCACCACGCCCGGCTTTGTCTGAATTCTTAAGTACTTGTTACCCTTCTGTAAAGAGGGGCCCTTACTGGGCTATTTGATTTATTTAAGACAGAAAGAGAAGCAGATAAAGAATGGGCACACCAGAGCCTGTAGCCACTGCAAACGAACTCCAGATGCATGCGCTGCCTTGTGTGTCTGGCTCTACATGGGTAGTGGGAAATCAAACTCAGGTCCTTAGGCTTTGAGGGCAGTCTCCAGCCCCTTACTGGGCTTTTTGAGTTGAGTGTCTAGTTACCTAACTTGAGTTTTTGTTTTTTCTCCTTGATACAGATGACTAGTCCTCACTTCAGGCTCATTTCATCAAAAATTTCAGACCCTCAGGTACCATCTGTGGTGACTCTGCAGGTTTCAAACTCAGCTTCTGTGGAGTTTTCATCGTTTTGGTGGTTTCTGTGTTTGGCCCCATTAGTCTGCATTCCATGAGTCTCAACTGCCATTTGACTTCCTGACTCATCCTGAATATTGATCACATTTTCTTTGAGGCACCTCACAAAGTCTCAGACTAGAAATAGCCCGGTATGAATGTGGCATCAAGAACAGAGTCTAGGAACTCTTAATTTTCTTGCAGTGAAGACTGCCCATCGGGATTATAGGTTCTGTCATTTCATTCTTCTTCCTAAAATGGCTCTTGGGTTTAGATGTTACTAAGGCAGTGGGCCATACATCTGAAGCCTGGCCTGGTGTTTAGAGAGCCATGAGAAGAGGATGAAAAGGGCGCGTGTGTAGAAACTAACCAGTGGCCTGACAGATTCCTCGACCAAGTCACAGAAGTCTACGTCTGTATTCCCACAGACTGGAGATTTTCCTGAATAAAGGCAGTTGCTGAAAAACTGAGGGTTTGGTTCATAAATTTTAGACTGATTGTTGTGTGTGTGTATACAATGTGTGATTTTAAAAATAAATGACAATAATAATGAACACCCTGCCTGGTTGCTTTTTACCTTATAGTCTTCACAAATATTATTTGACCCACTTCAAAATCTGTTACACTTCACATATGTGGAAGATTGCTGTATTTGTAAACATTCTGTATTTTTTTTTTCTTTCTTTTAAGACCTCTCTCCCTGCCTGCAGAATTATTGAGACTAATAAGACTTGGTATTTGACTTGTTTAAAACATGTTACATAGATGTAAAAGATTGTATAAACTATAGAGATAGCATGGGCCAGACTTTGTACAAATGGAGCCTTTTACACACAGCTGTATAATTCGTTTGTAAAGATCAACACGTAGCTCTTTATTATAGTGATTTGGGGCTTTTGTACCTATTGAATGCTATTCTGTGTGTTTTGCAATTATTTTCTTCATATGTTACAGAAGCTGAAATGAGATTTTTTTTTAAGTTCATTTATCATTAGAATGTCTGGGTTTTTATGTGTATTCTGTGCAGCTCTAAATGACATGTTTGCCTGTCACAACTTTATAGAGTGCAAGGTCTCTTCTAGTTTGAAGTAATTCACAAGTTGGTGAATATCATCTTGTGACATACCCTGTACAGTTTTCCTTAAAGGAACACTACAGTATATTTTTTAGTATCTACCTGCTGAATGGCCCAATCCGAGCTTAGCAGCAGTCCTGGTACAGTACTGAAATGTCAGCAGACATAGGTATAATCCCTGTATAGAGTAGTGCCAAACTGACGGTTTCTATTGTGTAAGTAGATTAAAACCAATAAATGAATTGTTTTTAATTCTTGGCTTCAGTCTTCATTAAGAGAAGACAGCAACTTTGGTGTATTCCTTTTGCTTTTTAAATAGATTTGGATCTGTGAATTCCTTCCCCTTGACCAAAATGAATTCCCTAAATCTGTGCTGAAATACAGTAGTCAAGCTCACTAAGCATCTTAACTGCTCATTAGCCACATGTGACTAGTGATGACCACACTGGACAGCACAGATGGACTCCAGCCATCACATGAAGTACCATTGGATAACACAGACCTAGACAGTTGATTCTTTTGACATGCCTAAGAATTATGAGGAAATGTTTAAAATGTTATTGTTTGCTCTGGGTCATGATAGCAATGCTTGATCCTAACAACACCCTTTGAGTGGTGAGACCTTAATTGACCACTTCAGCTTTTCCTAATATATAAAAGTATGCCTTAACAATAGTTCCTACGTGGGAATTTTTAAAACTGTAAGGTGTTTCAGTGCCTGGTGTGCTCAATTAGAATTTCCTGATGGGTCTCGGGCATCAGCATCTCTTTAAGCCCTACAATGACTCACACAGTCACTTGAGTTCAGAGTCAGCCTGGGCTAACTAATGAGATCCTATCTCAAACCAAAACAAGACTACATGGTGACTCGCTTTCCATCAGGGATTAAAACTCATGAAGACAAGATCCTAACTCCTACTCAACATAAAAATAGGGTGCCTGCACCTGATAATGAAGTATGCTTTCCAAGTGACTCAATACCAGTGTGTTGCTTATTGCCTTGATATTTACCCAGACTGTGCTGTCAGTTTACAATTAAATGTACTATTGCATAATGAAATTTCCTACATATGGCCACAGGGATGAATGGGAAGGAATTGGGTGGCTAATTAATGTCTGAGGTAGTTCTTAGAATATGTGGTACATTGAAAAGTGGTGATGGTCAGAGCTAGGAGGGAGTTAGGTTTGCTGAAGTGTGAGAAAGGCAGGCAGTGTCATTGATTGGACAAGGAAGAATATAGGTTTTTGTGAGTTTGGATAAATAGTAAGGAAAGAAGATGAGGTTATAAGATCATCTAATCATTAGTTTTTAAATGGAAACTTTTATATGTTCCAAAAGACTGCAAATTATATTCCAAAATTTTGGAGAAAAAAATGTATTCACTTAATGTAAATGAAAGGCTAGAGTGTAGGTCAGTGATACTGTGCTTGTGTAGCATGCCAAATGACGTCAAAGGTCATCCATAAAGGGGGTGGGGAAGATAGCTCAATGGGTAAAGGTGATTGTGCATACTTGAGGACCTGAATTCAAGCCCTGTCACCCACATAAAAAGCTGAGACTCTTGTCTCAAGAAAACAAAGCAGAGGAGCTACAGAGGTGGGTACCAGTGTCGTCCTCTGGCTCCACATGCACACACAGGAAGTGCACTTGCCTGCACACGTGGGCATACGCACTCCTCCCAAAAATATATACACACACATTTGGCAGGGCCTGTGAACTTTGTTTTGAGCCCCATTGTTGAACAAACCTGTTTTCTCTACTACAAACTACATTGCAATACATAATTATTTGAGAGAGAGAGAGAGAAGGGCACATCAGGGCCTCCAGCCAGTGTAAATGAATTCCAGACGCACCCACCAACCACCTTATGTATCTGGCTTGTATGGATCCTGGGTAATGGAACTTGAGTCCTTGGGCTTTTCAGGCAGATGCCTTAACCACTGAGCCCTCCAGCTTGCATATTTTGTAGCTTCTTACTTGAAAACTTGATTCTGACTGGATGTTAGAACAGTTCCAATTTTTTGTTTGTTTGTTTTTAGCTCACGGAACTTCTGTTGGAGGGTGATACTTTTTCAGATAAGGTCTTAGTGTATCCCTGGCCGGCCTGAAACTATGTAACTGAGGGTGACCTTGAACTGATCCTCCTACTTCCACCTCCCAAGTTATGAGATAACTATGCTTGAATGTGAGCATTAGTTCCCTCTGTGTGTGATGTTTTCCAGAAAATGGACATGTGTCAATTTGCATTGCTAGGAAATTGGGTTTAATTCAGATGGTTAGTCCATAAGTTTTTATTGGTCCTGATTATTTGCAGGTGTTTCCATTTTTATATTACTTAAGCCAGTGGTCTGTTACACATTTAACTGCCATGTTTAGTTACTAGATATTATTTAGTGTTGCTGCAGAGTCCTAATTTTAGAACTTTGACCCTATCTTTCTGTCTAAATCTCTAGCATCTTTTACAACATGATTGCATTCTTATGTCCACATGCCTGGAAATTATGTAGGCAGTAGTTGATATGATAAGCATATAATTTGGGTTAGAATTTCCACTTTAAATGAAAAATGAATCCTTTTATTTATTTTTGGTATAGTCTTCCTCCAGCCCAGGCTGATCTGAGATTCACTATATAGTCTCAAACTCATAGCCATTCTATCTCTGCCTCCCAAGTGATGGAATTAAAGGTATGTGCCACCACACCCAGCTAATCCTCTTTTTTATGATTGTCAGGTTACCACTGTTGACATGTATTAGAGTGCAAACATTTGGAGGGCACAGCGTGATGGATGTGGAAATTGGAATTTCGGGTGGTTTTTGAAGGTCTCACTCTAGCCCAGGCTAACCTGAAACTCACTCTGTAGCCCCAGACTGGCCTCAAACTCAGTGATCCTCCTACCTCATCCTCCCAAGTGCTGAGACTATAGGTGTGCACCACCACACCTGGGTGGAATATTTTATCTAGGTATAGTAAACCCTTGGACTAAACATTCTATACATTATCCAACCCTCATGTATGATTTTTTTAACAAAGCACTAGGATCTTGGCCCAAAATTTTGTGCTGAATCAGATTTCATTGATATTCATTGGTAATTTGTCTTTCTAAAGAAAAAGCTGAAAATAGGTGGTGTAGCAACAATACCACCAAATATTTCACCTGAATGGATTCAACTTCCGGTGACAGAAGGGACAAATAGTACTTCTGGACTGAGAAATGGCTCAGCAGTTAAAGGCACTTGCTAGCAAAGCCTGGGTTGAATTCCACAGTACCCACCTAAAACTAGTTGCCCGAAGTGGCTCATGTGTCTGGGGTTCATTGGAAATGGTAGGTCCTGGTGCGCCCATGCTCTCTCCCTATCTGCCTCCCCTCCCCCCATTTTTTTGTTTTTGTCCTTCAAGGGTCTTCTTCTATCCCAGGCTGACCTGGAATTCATTATATAGTCTCACAGTGGCCTCGAACTCACAGCAATTATACCTCTGCCTCCCAAGTGCTGGGATTGAAAGTATGCACCACCGCACCAGCATCAGGTTTGTTTTGTTTTGTTATTTTTGTTTTGTTTTTTGAGGTAGGGTCTCACTCCAGTCCAAGCTGACCTGGAAGTCACTATGTTAGTCTCAGGGTGGCCTCTAACTCACGGTGATCCTCCTACCTGTGCCTCCACTACGGCTGGCTCTATTTTTAATAGAAAAGTAGAAATATCCTAAGTAAAGAGGGTTGATGATGAAAAGATTGTTTTTGTTCCCATAATAACAAGCAGGGAGTTACCTGACGACATGGGTTAAGATGAAAGCTATGCTATGAATTGTTATTTTAGAGGCGTAGACTTTTTAAGAAAACAGAATAGTGGTTTAAGGTTTTTGTCTGTGCTTTCTAAAGTAAGCCTAGCTGGATTTGCAACTATTGCTTTGCAAAAACTTTACATTCAACACAGTAATAAAACCCATGGTTTCCTGGCTTCGTTATTTACATGGTTTTTCTTATTTTTCCATGATATTGGCTAAATTCCCTCATTGAATTCACTAATATCCTAAGACACTTGGGCGTGTTAAAGCTTCATGTACATTGTATAATGGCTTTCGTTATACGTCCTGTGCACAAAGTAGCAGCCTGGCGAGCAGCCCGCAGGCCAGCTTGAGGAGGGGTGGGGCAGCGAGCTGGTGCTCGGCTGGCACCGCGGTGCAGGGGCGGAGGCGACCCAGCGCAGACCGCCGGCGCCCGGGCCCGCCCGCTGCCTGGGCTCCCGGCGCCCCCGCCTTCGCTCGCCAGCCAGCTGGGGAGGCTTTGGGCGTCGGCCTCGACCCAAGCCCGGCCCGGGGCCTGCCCGGCGGCCGGCCGGGACCCCGGAGGGCCGCGCGGCCCGAGGAGGGCGGCGCCCTGTGCGGCTCCGGGCCTGCGCCCGCGCCCTGCCGCGGCTCCAGGATGCGCGGAGGCGGCGGCGGCGAAGATGCCTCCAGCCTTCGTCCTGCGGGCCGGCGGGAGAGCCGGGGCTGCAGCTGCGAGACGGAGGAGGAGGGCGGCGCGGCGGGCGCCGGCAGGTGAGAAGCGGCGGGCCCCGCGGAGAGCGACCCCGGCCCGGACGGGTCGGGACCGCCTGAGCTGGCGCGCGGGACCCGGGTGGCCTGCGGGCGCGGGCGGTGCACCCGTCCCGTTGCCCTGGTGGAACCCCCAGCCCGCCACCCATGCCCTGGCCGAGGCCACCGCACCCCACCAGCCCCCTCCTGATTCCCTTCCAAGCTCCTCGGTCTAGGCCCTCCCTGACCACCATCTTTCCTCAAATCCTGGGAGGTTCCAGCCATCGCCGCCCTCTGGCCCGAGGTCAACCTGTGCTCTCCAGTGACCCACTCCACTTGATGCTCAGGCGACTACTGTGCCCCACAGCCTCCTCCCCAGCCATCAACTGCTCCCGGCTTCTCGGGTTACTTCAACGGACTAGAATGAGCAAGAGGTTTGAAATCATCTAAAAGCTGGCTTGAATCGTAGTGACCTTGCCTCATAGCCTCGCTGAGCTTTTCCTGATCAGTGCAGATCAGTAGGGAATAAGAATTCAGAACTTTGTGCTTTGTGAGGGTTAGATTCTGAAAATGTCTGCCAGAAAGAGACATTATTAGAGGGGAAAAACTAGTTGGAATAACCGAGGTCATGGTTAACCTGTAAAGGCCTATACAAATGTCCTAATATAGGTTAAAAAATTAAAGTGGCATACATTATTTAGGGGTTCTTCAGACTTTTGTGTTTGGGGTCTTGATATGTAGTCCAAGCTGGCCTTGAACTCCCGTTGATCCTTCTGCCTCTGTCTCCCAACTGCTGGCATTATAGATGTATGCCACCACGACCAGTTTCTTTACTACATATCAGAAATAATATCCATGGTGCATTAACTCTGGAGTTCCTGTTTCTTATTGCTAGTTCAGGATCCCTTATCCCCGATATCTGGAACTTGATATGTAGCCCAGGCTGCCCCTGAACTCCCCATTCTACTGCCTCACTTTCTTGAAGCATGCATTATTCCCTGCTCTTTCTTATTTTAGCTAATAGGTATGCCTAAAACTGGTGTTCCAATTTAAAATGTTTCTGATGTTATGGCCTTAATCACGTTTTTCAGACCTTTCTATGCTCCCAAACAAGATGCTGACGTTGAAAATAACTGGTAATGTCTAATATTTATGTAATAATACTGTCATCCAAAGTACTGAGTTTTATATTTCTGCCATCATAATTTTGTTCTAAATTATGACCTCAGTACTCTCTCCCCTCCCCCAAGGTAGGGTCTCACTCAGGCCCAGGCTGACCAGGAACTCACTCACTCTTTAGTCTCAGGATGGCCATCCTTCCTGCTTTGTGCTGGGATTAAAGATGTGTGCCACCGTGCTGAACTTAACTGTCTCTTTCTTTCTCTCTTTTTTTTTTTTTTTTCTTTTCGAGGTAGGGTCTCACTCTGGTCCAGGCTGACCTGGAATTAACTCTGTCATCTCAGGGTGGCCTTGAACTCATGGCAATCCTCCTACCTCTGCCTCCCCAGTGCTGGGATTAAAGGCGTGCGCCACCATGCCTGGCTTAACTGCCTCTTTCTTAAAGTCAGTGCTGAGACCTGGATTGACTTTCCCTTTATTTACTTTATTGCCTCTGAAGGCTTCTGTCCAAACCTTTTCTTCTATTTTGTCTTCTGCCTTCCTAGTCTTTTCTCTTCCAAGCCTGCATAGTCTTTCCTATATTAGTTATCACAATAGAAGTGATTTAGAATTATTTTATACTGGAAATGAAACCATCAGGCTTGCCAAGAAGTATTCAGAAGTATGTGGTGTGTATAGATGTAGACAGATAAGTGAATGCATGTATAGACATAAAATTTTGTGTTCCAGGAGCTTTCAGTTGAAGTGATTGTAATACCTATTTCATAGGATTATTGTGAGAGTGAAATAAAAGCTGATTATGTTTTATGAAGCCTCTATCTAGTATGAAGACCTAGCATATAATAACCACTACTAAGCCATAGCTGGTATAATTAGCTTCTGACCTGGGGGTCCTTGTCTTGGTCTCTGTTGCTTTGTGTGGCCTGCTTAGTTTAGATTGAAGCTTTATCACCTCCTTGAGTTATTTCTCTCTGAATATGCCCTGCTCTGCAAAGGGAGATACGGAAATTATTTCAGAGTTCAATAACATGGAGCACTGGGTACTGATGCATCATAAACATTCAGTAAAATGAATGATACTGACAAATCTGTTACTTTATTTCCCAACCTGGAGTTATCCTCCATTTAAAAAAAAAAGGTATATTGAAAAAATACATAACTACATAAAGTGAAAGTTGCCCAGAGTTACTCCAAATAATCTTTTTTTTTCTTTAAAAATAAATGTTTAAGCCGGGCATGGTGGTGCACACCTTCAATCCCAGCACTCACGAGGCAGAGGTAGGAGGACTGCTGTGAGTTCGAGGCCACCCTGAAACTACATAGTTAATTCCAGGTCGGCATGGGCCAGAGTGAGACACTACCTCAAGAAAAAAAATTGTTTATTTCAAGTATGAAATGTATGTCAAGACATCCAAAACTTGTATTTAGTTTAGTATAAAACAAGACTTCTGAAGAGAAACAAAAACCTCCACAATTAGGTTTAAAATATACTTCTGTATTCACAGTGGATATTATATTGCTAATATAGCTTAGAAACAAAAAAATGTTTACAGTTCCAAATAACCATGTCTTCAACCAGTGAAGTTATGTCAGGAGTTAGCATTTCAAAACAAGATTTGTGGGACCAGTCTAGTTTTTGTGTTTTTTTAATAAAGTATTTTTATTTATTTATTTGAGAGCAACAGCGAGAGAAAGAGGCAGCAAGAGAGAGAGAGAGAGAGAGAGAGAGAGAATGGGCGCGCCAGGGCCTCCAGCCACTGCAAACGAACTCCAGATGAGTGCGCCCCCTTGTGCAACTGGCTAAAGTGGGTCCTTGGGGAATCGAGCCTCGAACTGCGGTCCTCAGGCTTCACAGGCAAGCGCTTAACCGCTAAGCCATCTCTCCAGCCCTCTTGTGTTTTTTTTTTAATACACTTACTTATTTGAGAGATAGATATAGAATGTGTGTGCCAGGGCCTCTTTTCATTACAAATGAACTCCAGATTTATGTGCTACTTTATGTGCCTGGCTTTATGTGGGCACTGGAGAATTGAACTTGGATCATGAGGCCTGCAGGTGAAAGCCTCTAGCTACTGATCCATCTCTCCAGCTCCTTGTTTGTTTCTTTAGTACTCAGTACCACTGAGTTATAACTTGACTCCATTTTCACTTTTTATTTTATTTATTTATTTGAGAGTGAGAAAATGGGCTCACTAGGACGTCTAACCACTACAAGCAAATTCCAGACACTGTGGCGAGTCCCAGACCAGAAATGAACAGAAGACCACCTGCATAAAAAAAAAAAAGGAGTGTCTTTATTAAGCCGGCTAGTGTCTGTTCCCTCACAGCAAGGAGGAGAGCAGTCCCATTCTACTTTTACACTGAGTTTTTAAAGGCAGAACCCACATTCCTTTACAATGATCTGAAAACTCCCCAGCTATCCCACCTTCCCCGTAATTGTCTTTAACAAGAGCAAGCAAGCATGATTACAAATGCAGAATTTTTGTAGTTAGCACCAGGTATGAAGCAGATACCAAATATCTGGCCATCTTGACCTCAGGGAAAGAGCAAACACCAGATGCCTTTACTGGAACCACATCCTCATTCTTGTCATTGATGCTTTGTGGTAGTCTTCAGTCTCCTGTGGCTTCTTGAGAATGTCAAGATGGCCGAGCAGCTTAAGACAGCTTCCTTCAGGTCTGTTCACCAGAGGTTGTTTCATTCCCCACTGGTTTTAGTAACGCAGTCAAATCTTAGACTCGTCAGTTACCAGAGGCTCATACTCTCATATCAAGGTCCTGAGAACCATTAATTTTACCAAGGAAGTTCTCTGTTTGACAAACTTGATTAGAGTGTTTAAAATGTAGGGCGGGGGGCGGGGGCTACAGTTAATCCTAAAAGTAACAGAATTAGGGGTCCTGAGATGGCAGTAATCAAGGTAGTGAACCAAGATGACCAAGAAAAATTTTTATAACCAATTACTTGCCTGAATTTTTACAGAATTCCTCTCTATCTTTGAGATGTTTTCTAACTACAGACATGTTTTCTCAGATTACTCCAGAGTAGTTTGTATAGAAATAGCAAATCTCTCTTACAACCATACAAAGTCCTCCTTGTTTTAGGAACAGCAGGTCCAGTCCTCTCCTATTCTGTGATACCATTTCTGGGTGACTAACGGAGGATTCTAATTCTTTCAAATCAGCATCAACCTGTTGGCTCGAGGTTTTGAAATTTTGTCTCCAACAACTAAAGCAGAGGTGCCTATAGCCTATGATCCCACTATTCCTAAGCCTACTAGTAAAGGTACCAGGATAGGAGTTTCTTTCTTTTGCCTAAAGTTAAAAGACATGGAGAAAATTCCCAGATGTTCTCTGTCTGCATTTTCATCATATAGATAGACCTGAGAAACTATGTGGACCAACACCCAAAAATCCTTCCATCTGTTGTCAGCAAAAAGGTATGAGTTGAGACAGGAAGTAATTCCAGATACACATTGCAAACCAAGAAGCTGGGAGGTGGGGTGAGGGGGGGATTGATATTAAGAAATAACTATCTCCATCCAGGCATGGTGGCTCACACCTTTAATCCCAATACTTGGGAGGCAGAGGAGGATCACCATGAGTTCAAGGCCACCCTGAGACTACATAGTGAATTCCAGGTCAGCCTGAGCTAGAGTGAAACACTACCTTAAAAAAAATTAAAAAAAGAAAGAAAAGAAAAGAAAGAAAGAGCTATCTCCATTAGTAGTCCTTTTAAGGGTAAGGACTTGGGAGTATGAATTACAATAAGGAGATTGTTCTTTCTTATTGTTTTTATACAAAGCCCTTGTCCTTGGAAGTCCCCCAGGGTAAGCTTAGGTTTCATTCACCCTTGGCAGAGACCTGTTTGTTCAACCTGTTGTTGGGTCAGACTGCAGACAGTGGAGATAGTCTCTCCAGTAGAAGTGTTTACCCCAGTACCCACATGGTATGGGACGGAGGTTCAGGATTAAACAAAGCCAGCAGTCCTGGGTGATGTTAGGCTTAGTGTTATTGATTACTCTAAATTACTCTAAAGACTGTATCAAGAGTTATGAATAACCTTTGGTAGGGGACTCATGGAATTGGATGGGTCCACACAGGGGGACTGCAGGCATTCCCCTGGCCCTCAGGTAGCATCTGGCCAATTGGAGGAGTTTTAGACCCGATGGGGTTGATGGTTTTTCTCTCTCTCATTCTCTGAATTGTAAATTTGGTTCCTGGATGTTTCCCAGATACTTGTAGCAGTACCCCTAAGCTCCCAGGTAAGATTTCAGGGTTGGTGGGGACTTCTGTTGTAGTTGTCAGTTAAAACCACTAGAACCAATGAAGCTAAGCATAAGAATATTAACTTAGACATGGTACAAACAAAAAGAAGCAATAGACAATATCTCATTCACATGGTACACATGACAGTCTTCTCTTGAGGGTATCCTGCTGAGCTTCAGGTTTTTGGATGATCCAATGGATGACTAGGACCCCAGAGGTCACCTTCTTTAGTTGGGGGTGATGTATCCACAGACTCTTCCCAGCTACCTTTACTGCATGGGAATTGTCAGGACTATGGTGAGCCAGTGAGGCTCGAGTTTACCAGGACTGTGTCTCTTCAGGTCTCCAGGCTCAAATGAAGATGGTAGCAATTTTAAATCAGGACCCTTGTGGGCCTCTCAGACTGAGGGGTGTATCTGCTGGAGAGTCTGAAGGGACTGGAGAAGGTCATGGTTAGTAATTTCTAACAGATGTTCTTCTCCCAGTTTAGGGAGTATAGGGGGAGTCTACCATAGAGAATTTCAAAGGGAGTAAATCCCCTCTTATAAGGAGTGCATCTTAACCTTAAGAGGGCAGCAGGAAGAAGACTCACCCAATCCCTGCTGGTTTCTAAAATTAATTTGGTTAATATTTCTTTAAGAATTCTGTTCATCCTTTCTACCTGCCTTGAGCTCTGCAGCCTATAGGCACAATGTAGGTGCCACTTTATTTCTAGTGATTTTCCTATTAATTTGGATATATTGGCTTTGAAAGCCAGGCGATTGTCTGACCTCAGGGATAAGGGAAGGTCAAATCTTGGGACAGCTTTTTCACAGTTCTGAGTGGTCTCAGTTTATAGTAAATGCTTCTCAGGAAACTGTCCACCATTACCAGTAGATACTTATATCCATAAAGCCCAGGCTTAACTTCAGTAAAATCAATTTCCCAATGCTCACCTGGGAAGATTCCTCTGTATCTTACCCCAGGTTCCACCAGTGGAGGGTCATATTAATTCACTTGTTGCCAAGTGACACAGCTGGTAACTAGATTCTTGGCTGTTGGTCCAGGGTCAGGGATGTAGCTGCATTGTCTAAGTAATTCTGCCCGTTTTGTGTGGCCCAAATGTGCTGCCATGAAGATTCCTGAGCAGTGTGCATTCTAGTGCGCATGGGAGAAAAACCCTTCCATCTGTCAACTTCTTCCATCTGGAGGGCGCTGTCTTGACCTGGAGAGTGTCTCCAAATTTCATGTCCTTCTCCATGTAGTCAAGTTGGTTGGGCAATTCAAGAGGAGGAGACATCACCAGAACCTGAAGGGACTCCACTGGGTTTAAGGCAGCTTCTCTGGCCACTTGGTCAGCCGCTTGATTCCCCAGTGACTCTTGGTGACTCCCTCTTTGGTGGCCCTGGCAATAGATAATAGCCACTCATTTAAGGAGCCAAATGGGCTCAAACGGGGCCAATGTCTCTTGAGTATTTTTAATTTGTTTTCCCTCAGAGGTGAGCAGGCCCCATTCTCAATAGAGGGCTCTGTGTACATGCAGTGTGGCAAAGGCATAACAGCTATCAGTGTATACATTTATGACTTTGTCTTTTCCATATCTCAAAGCCTGAGTCAATGCTATCAGTTCAGCTTTTTGAGCAGAGGTTCCATGCCCAAGAGCTTGAGCCCACTCCCACCCCCGCATACCTGACTCCACTGGAAACAAAACTGGAACCATCAGTGAAAAGCACCCCATTGGGGTCTTCCAATGGGATGTCTGTGAGATCAGGTCAGAGACCCTGGATCGATTCAAGGCTTTCAAGACAGTCATGAATCGGTTCCTCAGGACTCTCATCAGACAGGAGGGTGGCTCAGTTGAGAGCAAATGTCTGAGAATCTGAACCTCAGTTGGTCTAAAAGCAGGGGCTGATACTGGGTTATTCATATATTTGTCATCCACCTGTCAGGGCTGCTTCTCAAGAGAGCTTCCACTAAGTGTGGTACCACAAGGTGGAGAGCCTGTCCCAATGTTAGCTTGTCAGCCTCTTTCACTAACATTGCAGTTGCAGCGATAGCTCTGAGGCACAATAGCTAGCTGGCAGCCGCTCCCAAGGGCCTAGAGCTTGAGTAAGCACCCCTTGTGCTCTACCTCGCATTCCAGGAACGTGTAGCTGGAAAGGCTTGTGGATGTCAGGCAGTGCAAGTGCCAGGGCTGGTGCTAAGGCTTGTTTCAGTTGTTCAGATGCCTGCTGTTCAGTCTCAGTCCAATTTAAGGGGGGCTTCCTCCCCGTGTGCTGGAATAGAGGGACTTTGAAATTTCTGCAAAACTCAAGATCCAGAGCCAGCAATATCCAACCGACCCCCCCAATTCCCTCACTTGTCTTTTGGTGGTGGGGGAGGGATTCTGAGGATGGCTTCAGTACATCCCTGTGAGAGTGTCCTTTTTCCTTGGTTTAAGTTATAACCCAGGTATATAGCTGATGAAGTACAAAGTTGGGCCTTTTTGGCTGAGACCTGGTAGCCCTTCTTCCCTAAGTCCTCCAATAGATCCTCAATTGCCCCATTACAGTCCTTTTCATCCTTTGCAGCTAGAAAGAGACCATCCATATACTTCAGTAGGGCTGTTTTGGGGTGAGCAGCCTAAACGCTAAGAGGTTTTGGCTAAGAGCCTCATCAAACAGGGTGGAAGAATTCTTAAACCCCTGTGGTAGTCTACTCCAGGTCAGTTGTCCAGAGTAGCCTCCTTCAGGGTCATTCTACTCAAAGACAAATATGGGCTGACTCACCTCAGCCAGAGGGTTACAGATGAAGGCGTCCTTCAAGTCCAACACAGTGTACACTTGATGGCTAGGAGGCAAGAGGCTGAGAAAGGTGGAAGGGTTGGGAACTGTTAGGTGTATAGTTTCAACCCTTTTATTCACTTCTCTCAGATCCTGACTGGTCTGAAATCATTTGTCCCTGGTTTACAAACTGGTAGAAAGGGGGTATTCCATGGTGAGTGACACAGGACCAGGATCCCCACTTCCCTCAGTTGCCTGATGTGGACTGCAAAACCCCTTCTTGCCTCCATGCTGATAGAATACTGTTTGACTTGTATTGGAGAGGCTTGACTAGTCAATTTGACCACTACCCATGCATGGTGATATACCAACTCAGGTGGATTGTTTTCTGCCCACACCCTGGAGTTATAGCCCTGGAGGTCTGTTAGATAAGAACTCTCCTGGGCTACCACACTAGATGTAGTTAGGAGGTATTCCTTGCTGAGGGGCAGGTGAGCATCAGCCTGACAGGGTGCTGCCCTCTAATGTTTAGCTAGGTGTGGTCTTCTTTGAAGGAGATAGTTGCCTGTAGTTTGTGTAATAAGTCTCTGTGCAATAGAGGGTACAGGCAGTCCAGAGTCACTAGGAAGGAGTGAGTAAGAGCTCCTCCTCCTAAGTCTGTGACTTGGCCCTCTGGCCAGTGGCAGGCTTGCTGGGAACCTGTGGCTCCCAGTATAAACATTTTATCTCCTGACAGGGATCCTTCTGGCTTCTTTATAACTGAGTGGGCTGTGCCAGTATCACATAGGAATTTAACTAGTTTGCCCTCCACTTTTATTGTGAACATGGGCTCCAGGGGGTCTTGGGGTAAGGATCCCAGGCCCTATCAGTCCTGTTCACTCAGCTGTAAAAACCTTAAGAGTTCTCTCTGGCCACTTTGGGCACTCATTTTTCCAATGTCCCTTTTCCTTACAGTAAGCATACTGATCTTTGTCTAATTGTGGCCTTCTGCTTGTTGGAGTGCGCTTCTGAATTTGTTTTCTCTGGTATGTTACTGGCCTGTAGGACAGTTCCTGAAGAGCCGCCACCATGACCCTGGCAATTTTGTTAGCCTGTTTGTCTTCAGGTGTGTCCCTGTTATAAAAGACCCACATGGCTATCTCCACTAATTCTGACAATAACTTTCCCTCAATCCTTCTTGCTTTTGCAATTTCTTCCTAATATCTGAAGCCAACTGAGAAACAAAAGCAATATTCACAGATCTCCTACTTTCTGCAGCTTCGGAATCTATAGGAGTGATGTCCTGTAGGCCTCTAAAAGGTGTTCTAGGAATGTTGCAAGGGACTCATCACGTCCCTGCATAACTTCACTCATCTTGGACAAATTTGTAGGTTTCTGTGCCTCAGCTCCCATCAACAGAAGCTGGTGGTAATTTTTGAGAGCCTCCTTACCTGGGTCTGAATTGTGGTTCCAGTTTGGTCAGGTGACGGGGAAGGCCCTTTCTGACAGATGGGATCCTTAGTGGGGGTCCCAGCTGGTCCCATGACATGTTTTAGAGCTCTGCTCCTGATTCTATCCTGCTCTTCGGCTGTGAAGAAAGCCACCTTGTGCATTTGACTTATGTGGGTACTGAGGAATTGAATCTGGGTCCTTAGGCTTCACAGACAAGTGCCTTAACCACCATCTCTCCAGCCCTACTTTTTATTTTGATACAGGGTCTCACTAAGATGCCTAGGCTGTCCTTGAACTTGCAATTCTCTATCTCAAATACCTGGGATTACAGGCAGGCCTGTGCCACCAGGCATGGCTTAAATCATTTTTTTTTTCTCCTTGCTCTCATCCTTGATTAATGTTGGTACCTCATCATCTCACTTTCCCCTTGACAGTCACCTCCTACCCAGTGTTTCATAATTTCCATCATTCCACTTCAGTATCACCTACTTTATTTCTTTTTTCTTTCTTTCTTTCTTTTCTTTATTATTATATTAACATATTTTGTTGGAAACATCATGTGTTAGTACCATCTTTTCCCTCCTCCCTGTCCCCATTCTATAGGGGGCCCTCCTCAGTGGGGTTGCTGGTATTCCCCATGGAATCATGGGTTATGCATTGTAGAAGAGGCAGCAAGGTACTTGAGGGGAGGCAATGCCTCTGGGCAGACTTACCAACCTGTGGCTCTTTCTGCTCTCTTTCTGCTCTCTCTTCCTCAAAATTCTTTGAGCCATTGTGGGTGAGTTTTAAGCCTATTTCATTGATGAGTTCTTAGGGGCCTCTGGATTTCTGCTTTGGTGTTTGTTGAGTATCTTCAGTGTCTGTCTCCTTCACCTTGGTGCTGATTGTCAGGCTTATCATGGAAGCAGCACTCCTGCTTATCTCCCCAATTCTTCTGTGGTTTCACCTGGCCCTTGACTGAAATTCGAGGGGTTGGTTATCTCCTTGGATCTCACTACCTTCTGATAAAGAAAAACAGATTCTCCAACAGAGAGTAAAGTCAGCATAGGTTAAGTTGGATAAACATTATTAATTTAGGGAGCATTTGTTGGATGTAGAACCTCTTTTAGCCAAAGATTTGACATTGACATTGGAGAGCATAATCTTTGTCTCCATGGGATTTATACCTGGTTCCCAGTTCCAGATATGGGTTCCTATCCACTGATCAGATCTCTTAACCAATCAGAAGGCCATTAGTTACCCACCAAGGCTATGTGTCACCTTTGTACTTGTATGTACATCTTGTCAGGCTGGTTGTTTCTCAGGAGCTAGACCCCTGCTTACTCACATTGTGTTGGCCACTTTCCCCAGTAGTTCATGTAGCACTTTTGAGCAGTAGATGGACTATCTGGGGATTGGCTCTCTTCTGAATATCAGCCAGATCTCTCTGTATCTTATGTTAGCAAGCTTATGGTGTCGTCAGCAGTAGCGTCTTACCTTTTACCTCAAGTGAGTAGTCAAGTGTTTTTATAGAAGCTTTGATAGATGGGGACCTCTTAGGTCTCTTTGATCAACAGCTCAATGTGGGTAGTTCCTATTTCTGGTACTGTGAGGTATAGGTCAGAGCAAAAGATTTATAGGGTTGGGCTTCATGCCACCCTCTCCAGAGCCCTTGTTTTTGGGCATTCCCCCATACTCCTCTTGAGGGTTATATATAAAAAGTCTACCTTCAAGAAGAAAGGTTTATATGGTACCAGTTCATTTTGGGTTTAGTTTTGTGCTTATTCCCCTCACCTTGCCTTCCCTTCCCCCAAACCCTTCTATCCCTATGTCTGGGCTTCAAGTTGCCTATCTGGTATGCCAGCAACTCAAACTGATCCAGGTTAGGAACCACAGATGAGTGATAATTGTGATGTTTGTCTATGATTATGTGTGTTCACTGAGTATAGTCTGTTCTAAGTCATTTTCCTACAAATTTTGTTGTATCATTTCTTTCTTACTACTGAGTAGAATTCCATTGTGTAAATGTACCACAACTTTGTTATCCATTAGTCCAATGATGGACATCTGGATTGATTCCAGTTCTTAGCTATTATGAATTGAGCAGACATGGTTGAGCAAATATCTTTGCAGCAAAGCATGAAGCATTTAGGGTAAATACCCAGTAAGGAAATAACTGGGTCTGTTGGTAGTCCTATTTTCATCTTTTTCAAGAATCTCCATATTGATTTCCATAGTGGTTATACAAGTTTGCATTCCCACATCAGTAAATGGGGGTTCATCTTTACATCCTCACCAACATTTGTTGTCATTTGATATTTTGATGATTACAATCCTTGCAGGAGTAAGGTGGAATCTCATAATTGTTTTAATTTGCATTTCCCTAATGGTTAGGCATGTTGAACATTTCCATTTCTTTTCTTTTATTTTTTTCCTTTCTTTCTTTCCAAGATACAGTCTTGATCTGGCCCAGGATGACCTGGAATTCACTATGTAGTCTCAGAGTGGCCTCAAACTTATGGTGATCCTCATACCTCTGCCTCCCAAGTGCTGGGATTAAAGGCATGCACCATCACTCCTGGCTTGTTGAACATTTTCCTAAGGTGTGTTAGTCACTTGTATTTCTTCCTCTGAGAACTTCCTATTCAATTCTCTACCCCTTTTTTTCAATGGGTTGTTTGATTTTTTTTTTGTTTAGTTTTTTGAATTCTTTGTAGTTCTAGCCTTTTTCAGTGGTATAGTTGACAAGAATTTTCTCCCTTTCTGTGGATAATCTATTGACTCTGCTTATGGTATGTTTGTACAAAACCTTTTTACCTTCATGAGATCCCACTGGTTGAGAGATTATTCGAGCCAGGCCTTTAATCCCAGCACTCGGGAGGCAGAGGTAGGAGGATCGCCATGAGTTCAAGGCCACCCTGAGACTACATAGTGAATTCCAGCTCAGCCTGAGCTAGAGTGAGACCCTACCTCAAAGACAGAGAGAGAGAGAGAGATTATTTAATTTCCTGGGCTACTGGGGTATTGTTCAGAAAGCCTTTCCCTAGTCCTATATTGTGGAGGGCTCCTTCTATTTTTTCTTCCAACACTTGAAGAGTTTTAGGTCTATAGGTTAATAGGTCTTTAATCTATCTGGAGTTGATTTTTGTATATAGTGAGATGAGTGGGTCTGGTTTCATTTTTTTTTTTCTATATATCTAATTTGTCTAGCACCATTTGTTGAAGGTGCTATATTTTCTCCAGTCTGCATTATTGGAATCATTGTCAAAAATCAAGTACCTGTAGAGAGTGAGGGAGGTTCAGGTCTTTGGTTCTGTTCCAGAGATCTGTATTTCTATGTTTATGCCAGTACCATGTTGTTTTTGTTACTATAGTTTTGTAGTATAGCTTTATATTGGGTATGGTCATATCTCCAGAGGTGTTTCTTTTGATGGCACAGAATAAACATTCACACTGCAAAAGAAGGCATTGGGAATAGCAAAGAAATATTCAACCAATACAAGATTTAAGTAGGACAAACATCAAACTTTGTAGGCCCTGGTCTAACAACTCTAGTCAGTGTGACAAATCTCCACTAACCAATGGCAAGTCTCTGGTGTTCTAATTCTGCCCCTCAACCCAGGCTACTCACAGCTCCAGAAAACTTCATCAGTGCCTGCAGCTCTCCTTGGCAGCCATCTCACAGTTTGGGTATCTCCACTAGGTTTCCACTGCAACCCATGGTTTATCCTGATGACTCCATCGGGTCTCCATAAAGGTAATACAACAAGCTTGCTTCACACTGCCCATGGCCATTTCCAAAATACAAAACTGTGTTGCAAATTCAAATGACCCTCATTTCCTGCATTTATTATATTCCATAATACCAGGTGGTCTACCAACATGTTAATCCATGGGAGAATAAAACAGACTTTGAAGAACAGGACACTCTTTCAGCATTCAGACCCCTTCAAAAGAGTCTACATTCTTCCCATTGTCCTAATGCAGGTCATCTGGCCCAATCTCAAATGTTATAATCCCTCATCCAATTGCAGCTGAACAGGCAGAAGTTTTGCCCCAAGAATTCATTTCTGTGCCATATCCCTTTGCTCACACCAATCCACTTATATGCAATGCAACCCTGCACATGTTCTCAGGACACACATTTAACAGCAAGCCTCTCATAGAAACTGCTTCTGGTCAGGTCCAAGCAAAGCTCTTTCTCACCCTCATAAGCCAAACCTCATAGTCCATAGTTCTTACTGCATTCAGGTCTTTCAACTCTGACCAGAAAAGTCCATCATACAGCACTTACAGCACTGTAAGGCATCTTTTAGGACAAGTTTTCAAATCCTTCCACATTTCTCTTGAAAACAAGCTCCAAAAGGCCAATGCCACATAGTCAGGTATCTAGCAGCAAATGACAACACTCCTCAGTACCAACTATACTGTTGCAGTCAGGTTCACATTTCTGGCAGAAATTACCCAACCAAGAGCAAGTTTATTTTGGCTTATAGGCTCAAGGGAAAGCTCCATGATGGCAGGGGGGAAATGATGACATGAGCAGAGGGTGGATACCACCACCTGGCCAACATCAGATGGACAATAACAACAGGAGAGTATTCCAAACACTAGCCAGAGGAAGCTGACTATAACATCCATGAGCCTGACCCCAAAAATACACCGCCTCCAGGAGACTTTAGTTCCCAAATTGCCATCAGCTGGGGACATGGCATTTGGAACACTTAAGGTTTATGGAGGACACCCGAATCAAACCACCATAGCGTCTATTGAAATGATAATGTGGTTCTTGCAATTAAGTTTATTTATGTGGTATATTATGTTGATCAATTTCCATATGTTGAACCATCCCTGCATCCCTGGGATGAACTCTACTTGATCAAGGTGGATAATTTGAATTGCATGGATTTTGTTCAGGATACATCAGGGGATAGTTTTCTTTTCTTGTATCTCTGACTGGTTTTGGTATTAGGGTGATGCTAGCTTCATAAAAATAGTTGGGGAAGGTTCCCTGGTCTCTGATTATGTGAAACAATTTGACAAAAATAATCTTTTCAGCTCTTTAGTGGTTTGATAGAATTCAGCTGAGAAGTCATCTAGTCCTGGACTTTTCTTTTCAGGGAGGTTTTTTATTTCTTTATCTTTTAAATTTTTCTTTTTAGTTTTTTTAAGATTTATATTTATTTATTTATGTATTAAAGAGAATAGGCATGCCAGGGCCTCTAGCCACTGCAAACGAACTCTAAACACATGCACCACTTTGTGCATCTGTCTTACATGGAATCTGGAGAATCGAACCTGGTCCTTAGGCTTCACAGGCATGTGCTTTAACTGCTAAACAATCTCTCCAGCCCTGATTTCCTTTTCAATCTCTATGGATGTGATAGGTTTGTTTAGGAGATTAATCTGCTCTGAGTTTAGTTTTGGTAGATGAAATGTGTCTAGGGATTCATCCACTTCTTATAGGTTATCCAATTTTGTGGAGTAGAGGTTTTGGAAATATATGCTGGTGATTCTTCTGATTTCATTGAGGTTTTGTTGTCAGGTAGGTTTCGTTTAACAAACTGTGGTATACCTGTGTTTTGTGCATATTGGTTTATGATGGTGATGTTCTCATGTTGGATAGTTGCCTTGATGAAGTAACAAGTGGCCTTTTTTTGTCCTCTTTGATTACTTTTGGTTTGAAGTCTATTTTATCAGATATTAACATAGCAACACATGCTTGTTTCTTATTTCCATTTGCTTGGAATGTCATTTCCCATCCTTTCATCCTGAGAAGGCATCAGTCTTCACAGGTGACATGGGTTTCTTGAAGACAGAACACAAAAGGGTACGTTTTTTTGATCCACCCTGTTAAATTGTGTCTTTTGATGGGTTAACACCGTTAATCTTTAAGGCTATAACTGTGAGGTTCGATGTAATCCCTGCCATGATGGGGTGCTTTGGGGGTTTGGTGCTTTCTTGGGTTTTGGTTATTGTGATCTTATTCTTGTAGGCTCTTGTGTGTGGATTATTCCCTGTAGTATTCTCTATAGATTTGGCTTTGTGTTCATGTAATTATAAAGCTGACTTTTTCATGGAAAATTTTCTTTTCACTATCTATTATGAGGGACACTTATGCTGGGTAGAGTAGTTTGGGCTGGAAGCCATAGTTTTTTGACTTTGAAGTGTTTCATTCCAGGCCCTCCTAGCTTTCAGGATTTCCACTGGAAAATATAAGGTAATTCTGATGGAATTGACTTTGTATGTAGTGCATTGTTTCTCTCTTGCTGTTTTTACCACTCTCTCTTTGTTTTCATTATTAAGAGTTCCAACTATCATGTTCTTGGAGAGTTTCTTCTTTGGTCCTGTCTGGTGTTCTGTGGGCTTTTTGTATCTGGATGGGCCTCTTTTTTTCCAAAATTGGGAAATTTTTCTTCAATACTTTTGTTGAATATGTTCTCTATGCCTCTGACCTGGATTTTGTCCCCTTCTTATATACCTATAATCCAGATATTTGGTCATTTTAGGGTATCCCACAGTTCCCTCTTACTTGGTTTGTGTGATTTTTTTTTTTTTAAACTTAGCAAAGTTTTTGGTCTCCTTATCTATTTTTTCTGTCTTGTCTTCTAGGTCAGAGCTTTTGTCTTCCACATGAGTGGCTCTGTTAGTGAGGGGTTCTAGATAGGTTCTTAAAAGCTCTATTTGATTTTTATTTTCTTTTGTGTTATTTTGCATCATGTCCATCTCTTTTATGAGGTTGATTTCAGTTCAAGGTCTGATTTTGTAAATGATTCCTAGAATTTATTCTTGCATTTGATTATATCTTCATTAAGCTTAATCAGCTGGTTATTGAGATTCTTCATTTGTTGACTCACCTTCAATTCATGTCTGGTTTTCTTCAATTAAGTTAAGCTTAGTGATAAAAGATGAGTGTTCTAAGAGACAGTTCTGTTCAATTTCATTTATATGATTTCTTTTTTATTCTTTGCTTCCACTTCAGAAATTCTTTTAAAATGTTTTTTGTTTATTATTTTTATTTATTTATTTGAGAGTGACAGACAAAGAGAGAAAGAGGCAGATAGAGAGAGAGAGAGAGAATGGGCACACCAGGGCCTCCAGCCACTGCAGACAAACTCCAGATGCGTGCGCCCCTTGTGCATCTGGCTAACGTGGGTCCTGGGGAATTGAGCCTTGAACCGGGGTCCTTAGGCTTCACAGGCAAGCGCTTAACTGCTAAGCCATCTCTCCAGCCCCAGAAATTCTTTTGATTAGAGTCACATAGCTTGTTGAGGTTTCATTTGGGGATTCAATTTCTGTTGTTTTCTTTATGGTTTCCATTGTGGGACTAGGAATCCTTAATGGCAATGTCTTAATTTTTGACTTTTGTTGTTGTTGTTGTTGTGTGTGTGTGTGTGTGTGTGTGTGTACGTGCATGCATGTGCACACATTGTGGTCTACCCATCTTGAGGAAACATCTGTTTTTTGTTGTGTTTTTTTTTTTTTTTTTTTTTTTTTTAGAGAGAGTGAGAGTGAGAGAGCAAAGAAGAGATTGAGAGAGATAGAGAACTGGCGCTCCAGGGCCTCCACCACTGCTTGAACTCCAGATGCTTGTACCAGCTAGTGCACATGTGCAACCTTGTGCTTATGTCACCTTTGTGTGTGTGGCTTATGTGGAATCTGGAGAGAGATCAAACATGGGTCCTTAGGCTTGACAGGTATGTGCCTCAACTGCTAAGCCATCTCTCTAGCCCCAAAATGCTTACTTTATTGAGGAGGAAGCAAGTATTTGTCCTTGTAGGATCTTCAGTGAGCATTCTGTTTTAAATGTGAACTCAATCAGTGAAGGATGGCATTATAACCGCAGATGTGCAGGTTGTGGAGATTGCAAGTACCTCAAAGGCACCTGAGGAGCTAGGAGGTAGGGAGCTGGAGCTCTGGACGACCTGCTCCACTTGTGGACACTCTTCAGCAAGGGTTGTGGAACTAGGCGATGGGGAGACAGGGCAAGAAACCAATTCCCACAGTGGCCCATGGACCCTGTGGCTCAGGGGAACAGGAATTTGGGAACACAGGGCCCAGTTAATCAGGAAGCCAGAGCAAAAGGCTTGCTTATGGAGTACATACTCATGGGCCAGGCTGCCCCAAACCAGCAGCAGGGGTACCAGGACCAGGGAACTGGGAGGAGACGAGGGAAATGGGAGCCAGAGCCTATTTACACTGTGGAGCACCCTTTAGGGTGGGGGATCTAGGAGTTGGGGATGCAGAGTTTAGGCAGCCCCAAGCCAGCAGCCAGAGCAGGAAACTGGGAAGTGGGAAAGGAACTTAAAGCTCTCACTTACTTTCTTTTTTTCTTTCTTTCTTAGTTTAATTCTTTTGCCATCTTGCTTCTTGCCATCTCTCTGTTTTCTCTGGCTCCTCAAATGGAATTTGTTTTGTTTTTTGAAGTAGGGTCTCACTGTAGCCTAAGAGGACTTGGAACTCATTCTTTAGTCCCAGGCTGACCTCAAACTCACAGTGATCCTCCTACCTCAGCCTCATGAGTGCTGCCATTAAAAGTGTATGACATCATGTCTGGATTTCTAATGTGATTATATTCCTTCTCTTTTCATAACTTAACCCCAGGTATTAATTTTTTGCATATGTCTGTGTGTTTGTGTGCATGTGTGTGTGTGTGCAGGTCTTGTGGAATCCAGAGATGGATATCGGGTGTCTTCCTCAATCACTGTCCGCCTTATTTTTTGAGTCTTGATCTCTAAATGAACCTGGAATTCACCAAGTAGGCTAGATCTGCCAACCAGTAAGGTCCAGGAACCCACATGTCTTTAGGCCTCCCAAGTGCTGTTATTACCATCACACCTGACATTTATTTATTTATAAACGAAAGAGAGAATTGGTGAACCAGGGCCTCCAGCCACTGCAAATGAACTCCAGAAGCATGTGCCACCTTGTGCATCTGGCTTAAATGGGTGCTGGGGAATTGAAACTGGGCCCCTAGGTTTTGCAGGCAAGTGCCTTAACCACTAAGCCACCTCTCCAGCCCACACCTGATTTTTTTTTGTTTTTGTTTTTGGTTTTTTGAAGTAGGGTTTCAATGTAGTCCAGGCTGATCTGGAATTCACTCTGTATTCTCAGAGTGGCCTTGAACTCATGGCGATCCTCCTACCTCTGCCTCCCAAGTGCTGGGATCAAAGGCATGTGCTACCATGCCTGGCTTCACACCTGACTTTTATGTGGATGCTGGGGATCCACACTCACATACTCATGCTCACAAGACAAATACTCTACCCACTGAGCCATCCACCTAGGTCCCAACAGGTTTTTACAAATAGTAAAAAACCTTTTTCACTACAAAGCTAATCAGTATTTTTCCAAAACAGGTATACAGCCCAAAATGGAAAACAACAAGAAGTATTCATTAATATTTAATTCTAATCACCAAGTAACAAAAGTTCAGAATTTATATTTTTCTGTCCCATACAGCTTCTTTTAAAGAAAATACAGAAACATTGGTCTCACTTGGGAGTGAGGAATTTATCACATTGTCTTGATCTGCACCATATGACCATTACAGATGGAGCAGAGGCTATCTTCTTCTTTAATGCAGGACACCACTTAGTGGTGTGGTTCTCCCAGAACTACTCTCTGTCTGATTCTCACTGGTGTGACTGTACTTACATGTTGCGAGATGTCTTTTGGAGATAGTCCATAGCTGCTTCTTGGAGCCCAGTAATCACTACCTCACTGGCCTGGCACATTCTGTGCCCGCCTTATCCAACAACTGAGGGATTGACCATTGGGGTGACCTCTGGGGTCCAGATGGAGCTGGGTTCAAATATTCTAACCAGTGCCATGGGTTGGACCTAAAATGTTGGATTGTAGCCAATGCTTTTCAGTTGTCAAGAACATAGCCCTGAGCTTATTCTGCCTTGCTGGGATCTTCTTTGAGAGCAGAATGGACATCAGGCCACACATATTTTTGGAGTTGGGAACAGTGTACATTGGTTGTGAGTATACATTTTATTTACATGCATAAGAGGAAAAAAGGGTTATGAAAAAAAGGAAGGAGCAGGAAAGATACTATTTAATTTAAAAGTACAAGTTTCGGGCTGGAGAGATGGCTTAGCAGTTAAGCGCTTGCCTGTGAAGCCTAAGGACCCTGGTTCAAGGCTCGGTTCCCCAGGTCCCACATTAGCCAGATGCACAAGGGGGCGCACATGTCTGGAGTTCGTTTGCAGGGGCTGGAAGCCCTGGCGCGCCCATTCTCTCCCTCTCCCTCTGTCTTTCTCTCTGTGTCTGTCGCTCTCAAATAAATAAATAAATAAATAATGAACAAAAAAATATTTTAAAAAAAAGTACAAGTTTCTTCTGTTTTCTTTTTTTGAGGCAGGTTCTCACTTTAACCCAAGCTGAGCTGGAACTCACTCTGTAGCCTAGGATGGCCTCAAACTCACAACAATCCTACCTCAGCCTCCCAAGTGCTAAGATTAAAGGCATGAGCCACCATGCCTGGCTTACGGTGTTTTTCTTCATCATTTTTGTACCTTCTCCCTCTAGCATACTACTGGCCTATGGTGTACATGTAATTAATATAAATAAATAAACTCAAGAACATATGCTTCCAGTCTTATTATGAAGATCTTCCTGTTGAAATAATGGTCATTAAGTTTGCTGTGTGTGTGGTTGCTGGGGAGAAAGCCAGGGCCTCACGTATGCTCGGTAGTCTCTACCATCGCACTATATCCCTAGCTGCCAAAATGGTACTTTACAACCTGTAAATGTCAAATGTGTTTCTAGGGCTGTTTTGTTACTTTGATTTTTTTTTTCCCCTCTTACAAAGTTTTGCAGAGTTTTTTCTCAAAGGAAACTATTCAATTGGCCAAGAAATCTCAAGCTGGAAAAGAAATAATTTTGGAAAATGAAGTATTCCTAAAGAAAGAACTAGAGAGAGAAAATTATTGATTTCCAGGAGTTAAGTGAAGGACTACACTATGCATCAACACCACTCTCCTGCTTGTATTTTAAACACATCCTGTAGTTGCCCAAGTCCCTCCCTTATAAAGTTGTACTCTCCTTCTCCCAGGTTTTAGTTCCTGCCCCTCACCTTTCACCCAGCTGAATCTGTCTCCTCACCAAAGCTCCCTTCATCCTTTTCCAGATCCTCCCCCAGCTGGGTTTGGTTCCCTTCTTTCTCTGTGTCCATAATACCCTGTAGCTAGGTCAGGCTGCCCTAATAGCTGGAGTACCTCTCCTTAGAAATGGTGACCTCTGGTGGAGAGGTCATATCCATGTGTATCTCCAGCGCCTGACGTGGAATGTCTTTCCTGAAGTGAAGAGAAATACTTTCCCAAACAGGAATAAGACTAAAAAATTCTAACGCTTTTGTGAAAATATAATGCAGTCACTGTGGTCATTAATCCTTTCTGTTCTGACAGTAATCCTTCCTGCCTCTGGGTGTTTGTTTTTGTTTGCAGGCTGCTTTGCCTTGGGCCTCTTTTGGCACATCTGCTCACTCATGTGTGAGTTGAAGTCCCCACTCCCTTCCTGGTGAGAATTTTTTGGAGAACAGAAGAAAGAGCCACTTCTCTTTGAAGATGAACTCCACCGACCTCCTTCAGAACTCCACCAACCTCTTTCAGAACACTCCCAATGCCACCTTGCTCCATGTGCCTCGTTCACAGGGAGGGAACAGCACCTCTGCCAAGGAGGACCCTCAGGACATGGTCCACATGGCCACCCTGGTGACCTGCATTTTTCTGCTTGCTGTCATTTTCTGTCTGGGCTCTTATGGCAACTTCATTGTCTTCTTGTCTTTCTTTGACCCAGCCTTTAGGAAATTCAGAACCAACTTTGATTTCATGATCCTGAACCTTTCTTTCTGTGACCTGTTTATTTGTGGAGTCACAGCCCCCATGTTCATCTTTGTGATGTTCCTCAGCTCAGCTGGTGGCATCCCAGATGGGTTCTGCTTCACCTTCCACCTTACCAGTTCAGGCTTCATCATCATGTCCCTGAAGATGGTGGCCCTGATTGCCCTGCACCGGCTCCGGATGGTTCTGGGCAAACAGCCTAACCGCCCTGCCTCCTTTCCCTGCACATTGCTCCTCACCCTGCTTCTCTGGGCTACCAGTTTCACCCTTGCTACTTTGGCCACACTGAGAACTAATAAGTCCCACCTCTGTCTTCCCATGTCCAGTCTGATGGCCGGGGAAGGGAAAGCCGTTCTGTCCCTCTATGTGGTTGACTTCACCTTCTGTGTCACTGTGGTGTCTGTCTCCTACATCATGATTGCCCGGACCCTTCAGAAGAACACTCAAGTTAGAAAGTGTCCTGTCATCACAGTCGATGCTTCCAGACCCCCGCCTTTCATGGGGGACCCTGCCACAGGTAGGGGAGACCCAATGCAATGCTCCATGCCAGCTCTGTATAGGAATCAGAATTACAACAAACTGCAGCATGTTCAGACACATGGATACACCAAGAATCCCAGCCAGCTGCCAAACCTTGCGGCCAGCCGACTCCAGCTGGTGTCAGCCATCAACCTCTCCACTGCCAAGGACTCCAAAGCGGTGATCACCTGTGTGATCATAGTTCTGTCTGTCCTGGTGTGCTGTCTTCCACTGGGGATCTCCTTGGTGCAGGTGGTTCTGTCCAACAATGGGAACTTCATCCTGTACCAGTTCGAACTGTTTGGGTTTACCCTTATATTTTTCAAGTCAGGATTAAACCCTTTTATATATTCTCGGAACAGTGTAGGGCTGAGAAGGAAAGTACTCTGGTGCCTCCAGTACATTAATCTGGCTTTTTTCTGCTGCAAACAGAAGACTCGTCTTCGAGCCATGGGTAAAGGGAACCTTGAAGTCAACAGAAACAAATCCTCCCATCATGAAACAAACTCTGCCTACATGCTGTCTCCAAAGCCACAGAAGAAATTTGTGGACCAGGCTTGTGGTCCAAGTCATTCAAAGGAAAGTGTAGTAAGTCCCAAAGTCTCTGCTGGACATCAACACTATGGTCAGAGCAGCTCGACCCCCATCAACACACGCATTGAAGCATACTATAGCATCTATAACAGCAGCCCTTCCCAGGAGGAGACCAGTCCAAGAGAGTTACAGCCCCTAAACTCTTTTGGATTTGCGAGTTCATACATTGCCATACATTATCATACCACGAATGACTTAATGCGAGAATATGATAGCACTTCAACCAAGCAGATTCCTATCCCCTCTGTTTAAAGTCTAGAGAATTTTATGCTAATGGTTGTTTCTAAATACATACTGATTGATTTCTTTTGAAAACAAATTCTGAGGTCAGTGACAAACTAAAATATGGAAAGCCAACTAGCTTAAAAGTTGGCCATTTTTCATTTGTTTGAAATATTAATATCTAGATGTGCTTTGTAGCCTCTTGGCATTTTAAGATTTGATGTACAAGTTGTTTTAGATTTTTTTTTTACCCTGACCTCTGACACAGTCTTTTGTACACCTTTTACAAGATGTCAGGAGCAATTTTACCACTGGGTGGAAGTAGGAAGGCCACTGTACAGTCCTTGGAGTCAGTATGATAGGTCTTCAAAGTAGCATTTTCTGAACTGTTTTAAAGGGGAATTTTAAAAAAGAATTTGCTGAAACGTTTTTATAAGAATATGAGATTTTAGTATCTGAAGTACTAAAATAAGATACTTTTTCTAGGTAGCAGGTTAATTTGAATAAATATTCTATTGTTAAAGGAGAAAATTAGAACCTATACTTCTGTCCTTAACCAAACAGTCTCACACAGCATTAAGTAACTTCCTTTTATGAGACAGTCACCTAACAATGTAGAACTATGGTTACTGTCGTATCTTATTAGAGACAGTAATGTTTGGTGTCAGTTGAGCAGCTATTTCTGTTTGTCTTAAAAGGAAAGCGGTTGTACTTGTTGCCAATGCTCTGCTCTGTTCCAGAAAAGACAGCTCTCTAGAGGAGGAGCACCGTCCTGCCAGCAGGCACTGTGCTCATCAAGGGAGGGACTTGTTATGTGAAAGGCAGTGTGGACTATGGTCATGAATTAGGCAAACTTTTACTTAACAAGGCACAGAGATGTGATTGACAAAGTTCTGACTTTTCTTTTCTTTCTGGGGTAAGGGGAGGAGTTGAGGCAGGGTCTCACTCTAGCCCAGGCTGACCTGGAGCTCACTCTGTAGCTCCAAGATGGCCTTGAACTTCTACCTCCGCCTCCCTTGTGTTGGGATTAATGAAGTGAGCCACCACACCTGGCTTTCTGTGTAAGAGTTTAGTAGCCACCTAACAGTATTCATATAACTATTTAGAAATAATTTCTTTTTAATATGTTGCTATGATAAGAATAATTGATAAGGTGATCTATTTTCAAACTATGTTTTTCTCTTTTTTGTAATATGAGAGACTGAACCCAGGGCCTTGTGCATGCTAGGCAAACACTTTACCATTAAACTGTGTCTCCAGGCCCAAACTAATTATTTTATTTCTCCCCCATTAATCTTTACCTGGATATGCGTGACTAAATTAAGTATTTTTACATCTGAAACTGATTTTATTACATAATCTGTGATTCCTAGAATAACAACTATGAAGTCATATTTTTATATAAAAATAATTTTATTCATACAGTTAGTATTTGAAGTCACTAGAATTTTGGAACTCTAACTTTTAGACTCAAAATAAACATTAAGATATAAAACCTGTCTTTACAAACTGTTATATTCAACATTACTATTGCAAATCAGAAAATATAATAATTAAAGGCACCCTCCCTCAGGCTGTTCCCAAAGTCAAGATCACTGGAGGCACTGAAAGATAGTAGCTCTTCGCCCAGAACTAGGCTCAGCGTCCTCACGGACAATAACTTCCAGTGTTCCCCAGCCGTTTCTTTTCTTTTTCTTTTTCTTTTATTTTGTTTTTAAGATTGAAGTGTGAGATGAAGTTTTTCTTTTAATATTTTTTTGTTCATATTTTATTTATTCATTTGAGAGCGACAGACACAGAGAGAAAGACAGATAGAGGGAGAGAGAGAGAATGGGTGCGCCAGGGCTTCCAGCCTCTGCAGACGAACTCCAGACGCGTGCGCCCCTTGTGCAAGATGAAGTTTTTAAGACTGACTTTTGTACCTGCATCTTCTTACCTTCCCTCCCTCCTTTCCTTCTCTGCATTGTTTACTTTTTTTTTTGGTACTAAGTTTTATAAAATACTTATCACTTTTTTGTAGGTGAGTACTACTTTTGCAAGTCATGATTACCTATCTCAGCTGCACTTTTTTGTTGTTTTGTTTTGTTTTTTCGAGGTAGGGTCTTGCTCTAGCCCAGGCTGACCTGGAATTAACTATGCAGTCTCAGGGTGGCCTAGAACTCACAGCGATCCTCTTGCCTCTGCCTCTTGAGTGCTGGGATTAAAGGCATGCGCCATGACGGCCAGCTCAGCTGTACTTTTATATTTTTATCATATTGTTCTCATTAGTATTTTTATGAGTTAGATGTAATTCTTTTCACAAAGAATTTTTAAAAATCTAATATCCTTTTTAAAGATTATTTGAAGAATTTTGGCAAGTTACAAATTAAACCTTTTTTTTTTTTTTTTTGAGGTAGGGTCTTGCTCTATCACAGGTTAACCTGGAATTCACTATGTAGTCTCAGGCTGGCCTCAAATTCATAGCGATCATCCTACCTCTGCCTCCCGAGTGTTGGGATTAAAGCTGTGCATTATAATGCCTGGTCCACAAATTAAACATTTGCCCTGATTCACAAACTAACATTTAGTAAGTAAGCAAACAACTTTATAATTAATAGCAATCAAGAAGATAGTTCACACTTTTAGAGGTGTATATCTCATTTTAGGGGACAGGGATTTAAAATGTGACTTAATAAAAGGTTGTAACAAAAGTAATTACTGATTGTTACATTTTAAGTGTCAGATATTCCCATATGACCCTTGAGTTTGAGATGATTTAACTAGCATGAAGCCCATCTTTGAGAGGCATAAAGAAAACTAATCATGTACACGTAAGTTATTCAGTTTTTTCATGTTCATCAAGAAATTCTTGATTTAATTCACATTGAATACATACTGGCCTAGATTCTCGTCTTCCCTCTAATATCTGTATTGATACAAAGATGTACCGTCTCTTTATAAGTTACCATATGTCCATCTCTACCTGTTTGATGGCCATTATAGACCAACATATGTAGCTTGTCTACTCACAAGGGCTAAGAGGAGAACTCAGAAATGAGACTTCAGTTGAATATGATTTATCTGTAGGGCACATTAGTTCTCTTCATGCTTTGCTGTGCTGCGAAGTATGTGTCTTTAAAATATTTTATAAGAATTCCTATGTTAATCTTTAGGCCAGATTTGTATCTCTGATGCCTTTAATGTACTTTTAAAATAAAGGTTGGAAAATAAAAATACTGAAAATACAAATTTCTCTTTTTGTTCTTGTTTTGTTTTTGTGAGACAGGGTGTACCTATGTAGCTGAAGCTGGCTGCAAACTCACTCTTTTCCTGCCTCTGCCTCCTCAGTGCTGGGATTAGAGGTATATGCCACCATACTCTGCTAAAAACCCTAACATTTTGCATACCAAATTTTAATATGGTAACTTTCCTGTCCAGTTTTTTTTTTTTTTTCTGGTTCTCTCTATATAGCCCAAGATGGCCTCAAACCTACAATCCACCTACCTCTGCCTCCTGGAATTATAGATATGCACCAACAACTTGACTAAATAAAGGAATTGGTGCTTATTTTGTTTATTTATTTGTTGTGCTTGGGATTGAACCTAGAATCTTATACACGCCATATCTTACCCATCATTTATCTGTCTGTGGCAATGGTCATTTTTGCACAATAGAAGTGTTCATCCTTGGAGATTTTTTTCTCCTTAAGAAATAAAATAACTGGGCTGGAGAGATGGCTTAGCGGTTAAGCGCTTGCCTGTGAAGCCTAAGGACCCCGGTTTGAAGCTTGGTTCCCCAGGTCCCACATTAGCCAGATGCACAAGGGGGCGCACGCGTCTGGAGTTCGTTTGCAGAGGCTGGAAGCCCTGGCGCGCCCATTCTCTCTCTCCCCCTCTATCTGTCTTTCTCTCTGTGTCTGTCGCTCTCAAATAAATAAATTAAAAATTAAAAAAAATAAAAATAAAAAATAAAAAAAAGAAATAAAATAACTTATTTAATACCTTTTGTTGAGTATGTGCTCAGATTAACCAAGAGTAGTTCTCTCCACAGTTTATTTACTAGGCTGTATCTCAGCCTGTAGGCAGAATCATAAGTGAACATTTGTTTTTTGGTGCTGGATATGTTTAAACCTAGGGCCTTATGCACACTAGGAAAGCATTACCACTTAGCTGTAGATTTTTTTTTCTTTCTTTTTCAGTTTTTCAATTTTTTTATTAACAACTTCGATGATTATAAAAATATCCCATGGTAAAACCCTCCCTCCTTCCACAATCCCCTTTGAAACTCCATTCTCCGTCATATCACCTCTCCAGCTCAATCAGTCTCTCTTTTATTTTGATGTCATGATTTTATTCCTACTCTTATGATGGTCTTGTGCAGGTAGTGTTGTGCATTGTGAGGTCGTGGATATCCAGACCATTTTGTGTCTGGAGGGAGCACATTGTAAGGAGTCCTGCCCTTCCTTTGGCTCTTACATTCTTTCCCCCACTTCTTCCACATTAGACCCTGGGCCTTGGAAGGTGTGATAGAGATATTACAGTACTGAGCACTTCTTTCCAGCACTATGATACCTTCTGAGTCATCCCAAGGTCACTGCCATCTGAAAAGAGAAGATTCTCTACCAAAAGTGAGAGTAGCATTAATATAAGGGTATGAACATTAAGAGAAGTGCTTACTGGGCAGTTTGATAAGCATAGTATATACATTTAGCCAGACAGCAGCAGACATTATACCCCTAGGGCTCATGACTACCCCTGTTTTCAGTATCAGGGATGTATTCCCTCCCATGGAGTGGGCCTTCAGTCCAATTAGAGGGCAGTTGGTTACCCCCATAACAGATGTGCCACTATTGCACCCGTTGGCTCATTTGACCAGGGTGGCCAAATATAAGGCTTGCAGTGTCCACTGTTGAGTATCTTCACTGGTGATTTCTCTTTATCCCATTGAACTGCATACAGAATGGCTTCTTCCAGCTTTCTGTCAGCTGATCTACATGGAGGAGGTTATCAGCTCAGTTCCAGCAGGATTTCTCAGTGGTCTTGCAGCCCAAGTATGTGGAGTCTTCAGCAATAGGGTCTTACCATCTATTCCTGGTGGGAAACCAAGGGCCTCAGCAATGGCCTATAATGTTCTGGGGGCATCAGGGTCCTCCCTGGCCAACAAGTCAATGGAAGGTATCCCATCCCTGGCGCTGAAAAATTTCTAGCAACAATCTATGGCTCCTGAGTGTTCCATTGTCCAAAAAAGTAGGATTCCATATGATTTATTTATATCCTCTTAGATTTTAATTAGCCCTCCCTCCACTTTTCCTTACTCAATCTCCCTGACCTCACTTTAGGCCTTATCACCCCCATTAATCTATTCTTCTACTTACATATATACAATACCATCCTATTAAGTACCCCCTTCCTTCCTTTCTCTTCCCATTTAGGTTTCCTTTTTAGTTTACTATCCTTTACTACTGAGTTTTCTTCCTACTCACACAGAACTCCAATCATCTGTAGCTAGGATCCACATATGAGATAGAATATGTGGCGCTTGGCTTTCTGGGCCTGGGTTACCTCACTTAGTATAATCCTTTCCATATTCATCCATTTTCCTGCAAATTTCACAGCTTCATTTTTCTTTATTGCTGAGGAGAATTCCATTGTATAAATGTGACATATCTTCATTATCCACTCATCAGTTGAGGGACATCTAGGCTGGTTCCATTTCCCAGCTATTGTAAATTGAGTGGCAATAAACATGGTTGAGCAAGTATCTCTAAGGTAATGAGATGAGACCTTAGGATATATGCTGAGGAGTGCTATAGCTAGGTCATATGGTACATCTACTTTTAGCTGTCTTATGAACCTCCACACTGATTTCCACAATAGCTGGACCAGATTGCATTCCCACCAACAGTGTAGAAGGGTTCCTCTTTTTCTACATCCTCACAAGCAGTTATGGTCATTTTCATGATGGTAGCCAATCTGACAGAAGTGAGATAGAATCTCAATGTAGTTTTAATCTGGATTCCCCTGATGACTAGGGATGTAGAACAATATTCAGATGCTTATTTACCATCCATATTTCTTCTTTTGAGGACTCTATTTAGTTCCATAGTCCATTTTTAATTGGGTTATTTGATTTCTTATTATTTAATTTTTTGAGTTCTTTGTATATCCTAGATATTAATCCTCTATCAGATGTATAGTTGGCAAAGATTTTTTTTCCATTCTGTAGGTTGCCTCTTTGCTTTATTCACAGTGTCCTTTGCCATGCAGTCTTTGTACTTTCATGAGGTCCCAGCAGTTAATCTGTGGTTTTATTGCCTGAGCAATTGGAGTTATATTCAGAAAGTCTTTGCCAAGACCAATATGTTGAAGGGTTCCCCCTACTTTTTCCTCTAGCAGTTTCAGAGTTTCAGGTCTGATGTTAAGGTCTTTAATCCACTTGGACTTAATTCTTGTGCATGGAGAGAGAGAAGAATCTATTTTCATCCTTCTACAGATACATATCCAGTTTTCCCAGCACCATTGGCTGAAGAGGCTGTCTTTTCTCCTGTGACTATTTTTGGCATGTTTATTGAATATCAGGCGGCTATAGCTACCTGGACTTACATCTGGGTCCTCTATTCTGTTCTATGGATCTACATGTCTGCTTTTGTGCCAGTACCAACCATGCTGTTTTGTTACTATGACTCTGTAGTACAGTTTAAAATCAGGTATGGTGATACCACCAGCCTTATTTTTGTTGCTCAGTATTATTTTAGATATTCGAGGTTTTTTCTGATTCCAAATGAATTTTTGGATTTTTTTTTCCTATTTCTGTGAAGAATGCTGTTGGTATTTTGATGGGGATTGCATTAAATGTGTAGATTGCTTTGGGTAAGACTGCCATTTTCACAAGATTGGTTCTTCCAATCCAGGAACAACAGATGTTTTTTAATTTCCTAGTGTCTTCTGCAATTTCTGTCTTGAGTGTTTTAAAATTTTCATTGTAGAGATCCTTTACTTCCTTGGTTAGGTTTACTCCAAGGTACTTTATTTGCTTTAATGCAATTGTGAATGGGAATGATTCTCTGATTTCATCCTCTGTGTGTGTGTTGTTAGCATATAGGAAGGCTACTGATTTCTGTGTATTTATTTTGTATCCTGCTACATAGCTGTAGGTGTTTATCAGCTCTAACAGTTTGCTGGTAGAGTCTTTAGGGTCCTTTATGTATAGAATCATGTCATCTGCAAATAATGATAACTTGATCTCTCCCTTTCCAATTTGTATCCCTTTAATGTGAGTCTCTTGCCTAATTGCTATGGCTAAGACCTCCAGTACTATATTAAATAAAAGTGGGGACAGTGGACACCCTTGTCTTGTTCCTGATTTTAGTGGAAAAGCTTCCACTTTTTCCCCATTTAGCAATATGTTGTCTGTAGGCTTGTCATAAATAGCCTTTATTATATTGAGATATGTTCCTTCTATTCCCAGTGTCTGTCTCTTTTTCTTTTTTAGCTATAGTTTTTTTTTTTGGTTTTTCAAGGTAAGGTCTCACTCTAGTCCAGGCTGACCTGGAATTAACTCTGTCATCTCAGGGTGGCCTCAAACTCATGGCGATCCTCCTACCTCTGCCTCCCGAGTGCTGGGATTAAAGGCGTGCGCCACCACGCCCGGCATATTTTTTTTTTTTTTTAAAGACAGGGTCTCACTCTGTGATCAGGTTGTCCTGAACTCACTATAGCCTAGTTGGCCTTGAACTCATGGTGATCTGCCTTTATCAATCTCCCAAGTGCTGGGATTATAGGTGTGAACCACTATATCCAGCTTTTTTTTCCAATTTTGAGACGCTGTCTCACTAAATTCTTCAGGCTAGCCTTGTATTCTCCTGCCTCTGCTTCCCAAACAGCTGTGACTATACACTTGTACCACTAGGCCCAGTTTAACAACTTCTTTAAAAATAAAACTTTTTTGGATTAATTAAATCAGATTAAATGGAAAAAGTATAGAGAATTTTGGAATTTTTAGTTTATTAGTCAAGGTTCTATCTCACATTACTATAAGCAAGAAAGGTCTTAATAAAGAAGATTAGCTAAACCAGGCAGTGGTGGCGCATATGCCTTTAATCACAGCACTTGGGAGGCAGAGGTAGAAAGACTGCCAAGAGTTTGAGACCACCCTGAGACTACATGGTGAATTCCAGGCCAACCTGGATTAGAGCGAGACCTTACCTCATATAAACAAAACTAAAACAAAAGAAAAAAAACTGGATGTGGTGGCACATGCCTTTAATCCTAGCACTCAGGAGGCAGAGGTAGGAGGATTGCCATGAGTGTGAGGCCACCTTGAGACTCCATAGTGAATTCCAGGTCAGCCTGGGCTAGAGTGAGACCCTACCTCAAAAAAAAAAAAAAAAAAAAAAAAAAAAAAAAAAAAAAGAAAGATTAGCCGTCTACAAAGTCCCACAATGGCCAGACCTCTGTCATGCATGCCCAGGAAAGATTCTGTAGCAAGCACTACCATCCGAAATAGCTAGAGATGCTCCTCCTCCTACAATAGTAAGGGAGGAGGTTAAGAAGCCTTCTTCCAACTTTGGACTTGAAGTGCACACTGTTAAATTTGTCACCCAGGAGTCAAGAAGCTGCTTTTGACTGCTAACTGCACACCAGACCTTCTTGATTGAACACCAAACTGTGGCTATAGAGACATTGAAATCTATGCTTCACTGGACGAACACACTTTTCATCTTCTTGAAACCCTACTTCAGAGGAACTGGAAAGTGTAATGACACTAAAAAGGCATACTTGAAGGTGGTATTGAGTGGACACTGGCTTCTAACCCACCTGCTACAATGAAACTACCTCCTTGGTAGTCCACATTTTTATACACATATATAACCATACTTCCAAGTAACAGCAATACCACCCTTTTTTCTATTAAAATAATTTACCCTCTTATTTAGACAAAGACATACTCACAGGGCTGGGGAAATGGCTCACCCTTAGAACACCTGCCTAGCATGTACAAGGACCTGAATGGATCCTCAGCAACTCCTGAGGGAAGATGCAAAGTCAGAAAAATTGCTTCTTACCAGTGATATTCATAACTCTTCTAGTTAGTTCAAATTCCAACTGTAAGATAAGAACTACATTGCAAAACTTACCGAAGAGACATATTGGATAAAAATAGCAGGGAAACCGAAGATACCTACCCATTCATAATATGATCAAGGTGCAAATATGAGTGCTAATATAGACCTTGTTTGTTTCTTTAACTGGTCAGGAAGTGATGGATGGTATTTCATAAATTATTTCTCTACTCTCATTTCTTGTCCATTGCACCTTAGCTAGCACACCCCAGTTTGGAAGATTGATGAATATAAACTAGTAGAGTGTAAAATAAAAGAAAATAAAATTTAGAGCAAAAAAAAAAGCTGAAGATATAGCTCTGTGGTAGATTTCTTGGAAAGAAAAAGAGAAGGATTCACATATTAGTTAATACACGAGAGAAAAGGTAAAACTGGAAGGAATACAAAACAAGAAAAATGGCCAAAATAAATATATATCTTTCAATAATAACTCTTAATATCAACAACCAAAAGACACAGGTGTGCAGACTGGGTAAGCAGTAGGATTCTTCAATTTGTTGCCTCTAAGAAACTTACCTTTCAACAAAGGATCTATCTTACGGTAAAAAGTTGGCAAACAGTGTTTCAAGAAAATGGCCTAAAAAATAAGCAGGGTCACTATGCTAATATCTAACAGGGTAGACTTTAGACCAACATTAGTTAGGAGATATAAGGAAAGTCACTTTATATTGATTAAAGGAATACTCCAACAGGAAGACATTACAATCCTAAACAAATATGCACCTAACATGGGGGCTCCCAATTTCACCAAACAAATGCTGTTAGAGTGAAGCTCAACACCCCACTGTTGTCAATTAGCAGGTCATCTCAGCAAAAAATAAACAGAAATGCATCTGGATTAAATGAGGTCATAGAACAAATGTACCAAACAGATATCTATAGGACATTTCATCCAAATACTAGAGAATACACATTCTTCTCAGCAGCACATGGAACATTCTTTAAAATAGACCATTATTAGGACACAAAGCAAATCTTAACAAATACAGGAGAATTGAAATAATCCCTTGCACTCTATCTGATCACAATGGGATCAAACTACAAATCAGTAGCAAGAAAAGCTATGGAGCATACACAAAATCATGGAAACTAAACAATACACTACTAAATGATAAATGGGTCAGTGAAGAAATCAAGAAGGAAATAAAAAGAAAATCATAGAGTCAAATGATAATGAGAACACAACATACCAAAACCTTTGGGATACAATGCAAGCAGTCCTAAGAGGGAAAGTTATAACTTTAAGTACCTATATAAAGAAATTAGAAATGTCTCAAGTGAACAACTTATTGCTTCACCTTAAGGCCTTGGAAAAAGAAGAACAAGGCAAACTGAAAATCAGTAGATGGGAAGAAATAATAAAGATTGGGGCAGAAATTAATGAAATAGAAACAAAAAAATTCAAAGAATCAATGAAATAGAGTTGGTTCTTTGAAAGGATAAACAAAATTGATAAACCCTTAGCAAATCTGACTAAAAGTAAGAGAGAAGAGTCACAAATTAATAAACTTAGAGATGAAAAAGGCACTATCACAACAGATAGTAGAGAAATTCAAAAAGATCATAGGGACATACCATTAGAACATATGCTCCACTAAGTATGAAAATCTGAAATAAATGGATGATTTCTTTGATTTACATCAAGATGAGATTAACCACTTAAATAGAGCTACAAGTATGGAGATCAAAGCAGTTATCAAAAATGATAATATTTGGGTATCTATATGTATGTATATACATACATATATATATGTATATACATTTATATATATATATATATATATACTTTATTTTTTTAAAGTTTTTATTATATATTTACTTTTATTTATTTATTTGAGAGAGAGAAAGAGGCACAGAGACAGAGATAAAGAGAATGGGCATGTCAGGGCCTCCAGCTACTGCAAAGGAACTCCAGGTGCATGTGCCACGTTGTGCATCTGGCCTATATGGGTCCTGGGGAATCAAACCTCAGTCTTTTGCCTTTGTAGGCCACTGCCTTAACTGATCAGTCATCTCTTCAGATATATATATTTAATCTTATACCACACTGCAACAAACTTTTACATTTTAGCAGAACTAAAGGAAAATTGCATGTTATTAGGCCTGGGGGAGAACTTCAATAAAATAGGAATACTTAAATATTCCATATCTATAAAAATTAACAATATTGCATACACAGAAAAAAACATTCATTTGGAATTTAAATTACTTAATTAAGTATCTAGATAACAATTCTCTTGCATTTGCCACAGATGAAAGTAAGGCTACATTAACCCTATTTTAAAAATACCACAAAAGAGCATAATCTTATTACATGGAGTCCAAGTTGAAGTCATAGAACTGGGCGTGGTAGCACATGCCTTTAACCCCTTGGGAGGCAGAGGTAGGATTGCCATGAGTTCAAGGCCACCCTGAGAATACATAATGAATTCCAGGTAGCCTGGGCTGGCGTGAAACCCTACCTCAAAAAAAAAAAAAAAAGTTTGAAGTCATAGCCTTAAGTCACCTGCCCGTCCTTCTGTCCGTCTTTTCATTCTTTCATCTCCCCCACCTCACTGTCTTTGAGAGATCTCATATTTTCATGCTCCTCTCTCTCTCTCTCCCCACTTTTTTGTATTAAACAAGTTTTTAATGTAATTGTCTCTCTAGTATAAAAGATACACATTGCTTTCACTTTCATTGTTTACTGTAGAAATTAAAACATGAATACTTACTAAAACCTAAAGTTAGGCCAGTCATGGTGGCACATGCCTTTAATCCCAAAACTTGGAAGGCTGAGGTAGGAGGATAGCTATGAGTTCAAGGACAGTCTGAGAATACAGAATGAATTCCAGGTCAGCCTGGGCTATAGTGAGTCTCTACCTAGAAAAAAACAAACATCAAACAAACAAACAAACAAAAAAACCAGACTGTACTGGGGGACAGCCATTCAAACTACCACAGGTAGCTTAGCGTTGAGGTGCTTGCCTACAAAGCCTAAGGACCCATGTTGATTCCCCAGTACCCATGTAAGCCTGATGCACAGGGTGGCACGTGTGTCTGGAGTTTGTTTGCAGTGGCTAGAGGCCCTGGTGCACCCATTTTCTATCTATCTATCTCTTTCACTCTGTCAAATAAATAGATAAAAAATTTAAAAAAGAAAGTAAAAAAAATTAAACAAACAAACCTTAAAACCTTGAAGCTAATCAATACGATGTCTTTTCCATATGTTTTCTTTTCTGTTTTTGAGGGGCTGGTATTTCAACCTAGGGCTACAGGAATCATAGGCAAACACTCTACTTTTGACCTACATCCCTTTTTGATTTTTACTTCTTTTTAAAATATTTTTATTTATTTATTTGCAAGCAGAGAGAGAGGAGGGGAGAATGGGCCCACTGGAGCCTAGTGCCACTGCAGGCAAAGCAGACGCGTGTGCCACTTTGTACGTCTGGCTTTACATGGTGACTAGGGAATGGAACCCAAGCCACCATGCTTTGGGAGCAAGCACTTTTAACCACTGAGCAATCTCTCCAGCCCCCTTTGTTTTTTATTGTTTCTTTGTTTTTTTGAGGGAGGGTCTCCCTCTAGCTCAGGCTGACCTGGAATTCACTATATAGCCTCAGGGTGGTCTCAAACTCATGGCAATCCTCCTACCTCTGCCTCCTAAGTGCTGGGAATAAAGGCATGCGCCACTACACCCAGCTCCCCTTTTGCTTTTTATTTGAGACAAAGTCTCTAACTAAATTGCTCAGTCTAGCCATAAACTTGTAATCTTATTATCTCAGCCTCCTAAGTAGCCAGGATTGTAGGACTATGCCACCAGGTCCAGCTTATCAAAATAAAAGAGAGACTAATGGAGAGAATGAGGGGATATGATGGAGAGTGGAGTTGTGAAGGGGAAAGTGGAGGAGGGGAGGAAATTATCATACTTTATTGTCTGTAAGTATAGAAATTGTCAATAAAAAATTAATAAAAAACTTCTTGAAGTATTTTTAATTCCCCATCCAACTTCTACTACTTTCTTCATCATTTATGTATGTATGTATGTATGTATGTATGTATGTATGTATGTATTTATTTTTCTGAGGTAGGATCTCATTGAAGACCAGGTTGACCTGAAACTAACTGTGTAGTCCAGGCTAGCCTCGAACTCACAGCAGTCCTACCTCTGCCTCCCAAGTGCTGAGATTAAAGGTGTGCACCACCAGGCTCTGCTGTCATTCCATCTTTTAATTCTCTCATTTCTATTTTTTTTTTACTATCTATAATTACTTTTATTATTATTTTTAAAAACAAATTATAATGGTTTAAATCAGATTATTTTATGTTAAACTTAAAGGATAAACTTAATAATAACTACTGGGTAGAATTAGCATCAGTTAGTTTTTGTTGTTATTGTTTTTCTATTTATTTTTATTAGATATGGACATACTTAGTATGTAAACAACACATGTTGTTACCATCCTTTCCCTCTTCCCTGCCCCTTTTCTGAAGAAGCCCTCCTCACTGGGGAAGCAGGCCAACCCCATGGGGATTTTGGGTCATGCATTGTGGGGTCAGTTATGGAGGAGAGACAGTGTCTCTGTGCATAATGTCCGAACTTGTGGCTCTAACAATCTTTCCTTCCCCTCTTCCGCAAAATTCCCTGAACCATGTTGGGTGAATTTTAAGTCTACTTCAATGATGGGATCTTCTGGATGTCTGCTTTGGTAGGTGTTGCATGTCCTCAGTGTCTATCTCCTTCACTCTTGTGCTGATAATCAGGTTCACCAAGAAAGCAGCATTCTTGCTCATTACCCCAATTCCTCTGTGGTTAATTTGCATTTTACTGATAATTAGGGATGCTGAACATTTTCTTAAGTGTATGTTTGCCATTTATATTTCTTCCTCTGAGAACTCTGAGTATGGTTCTCTGCCTCACTTTGTGAGTGGGTTGTTTGACATTTTATTGCTTAGATTTTTGAGTTCTTTGTAGATTCTAGAAATTAGGCCTATGTCAGTTGTATAGCTGGCATAAATTTTCTCCCATTCTATGGGTAATCTATTGGTGCCCTGGCCAGCGGGGAGTTGAACAAGGACCTGAGGGGAAGTTAACCTGAATGGGAAAAGGCAAAGAGACACAAGGAAGGAGACCAAGCTGAGTTTCTGGTCAAGGCCTTGAGAGTTTATTCTTACATGTAGGTTTATATAAGGTTGTAGGGAAAGAGGACGTAATCAGGCCAAAGATCACAGTTACTGGCTAATCTCTGTTTCTTTATCAGTTACTGGCAGCACGGTGGGGGGGGGGGTAGAGGGGCTTATCACCCAAGGGTACGATTTCTTTATTTCTGGTAACTGAGCATCTAGATGAGGAGATAGGAGATAGAAACTTAACTTGTCATATGGTGATTTCTGTCAACATGGCCAAGGTTAGGCTCATAGCTCCCAACATCTCCTCCCTTCTTTTATATGAAAAGAGGGGAGGCCTGCTATGCAGCGGTGGGTATTAACCAACTGGGGAGTAGTGACCTGACTCTTCCCGTGGGATGTCTTTTTCCCAAATCTTGGCCCTTGGTACCTTTTGGGGAGGGGAGGCAGGGCCTATGTTATAACAGTTATGGTACCAACCTCCATGCAAGTCAGGTTTTTCTCTCAGAGAATACAGAAGTGGTCAGAAAGGGACCTTCCCCTGTGGTGCTTTGCCTTGCACCCATGTTGGTGCTGCTATCGCACTCACTTTATTGTGAGCCAATATGCATAGGTCTGGATCCTATGCAGCTCCTAAAAGAGAGGTAGCTATTTTGCCATAGGACAGGTAGACCAAAGAGATAGCAGAGGTGTAGAGGACAGTAGCATAGTAAACAAGTACAGAATGTATGATCAAGGGAGAGTGGCAGCTGCAGGTGGTAGGTCTTCAGTGGCAACACCTTGATCCAATAAGGGTGGTGGAATCCTGTTTGATGGGGCCCTCCTTTACTTGAAATTCCCATTGAAGAATGAGAGTGGTAGTTAGGGGAACAATGGGCAACAGGGAGCAGAGGAGTAGAAGATGTTGGGGGTCAGTTGTTTTTATCTTGAATCTTGGGTATTGGAAACCTGGAAGAGAAAAGAGGGAGTTGCCTCAGGAACACAGTGTTCTTGGGCATATATTACTGAGAACTTATAGGCTCATTGATTTGTTTGACCAAACATTCTGGTAGCCATCTTGCGGCATCATTTTGAGTATTGAACACACAAACTGATCCGCGACCCCAAATGAGGACTGGGTCGGGGCCGTTCCATTTTAGAGTCAAAGGATCTTTCCACGTAGCTTTGGCGAAGGTATTTTTTGTGTTTTTGTGCCAAAGATGATCAGCAGCTGATTTTCCTTGAGTGTCAAGGGTTAAAAACTTTGGGACAAACAAGGCATGCTGAAGAATGTTTAAAAAATTTTTTTTGGTTCATTTTTTATTTATTTATTTGAGAGCGACAGACATAGAGAGAAAGACAGATAGAGGGAGAGAGAGAGAATGGGCGTGTCAGGGCTTCCAGCCACTGCAAACGAACTCCAGACGCGTGCGCCCCTTGTGCATCTGGCTAAAGTGGGACCTGGGGAACCGAGCCTCGAACCGGGGTCCTTAGGCTTCACAGGCAAGCGCTTAACCACTAAGCCATCTCTCCAGCCTCTGAAGAATGTTTTTTGGGGAGCCTTTTATGGGATATAAATCCCCCGTTTTCAATTTTTGGAGGGTATATTTGATAAGTTGATAGGCTCTCACAACAATTCCTTGACCCTGGGGTATGCCTGAAATATGTTTAATTTGTAATTGATGACAGAAATCTTGGAATTTTTTTTTCAGTATATCCAGGACCATTATCAGTTTTAATAATTTGGGGCATTCCCATGACACCAAGGCAATTGAGCACATGAGCAATGACATTTTTTGAAGCTTCTCCAGCATGGAGACTGGAAAAGATGAATCCACTAAAGGTATCCACAGTAACATGGAGGTACTTAAGATTACCAAATGAGGGAACATGTGTTACATCCATTTGCCAGACCTCATTGGGAATTAAAACTCTAGAGTTTACGCCCAAGTGGGGGACGGGTAGGAGGGTGACACAGTTTGTGCATTGTTGACTATCTGGCAAGCTTGTTCCTTAGTGATTTTAAAAAGAAGACACAAGGTTTAAGCATTAAGGTGATGTACAAAGTGAGCTGCTTTGGCCTGGGCCACAGGATCAAGCTTAACAAGGATGGCAAACTGGGTGGCTTTATCAGTCATGGCATTGCCTGTGGCTATAGGCCCTGGGAGTCCAGAATGAGCACTAATATGGCCTATATGAAAAGGGTGTTGCCTAGAATGTATGCATTGCTGGATGGAGAGAAATAGAGGGGTAGCATTTGTAGTGGGTTTTATGTATGGCACAGTTTCTAACAGGGGGATGGATTGAGCAATATAAGCACTATTAGTATACAGATTAAAGGAGGTATTTGGAAGTTGTTGAAAACCCGTAAAACAGAAAAAAGTTCCACCAGTTGAGCAGAGTGGAATGGGGATTACAGGGAAGTGGTTTGATTGTCTACAATGAAGGCTGCCACTCCATTAGAGGAGCCATCAGTGAAAACTAGGGGGACATGGTGAAGGGGTCGGGGAGAAGTCAATGTAGGAAAAACAAATGGCTGAATTCTCAGAAATTGGAGAAACTTGTCAGCAGGGTAGTGGTTATCAAGGGATCCCTGAAAAGAGGTACAAGATATTGCCCAGTCGTCATCATTATGTGTTAACCACTGGACTTGGGTAGTGGAATCGGGTAGAATGATTTTATCAGGGTCCTTACCAAATATTTTTCTGCTTTGGTCACGTCCAATTTTTATCAATTCTGCTACCCACAAGGTGTAAGGGGTAAGGACTTTGGGTGGTGAGGTGGGTAAATGGACCCAGAAGAGGGGCCCCTCCTGCTAGAACACTCCAGTGGGTGTAAAGTCAGTGGCACAAATGACCAGGAAAAGAGGCTTCTCATAAGTGATAAAGTAACCCTTTGGCTCAGAATTGCGGCTTCTAGGGCAGGGGCTGTTAATGAGCGGCCTAAGGCAGGGTCTGGGTCTCCTTTTAGGATGTCAAACAAGGGTTTAAGCTCTCCCATAGTTAGCTTAAGATAGGCCTGAGCCAATTGATATCTCCTATGAGTTTTTGAAAATCATTTAAAGTTTTTAGATGATCAGTTGTAGGTTGAATTTTTTGTGAAAGAATTTTGTTATGAAAAAGTTCAAAGCCTAAGAATAAGTAAGGGGGTTTTAATTGAATTTTATCAGGAGCTATCTGAAGACCAGCTTCGGTAAGGGCCCTGGAAAGCTCTTGAGATCAAATAAGGAGTTCAGTGGAGTCAGGTCGGGCCAGGAGAATGTCATCCATATAATGAATGATATACAAGGAAGGCCATCTATGTCTAAATGGATCTATAACTTGGGCCACAAATTTTTGACACAGCATAGGGCTATTGGCCATCCCTTGGGGCAAGACTTTCCATTGAAATCTTGGCATAGGGCCTCTGAAATTTACCACAGGCAAACTAAATGCGAAATGCTGATGATCCTCAGGTTGCAGGGGAATTGTGAAAAAGCAATTCTGAGGACTTCCTGTTAAGATGGCAGCATACGTACCACGCCAAAGTAGCCTGGGGGCGGGGGGGGGAAGACCAAAAAAACTCAGCAAAATACACACTTTTACTAAAAAGTGAGGTGTATAAAAAAATTGAAGCAGCAGCGGAGAAGTAGAAGAGATCCAGAGCTTCCAGAGCCCACACAGGCCGGCAAAAGCGGCCCCGGCAGCTCTGCCAACCGCAGCGGCGCACCAGAAAGAGGCCAGGCTTGGCTCAAGCTGCAGGAAAAGCCAGGTGTGGGAGCTTCCACTCACACCGCACTCTCCGCAACTCAGGAAACATGAAGGGAGAGCGGCAGCGAGCAATGGGGGGAGCAGACCACGAGGTAGAAGAACACGTGGAGCAGTGAGAGAACCAGAGTAGCTGTGGCTCCCTCCCCTCCCCCACCGCCTGAGCACAGCTCCAGCAAACAGAGCAGTGGTCCCAGACCCGGCCACGCCAACTTGAGCCAACAGCAGGACCCAAGCAGGAGCAGAGTCCAGGAGCAACATCAGCACCTCCGGCACTGGTAACAGCAGCCCCAGCAGCAGCAGATCCGAGTGGCAGCAGTGGCAGACACAGCAGCAGCAGACCCAGGAGCAGCAGCAGCAGCAGTGGCTCCAGAAGTGGCAGCTACAGCAGCAGCAGCAGCAGCGGTGGGCCCAGCAGCAGCAGCTTCAGTGGCTGACAGACCCAGCAGAGGCACCTTTAGCAGCAGCAGTTCCAGGAGCGGGGGTGCTGATCTGCAGGGCCACAGTTGCCAGGCTCAGTTTGCCCTGCAGGAACAGCCAGTGCCCAGCTCCAGAAATCAGAACAGCAGCCCGACGACCCAGGCAGAAACTTGACTGAGACCAAAGTCATCCAAGGTAACTGGGATTGCACCAGGGAAGGGTCTCACTTGGTCGCAAGATGACTTGGATCCATCAACAGACCATAAATCTTAACCTCTATTTTGATAGAGGATCTGGTTGTTATAATAACTACTCTGGCATACATATTTGGGGCTGTTTTTGATTGAATGTGTACAGTGTTTGGTTAACTTTTAGAATCTACCTATATTTTATTCCACTTAGCCTACTTGAATACTCCCATAGCAGGGAAACTCAACCCCTAGGAGCACCTTTGTAGATACTCTGAGAGTCTTAAGAGCCACACCTAACACCTTAAGCTCCTACCCTGAAAATATATAAAATCAAATCAATTGATACAGCAAAGAATACCCAGCTAGCTAAAAAGTCCAAGCATTAACTTAATCCAAGATGCAAAAATATATACATTATAAGACAACACTAAAAAGCAAGATAATATAAATCCACCTAAAAGTATTAATGCATCAGAAATGACCTCCAGTGAGAACGAGTTAGAGGAAATGCCTGAGAAAGATTTCAAAAGAATGATTGTAAATATGTTCAAAGAAGTCAGAGAACACATCAAAGGAGTCCAAGAGGAATTTAAAGAGGAAATTGAAGGAAGCAAAGAAGATTCAGGACACCAATTTCATGAAATAAAGAAGGCAATACAAGACATAAATAGAGAAATAGAAATAATAAAGAAAAACCAGTCAGAATTACTAGCAATGAAGAACACAGTTAATGAAATAAAAAACTCTGTAGAAAATCTCACCAATAGGGCTGGAGAGATGGCTTAGTGGTTAAGCACTAGCCTGTGAAGCCTAAGGACCGTGGTTCGAGGCTCGGTTCCCAGGTCCCACGTTAGCCAGATGCACAAGGGGGCGCACACATCTGGAGTTCGTTTGCAGTGGCTGGAAGCCCTGGCACGCCCATTCCCTCTCTCTCCCTCTATCTGTCTTTCTCCCTATGTCTGTGGCTCTCAAATAAATAAATAAATAGTGAACAACAAAAAAATTAAAAAAAAAAAAAAGAAAATCTCACCAGGAGAATGGATGAAGGAAAGACAGAATATCTAAGCAAGAAGACCAGGTGGCAGATCTAATACAAGCCAACAAAGAGAAAGATAGACTTACAGAAAAGTATGAGTGGGAATTTCAAGATATTCGGGACACTATGAAAAGATCCAATATAAGAATTCAGGGCATAGTAGAAGGAGAAGAATTCCATTCCAAAGGCATAGTAGGCGTCTTCGACAAAATAATAGAAGAAAATTTCCCCCAAATTGGGAAACAGGTGCCAATACAGATACAGGAAGCCTTTAGAACCCCAGCCAGACAAAACCTGGAAAGAACCTCTTCTTGCCATATTATAATCAAACTTCAAAACACACACACCAAAGAAAAAATATTGAAAGCAGTTAGAGAAAAATCAAGTTACCTACAAAAGCAAGCCCATCAGGATTACAGCAGATTATTCAACACAAACTTTTAAAGCCAGAAGGGCTTGGAGTGATATATTCCAAGTTCTGAAAGATAACAACTGTCAACCAAGGTTACTTTATCCTGCAAAGTTATCCATTAAAATAGATGGAGAAATAAGGACATTCCATGACAAAAGCAGGTTAAAGGACTTTTGAAAACAAAACCAGCTCTACAGAAAATACTTGATAGAATCCCAAATGCTGAAGAAAAGGAAAAGCACACATATAAGGAACCTAGAAAAAACAAGCAATACTCAAATACTAGTTAACACAAGACAGTACAGGTAGATCCGGAACCAAAAAAAAAAAAAAAAATGGCAACCATAAATACATACCTTTCAATAATATCTCTTAATATCAATGGCCTCAATGCCCAAACGAAAAGACATAGGTTTGCAGACTGGGTTACAAAGCAGGATCCTACAATTTGTTGTCTCCAAAAAACTCACCTTTCTACAAAAGATAGACATTATCTTAGGGTGAAAGGTTGGAAGATGGTGTTTCAAGCTAATGGGCCTAGAAAACAGGCAGAGGTTGCTATCCTAATATCTGACAAGGTAGACTTTAGTCCAACGTTAGTCAAGAAAGACAAGGAAGGTCACTTTATATTGATTAAGGGCACACTCCAACAGGAGGACATTACAATCCTAAACATATATGCACCTAACATGGGGGCTTCCAAATTCATCAAACAAACACTATTAGAACTAAGGTCACAGATAACACCAAACACAGTGGTAGTGGGTGACTTTAACACCCCACTCTCGTCAATTGACAGGTCATCCTAGGAAAAAATAAACAGTGAGGCATCTGGACTAAATGAGGTCATAGAAGGAATGGACCTAACAGATATATACAGGACATTTCATCCAAAGGCTGCAGAATATACATTCTTTTCAGCAGCACATGGAATATTCTCTAAAATAGACCATATATTAGGACACAAAGCAAATCTTAACAAATTCAGGAAAATTGAAATAATTCCTTGCATTTTATCTGACCTCAATGGAATTAAACTACAAATCAGTAGCAAGAAAGGCTATAGAGCATACACAAAATCATGGAAACTAAACAATACACTACTAAATGATGAATGGGTCAATGAAGAAATCAAGAAGGAAATCAAAAAATTTATAGAGTCAAACGATAATGAGAAAACAACATATCAAAATCTATGGGACACAATGAAGGCAGTTGTAAGAGGTAAATTTATAGCCTTAAGTGCCTATATTAAGAAATTGGAGACTTCCGGTTAAGATGGCGGCGTAGGTACCACGCCAAAGCAGCCTAGGGGGGAAAAAAGACCAAAAAAAACTCAGCAAAATACACACTTTTACTAAAAAGTGAGGTGTATAGGAAATTGAGGCGGCAGCGGAGAAGTGGAAGAGTTATAGAGCATCCAGAGCCTGCACAGGCGGGAACAGTGGCTCCGGGACGGCTCGGCCACCCGCCACAGCCGCGGAGCGGCAGAAAACCGCCGGACTCTCGGCTCGAGCCACAGGACAAGCCAGGTGCGGGATTTTCCCCTCACACCGCGCTCTCTGCAACTCGGGAAACGTGAGGGGAGAACGGCAGCGAGCAACGGAGGGAGGAGCAGACCGCGAGGTAAAAGCACACGTGGAGAAGCGATACAACCAGAGCAGCCGCAGCTAGCTCCCCTCCCCCGCCGCCTGAACCCAGCTCCAGCGAACACAGCAGCGGCCTGGGACCGGCCACGCCAACTTGGGCTGACGGCGGGACCCAAGCAGGAGCAGAATTCGGCAGCAACTTCAGCGGCTCCAGCACCGGTACCAGTGGCCCCAGCAGCAGCGGACCCAGGAGCGGCAGCGGCGGCAGATCCCGCAGCAGCGGCTTCGGGGTGAGCAGCAGCGTTGGACACGGCAACGGCAGCTTCAGCAGCGGTGGTGGCTCCAGGGGTGGCAGCTACAACAGCAGCAGAGGCGGCAGCAGCGGCTCAGTTTGCCCCGTAGGAAAAGCAAGTGCCCAGCTCCAGAAATCAGAACAGCAGCCCGACGACCCAGGCACAACTTGACTGAGACCACAATCACCCAAGGTAACTGGGATTGCACCAGGGAAGGGTCTCACTTGGTCAAAAGCTGACTTGGATACCTCAACAGACCAGAAATCTAAACCTCTTTGTTGATAGAGGATCTGGTCATTATAATAACTACTCTTGCATACATACTCGGGGCTGTTTTTGATGGAATGTGTACAGTGTTTAGTTAAATTTTAGAATCTACCAGTATTTTATTCCACTCAGCCTGCTTGAATACTCCTATAGCAGGGAAACTCAACCCCTAAGAACATCTTTGTAGATACTCTGAGAGTCTTAAGAGCCACACCTAATACCTTAAGGTCCTACCCTGAAAATATATTACATCAAATCAATTGATACAGCTAAGAATACACAGCTAGCTAGAAAATCCAAGCATTAACTTAATCCATGATGCAAAAATATATACATTATAACACAAGAAACACTAAAAAGCAAGACGATATAAATCCACCTAAAAGTATTAATGCATCAGAAATGTCCTCCAGTGAGAAAGAGTTAGAGGAAATGCCTGAGAAAGAGTTCAAAAGAATAATTATAAATATGTTCAAAGAGGTCAAAGAACACATGAAAACAATCAAAGAGGAAATCAAAGAGGAAATCAAAGAGGAAATCAAAGGAATCAAAGAAGAGGCAGGACACCAATTTAATGAAATAAAGAAGGCAATACAAGACATAAATAGAGAAATAGAAATAATAAAGAAAAACCAGTCAGAATTACTAGCAATGAAGAACACAGTTAATGAAATAAAAAACTCTGTAGAAAATCTCACCAGTAGGATGGATGAGGGAGAGGACAGAATATCTAAGCTAGAAGATCAGGTGGCAGACCTAATGCAGTCCAACAAAGAGAAAGACAAACTTATAGAAAAGTATGAGTGGGAATTTCAAGATATTCGGGACACTATGAAAAGATCCAATATAAGAATTCAGGGCATAGTAGAAGGAGAAGAACTCCACTCCAGAGGCATAGTAGGCATCTTCAACAAAATCATAGAGGAAAATTTTCCCCAAATTGGGAAAGAGGTGCCAATACAGATACAGGAAGCCTTTAGAACCCCAGCCAGACAAAACCTGGAAAGAACCTCTTCTTGCCATATTATAATCAAACTTCAAAACACACACACCAAAGAAAAAATATTGAAAGCAGTTAGAGAGAAAAATCAAGTTACCTACAAAAGCAAGCCCATCAGGATTACAGCAGATTATTCAACACAAACTTTTAAAGCCAGAAGGGCTTGGAGTGATATATTCCAAGTTCTGAAAGATAACAACTGTCAACCAAGGTTACTTTATCCTGCAAAGTTATCCATCCAAATAGATGGAGAAATAAGGACATTCCATGACAAAAGCAGGTTAAAGGAGTATCTGAAGACAAAACCAGCTCTACAGAAAATACTTGATAGAATCCTCCATGCTGAACAAAAGGAAAAGCGCACATATAAGGAACTTAGAAAAAACCAGCCATACTCAAATACCAGTTAACAGAAGAGAGCACAGGTAGAACACGTAACACACACACACACACACAAATGGCAAACATAAATACACACCTTTCAATAATAATCTCTTAATATCAACGGTCTCAATGCCCCAACGAAAAGACATAGATTTGCAGACTGGGTTAAAAAGCAGGATCCTACAATTTGTTGTCTCCAAGAAACTCACCTTTCTACAAAGGATAGACATTATCTTAGGGTGAAAGGTTGGAAGACGGTGTTTCAAGCAAATGAGCCTAAAAAACAAGCAGGGGTTGCTATCCTAATATCAGACAGGGTGGACTTTAGTCCGAAGTTAGTCAAAAAAAATAAGGAAGGCCACTTTATATTGATTAAGGGCACACTCCAACAGGAGGACATTACAATCCTAAACATATATGCACCTAACATGGGGGCTCCCAAATTCGTCAAACAAACACTATTAGAACTAAGGTCACAGATAACACCAAACACAGTGGTGGTGGGTGACTTTAACACCCCACTCTCATCAATTGACAGGTCATCCAGGGAAAGAATAAACAGAGAGGCATCTGGACTAAATGAGGTCATAGAAGGAATGGACCTAACAGATATATACAGGACATTTCATCCAAAGGCTGCAGAATATACATTCTTTTCAGCAGCACATGGAACATTCTCTAAAATAGACCATATATTAGGACACAAAGCAAATCTTAACAAATTCAGGAAAATTGAAATAATTCCTTGCATTCTATCTGACCACAATGGAATTAAACTACAAATCAGGAGCAAGAAAGGCTATAGAGCATACACAAAATCATGGAAACTAAACAATACACTACTAAATGATGAGTGGGTCAATGAAGAAATCAAAAAGGAAATCAAAAAATTTATAGAGTCAAATGATAATGAGAACACAACATACCAAAATCTCTGGGACACAATGAAGGCAGTTCTAAGAGGTAAATTTATAGCCTTAAGTGCCTATATTAAGAAATTAGAAAGGTCGCAAGTAAACGACCTAATGCTTCGCCTTAAAGCCTTGGAAAAAGAAGAACAAGGCAAACCAAAAAGTAGTAGACGGGAAGAAATAATAAAGATTAGGGCAGAAATTAATGAAATAGAAACAAAAAGAACAATCCAAAGAATTAATGAAACAAAGAGTTGGTTCTTTGAAAGGATAAACAAGATTGATAAACCCTTAGCAAATCTGACCAAAAGAAAGAGAGAAGAGACACAAATTAATAAAATCAGAGATGAACAAGGTAACATCACAACAGATTCCAGAGAAATTCAAAAAATTATAGGGACATACTATAAAAGCATATACTCCACAAAGTATGAAAATCTGAAAGAAATGGATGATTTCCTTGATTTATATGACCTACCTAAATTAAATCAAAATGAGATTAATCACTTAAATAGACCTATAACAAACATGGAGATCCGAGCAGTTATCAATAATCTCCCAACTAAAAAAAGCCCAGGCCCGGATGGATTCACTGCTGAATTTTACCAGACTTTTAAGGAAGAGCTAACACCATTGCTTCTTAAGTTTTCCAGGAAATAGAAAAAGAAGGAATCCTACCAAACTCCTTCTATGAGGCCAGCATCACCCTGATACCAAAACCAGGCAAAGATAGAACAAAAAAAGAAAATTACAGACCAATCTCCCTCATGAACATAGATGCAAAAATTCTCAACAAAATATTGGCAAACAGAATACAAGAGTATATCAAAAAGATCATTCACCCTGACCAAGTAGGCTTTATCCCAGAGATGCAGGGATGGTTCAACATACGCAAATCTATAAATGTAATACATTACATAAATGGGTTGAAGGACAAAAATCACATGATCATCTCATTAGATGCAGAGAAAGCATTTGACAAAATCCAACATCCCTTCATGATAAAAGTCCTACAGAGACTGGGAATAGAAGGAACATATCTCAATATAATAAAGGCTATTTATGACAAGACTACAGCCAACATATTACTAAATGGGGAAAAACTGGAAGCTTTTCCACTAAAATCAGGAACAAGACAAGGGTGTCCACTGTCTCCACTTCTATTTAATATAGTTTTGGAAGTCTTAGCCATAGCAATAAGGTAAGAGACACACATAAAAGGGATACAAATTGGAAAGGAAGAAATCAAGTTATCATTATTTGCAGATGACATGATTCTATACATAAAGGACCCTAAAGACTCTACTAGCAAGCTGTTAGAGCTGATCAAAACCTACAGCAATGTAGCAGGATACAAAATAAATACACAGAAATCAGTAGCCTTCGTATATGCTAACAACAAACACACAGAGGATGAAATCAGAGAATCACTCCCATTCACAATTGCATCAAAAAAAATAAAATACCTTGGAATAAACCTAACTAAGGAAGTAAAGAATCTATACAATGAGAACTTTAAAACACTCAAGCGAGAAATTGCAGAAGACACTAGAAAGTGGAGAAACATCCCTTGTTCCTGGCTTGGAAGAATCAATATCGTGAAAATGGCAATCTTACCTAAAGCAATCTACACATTTAATGCAATCCCTATCAAAATTCCAAAGGCTTTCTTCATGGAAATAGAAAAAACAATCCAAAAATTCATTTGGAATCATAAAAAACCTCGAATATCTAAAATAATACTGAGCAACAAAAAAGAGGCTGGTGGTATCACCATACCTGATTTTAACCTATACTACAGAGCCATAGTAACAAAAACAGCATGGTACTGGCACAAACACAGACATGTAGATCAGTGGAACAGAATAGAGGACCCAGATGTAAGCCCAAGTAGCTATAGCCACCTGATATTCGATAAAAATGCCAAAAATACTCATTGGAGAAGAGACAGCCTCTTCAGCAAATGGTGTTTTGAAAACTGGATAAATATCTGCAGAAGGATGAAAATAGATTCTTCTCTCTCGCCATGCACAAGAATTAAGTCCAAATGGATTAAAGACCTTAACATCAGACCGGAAACTTTGAAACTGCTAGAGGAAAAAGTAGGGGAAACCCTTCAACATATTGGTCTTGGAAAAGACTTTCTGAATACAACCCCAATTGCTCAGGCAATAAAACCACAGATTAACCACTGGGACCTAATGAAATTACAAAGATTTTGCACTGCAAAGGACACAGTGAAAAAAGCAAAGAGGCAACCTACAGAATGGGAAAAAATCTTCGCCAGCTATATATCTGATAGAGGATTAATATCTAGGATATACAAAGAACTCAAAAAGTTAACTAATAAGGAATCAAACAAGCCAATCAAAAAATGGGCTAAGGAGCTAAATAGAGAGTTCTCAAAGGAAGAAATACGAATGGCATATAAGCACCTAAAAAAATGTTCTACGTCACTAGTCATCAGGGAAATGCAGATTAAAACTACATTGAGATCCCATCTCACTCCTGTCAGATTGGCCACCATCATGAAAACAAATGATCATAAATGTTGGCGGGGATGTGGAAAAAAAGGAACCCTTCTGCACTGCTGGTGGGAATGCAATCTGTTCCAGCCATTGTGGAAAACAGTGTGGAGGTTCCTAAAGCAGCTAGAGATTGATCTACCATATGACCCAGCTATAGCACTCCTAGGCATATATCCAAAGGACTCATCTCATTTCCTTAGAAGTACATGCTCAACCATGTTTATTGCTGCTCAATTTATAATAGCTGGGAAATGGAACCAGCCTAGATGTCCCTCAACAGATGAGTGGATAATGAAGATGTGGTACATTTATACAATGGAGTTCTACTCAGCGGTAAAGAAAAATGAAGTTATGAAATTTGCAGAAAAATGGATGGACCTGGAAAGTATTATACTAAGTGAGGTAACCCAGGCCCAGAAAGCCAAGCGCCACATAATCTCCCTCATATGGGGATCCTAGCTACAGATGACTGGGCTTCTGTGTGAGAATGAAAATACTTAGTAGCAGAGGCCAGTAAGTTGAAAAGGAGACATAAAGGGTGGAGAAAGGAAGGGAGGAGGATACTTAATAGGTTGATATTGTATATATGTAATTACAATGATTGTAATGGGGAGGTAATATGATTGAGAATGGAATTTCAAACGGGAAAGTGTGGGGGTGGGGAGGGAGGGAATTACCATGGGATATATTTTATAATCATGGAAAATGTTAATAAAAATTTAAAAAAAAAAAAAAAGAAATTGGAAAGGTCACAAGTAAACGACCTAATGCTTCACCTTAAAGCCCTGGAAAAAGAAGAACAAGGCAAACCAAAAATCAGTAGGCAGGAAGAAATAATAAAGATTAGGGCAGTAATTAATGAAATAGAAACAAAAAAATACAATCCAAAGAATTAATGAAACAAAGAGTTGGTTCTTTGACAGGATAAACAAGATTGATAAACCCTTAGCAAATCTGACCTAAATAAAGAGAGAAGAGACACAAATTAATAAAATCAGAGATGAACAAGGTAACATCACAACAGATTCCAGAGAAATTCAAAAAATCATAGGGACATACTATAAAAGCATATACTCCACAAAGTATGAAAATCTGAAAGAAATGGATGATTTCCTTGATTTATATGACCTACCTAAATTAAATCCAAATGAGATTAATCACTTAAGTAGGCCTATAACAAACATGGAGATCCGAACAGTTATCAATAATCTCCCAACCAAAAAAAAGCCCAAGCCCGGATAGATTCACTGCTGAATTTTACCAGACCTTTAATGAAGAGCTAACACCATTGCTTCTCAAGCTTTTCCAGGAAATAGAAAAAGAAGGAATTCTATCAAACTCCTTCTATGAGGCATCACCCTGATACCAAAACCAGGCAAAGATAGAACAAAAAAAGAAAATTACAGACCAGTCTCCCTCATGAACATAGATGCAAAAATTCTCACCAAAATATTGGCAAACAGGATACAAGAGTATGTCAAAAAGATCATTCACCCTGACCAAGTAGGCTTTATCCCAGAGATGCAGGGATGGTTCAATATGCACAAATCTATAAATGTAATACATTATATAAATGGGTTGAAGGACAAAAATCACATGATCATCTCCTTGGATGCAGAGAAAGCATTTGACAAAATCCAACATCCCTTCATGATAAAAGTCCTACAGAGACTGGGAATAGAAGGAACATATTTCAATGTAATAAAAGCTATTTATGGGCTGGAGAGATGGCTTAGCGGTTAAGCGCTTGCCTGTGAAGCCTAAGGACCCCGGTTCGAGGCTCGGTTCCCCAGGTCCCACGTTAGCCAGATGCACAAGGGGGCACACGCGTCTGGAGTTCGTTTGCAGAGGCTGGAAGCCCTGGCGCGCCCATTCTCTCTCTCTCCCTCTATCTGTCTTTCTCTCTGTGTCTGTCGCTCTCAAATAAATAAAAATTTAAAAAAAAAAAAGCTATTTATGACAAGCCTACAGCCAACATATTACTAAATGGGAAAAAGTGGAAGCTTTTCCACTAAAATCAGGAATAAGACAAGGGTGTCCACTGTCCCCACTTTTATTTAATATAGTTTTGGAAGTCTTAGCCATAGCAATAAGGCAAGAGACACACATAAAAGGGATACCAATTGGAAAGGAAGAGATCAAGTTATCATTATTTGCAGATGACATGATTCTATACATAAAGGACCCTAAAAACTCTACTAGCAAACTGTTAGAGCTGATCAAAACCTACAGCAATGTAGCAGGATACAAAATAAATACACAGAAATCAGTAGCCTTTATATATGCTAACAACAAACACACAGAGGATGAAATCAGAGAATCACTCCCATTCACAATTGCATCAAAAAAATAAAGTACCTTGGAATAAACCTAACCAAGGAAGTAAAGAATCTCTACAATGAGAACTTTAAAACGCTCTAGCGAGAAATTGCAGAAGACACTAGAAAGTGGAGAAACATCCCCTGTTCCTGGATTGGAAGAATCAATATTGTGAAAATGGCAATCTTACCAAAAGCAATCTATACATTTAATGCAATCCCTATCAAAATTCCAAAAGCATTCTTCATGGAAATAGAGAAAACAATCCAAAAATTCATTTGGAATCACAAAACACCTCAAATATCTAAAATAATACTGAGCAACAAAAATAAGGCTGGTGGTATCACCATACCTGATTTCAGCCTATACTACAGAGCCATAGTGACAAAAACAGCATGGTACTGGCACAAACACAGACATGTAGATCAGTGGAACAGAATAGAGGACCCAGATGTAAGCCCAAGTAGCTATAGACACCTGATATTCGATAAAAATGCCCAAAATACTCATTGGAGAAAAGACAGCCTCTTCAGCAAATGGTGTTGGGAAATCTGGATATATATCTGTAGAAGGATGAAAATAGATTCTTCTCTCTCTCCATGCACAAGAGTTAAGTCCAGGGCTGGAGAGATGGCTTAGCGGTTAAGCGGTTGCCAGTGTAGCCTAAGGACCCCGGTTCGAGGCTCGGTTCCCCAAGTACCACGTTAGCCAGATGCACAAGGGGGCGTACGCGTCTGGAGTTCGTTTGCAGAGGCTGGAAGCCTTGGCGGGCCCATTCTCTCTCTCTCCCTATATCTGTCTTTCTCTCTGTGTCTGTCGCTCTCAAATAAATAAGTAAATAATTAAAAAAATTAAGTCCAAATGGATTAAAGACCTTAACATCAGACCTGAAACTCTGAAACTGCTAGAGGAAAAAGTAGGGGAAACCCTTCAACATGTTGGTGTTGGCAAAGACTTTCTGAATACAACCCCAATTGCTCAGGAAATAAAACCACAGATTAATCACTGGGACCTCATGAAATTACAAAGATTTTGCCCTGCAAAGGACACAGTGAAAAAAAGCAAAGAGGCAACCTACAGAATGGGAAAAAATCTTCGCCAGCTATATATCTGATAGAGGATTAATATCTAGGATATACAAAGAACTCAAAAAGTTAAATGATAAGGAATCAAACAAGCCAATCAAAAAATGGGCTATGGAGCTAAATAGAGCATTCTCATAGGAAGAAATACAAATGGCATATAAGAAAAAAAAAAAAGTTCTATGTCACTAGCCATCAGGGAAATGCAGATTAAAACTACACTGAGATACCATCTCATTCCTGTCAGATTGGCCACCATCATGAAAACAAATGACCATAAATGTTGGCGGGGATATGGATAAAGAGGAACCCTTCTACACTGCTGGTCGGAATGCAATCTGGTCCAGACATTGTGGAAATCAGTGTGGTGGTTCCTAAAATAGCTAAAGATTGATCTACCATATGACCCAGCTATAGCACTCCTGGGCATATATCCAAAGGACTCATCTCATTTCCTTAGAAGTACATGCTCAACCATGTTTATTGCTGCTCAATTTATAATAGCTGGGAAATGGAATCAGCCTAAATGTCCCTCAACTGATGAGTGGATAATTAAGATGTGGCACATTTATACAATGGAGTTCTACTCAGCAGTAAATAAAAATGAAGTTATGAAATTTGCAGAAAAATGGATGGACCTGGAAAGTATTATACTAAGTGAGGTAACCCAGGCCCAGAAAGCCAAGCACCACATGTTCTCTCTCATATGTGGATCCTAGCTACAGATGACTGCGCTTCTGCATGAAAATTAAAATACTTAGCAGCAGAGGCTAATAATTTAAAAAGGAGACATAAAGTGAAGAGAAAGGAAGGGAGGAGGGTACTTAATAGGTTGATAATGTATTTATGTAAGTACAATGTTTGTGATGGGGAGGTAATATGATGGAGAATGGAATTTCAAAGGGGAACTGGGGGGGGCGGCGGGAGGGAGGGAATTACCATGGAATTTTTTTTTATAATCATGGAAAATGCTAATAAAAATTTAATAAATAAATAAATAAAAATAAAAAGCAATCCTTCAGGTCAATAATGATTTTACAATATTCTGCAGGAATTGCCACTGGAGTGGGGACGCCTGGTTTTAGGGCTCCCATAGGTCCCATGGCCTTACTAATTTCTCTAAGGTCTTAGAGCAATCTCCATTTTCTAGACTTTTTCTTTATAACAAAGACAGGAGTATTCCAAGGAGAGGTGGTAGGTTCAATATGATCTGCAGCAAGCTGTTCCTGCACTGACATTGTGGCTGCCGCTAATTTTTCCAAAGATAAGGGCCATTGATCAACCTACACAGGTTCTGTTGTTTTCCAAGATATTTTATGTGCATGGGGTACAGGCATGTCAACAGCCACTAGGATAAATTTTTTGTAGCCTATTCCAGCATGATCAGTCAGTTTTTTTTTTTTTAACTTTATTACTCTTGCTGGCTTTTATTTTCATTTTGAAATTGCAAGAAGAGCAAGATCATTTTACTTTATAGGGATTTCACTCAGTGACAGAACAAATGTTTAATATTCAACTATAGGTGCTGAGAGGGAAAACTGGGGAAAAAAAAAAAAAAACACAACCACCCGGGGAGCACAATGCTTAATTAAGGAGAATGTCAGGAAAAACTAGCAAGCATGTTAAGTTCATGCTAACAAAGACAAGTTCTTGAGGCCCTACTCCACCTCATTACGCAGACAGATAAGCCAAGGTCTGTGAGGAAACCCAAGGAGTGAGGGTGAGGAAGAATGGAGGACTTTGTGATGGGATCTGGGCCTCCATATCAGAGTAACGTTAGCACAGCCTGTCTTTGGATTCCTAAGGCGCAGTTGAGGAGATAACATGGTGGACACAGGGGGCCATGTTTGGGGGCCCAAACAGCAAGGGAAAAGAACATGAGAAACTGCAAGGCATGGTGACTACTTAATATGATTTCATGTTGACTAAAAAATAGAGTTAAAAGGTTAAAACTGCAATTTAAACAGGCAAAGGATGTGTAGAATTCTGTGCTGCTGAGGGATAGCAAGAAGCCTGGTGTTGATCTTTGAAATGCTCATCACTAGCCACTTTCTACTTATGGAAACAGTAGCTTCAGAAGGGCCAGCCTAACATCGCATGTGCTCAAATGTCACAATTAGAACATAGTAGTAAGAACTGTAGAAATCGTTTCCCCAGGTTCTCAAAGTGATAGCTAGCTGTTGGAACTAGGCTCTGTGTGAGATCGGTGTTTAGGAGTGAGAAGTACTCGAGAGAGGAGGCAGTGAGTATCCTTTCAGGTTGGGGGAGGGCAGATGCGGTAGAACACACTGCAAAGCAAAGGAGGCAGCTCCACCAGGAAGTGGCCAGTGACAGCTGTGCACCGTGGAGAATCAGTAGCGACAGGAGTGCAGGAGGGAACAGCCAGAGTAGCTACAAACAACCGGTCACTTTCAAAGGGAATGCTGTATATGGAATCTGTGGATATGCACTATACATATTAACCAGGTACACACATAAATATTTAATATATAAAAAATAAAGTGCTTTCTAACAGGTCCCTAGGCAGGGACATTATAAAACATTTCACAAAACTGCAAAACAAAATTGATACAATCAAAGAACACTACATCCAACATATGTGAAACAGCTGAACACAGTATGTACAATCTGGTGGTGTCCCCGGACAAACATCCTGTCATATACGTGGTATATACATATATACTCTTTCACTCCATATATTATGACAATATATATTTTAAAATTTTGTTATAGACAAAAAAATAAAACAAAGAAACAAAAGACAACTCCTACAAAACCACAATAAGGATAAAGCATGTGAGTCTGAGACTGAGGGACAGACAGCTGCCTTCACGGAGAGCCCCATTGCCACAACTAGGGAAGATGTGCCAGCGTTCCTTCCTGGGGTGCAGTGCCTCCACATCCTCCAAGGCATTGTGTGCTTCAGCAGTAAAGTTGGCATCACCAGTGGTAAGCAGGTCAAAGACACAAGACTGGAAATATATGTCTTTCACTGGCATTTTCTCGTGGCACTGAGTGCTGGCAGTCTCCAGTGTGTAGCTGGGCCAGGCCTGTACAGAGGAGGTGCGAGGCAGACTGTGACCCAGGATGGCAGACACCTGGCCTTGTCCATCATCGATGCGTTCACTCAGCCGGCAGCCGTTCACACACAGCTGCAGGTCCTGGCTCTCTTCATAGGCCATGGCCAGGTCTTCAGGCATTCAGATAGCTAGGATCAGGTAGCGACCGAGCTGTCACACGAACACTGTGGTGCCTATGTAGCGAGCATGCATTTCCACGAAGCGGCCGGTCTCCCTCTCTATGATTCGTAGGCTCGTGACATCACTGTCTCCGCTACTAGTGGTGCCATCCACAAAGGCAGCTGGCAGGTCATCTGTCACAGCTTGGTGCACTTTCTGTTCTGTACACTCATGGTACACTTTGAAGATGATAGTGATCTCATTTGTAGCAGTAGCACTGGATCTGGGGACCACGGGCACATTCGTCACTTGAACTGAAAGATTGTTATCTATGAGTGGCCAGGCCCCTTCTACTTTGCACATCTGGAAGTGATCCTTGAAAGTTCTAAGGTGAGGGTCTCCAAACAAGCCACAGAACAGGTAACTGGGAGGGTTCTGCTCCCCTTCCCCGTGTTCTCTGGCTCCTGCATGGCTGTGATAGTCACACGGGTCATGGGTCACTTCCGGGTTGGTGGAGGATGTGGGTCCACCCTTGGAACAGTTCCTCTGGCTCATGAGGTCACTGATACCTAACACAGCAGAGTGGCAAACCAGATTGCCCCGGAAGGCTTCTGAAGTTCGCTGGGTGCAGCCAGCATAGGCACGCAGCACCTTGCAAAACTCAGAGTCAAAGCCGTCAGTGGCAGAGGTCGGGTGCGAAGTGAGGGACACAAAGTCTGCGGTACATTTCTGGGTGCGACGCTGGGCCGGCTGTTGGCAGTCACCTGCCCGGAGCAGCCCAGGCCCGGCGGCGGCGGCACGGGAAGGTGCTGCTCTCACACCCGTGCCCGTCCATGCAGTGGGTCTCGAGGGCTCCGGCGAGGGCGGCTGCGCGGCGAGTCCCAGCCTGGCTGTGGCATGGGCAGGGGGACGCGCCCTGCTTCCTCTTCTTCCTCCTTCAGGCCAGGGTCGCAGACAGGCGGCCGCCACCGCCGCACAGAGAGGCGTGCGGTGGGCGGAGGGAGTAGGCAGTGGTGGCAATGGAGCCCAGAGACATCGAAGCAGCCGGAGAAGACTGGTGGGCAGGGAGAGAGGGGTGGGAGAGAAGACACAAAAGACGGTGAGCGCGGCCCGCGACCAACCCCAAGCGCACGGGCGTCCCAGAGCTGGGCAGCGTGGGCTTGGCCACCCTGGACGCTATGCACCGGGTGGCACTGGCCCCACAACGCAGAGTCCAACTGCTCCTGCGTCCTCGCTCGGCAGCCTGCGCGGTCATCACATGATCAGTCTTTATAGTAACTGGGATTGGCACCTTTGCTCCCTGAGAATGTCTGCCCAATCCTTGTCCTGGGTGGAAGCCTTGATTAAGCATTTGGTGAGCTACCAACTCATTAGGGCTGCACATAATAAGTTTCATTTGAGAGAGGATGTCTCAGCCCCAGAGATTAATGGGCAGGTCTGTGACCACATAAAGTTGAACAGTGCCCCGATTGCCCTCTTCATCCTCTCATAGAATAACTTCAGAACTTTGTAAGGGGTTAGAGGCCTGTTGAATTCCTTTGAGATGGGTCATGGAAGTGTTGAGAGGCTGAGATACAGGCCAATTTTTACTGGAAATAATTGTGGCATCTGCACCAGTGTCTATAAGACCTTCAAAGGTTTTTCTTTTTAACTTTAATTTAAGGAAGGGTCTTGCTTGTGTGACCTCTTGTGCCCAGTAAATGTCTGATGACCCAAACCCATGGGGGCCTCTCTTTTGTTTCTGGCAGGGTGCTTTATCTTTGAGGGGCAATAGTATTAATTGAGCAATCTGTTGGCCAGGAAGAACGGTAATAGGCCCCTGAAGGGTGGTGGCCATAAGTTTAACTTCCCCAGTATAGTCATTATCAATGACTCCTGGAGAAATGGCAAGGCCCTGAATGGTTGAACTGGCATGTCCCAAGATAAGACCAAAAGTGTTTTTTGGCAAGGGACCAAAAACTCATGTGGCAAGGACCTGAGTCCCACCTCTGGCGTTAGTATTGATCTGGAGTTGGGACAAAGGTCCAGTCCTGCACTGCCAGCAGTCTCCCGGGACAGGACAGAGATGTTGCATTTTGGGTAGACTGGGGGACAAACCTGACAGCCCCAGGGTTCTGTCCGGGGATTATCCTGGGGCCCTGGGGTAGGCCCCGTGTTAAGTTTCCCTGTTTTTGTGGTAAGTGGTTTCCCTGGATATCCCTTTTGGAATGGCACTCAGAGGCCCAATGTTTGCCATGCTTACAATGTGGACAGAGGGAGGAAGGAGGTGGGAGTGCAGCCTTAGGGGCTGTACATTCTCTGGAAAAATGACCTGGCAGTTTACAATTAAAGCAAGCTTTATTGTTATTTCCCTGTGTGAAGCCCTTTAGGGTTGCTCCTATGGCTAGCCCAATGCTGCGAGAGGCAGGGTCCACATCGGCACACAATTGGATAAAGTCAGAGATACTTTTTCCATGGTGGGAGGGGCCTATGGCTGCCTGGCAGGCCCAGTTGGAGTTTTCAAAAGCGAGATGTCTTATGAATTCATTATCTGTTTCTTCCCTTCCCATAAGTCATTCTGTGGCCTCAGTGAGGCGACCAATAAAGTCGTTGTAAGGCTCATTAGGTCCCTGTTGTACTTTAGTGAGGGAAGTTACAGCCAATCCTTTAGATGGAAGATTTTGCCAAGCCTTAAGGGCAGCATGTTGGATTTGTGAGAGTAACCCAGGGGAGAATTTTTCCTGGTCCTGATTAGTATCATAAAGAGGTTTGCCCAAAAGTTTATCTAGTGTCCAGGACTTAAAATGATCCAGTGGACACGTTGTGGTGGGCAGCATCTTGACAGCTCTCAGTATAATCAGCCTGCCAGAAGAAGAAGTCCCCTTGTGTCAAGGCTCCTTTGGCAAGCATTTTCCAATCATTTGCTGAAAGCCAATCATCACTAAGGTCCTCTAGTAGGGGCATGGTAAAGGCAGCAGTAGGTCCATAAGAGGAAACAGCACCTTTTAATTCCTTGATATGTTTAAATTTTACATGTTGGTACTGCTGGGGCTTAATAATAATACTTTTATTCCTGCTTGGCTCGCTATCATCATCTGAATCAGTAGATTGTTTAGAGCACTTATCACCTTCAGAGCCTCCCTCCCCTGAATCTGTCTCCGCCCCACTTGACTCAGGTGGTGAATGAGTTAAAGAATTAGCTCCTGCTTTCACTTGGGCATGTGTTATAGGAAATGCATGAAGAGTCTTGGGTTGTTTAATTTTAGCTTTGTTGTGCTGCACAGGGGCAGGAGAGGGAAAGCGAATTTCTAAGTCTAAATCATGGAGTTGTTTAAGCAAAGAGGCTTTTTATTTTTTATTTTATTTTTAATTTTTAATTCATTTTTATTTATTTATTTGAGAGTGATGGAGAGAAAGAGGCAGAGAGAGAGAGAGACAGAGAGAGAGATAGATAGAGAGAGAGAGAGAGAAAATGGGCATGCCAGGGCTTCCAGCCACTGCAAACGAACTCCAGATGTGTGTGCCCCCTTGTGCATCTGGCTAATGTGGGTCCTGGGGGATCGAGCCTTGAACCGGGGTCCTTAGGCTTCACAGGCAAGTGCTTAGCTGCTAAGCCATCTCTCCAGCCCCAGCTTTTTCTTTTTTAGCTGCAAGGAGGGTTTTTAGTGATTGGGCCTCCCGAGAAAGTTGGTGAGTTGCTTGCTGAGTGACTTCCTCCAAGTTACAGTGGGAGTCCACACCCGAGAGAGCTACAGGGGTGCAAAAGGGGTGTGGCCTAGGCACCTGCAGATAGGGTGGAGGGTCTACCACAGATGTTGTGTGAGGGGGCCAATATTTAGTGGCCTCATCCTCCAATTCTGTCTCCTCATCAGGTGAAAAGAGGTCATGGGGGGGGTCTCTGGTAATTTCTGACAGAGCAGGGTAGATAGACTTAGGGGGGTTAGGTGAGATATTAGGAGTGTGGGAGACTAGGTCATCCTCAGGCATAGGAACAATGACAGAGGGGCACTGCAAAGGGGGATCACTCTTTGCCTGAGGGCCACTGCTATCATGGTGCCCACCTGGAGGACCTGGCAGCTCGAGGAAGGGAAACGACATCAGAGCCGCAGCTGCAGCCACTGCCGCGTGGGAATCCTGATGGTGGGAAGTTAGTTCATGAGTGGGAGGAGTCTGGCTAGTTTTAAGACTATTTTTAAGAAAGGTTTCTCCATCCCTAACAACTTTTGAAATGTCTGGTTGGCACCGGTGGATCTGTAGGACATCGTTTATTAAATTCCAATAGGAGAAGATCTGAACCAGGACCTTCTCAGGTCCAAAGGTCCTATAGTAGTCTTTTAAACAATCTCCCACTCTTCCCCATCATTTTTCATCAATGGTGCCTTCCTGGGGAAACCATGGACATAAGTCTTCTAAGAAGAGGAAGAAGTGAACAAGATCTTTTTTTCTTAACTTTTGCCCCATGAGTCTTGAGGAGTCTTAAGTCCCTGGAGAAAAGTTCCTGTTTACTTAGGGTCTGTCCTGTGATAGAAAAGGAAAGAGTAGAAATGGCAAGACCAGAGGGCAATGTTCCTGGCCAGGGAACCAGCACAGATTCCCCAATAGATCTGACACAAGCCTGTCTGCAAGTTTAAGAATCCGGCAGCCACCCTAAGGGCATTTACTGGCCATTGTGTGACCGGTTTCAATGGTTGGAAGGGAGGCTAGATAGGAGGTCTTTGCCAACACCCGAATCGGCTATCGGGATTCACACAGGGAGCTAGGGGCCTTCAGCCAATGCCAGAGGGTAGCCCTGGCCAAGAGGCTTCAGTTGCCCTGTCACTATGTTGCGATTCCATGCAATGGCGCCATGGAAAGTAAAAGAAAGAAAAGTTTACAAAGACCAACAAAGAAATCCCACAGTTCCTGTGTCTTGCAAATCTGACTGAATAGTCTTTAAATGGTTTGCCTAAAAGTTTGCATCGCTCTTCTTACCTTAACTGGATCTGTATCACAGGCAGGCTTCTGTGGTGATTGCTGTGTGAATCTTCACTCGCCAATGAGGAGGCGATTCAGGGAGAGGAACAGCCGTTCACTCGAGTGATGTTCAGGTTTTTCTTTGTACCTTGAGCCCACGTTGGGCACCATTTGCCCTAGCCAGCAGGGAGTTGAACAAGGACCCAAAGGGAAGTTAATCTGAATGGGAAGAGGCAAACAGACAAAAGGAAGGAGACCAAGCTGAGTTTCTGGTCAAGGCCTCGAGAGTTTATTCTTACATGCAGGTTTATATAAGGTTGTAGGGGGAGGGGACATAATCAGGCCAAAGATCACAGAGTTACCGGCTAATCTCTGTTTCTTTATCAGTTACCAGCAGTATGGGGGTAGGGGGGCTTATTGCCCAAGGGTACAATTTCTTCATTTCTGGTAACTGAGCATTTAAATGAGGAGATAAAAACTTAACTTGCTATATGGTGGTTTCTGTCAACATGGCCAAAGTTAGGCTCATAGCTCCCTACATATTGGCTCTTCTTATTGTATGTTAGTCTGTGAAGAAACTTTTCAACTTCATGTTGAGTGATTGTTTAAGTTCCTGAGCGACTGAGATTTTGTTCAGGAAGTCTTTTCCCATTCCTAAATCATGGAAATTTCCTCTTATTTTTTCTTTCAGTAGAGCTGAGTTTCTGGTCTTATATTAAAGTCTTTGATCCATTTGGGCTTGATTTTTGTGCATGGCAAGATGTGTGGATTGAGTTTCATTTTCTTCCATATGGTTATCCAGTTTGTCCAGCACAATTTGTTGAAGATGCTGTCTTTTTTTCAGCCTACATTTTTAGGACCTTTGTCAAATATCAAGTAGCTGTAGTTACTTGACCCAAAGTCTGGGTCCTTGATTTTGTTCCATTGGTCTACAATCCTGCTTTTATGCCAGTACCATGTTGTTTTTATTACTATAGCTTTGTAATATAGCTTTAGATCAGGTATGGTGATACCTCCAGAGGTGTCTCTTTTGCTGAGGATATTCTTGGATATCTGAGGCCTTCTGCCATTCCAAATGAATTTTGAGATCATTTTTTCTATCTCTTTCCTTCCAAGTGAGGTGAGGCAAGGTTAGGCAGATGCAGTCTTGACCAGAAGTCCAAGATGACCTGAGATGCCAGCTTTTCTTCAGTGTACATTGTTGGCTCCTTTGTCAAAGATCAAGTAACTAGTTACTTGGCCTAAGGGCCAGGTCTTCAATTGTGCTTCATTGGTCTGTCTGTTTTTATGCCAATACCATGCTGTTTTTGTTACTATGGATTTATAGTATACCTTTGGATTGGGTATGGTGATACCTCCAGATATGTTTCTTTTGTTAAGGAGATGTTTGGATATCCAAGGTCTGTTGTCATTCCATATGAATTTTGAGATCATTTTTTCAAGTTCTGTGAAGAATGATGCTGGTATTTTTTATTAGTATTGCATTAGAACTGTATATTGCTTTTGGTAAAATTGCCATTTTCACAGTATTATTTCTACCTGTCCATGGAGGTCTTTTCACCTTCTCCTGTCTTCCCCAATTTCTTTCTTGAGTGTTTTTATGTTTCCTTTCTTATTTATTTATTTCATTAACTTTGGTTTATCGAGGTAGAGACTAACTCTAACCCAGGCTGACCTGGAATTCAGTATGTAATCTCAGGTGGCCCCGAACTCACAGATATCCTCCTACCTCTGCTTCCCAAGTATTGGGATTAAAGGTGTGTGCCACCATGCCTGGCTCTTTTTTATTTTTTTATTTTTTTGAGTTAGGTTTTCACTCTGGTTCATGCTGATGTGGAATTCAATATGTAGTCTCTGGGTGGCCTCCCACTCATGATTGTCCTCCTACCTCTGCCTCCCGAGTGCTGGGATTAAAGGTGGGCCTTCACAGTCTCCTCATTCTTACATAACAGGAAACATAACAAGTTGAAGTTTTTGCATGACTAGGGCATGAAAAACAGAGAACAGTAGGAATCCCATCAGTGAACTGTATCTCATGGCATAGGCCCATAATACCACTTACTTGGGAGCCTGAGGCAGGAGGGTTTCAATTTCAAGACCAGCTTGGACAATTCAATTAGAGTTTGTCTCAAAATAAACCCAAGTGTGTGTAAGAGGGTCTAGGTTCAATCATTAGTACCATGGGGGGGGGGTACCATCATCATCATACCCATATGGTAGCATTGTAGAATATAGGTGACTTCATAGGAGTTTTAAGTCTATAATTATGTTTGTGGGTCTGCAGTTGGGCCCATGATACAACTGACTACACTAATGGAAGAATTCTTTTGTGCATCATAATATAGTAGTTTATGTATTATGTATTTAATTGGATCTATTAATGAATGAATGGATTAAAATTCTGGGATTTGGGGATCTTGCAGAATTATATTTCCTTATATTTTATTGTTTGTCCAAAGAAATGGTTTTGGTTATTTTGCTTTCCTTCTTATGAAAGTTGAGCTGGAATCACATAAAATAGAGTGAAACATTACTCACAGCAAACTACTAATGAAATGGGCCCAGGTGCCTTGGAAGAGTTAGTTCATCCAAATGCAGCACCTAAATTACACCCAAGGAGGAAGTTAGAGGCTGGAAAGATTGGGTTCCCCATCACTGAGGGGAATAGACACACACAGGCTCTCCAGCTTTGGTCAGATGCAGGCTGAGGACTTCTAGTCATTTAGCTTATTCGAGGGCAGCAATTCCTTTGCCCTCTCCATCACCCACCTCATATGGGGATGGCTCTTGACATTTCCTAGGTGCAACTTGAGTTTCCTCAGGGCTCAGTACATGGAGTAACTGTTCAAACATGACCTTAGACTGTGCATTCTGAAAATTATGTTCTTGTTTAAAAACAATGAGATACCACCTCTCTTCTTTATCTTCAGTTTTCACTGTGCAAATTGTTGTGGTGCCAGCATTGTAGCTTCTGGATCAGTTATGACAGAAAGGGATAGGAGCAACTCTGTTTAGATATAGCATGGCTTTAGGAAGTGATAGAAGGATCAGCTGCTAGCATTGGCTTGCTGCCAAATTGGACACAGTAGTTCTTTTTATTATTATTAATTAGTTTTGTACTCAGTGAATACAGTCAAGTTAGTACCATTGTTAGCCTCCTCCCTGTCCTCTCCTCTCGCCCTGGCCCCTCCTTGTTGAGGTATATGGGTCATGCATTGTGGAGTTAGCCTACAGTTATGGGTAGGAGAAATGTTTCTGTGTATCATGACCCAACGAGTGGCTCTGACATTCTTTCTGCCCTCTCTTCCCCCAAATTTCCCTGAGCCATGTTGGGTTCATTTTTGGTCTGCTTCAGTGATGAGATGTTGGGGCCCTCTCTGTCTCTGAATATCTGATTATTTAGGAGTTGCTTGTTCTCTGTGTTGATCTCCTTCACCCTTGTGCTGGTACTTGGTTCACCAAGAAAACAGCACCCTTGCTTGTTTCGCCAATTATTCTTAGTTTCAGCCGGGCCCCTTTTGAGGTATGGTGGGTGGACACACTAGTTCTAAGATAAATTTCATGTAGGATCTCTAGGCCAGGAGGTAAATATTTTAGGTTTTGTACACCATATGGTCTGTCTCAGCTACTCAACTCCATCTTTGTAGGGAGGAAAGCAGCCACAGTCAGTACTTAATGCACATGGCTGTGCTCCAATAAAACTTTATTTGCAAATCAGGTGGTGGAAGGATTTGTTTTATTAGCTATAACTTGGTGACTGCTGGTCTAGGCAAGAGCTAATATTAGAGAAGTGGGTGGAGATGATGGAATTATTTGACTCTTGTATTACTCTTCCCACCTAATTTCTACATGCTTGCCTCTAGCCCCCCCAACATAATAAAAATCCATAGCAACCTCCAAACCTTATAAGTTGTGCTTATGAACTCAATACCATGTCAAGCTGAAGAAAGGAAGTCCACACATCCATTCTGTGTGTCAGTAAATTTCATATTTCTTTTTAAAAACTATTTTTATTTTTATTTATTGATTTGACAGAGAAAGAGGGAAGGAGCGGGGGTAGGGCGGGGGGAGGGAGCGAGGCAGGGAGGGAGAGAGAGAGAGAGAGGGAGAGAATGGGTGCACCAGGGCCGCCAGCCACTGCAAATGAACTTCAAATGCATGCACACCCTGTGCATCTGGCTAATGTGGGTCCTGAGGAATTGAACCTGGGTCCTTTGGCTTTGCAGGCAAATGCCTTAACCACTAAGCCATCCCTACAGCCCAAACTTCATATTTCTTGATGGACTAAATGACTACTAATCACAGGATACTGGAAGATCATGTGAAGTGAAAAGTTATATTTTTTTATTCTCTTAAAAATTCTTCCAAAGAGACTGATTCGTTCTTCATCTGGCTGGGAGCACCTGTGTCTCTGCTCATGTTTCACTGACATTCAGGATCTGCGTTTATCTCAGCGGTTACAATGGTTCATCATTCCTCAGGTGGACCATTAGGTGTTGGTCTGCTTTATTTTTTTTTCCTCCAAAGCCTAGAAAACCCACTGTATCTAATGTCTTTGGAGCACACATTCACATTTCCTGTCTCACTTTGCCATCTCTAGCTCTGGTGAAGTCACTCAGGTCCAATCTGACGCCCCTTGACCCATGCTCTCATGCTTGCTCCCTCTCAGGGCTTTCTCACTGAACATGGCAGTGGTACGGAGGCCCACCCTTCGATAAGCAGTGAATTTCCAACAGTGGCGTTTAGGACTTGGTGCAGGGGTTGCTTACCTTCTCCCAAACACACCAAAACCTTGAAGCACAGCTGATGCAGTTCATAAGAGTGTAGTCTCTTCAAGCAAGCAGTGCTTAGTGGTGGCCAGGTTGGTGAAGGACCCCTGTCGGGGCTCTCTTCAGGCTTCCCTAGGTTTGCTTCCTCACCCTGTCCCCTGGGAACACGCTCTCTAATAAAATGCTGGTAGACACACCCCAGGTTCTGCTGTCTGGGGGGCCCAGGCCAAATGTCTCCTCTAGAAGTAGTTTATATGCCAAAGAAATTGCAAGTCCTAAGGAAGTGGGGAGAACTTTGGGGCATTTTGTCCTGAAGAAACATGTGGAATGTAAACCTGGATCCCTTAGCAGGGCAAGAGCACCCAGGAACCCATTGTTGGTGGAGAAAAACGTGCGGATGACCCTGGCTCTGCATTGGCTGAAGCTTTCTTTTGCCCATGGCTGACTGGGACGCTGTGCAGGTCAAAGGTGATACCTTGGTCATATGATGGATCTGTGTGGGTCATGGCAGTCATGACTAAGGTGTGCTGTGGCTTCTGTGAACTGTCACGTGAGCCTTAAAAAGAAAAGAAATAATGGGTGTGGGCATCCACCCTCAAACTCAAGACATTCTTTGTTATTTTTTTTCAAGGTAGGGTCTCACTCTGGTCCAGGCTGACCTGGAATTAACTCTGTCATCTCAGGGTGGCCTTGAACTCATGGTGATCCTCCTACCTCTGCCTCCCGAGTGCTGGGATTAAAGGGGTGCGCCACCACACCCGGCAAGACATTCTTTGAAACCGGAAGTTTGCTAAGACAGCATGGAAGGAGAATGACATCTGTGTGTGAGGGATGGCTGTGTGGGACTATAAAGATCTGGTGGTAGGGGTGGCTCAGCTGTCAAAGACGCTGATGGAACAGTCGCTGGGGGTCTCTAAGACTCAAGCCATGATAGGCAACAAGTGGCAGCTTGAAACTCGGGATGCAGACATGGGTGTGCCTGAGGACACGGAGTATCCAGATTCTCCTCATGGGTAGCAAAGGTGGCCACCCAGGAGACCTTCACAAGATGAGGCTCACGTACTTTCAGGCTGATCAAGGAAGGTGTGTGCATGACCTACGCCAGGAGGCACTGGTGTACATGTCAAAGGCATGGCAGGCCGTGGGGCAGGAGCATACTGTGAGATCATGTGCTTAGTGGGAGGTGGGGGTGGTGAGAACTTACTACCACGGGGCTCTCTGTGACTCTGGACTTCCTGCCCTGGCAGCAGCTTCTGGAATCCACCCAGAAAACCATGTGAACTTCTCTGCCTCACCTCTTGCAGTTCCAGCCCCGCCACATGCTCAGATTTCAGTGGCACCAGGAGATGCATTTTGCTGCCTGATGGTCTCACATGGCATTGGTTGGCTCCAGATGCAAAATAACTGCTGGCTGATATTGCTCTGTCTCATTTTTTCTGAGCCCTACCAGGGAAGTCTGGCATGCTCAGCCCCAGCAAGGATGCCTCCTGTCTCTGCAAACAGCCTTGGCAGGCAGCCTCGGAGCAGAGGACTTACCTTATAGAAAGCATAATGTGATACTGCCCGAGAGGCTCCGGATTTCCAGCTGGGTTTGCAGCCTTTCTGAAGGTGGCAAGAACTCTGTTCCAAATCTGATCTCAGACTTTGAGCCAGGTCCTAGAAATTCCTTCTGCCCAAGTGGTAGGGTTGGTGGGAAGGAAAAGGAGGGATGCTGTGGCAAAGCTGCAGGACCTTCAGCGCCTGGCCTGGTGCCTTAAAGGAAAGGCATGTTCCCCACTGCCACCCTGCGTCCCCATGAGCAGACAGAATGACCACTTCTGCTCCTTCCAGCTCACTTACCCAGCAGTAGAGGTTCCGATCCAGCAGTAGCTTCTCAGCCCCTGCACACCAGCCTCTAGGATTTCCCATTACTTTTCCTGATATTAGTTTCATGCTTCAGCTTTTCATGCTTCTGAATGTGCATTTTTGTATCCAATTCCAGGCCGATTTCAAACACTATCATTAGTGTTAGAGCATCAAGAGAAAGAAAGAAAACAACACTCCAAGTCAATTGAAAAGCAATGAGACGGTGTCTGTGCCATCCAAAGCCTCCACTGCACATGCCTCCTGGTTCCCGAGAGAAGGTACAGACAGGGTTCATTTCAGGGTTATGTACTCAGCCTCCTCATGAGTGTCTCACTTTCTCCAGGACTCTTTAATTCAGGTGCTTCCTCTAAGGTTTTCTTGATGGTTCCACCTTTTAGTCTGATTTCCAGGATATAGGATTCTATGTTACTTGGGTTCAGATTTTGTGCCCCCGACCCTTTCCCTTCCCCTAAGTCCTACCCTCCCTATTGTCCAAACCTCAAGATGCTATTCAGTTATGTCAGCAGATGCAGATGAGTAAGATCATGTGACGATTGTGTTTCTGTGATTGTGTAAGTTCACTTAAAATGGTCTGTTCCATGTTCAACCATTTTTCTACAAACTTCAATAGGTCATTTTTTCTTACTGAGTTCCTTGTAGATTATATATATAAAAGGCTTCTGTCAGTGGTATAGCTGGTGAAGATATTCTCTCATTCAATGGGTAATCTATTGGTTCTACTTATATTTGTGCCAAAGATTTTTAGCTTCATGAAATCCCATTGGTTGAGTGCTTATGTAAGTCCTGGGCTACTAGAGTTTTGTTCACAAAGTCTTTTCCCAGTTCTGTGTCATGGAGCATGTCTCCTACTTTTTCTTCCAGTTGTTGAAGAGATTAAGGTCTTATGTTGAGGTCTTTAATCCATTTGGACTTGATTTTGTGTATGGGCAAATGAGTGGGTCCAATTTCATTTTCTACATATGGTGATCCAATTTGTCCAACACCATTTGTTGAAGGTATTGTCTTTTCTCCATTCTACATTATTGGCACATTTGTCAAAGATTAAGTAGCTGTAGTTACTTGCCCTATGGTCTGGGTCTTCAATTTTTTTCCATTTCTGTTTTTATGCCAGTACCATGCTGTTTTTGGTACTATGGCTTTGTAATATAGCTTTAGATCAGGTATGGTGATACCTTCAGAGGATTTTTGTTTTAAATTCTGAAGATATGTTTGGATATCCAAGGCCTACTTTCATTCCATATGAATTTTGAGATCAGTTTTTTCAATCTCTGTGAAGATGTTGGTATTTTTATTGTAGTGTGTTAGATCTGTATATTGCTTTTTGATAGAATTGCCATTTTTCACAATATTAATTCTACATATCCAGGAGCATGGGAGGTCTTTCCATCTTCTCAAGTCCTCCTCAATTTTTTTCGTGAGTGTTTTTATGTTTTCATTGTATAGGTCTTTCACAACCTTGGTTAGTGTTATTTAAAGGTATTTAATTTTTTTTGTTGCTATTGAAAATGGGACAGCCTCACTGATTTCTTTCTCTGTATATTTGTCCTTTGAATATAGAAAAGCTACTGATTTTTGAGAATTGATTTTTTATTCTGCCACTTTGCTGGAGGAATTTATCACCTTTAGAAGTTTTTAGATGGAGACTTTTGAGTGACTTATATACAGGATCATGTTATCTGCAAATAGGGCTAATTGACTTCTTTCTTTCCAGTTTGAATCCCTTTTATTTCTTTCTCCTATTTTATTGCTTGGCCTAGTACTTCTAGGACTATGTTGAAGAACAGTGAAGAGAGTGGGCACTCCTGTCTTGCTCCTGATCTCAGTGGGAACTCCTTGAGTCTTTCTCCATTAATTATTTGGGCTTTAGGTACTTTTTATATAGCCTTTATTGTGTTGAGATATAAACCATCCATGCCTATTCTTTCCAGAATTTTGATCATGAAGTGGTGTTGTATTTTGTCAAAGACCTTCTCTTCATCAACTGAGATGATCATGTAGTTCTTATGGTTAAGTTTACTTATGTGGTACATTACGTTGACCAATTTTCATATGTTGAACCATCCCTGTATCCCTGGGATGAAGCCTACTGGATCAAGGTGGATAATGCTGTTGAAGTGTTGCTGAATTCCATTTGCAAAAATTTTATTCAGGATCTTTGCATCTAAGCTCATCAGGGATATAGGTCTATCATTTTCTTTTCATGTTGTATCTCTGTCTGGTTATGGTATTAGGGTGATTGGTTTCAGTTCTTTTTTTTTTCTTTTGGCTTTTAGAGGTAGGGTCTAACTCTAGTTCAGGCTGACCTGGAATTCACTATATAGCCTCAGGGTGGCCTCAAACTCATGGCAATCCGCCTACCTTTGCCTCCCAAGTGCTGGGATTAAAGGTGTGCACCATCATGCATGGCCTTGATTTCAGTTCTTCAATGAAGGTTTGATAGAATTCAACTGAGAAGCCATCTGGTCCTGGTCTTTTCTTTTTGGGGAGGTTTTTGGTTACCTTTTCAATCTCCATGGATGTGACATATTTGTTTAGGAGATTAATCTGCCCTGAGTTTAGTTTTGGTAGGTGGCATATGTCTAGAAATTCATCCATTTCTTCCAGACTATTCAATTTTGTGTAATAGAGGTTTTCAAATTATGCCTTGATGATTCTTCCAATTTCATTGATGTCTGTTGTGTTCTTTCCTTTTTCATTTCTGATTTTGTTAATTTGAGACTCCTCTTTTTAAATTTTTATTTTGTTTATTTTTATTTATTTATTTGAGAGTGACAGAGAGAAGGAAGGGGAGAGAGAGAGAGAGAGAGAGAGAGAGAGAGAGAGAGAGAGAGAGAGAATGATCACACAAGGGCTTCCAGCCACTGCAAACAAACTCCAGATGTGTGTGCCCCCTCGTGCATCTGGATAATGTGGGTCCTGGGGAATTGAGCCTCGAACTGGGGTCCTAAGGCTTCGCAGGCAAGCACTTAACTGCTAAGCCATCTCTCCAGCCCTTGATACTCCTTTTATTTTGCTTGATCAAATTGTCCAGGGGTTTATCAATATTGTTTATTTTTTCAAAGAACCAACTCTTCATTTCATCAATTTTTAAAATTGTTTTCTTAGTTTCCAATGCATTCATTTCTGTTCTAATCTTGGTATTTCTTTCTATCTGGAGCTCTTCAGGTTGGATTCTTCTTGTTTTTCCTGTGCCTTTAGGTGAACAGTCAGGTTATTAATTTGGGACCCCCTCTGTCTTTGTAATGAAGGCATTAAGGGCTATGAATTTTCCCCTTAGGATTGCTTTCATTGTGTCCCATAAAGTTTGGTAGGTTTTGTTTTCATTATCATTCAATTCTAGCAATTTTATAATTTCTTTTTTTAAAATTTATTCCATGACTATTCATTGTTTGTGTGTGGTTTAGTCTCCAGTTGCTGGTGATGTTCTTGATGTGTCTCTTGTTAATTTCTAGCTTTAAAGCATTGTGATCTGACATGATTAAGGGATTTTCCTGACTTTATGGAGGCACACTTTAAGGTCTAATATATGGTCAGTTTTGGAGAAAGTTCCATGGGCTGCTGAGAAGAATGTGTATTATGTAGAGTTGGGGTTGAAAGTCTATAGATATCCATTAGGTCTAATTAACCTGTGATATTGTTGAGCTCTATTACTTTCCTGTTGATTTTCTGCTTGAAAGATCTGTCTATTGAAGTCTTCAAGTATTATGGTGATGGAGTTTATTTCTATTTTGTTGTCAAGTAGATTTTGTTTTATAAACTGTGGTGCATCTGTGTTTGGTGTGTATATATTTATGACTATGATATGCTCATGTTGGATTATTCCCTTGATGAGTAAGAAGTGGCCTTTTGATTATTTTTGGTTTGAAGTGTATTTTTTCAGATATTAATATAGCAACACCTTGTTTTTTATTTCTATTTGCTTAGAATATCATTTTCTATCCTTTCACCCTGAGGAGATGTCTATCTTTAGTGGTGAGGTGAGTTTCTTGAAGATAGCAGCTAGAAGGGTCCATGTTTTTGCTCCACTCTGATAACTTGTGTCTTTTGGTGGGTTAATTAAGTCCATTAATAGTTAAGGTTATTACTATGAGGTTTGAATTAATCCCTGCCATAATGAGGTGTTTTGTGGGGTTTGGAGCTTTCTTGTGCTTTGTACTATGTAGAGCCTGGTCTATTTTTGGTTATTATGATCTTCTTATTGGATATTGAGATTGGTTGTTTGACTGTTCTGTGTGGAGTATTCCAATTATTCTCTGTAGGTTTGGTTTTGTGGTTGTTTGACTGTTCTGTGTGGAGTATTCCAATTATTCTCTGTAGGTTTGGTTTTGTGTTCATATAATCATAGAGTTGGTTTTTTTCATGCAAAGTTTTCCTTTCACCATATATTATGAGGGTTCTTTTGCTCAGTAGAGTAGCTTGGGTTAGAAGCCATATTTTTTTAGACTTTGAAGCATTCCATTCCAGACCTTCTGGCTTTCAGGGTTTCCACTGAGAAATCTGATGTGATTCTGATGGATTGGCTTTGTGTGTTGTGAGTTGATTCTAACTGCTTTTAGTACGCTCTCTTTGTTTTTGGTGTTGAGAGTTTTTAACTGTGATGTGCTTTGGAGAGTTTCTTCTTTAGTCCTATCTGTTTGGTGTTCTGTAGGCTTCTTGTGTCTGGCTGGGTCTCTCTTTTGAGAAATTCAGAAAATTTTTTTTCAATAATTTTGTTGAATATGTTCTCTATGCCTCTGGCCTGGATTTCCTCTCCTTCTGGTATACCCATGATCCAGATATTTGGTCATTTTAGGTTATCCCATAGTTTCCTCATATTCTGTTCCCTTGAATTTTTGAACCTAATATAGTTTTGGCCTCCTGATCAATTTCTTCTGTCTTGTCTTCCAGATCAGAGGTTCTATCTTCCACATTAGTAACTCTGTTAGTGAGGGGTTCTAGAGAGGTTTTTCTAAGTTCTGTTTGATTTTTGTTTTCTGTTGTGTTAGTGAAGTGAGGCGGGATCATCTTGGCAGAAGGATCCTTGAGAGGGTGGAGGAAACCTAATCCTAAAGCCATGAGCTCTGGCAAGAATCCAGAAGTTGCTGTGAGCTGTTACAAGTAGATTTAACAAGGCTCAGAAGACATTGCAAAAGAGGGGTTGGAAAGATTGTAAGAGCCACAAGGTGGAAAGAAGTATCCCGAGGCATTGTTCTCCTTTCCTCACCCACTGACTGATTACTGTATTCATAACCCATAGTGAGGACAGCTCTTTGTGGAATGGGGGAGTAATAGGGTAATACTGGTGAATGGAACCAACACCAATTTCCTAATTGATCTTTTTTTTTTTTAATCACAAGGCTCATGTCTAAGGCTTATGCCCACTGACCAACACCATTTACTCATATAACAAAGTTCCTAATTGATTTTCTATTTTTTATCACAAGGTTCATGCCTAAGGCTTATGCCCATTGACACATTTCCTCTAGCACAGCCCTACCTGTCAAAGGCTCCATGAGCTGAGGATTAAATATGAGACACAAACACATAAAGCTCTGGAGGACATTTATATTCAGTCAACATACCTCAGATTCCAAGAACAAGACAGACCAATAAATATTCTAATGATAGAAGATTAAAACTACCCTCAAGAGAAGAAGAACATTGAAGAACAGGTCACCCCTACATGAAGGTAATTACCTATGATGGTAAATCTACACAACAGAGCAGGCATATAATGAAAGTGTTCTAGTTTCCCAGAGTGCTTATCAGGCTTACAGTTTCCAGGGGAAATTTAATCCTGGCAAAAGATACTGTATCACTCTGTCATATACCCATTGCAGAGAGGAAACAGCAAACAACAGCAAGCACAAGCTGACTCTGAATACAGGCTTGGATTTCACTCCAAGGTCTAATCCTGGTGGCATATTTCCTCTAGCAGGGTTCCACACACTGCCAAATGCTATACTAGGTGGGGACTAAGTAGGAAACTTAATCACAAATACCTAAGGTTATGAAGACATTATATTAAAAACCACCACATTCCTCCCGTGGCCCCCATAGACTCATGATTATCTCATAGGACATTGCAAACACTATTAGAACTAAGGTCACAGATAATACCAAACACAGTTGTAGTGGGTGACTTCAACACCCCACTGTCATCAAATGACAGGTCATCCTGGCAAAAAACAAACAGAGACACATCTGGTTTAAATGAGGTCATAGAACAAATGGACCAAACAGATCTACAGGACATTTCATCCAAGTGCTAGAGAATACACATTCTTTTCAGCAGCACATGGAACATTCTCTAAAATAGACCATTTATTAGGATACAAAGCAAATCTTAACAAATACAGGAAAATTGAAATAATTCTTTGCACTCTATCTGATCACAATGGGATCAAACTACGAATCAGTAGCAAGAAAAGCTATAGTGCATACACAAAATCATGGAAACTAGCCAGGTGTGGTGGCACATGCCTTTAATCCCAGCACTCGGAAGGCAGAGGTAGGAGGATTTCCATGACTTTGAGGCCACCCTCACACTCCATAGTGAATTCCAGGTCAGCCTGGGCTGGAGTGAGACCCTACCTCGAAAAAAAATCATGGAAACTAAACAATACACTACTAAATTATGAATGGCATAATGAAGAAATCAAGAAGGAAATCAAAAAAATTCATAGAGTCAAATAATAATGAGAACAGAACATACCAAAACTTTTGGGACACAAATTTAAGTGTTTAATCTCATCTTGATTTAATTTAGGTAGGTCATATAAATCAAGGAAATCATCCATATCTTTCAGATTTTCAAACTTTGTGGAGTATATATTCTTATAGTATGTCCCTGTGATTTTTTAAAAATTTCTCTGGTATCTGTTGTGATCTGTTGGTTCCTTTTTCATCTCTAATTTTATTAATTTGTGTTACTTTTCTCTTTCTTTTGGTCAGATTTGCTAAGATCTTATTTATCCTTTCAAAGAACCAACTCTGTTTCATCGATTATTTGGATAGTTTTCTTAGTTTCTATTTCATTAATTTCTGCCCTAATCTTTATTATTTATTCCTATCTGCTGATTTTTGGTTTGCCTTTTTCTTCTTCTTCCAAGGCTTTAAGGTGAAGCATTAAGTTGGTTACTTATGACCTTTCTAATTTCTTAATATAGGCACATAAAGCTATAAATTTCCCTCTTAGGACTGCCTTAAGTACACCTAGAACAAATATGGAGACCCAAGCAGTTATCAAAAATCTCTCAACTAACAAAAAAACAAGGCCCACATAGATTCACTAGTGAATTTTACCAGACCTTTATGGAAGAACACCAGTGCTTCTTAAACTTTTCCATAAAATAGAAAAAGAATCTCCTTTCTAGCTTACTAGCCTCTGCTACTGAGTTTTCTTCCTACTCACATAGAAGTCCAATCATTTGTAGCTAGGCCCCACATATGAGAGAGAACATGTGACATTTGGCTTTCTGGCCCTGGGTTACCTCACTAAATATAATGCTTTCCAGATGTATCCATTGTCCTGCAAATTTCATAACTTCATTTTTCTTTACTGCTGAGTAGAACTCCATTGTGTAAATGTGTCACATCTTCATTAACTACTCATCATTTGAAGGACATCTAGGCTGGTTCCATTTCCTAGCTATTGTGAATAGAGCGGCAATAAACATGGAGAGTGAGTTTCAAAGGGGAAAGTGTGGGGAGGGAGGGAATTACCATGGGATATTGCTTACAATTATGGAAGTTGTCAATAAAATTAAATATTCAAAAAAATTGAGAAAGGAAGGAATCCTGTCAAACTCCTTCTACAAAACCAGCATCATCCTGATACCAAAACCAGACAAAGATAGAATAAAAAAAGAAAATTACAGACCAACCTCCCTCATGAACATAGATGTAAAAATTCTCAACAAAATTTTGGCAAATAGAATGTATAAGAATATATCAATTATATAAGAATATATCAGAAAGATCATTCACCCTGACCAAGTAGGCTTTATCCCAGAGATGCAAGGATGGTTCAACATATGCAAATTGGTAAATATAAAAATTATATAAATGGGCTGAAGGACAAAAATCACATGCTCATCTTATCAGATAAAGAAAAGCATTTGGCAAAATCCAGCATCCTTTCATGATAAAAGTCCTACAGAGACTGGGAATAGAATGGAAATATCTCAACATAAAAAAGGCTATTTATGAGAAACTTACAGTCAACATAATACTAAATGAAGAAAAACTTGAAGCTTTTCCACTAAAATCAGGAGCAAGACAAGGGTGTCCACTGTCCCCACTTTTATTTAATATAATAGTGAAAGTCTTAGCCATAGCCGTAAGGCAAGGGACACACAGAAAAAGGATACAAGTTGGAAAGGAAGAGTTCAAGTTATCATTATTTGCACATGACATGATTCTATACATAAAGAACTTTAAGCTTTTAATCCCAGCACTCGGGAGGCAGAGGTAGGAGGATTGCAGAGAGTTTGAGTCCACCTTGAGACTACATAGTGTATTCCAGGTCAGCCTGAGCTAGAGTGAGACCCTACCTCGAGAAAACAAAAACAAAAACAACAGCAACTCTACAGACTCTACCAACAAGCTGTTAGAGCTGATAAACACCTATAACCATATGGCAGGAAACAAAATAAACACACAGAAACCAGCAGCCTTTCTATATGCTAACAAACATACAGAAGATGAAATCAGAGAATAATTGCATCGAAAAAAGTCCCTTGTAATAAGCCCAACCAGGGAAGTAAAGTATCTCTACATTGAAAACTTTAAAACACTCAAACAAGATATTGCAAAAGACAGTAGTAAATGGAAAGACATCCCTTGTTCTTGGATTGGATGAATCAATATTGTGAAAATGCCAATCTTATCGAAAGCAATCTACACATTTAATGCAATCCCCATCAAAATTCCAATGGCATTCTTCATGGAAATAGAAAAAAATACAAAAATTCATTTGGAAGCACAAAAACCCTTGAGTATCTAAAACAATTTTAAGCAACAAAAATAAGGCTGGGGAAGGGGTATAACCATACACGATTTTAACCTATATTACAGAGCCATAGTAATAAAAACAGTATGGTACTGGCACAAACAGACATGTATAACAATGGAATAGAATAGAGTACTCAAATGTAAGTCTGGGGAGCTATAGTCACCTGATCTTCAATAAAAATGCCAAAAATAGTCATTGGAGAAAAGACACTCTCTTCAGCAAAAGCCACTGAGAAAACTGGATATGTATGTGTAGAAGGATGAAAATAGATCCTTATCTCTCTCCATGCACAAGAATTAAGTCCACATGGATCAAAGACCTTAATATCAGACCTGAATCTCTGAAACTGCTAGAGGGAAAAGTAGGGGAACCCTTCAACATATTGGTGTTAGCAGAGACTTTCTGAATATAATCCCCATTACTCAGGCAATAAAACCATACATTAACTGCTGGAAGCTCATGAAATTACAAAGAATTTGTACGGGAAAGGTCACTGTGCATGAAGCAAAGAGGCAACCTACAGAATGGGAAAAACAACTTTGCCAGCTATACATCTGATAGAGGATTAATATCTAGGATATACAGAGAACTCAAAAAGTTAAATAATAAGAAATCAAACAAGCCAACTAAAAATGGGCTATGGAGCTAAATAGAGAGTTCTCAAAGGAAGAAATACAAATGGCATATAAACATCTAAAAAAAAATGTTCTACGTCACTAGTCATCAGGGAAATGCAGATTAAAACTACATTGAGATTCCATCTCACTCCTGTCAGATTGGCTACCATCATGTAAACAAATAACAAATGGTGGGAATGCAATCTGGTCCAGCCATTGTGGAAATCAGTGTGGAGGTTCCTAAGACATATAAAAATAGATCTACCATATGACCCAGCTATAGCACTCCTAGGCATATATCCTAAGGACTCATCTCATTACCTTAGAGATACTTGCTCAACCATGTTTATGGCCACTCAATTCACAATAGCTGGGAAATGGAACCAGCCTAGCTGTCCCTCAACTGATGAATGGATAATAAAGACATGGCATATTTATACAATGGAGTTCTACTCAGTGGTAAAGAAAAACAAAGTTATGGAATTTGCAGAAAAATGTATGGATCTGGAAAGGATAATAGTGAGGTAAACCAGGCCCAGAAAGTCAAATGTCATATGTTCTCTCTCATATGTGGATCCCACCTACAGATCATTGGGCTTCTTTGTGAGTAGGAAGAAAACTCAGTAGCAAAGACCAGTAAGCTAGAAAAGAGATATAAAGTGAGGAGAAAGGAAGGGAGGGGGATATTTAATAGGATGGTATTATATATATGTAAGTAGAAGAATAGATTAATGGGGGTAAAAAGGCCCAAATGAGGTCAGAGGAAGAGATTGAGTAAAGGAAATGTGGAGGCCGGGCTAATCAAAATCTAAGAGGATATAAATAAATCATATGGAAACCTACTTTTTTGGACAATGGAACACTGTGGAGCTGTAGATTGTTGCTAGAAAATTTTCAGTGCCAGGTATGGGATACCTTCCAGTGAGTTGTTAGCCAGGGAGGTCCCTGATTCCCCCAAAACATTATAGGCCATTGCTGAGGCTCTTGGTTTCCCACCAGGAATAGATGCTAAGACCCTATTGCTGAAGACTCCACATACTTGGGCTGCAAGGTCACTGAGAAATCCTGCTGGAACTGAGATGATATCCTCTTCCATGTATATCAGCTGACAGAAAGCTGGAAGAAATATGGGGAAGAGAGAAATCACCAGTGAAGATACTTAACAGTGAACACTGCAAGTCCTATATTTGGCTAGCCAGGCCAAAGGTGCCAAGGGGTGCAACAGTGGCATGTCTGTCATGGTGGAAACCAAATGCCCCCTAATTGTACTGGAGGCCAGCTCCATGGGAGAGAATAAATCCCTGATAATGAAGAAAACTTAAAACAGGGGTAGTCATGAGTCCTAGGGGTATAACATCTCCTGCTGTCTGGCTAAATGTACGTACTATGCTCATCAAACTGCTGAGTAAGCACTTTTCTTAGTATTCATACCTACATATTAATGCTACTCTCACTTTGGTTGAAAAACTTCTCTTTTCATATGGCAGTGACCTTGGGATGACTCAGAAGGCATCATGGTGCTGGGAAGAAGTGACAGGAATGCTCAGCACTGCATTATCTCTCTCACACCTTTCAAGGCTCAGGGTCCATTGCAGAAGAGGTGGCAGAAACAATGTAAGAGCCAAAGAAAGGGCAGGACTCCTTACAACATGCTCCTCCAGACACAAAATGGCCTGGATATCCGTGACCTCACAATGCCTGACACTACCTATACAAGACCATCATAATAGATAATTTGATGTCATCATCATAAGAGATGACATCACTCTATTTACAATAGCTAGGAAATTGAACCAGCCTAGATGTCCCTCAACTAGATGAGTGGATAATGAAGACATGGCACATTTATTCAGTGGAGTTCTAGTCAATGGTAAAGAAAAATGAAATTATAAGAATTTTAGGAAAATGCATGGATCTGAAAAGGTTTATAGGTAATGAGGTAACCCAGGCTCAGAAAGCCAAACATCACATGTTCGCTCTTATATGAGGATCCTAGCTACAAATGATTGGATGTCTATGTGAGTAGGAATAAAACTCAGTAGCAGAGGCCAGTAAGCTATAAAGGGGATATAAAGGAATTAGAAAGGGAGTTAGGGGGACTTAAGCAGATGGTATTGTATATATATAAGTAGAAGAACAGATTAATGGATATGAAAAGGCCTAAGTGAGGTCAGGGGAAGAGACTGACTCAAGGAAAGGTAGAGGGAGGGCTCGTCAAAATCCAAGAGGATATAAATAAGTCATATGGAAACCTACATTTTTGGACAATGAACACCCACTCAGAAGCCATAGATTGTTGTTAGAAATTTTTCAGTGGTAAGGCTGGGATACCTTCCATTGAATGGTTGGTCAGGGAGGTCACTGCTACCCCAAAACATTATAGACCAATGCTGAGGCTTTTGGTTTCACATCAGAAATAGATGGTAAGACTCTATTGCTGAAGACTCCACATATTTGGACTGCAAGGGTACTGAGAAATTCTGAGGAACTGAGCTGAAAACTTCCTCCATGTAGACCAGCTGACAGAAAGCTGGAAAAAGTTATGCTGCATGCATTTCCATGGGACAGAGAGAAATCACCAGTGGAGACACTTAACAGTGAATACTGCAAGCCTTAAATTTGGCCAGCCAGACCAAAGGAGACAATGGGTGTAATACTGGCACGTCTGTTATGGGGGAAACCAACATCTCTCTATGTGGACTGGAGGCCCACTCTATGGGAGGGAATACATCCCTGATACTGAAAACCTACAACAGGGGTAGTCATGAGGTCTAGGGATGTAATGTCTGCTATAATGTCTGGCTAAATGTATATACTATTCTCACCAAACTGCCCAGTAAACACTTCTCTTAATGTTCATACCCATATATTAATGCTACTCTCACTTTTGGTTAGAGAAACTTCCCTTTTCAGATGGCAGTGATCTTGAGATGATTCAGAAGGCATCATGGTGCAGAGAAGAAGTGACAGGAGTGCTCAGCACTGAAATATCTCTATCACACCTTCCAAGGCTCAAGGTCCATTGTGGAAGAGGTGGTAGAAGGAATGTAAGAGCCAAAGGAAGGATAAAATGGCCTGCATATCCATGACCACGCAGTGCCTATTACTACTACCTAAGACCATCATGGCATGAAGAAAAGATAATGACATCAAAATAAAAGAGAAACTGATTGAGAGGGGGGAAGGGATATGATGGATAGTGGAGCTGCAATGGGGAAAGTGTGGGGGGGAGAGAATTATCAAAGATTATTTTCTACATCTATGGAAGTTGTCAATAAAAAATAAACTTAAAAAATGAAGCAGTGTTGGGCTGGAGAGATGACTTAGCGGTTAAGCGCTTGCCTGTGAAGCCTAAGAATCCCGGTTGGAGGCTCGGTTCCCCAGGTCCCACGTTAGCCAGATGCACAAGGGGGCGCACACGTCTGGAGTTCGTTTGCAGAGGCTGGAAGCCCTGGTGCGCCCATTCTCTCTCTCTTCCTCTGTCTTTCTCTCTGTGTCTGTCGCTCTCAAATAAATAAATAAATAAAAATTAAAAAAAAATGAAGCCGTGTTGGGCTGGAGAGATGGGTTAGCGGTTAAGTGCTTGCCTTGAAGCCTAAGGACCCCGGTTTGAGACTCGATTCCCCAGGACCCATGCTAGCCAGATGCACAAGGGGGCACAAGCATCTGGAGTTCGTTTGCAGTGGCTGGAGGCCCTGGCTCGCCCATTTTCTCTCTCTCTCTATATCTGCCTCTTTCTCTCTGTCTGTCACTCTCAAATAAAAATAAACAAAAAAATTTTTTAAAAAAAGGAGCAGTGTGAATAAGAAGTGAAGACGACCAAAGCCACATGCCTCCGCATCCCCATGTTCAGCACCTACATCCTCCCCCCACCCTAATTGCCACCATGCCCAAAAGAAAGGCGGAAGGCAATGCTAAAAGAGATAAAGGGGCTGGAGAGATGGCTTAGTGGTTAAGCGCTTGCCTGTGAAGCCTAAGGACCCCGGTTCGAGGCTCGATTCCCCAGGACCCACATTAGCAAGATGCACAAGTAGGTGCACACATTTGGAGTTCGTCTGCAGTGGCTGGAGGCCCTGGCACACCAATTCTCTCTCTCTCTCTCTGCCCCTTTCTCTGTAACTCTCAAATAAATAAATAAAAAAAATAATAAACAAAAAAATTTTTAAAAAGTAAAAGAGATAAATCCAAGGTGAAGGACGAACCACAGAAAACATCAGCAAGGTTGTCTGCTAAACCTGCTCCTACAAAGCCAGAGCCCAAGCCTAAAAAGACCCCAGCAAAGAAGGGAGAGAAGGTACCCAAAGGGAAAAAGGGAAAAGCTGAAGCTGGCAAGGAGGGAATAGTCCTGCAGAAAACAGAGATGCCCAAACAGACCAGGCACAGAAAGCCAAAGGTGCTGGAGATGCCAAGGGAAGTGTGTGCATTTTTGACAACTGTGTACTTCTGGTGACTGTACAGCTTGAAATACTGTTTTTATCAAGTATTATAAAAATACAGAATTTTGTTTTACTTGTTTTTTCAGCTATGTTGTTAGCACACAGGACACTTCATTGTTTTAGGGAGGAGGGGGAGGAACAAGTGTCACTAACAGAAGGTCTCCCAAGCTGGAGTGATGGGAAAACACCTTTCCCTGCTAGTTTTGAAAGATTCCCCTTGGCTCTGGGGAGGAGGGATTCCCTTGGGTTGACACAGTAGCCAACCTTGGCACAAATGCCTTGTGGCATGAGAAAACTCAAAGTACATTTTTATGTCCCCCCGCCCCCACCATCAGCATAGACTTAACTCCCTTAAAACCAGAGTCCTGTTGGTACCTAATCCCTTCACACTGGTTCTGCCAGTGTGTCAGATGATCTGGACTTTGCAGTGACATCATTAAGATGATGGTGTTCCTGGCAAGAGCTGTGGTAACTTTTCTAAATGATTGTGGGTTATTCAGATTAATAATTCTTCCATTTTCATTTCATTTCCTAAAAGTCAGGGTCAGCTTGTGAAAAGTTGTTAAACAACATGCTCAATGTGAAATGTCAACCCTCACTCTAAACTCCCCTGTTCAGAACATCACATGAAGACTTCATTGGATTTTTAGTGGCTTTCTGATTTTGGTACTTCATACAAGAAGGGAGTTTGAAAGTTCATGTACACTGTTACTGTGTGTCTGCCCATATACTGCCTGAAATACCATGACTGTTCATGAAAAATATCTTTAATAAAGCTGGATTCAGTTTGAAAAAAAAAAAAAAAAGAAAACAACCCAAAACTTTCAACCACAAAAAAACCTAGTTATTGTCTGTTTGATTAGATAGGTTAATCCCAGAAGACAATAAGGTTTATAATTTAAACTGACAGCAATTCCCAAATACTACTTTACTTCACACTCTGACCTTCCCATTGTATCTTTCCACTCTTAAAGAAAAATTAGCAATAATTTATAATTAATCTCCAATGTTTTCATTGCTATGCATTCCTTATTTATAAATGTCACTTCCATTTTCTACTGTCACTAATATAGCATATCAGATATTCAAATTTTGCCATATTTATTAATATTTATTTAATATCTTAATATTTTAATAAAGGCTATATGGTATTTGTTAAAAGCAAACAAACAAAAACAGGAGCTGTAGTGTGCTTCTATAATCCAAGCACTCTAACAGAGTTGTGAAGAGCACAGAATTTCCTCGCAGCTCTCTGCATATCTAGGGGAAACAACATCAGTGTGAGATTGAGAGAAGTCCTGCCTTAAATGAGGAGGGAGAACAAAGACAGACCCCAAAATTTCCTCTGATCTCTATATGTGGACCTGGGCACACATACACTGTAGTACATGTGTGTCCACATTCATACACATGTTTATATATAAACACATATACGTACATGAATAATCAAGTGATAAAACTAGAAATTAACAGTGAGAAAAATTATAGGAAGTATTCAAATACAAAGAGAATGAGCAGTGAATAAATAAAAAGAGAATACCTTAGAGACATTTCTTTTTTTTGTTTTATGAAATTTATTAAATATAGATAGATGGATAGATAGATAGATAGATAGATAGGTAGTTGACAACTTCTATACTTACAGACAAAAACCCATGGCATTTCCCTTCTTTCCCCCACTTTCCCCTTCATAACTTTGCTCCCTGTCTTATCCACTGCCATAGGCTAGATTTTCATGTCTTATTAAGAATATCCTGAATTTTGATTGACCCTCCCCCTGTTGCCCTTTTTTTTTGTTTGTTTTTTGTTTTTTTGAGGTAGGGTCTCTCTAGCCCAGGCTGACCTCGAATTCACTATGGAGTCTCAGAGTGGCCTTGAACTCATGGTGATCCTCCTACCTCTGCCTCCTGAGTACTGGGATTAAAGGCGTGCACCACCATGCCTGGCTCTTCCCTTCTTTTATACACTCTCTTCTCCTATCCTAGCTTAGGCCTTTTCCCTCCCTGAAATCTGTTGTTCTGCTTACATATATACAATACCATCCCTTTAAGACCTTCCCTTTCCTCTCTCCCTTATAGCCTTTTCCTAGCTTACATTCTATTGATCTACATGTCTGTCTTTGTGCCAATACCATGCTAAGTTTGAAAATCTGAAAGAAATAAGATGATTTCCTTGATTTATATGACCTGCCTAAATTAAATCAAGATGAGATTAGCCACTTAAATACACCTATAACAAGTATGGAATCCAAGCAGTTATCAAAAATCTCCCAACTAAGACTTCCGGTTAAGATGACGGTGTAGGCACCACGCCAAAGCAGCCTAGGGGGAAAAAGACCAAAAAAAAATGCAGCAAAATACACACTTTACTAAAAAGTGAGGTGTATAGGAAATTGAAATAGCAGGGGAGAAGTAGAAGAGATGCAGAGCATCCAGAGCCGTACAGGCCGGCAAAAGCGGCCCCAGCAGGTCCACCAACTGCAGCGGTGGCAGCGGCGCACCCGAAAGCTGCCAGGCTCAGCTCGAGCCACAGGAAAAGCCAGGTGCGGGGAGCTTCCACTGACACTGGAGCTCTCTGCAAACTCTAGAAACGTGAAGGGAGAGTGGCAGAGAACAACAGAGGAGCAGATCACAAGGTAGAAGAACATGTGGAACGGTGAGAGAGCTAGAGCAGCTGTGGCTCCCTCCCCTCCCCTACTGCCTGAGCCCAGCTCCAGTGAATAGAACAACAGTCCTGGGAACTGGCCACACCAACTTGAGCCGACAGTGGGATCCAAGCAGGAGCAGGGTCTGGCAGCAACATCAGTGGCTACGGCACCTGCAATAGTGGCCCCAGCAGTGGTGAAGACAGTAGTGGCAGCCTCAGAGGCAGCAGTGGCAGATCCAGCAGTGGCAGCTATAGCAGCAGCAGTGACAGACCCAGCAGCAGCAGCTTTAGCAGCAGTAGCAACAGATCCAGCAGCAGCAGCTCCAGCAACAGCAGTAGTGGTTCCAGCAGTGGGGGTGCTGTTCTGTAGGGTCACAGTTGCCAGGCTCAGTTTGCCCTGCAGGAAAAGCCAGTGTCCAGCTCCAGAAATCGGGACAGCAGCCCAACAACCCAGCAAGCAACTTGACTGAGACCAAAATCATCCAAAAAGGTAACTGGGATTGATTGCACGAGGGAAGGGTCTCACTTGGTCAGAAGCTGACTTGGATCCCTCAACAGAACAGAAATCTTAACCTCTTTGTTGCTAGTGGATCTGGTTGTTATAATAACTACTCTTGCATAAATATTCGGTGCTGCTTTTGATTGAATGTGTACAGTGTTTAGTTAAATTTTAGAATATATCTGTATTTTGTTCTACTCAGTCTATTTGAATACTCCCATAGCAGGGAAACTCAATCCCTAGGAACACCTTAAGAGAGCCTTAAGACCACACCTAACACCTTAAACTCCTATCCTATATAACATCAAATTAAATGATACAGCTAAGAATACCTAGCTAGCTATAAAATCCAAACATTAACTTAATCCAAGATGCAAAAATATATACATTATGCACAAGAAACACTAAAAAGCAGGACAATATAAATCCACCTAACAATATTAATGCATCAGAAATGACCTCCAGTGAGAATGAGTCAGAGGAAATGCCTGAGAAAGATTTCAAAACAATGATTGTAAATAAGTTCAAAAAACTCAGAGAACAAATCAAAGGAGTCAAAAAGAAACTCAAAGAGGAAATCAAAGGAATCAAAGAAGATGCAGGACACCAATTTCATGAAATAAAGAAGGCAATACAAGACATAAATAAGGAAGCAGAAATAATAAAGAAAAACCAGTCAGAATTACTAGCAATGAAAAACACAGTTAATGAAATAAAAAACTCTGTAGAAAATCTCACCAGTAGAATGGATGAAGGAGAGGACAGAATATCTAAGCTAGAAGACCAGGTGGCAGATCTAATAAAGTCCAACAAAGAGAAAGACAAACTTATAGAAAAGTATGAGTGAGAATTTCAAGATATTCGGGACACTATGAAAAGATCAAATATAAGACTTCAGGGCATAGTAGAAGGAGAAGAATTCCACTCCAAAGGCGTAGTAGGCACCTTCAACAAAATCATGGAAGAAAATTTTCCCCAAATATAGAAAGAGGTGCCAGGGCAGATACAAGAAGCCTTTAGAACCCCAGCCAGACAAAACCTGGAAAGAACCTCTCCTTGCCATATTATAATCAAACTACAAAACACAAAAACAAAAGAAAAAATATTGAAAGCAGTTAGAGAGAAAAATCAAGTTATCTACAAAGGCAAGCCTAACAGGATTACAGCAGATTACTCAACACAAACTTTAAAAGCCAGAAGGGCTTGGAGTGAGGTATTCCAAGTTCTGAAAGATAACAACTGTCAATCAAGGTTACTTTATCCTGCAAAGCTATCCATCAAATAGATGGAGAAATGAGGACATTCCATGATAAAAACAGGTCAAAGGAATATTTGAAGACAAAACCACCTCTATAGAAACTACTTGATAGATTTCTCCATGCTGAAGAAAAGGGAAAACACACATATACGGAATCTGGAAAAAATAAGCAATACTCAAATACTAGTTAACACAAGAGAGCAAAGGTAGAACCAGAACCACAAAAAAAAAAAAGGAAAATATAAACACACACCTTTCAATAATATCTCTTAATATCAATGGCCTTAATGCCCCAACAAAAAGACATAGGTTTGCAAACTAGGTTAAAAAGCGGGATCCTACAATTTGTTGTCTCCAAGAAACTCACCTTTCTACAAAGAATGGACATTATATTAGGGTGAAAGTTTGGAAAAAGGTATTTCAAGGAAATGGACCTAGAAAACAAGCAGGGGTTGATATCCTAATATCTGACAAGGTAAACTTCAGTCCAACGTTAGTCAAAAATGATAGGGAGGTCACTTTATATTGATTAAAGGGCACACTCCAACAGGAGGACATTACAATCCTAAACATATATGTACCTAAAATGGGGGCTCCCAAATTCATCAAACAAACACTATTAGAACTAAGGTTACAGATAACACCAAACACAGAGGTGGTGGGTGACTTTAACACCCCACTCTCGTCAATTGACAGGTCATCCCAGGAAAAAATAAACAAAGAGGCATCTGGACTAAATGAGGTCATAGAAGGAATGGACCTAACAGATATATACAGGACATTTCATCCAAAGGCTGCAGAATATATATTCTTTTCAGCAGCACATGGGACATTCTCTAAAATAGACCATATATTAGGACACAAAGCAAATCTTAACAAATTCAGGAAAACTGAAATAATTCCTTGCATTCTACCTGACCTCACTGGAATTAAACTACAAATCAGTAGCAAGAAAGGCTATAGAGCATACACAAAATCATGGAAACTAAACAATACACTACTAAATGATGAATGGGTCAATGAAGAAATCAAGAAGGAAATTAAAAAAAAATATATATATTCAAATGATAATGACAACACAACATATCAAAATCTCTGGGACACAATGAAGGCAGTTCTAAGAGGTAAATTATAGTCTTAAGTGCCTATATTAAGAAATTAGAAAGGTCACAAGTAAACGGCCTAATGCTTCACCTTAAAGCCTTGGAAAAAGAAAAACAAGGCAAACCAAAAATCAGTAGGTGGGAAGAAATAATAAAGATTAGGGCAGAAATTAATGAAATAGAAACAAAAAAAAAAAAAATCCAAAGAATTAATGAAACAAAGGGTTGGTTCTTTGAAAGGATAAACAAGATTGATAAACCCTTAGCAAATATGACCAAAAGAAAGAGAGAAGAGACACAAATTAATAAAACCAGACATAAGAGCCGGGCATGGTGGCGCATGCCTTTAATCCCAGCACTTGGGAGGCAGAGGTAGGAGGATTGCTATGAGTTCGAGGCCACCCTGAGACTCCATAGTGAATTCCAAGTCAGCCTTGGTTACAGTGAGACCCTACCTCGAAAAACCAAAAAAATAAAATAAAATAAAATCAGAGATGAAAAAAGTAACATCACAACAGATTCCAGAGAAATTCAAAAAATCATAGGGACATACTATAAAAGCATATATTCCACAAAGTATGAAAATCTGAAAGAAATGTATAATTTCCTTGATTTATGACCTACCTAAACTAAATCAAGATGAGTTTAATCACTTAAATAGACTTATAACAAGCATAGAGATCCAAAGAGTTATCAATAATCTCCCAACTAAAAAAAGCCCAAGCCCAGTAGATTCACTGCTGAATTTTACCAAACCTTGAAAGAAGAGCTAACACCATTGTTTCTTAAGCTTTTCCAGGAAATAGAAAAGGAAGGAATTGTACCAAACTCCTTCTATGAAGCCAGCATAACCCTGATACCAAAACCAGGGAAAGATAGAACCAAAAAATAAAATTACAGAGCAATCTCCCTCATGAACATAGATTTAAAAATTCTCAAAATATTGGCAAACAGAATATAAGAGTATATCAAAAAGATCACTCAGGGCTGGAGAGATGGCTTAGCGGTTAAGCACTTTGCCTGTGAAGCCTAAGGACCCCGGTTCGAGGCTCGGTTCCCCAGGTCCCACGTTAGCCAGATGCACAAGGGGGCGCACGCGTCTGGAGTTCATTTGCAGTGGCTGGAGGCCCTGGCATGCCCATTCTCTCTCTCTCTGTCTCTCTCTCTCTGCCTGTCTCTCTCAAATAAATAAATAAAAACAAACAAAAAAAATTAAAAAAAAAAAAGATCACTCAGCCTGACCAAGTAGGCTTTATCCCAGAGATGCAGGGATGGTTCAATATACGCAAATCTATAAATATAAAACATTATATAAACGGGTTGAAGGACAAAAATCACATGATCAGGGCTGGAGAGATGGTTTAGCGGTTAAGCGCTTGCCTGTGAAGCCTAAGGACCCCGGTTCAAGGCTTGATTCCCCAGGACCCACGTTAGCCAAATGCACAAGTGGGCGCATGCATCTGGAATTCGTTTGTAGTGGCTGAAGGCCCTGGCACGCCCATTCTCTCTCCCTCTCTCTATCTGCCTCTTTCTCTGTCTGCTGCTCTCTAATAAATAAATAAAAATATTTTCAAAAATCACATGATCATCTCCTTGGATGCAGAGAAAGCATTTGACAAAATCCAACATCCCTTTATGGTAAAAGTCCTACAGAGATTGGGAATAGAAGGAACATATCTCAATATAATAAAGGCTATTTATGACAAGCCTACAGCCAACATATTACTAAATGGGGGAAAAGTGGAAGCTTTTCCACTAAAATCAGGAACAAGACAAGGGTGTTCACTGTCCCCACTTTTATTTAATATAGTTTTGGAAGTCTTAGCCATAGCAATAAGGCAAGAGTCACACATAAAGGGATACAAATTGGAAAGGAAGAGATCAAGTTATCATTATTTGCAGATGACATGATTCTATACATAAAGGACCCTAAAAACTCTACTAGCAAACTGTTAGAGCTGATCAAAACCTACAGCCAGGTAGCAGGATACAAAATAAATACACAGAAATCAGTAGCCTTCATATATGCTAACAACAAACACACAGAGGATGAAAGTAGAGAATCACTCCCATTCACAATTGCATAAAAAAAAACAAACAATAAAGTACTTGGAATAAACCTAACCAAGGAAGTAAAGAATCTCTACAATGAGAACTTTAAAACACTCAAGCAAGAAATTGCAGAAGACACTAGAATGTGGAAAAGCATCCCTTGTTCCTGGATTGGAAGAATCAATATTGTGAAAATGGCAATCTTACCTAAAGCAATCTACACATTTCATGCAATCCCTATCAAAATTCCAAAGGCATTCTTCATGGAAATAGAAAACACAATCCAAAAATTCATTTGGAATCACAAAAAACCTAGAGTATCTAAAATAATACTGAGCAATAAAAGTAAGGCTGGTGGTATCACCATACCTGATTTTAACCTGTATTACAGAGCCATAGTAACAAAAACAGCATGGTACTGGCACAAAAACAGACCAGGTATATCAGTGGAACAGAATAGAGGAGCCAGATGTAAGTCCAGGTAGCTATAGCCACCTGATATTCGATAAAAGTGCCAAAAATACTCATTGGAGAAAAGACAGCCTCTTCAGCAAATGGTGTTGGGAAAACTGGATATATATCTGTAGACGGATGAAAATAGATTCTTCTCTCTCTCCACGCATAAGAATTAAGTCCAAATGGATTAAAGACCTTAACATCAGACCTGAGACTGTGAAACTGCTAGAGGAAAAAGTAGGGGAAACCCTTCAACATGTTGGTCTTGGCAAAGACTTTCTGAATACAACCCCAATTGCTCAGGCAATAAAACCACAGATTAATCACTGGGACTTCATAAAATTACAAAGATTTTGCACTGCAAAGGACACAGTGAAAAAAGCAAAGAGGCAACCTACAGAATGGGAAAAAATCTTCGCCAGCTATATATCTGATAGAGGATTAATATCTAGGATATACAGAGAACTCAAAAAGTTAATTAATAAGGAATCAAACAAGCCAATCAAAAAATGGGCTATGGAGCTAAATAGAGCATTCTCAAAGGAAGAAATATGAATGGCATATAAGCATCTAAAAAGATGTTCTACATCACTAGTCAACAGGGAAATGCAGATTAAAACTACATTGAGATTCCATCTCACTCCTGTCAGATTGGCTACCATCATGAAAACAAATGATCATAAATGCTGTTGGGGATGTGGAAAAAGAGGAACCCTTCTACACTGCTGGTGGGAACGCAATCTGGTCCAGCCATTGTGGAAATCAGTGTGGAGGTTCCTAAAACAGCTAAAGATTGATCTTCCATATGACCCAGCTATAGCACTCCTAGGCATATATCCTAAGGACTCATCTCATTTCCTTAGAAGTATGTGCTCAACCATGTTTATTGCTGCTCAATTTATAATAGCTGGGAAATGGAACCAGCCTAGATGTCCCTCAACAGATGAGTGGATAATGAAGATGTGGTACATTTATACAATGGAGTTCTACTCAGCAGTAAAGAAAAATGAAGTTATGAAATTTTCAGAAAAATGGATGGATCTGGAAAGGATTATACTAAGTGAGGTAACCCAGGCCCAGAAAGCCAAGCACCACATGTTCTCTCTCATATGTGGATCCTAGCTACAGATGACTGGGCTTCTGTGTGAGAACGAAAATACTTAGTAGCAGAGGCGAGTAAGTTAAAAAGGAGATATAAAGGGAAGAGAAAGGAAGGGAGGAGGGTACTTAATAGGTTGGTATTGTATATATGTAAGTACAGTGATTGTGATGGTGAGGTAATATGATGAAGAATGGAATTTCAAAGGGGAAAGTGAGATGGGGGGAGGTATTACCATGGGATATTTTTTTTTAAATTTTTTTAAATTTTTATTAACATTTTCCATGATTATAAAATATATCCCATGGTAATTCCCTCCCTCCCCACCCGATATTTTTTATAATATGGAAAATGTTAATAAAAATTGTGAAAATAATAAATAAATAAAGAAAATACAAAACCGCAAAGAAAAAAAAAAATCTCCCAACTAAAAAAAGTCCAGGCCCAGACGGATTCAGTGGTGAATTTTACCAGGCCTTCATGGAAGAACTAACACCAGTGATTCTTAAACTTTTCCATAAAATATAAAAAGAAGGAATCCTACAAAGGTCCTTCTACAATGCCAGCATCACTCGGATACCAAAACCAGGGAGATAGAACAAAACAGAAAATAACAGACCAATCTCCCTCATGAACATAGATGCAAATGTTCTCAACAAAATATTGGCAAACAGAATACAAGAATATATCGGAAAGATTATTCACCCTAACCACGTAGGCTTTATCCCAGAGATGCAGGGATGGTTCAACAGAATCAAATTGATAAATGTAATACATTATGTAAATGGACTGAAGGACAAAAATCACATTATCATCTCATTTGATGCTGAAAAAACATTCGACAAAATCCAACATCCCTTCATGATAAAAATCCTACAGAGACTGGGAATAGACAACATAATAAAGGCTATTTAGGACAAGCTGTTGCAGTCAGGTCCGCATTGCTGGTAGAAATCAACCAACCAAGAGCAACTTGTGGGAAAAAAGGTTTATTTTGACTTACAGGCTCAAGGCGGGAGCTCCACGATGGCAGGAAAACGATAGCCATATATTAATGCTGCTCTCAAATTTGGTTAGAGAACCTTCTCATTTCAGATGGCAGTGACCTAGGGATAATTCAGAAGGCATCATGGTGCTAAGAAGTGCTCATCACTGCAATATCTCTATCACATCTTCCAAGGCTTAGGGTCTATTATGGAAGAGGTGGCAGAAAGAATGTAAAAGCCAAAGGAAGGGTAGGACTCCTTGCAATGTGCTCCTCTAGACACAAAATGGCCAGGATATCCATGACCTCAGTGTCTGACACTACCTACACAAGACCATCATAAGAGGAGGAAAAGATCATGACATCAAAATAAAAGAGAGACTGAAAAGCTGGGTGTGGTGGTGCACACCTTTAATCCCAGCACTTGGGAGGCAGAGGTAGGAGGATTGCCATGAGTTCAAGACCACCCTGAGATGACAGGGTTAATTCTAGGTCAGCCTGGACCAGAGTGAGACCCTACCTCAAAAAACCAAAAAAAAAAAAAAAAAAAGAGACTGATTGAGAGGGGGAGGGGATATGGTGGAGAGTGGAATTTCAAAGGGGAAGTGGGTGGAGGGAGGGGATTACCATAGGATATTGTATACAATCATGGAAGTTGTCAATAAAAAACAAATTAATGTAATAAAAAGAAAGAAAATGGAGGGCTGGAGAGATGGCTTGGTGGTTAAAGTATTTGCCTGCAAAGTCTAAGGACCCAGGTTTGATTCCCCAGGAGCCATGTAAGCCAGATGCACATATGTCTGGAATTCATCTGTAGTGGCTAGAGGCCCCTGGCATGCCCATTCCCAATCTCTCTCTCTCTCTCTCTTTTTTATCAAGGTAGGGTCTCACTGTAGCCCAGGCTGACTTGGAATTCACTATGTAGTCCCAGGATGGCCTTGAACTCACAGCAATCCTCCTACCTCTGCCTCCCGAGTGCTGGGATTAAAGGTGTGTGCCACCATGCCTGGTATTCACTTCTCTCTTAATAAATAAGTAAATACATAAATAAATATAAAATAAAAACGTTAAAAGTTTTGTTTTAAAGGAAAAAAATAGAAATGTGTACTGGAGAGATGGCTCAGTGGATAACATGTTTGCTGTGAAGCCTAAGGCCCAAGGTTTGATTCCCCAGTGCCCATATAAAACCAGATGCACAAAGTGGCACATGCTATAGTGGTTAGAGGACCTGGGGCACCCATACTCAATCTATGTATCTCTGCTTGCAAATAAATAAGTAAAATACTTAAAAACGAAAATGGTGGGCTGGAGAGACGGCTTAGCAGTTAAGGTGTTTTGCCTGCAAAGCCAAAGAATCCTTGTTCAATTCTCCAGGTCCCACATAAACCAGATGCACATGGTGGCGCATGCATCCGGAGTTGGTTTGCAGTGGCTGGAGACCCTGTGTGCCCATTTTTTTTTCTCTCTCTCTCTCTCTGTCTCTAATAAACAAATAAAAATAAAATCTAAAAAAAAGGAAAATGGAAATTCACGCTCCCTATTTTTAAGGAACTCTGATAATGAGTTATAAATTACTATTTACTGGGGATACAGAAATGGCAGGCCATTGTAACTAAAGTTCAATCTTTGGCTTACTTAAAAAATTTTTTTTAAAAGTGTTTTTGGTTTATTTTTATTTATTTATTTGAGAGTGACAGACAGAGAGGAGAGGAGGGAGGGAGGGAGGGGGAGAAACAGAGAGAGAGAGAGAGAGAGAGGGAGGGAGAGGAGGGAGGGAGGGAGAGAGGGGGGGGGTGGAGAGAATGGGCGCACCAGGGCTTCCAGCCACTGCAAACGAACTCCAGATGTGTGTGCCCCCTTGTGCATCTAGCTAATGTGGGTCCTAGGGAATCAAGCCTCGAAACGGGGTCTTCAGGCTTCACAGGCAAGCACTTAACTGCTAAGCCATCTCTCCAGCCCACTATTTTCTTTTAAAAATTTAAAGCAGTTAAAAAAATTGTATTTTTGATTTTTCATTCACTATGTAGGCTCATGGAATCTACAGGGAATTCCAACCTCTGCCTCCCAGGTGCGGGGATTAAAGGCATGTGCCACTACACTCTGCTCTAAAAAAAACTATTTTATTTATTTATTTGCAAGCAGGGAGAGAAGAGAAAGAATGGGCCCGCCAGGGTCTTTAGCCACTGCGAACGAACTCCAGATGCATGCACCATCTTGTGCATATGGCTTTATGTGTGTACTGGGGAACTGAACCCAGGCTGTTAGGTTTTGCAGGCAAGTGCCTTAACTGCTGAGCCATCTCTCCAGCCCTTACTAAGCAATTTTAGAAAATAGATTAATTTATTGTGTTTTCAAAAACTAAATTGGTGAGTGTTTCAGGAAGCTTTTTAGTAATATATATTTACAAAATAAAAACTGTATTTTGGGGTTAGGATGTACTTAGTAGAATGTTTGTGTAGTATGCACAAACATACTAGATTTGATCCCACCACTGAGCCACACCAGGCATGGTGTCCCTTACCTGTAATTCCAACACTCAAGAGGTAGAGGCTGGAGGCCAGCCTGGGGTACATAAGATTGTCTCAGAAACACACACACAATGTACTTCAAGAAAATATACAGGAAGCTATGCTACTTGTCTTTCTTCTCTCTCCAATTTATGGTGAGCCTCTTACCTCAGCTTCTGGAGGGGTGGGATTAAAGGTGTGAGCTACTACACCCAGTCTCTTACCACCTTTTCCTCAATCTGCCCCTCCCCTTCCTACTTTCATGTTTGTGTGTGACCCACTTAGTTTAGTTAGGGTTGCTTGCATCAAACCAGGTGGGGTTATTTACTACAGCATAGGCAACTTACCAGTGGCTACATTACTGTAGTAAATGACTCGCCATACCCCCGCAACCATTAGCTGCCAATAGCTCCTGTAGGAAGGGTAGGGTCTCTCCATTATGAAATGTTGACATATCAGTCTTGTACAGGAAAGCATAGGAGCTTTGAGCTCATGAGTGTAAATGACCATGTTGTGTCCAAAAGATAATGTTTCATAGCACTCTTCCACATCCTTCAGCTCTTATATACTTTCCATAATCCTTTCTTAAACTAAAATTATCTTGTCATTTGATTAATAAGACTGATGTAGTGGTTCATACCTACAACCCAGCAATAAGGAGGGTAAGTTGCGTTCAAGGTCAACCTGGACTAGACTGAGAGCCTACCTAAAATAAATAAATGGATTTAACATCTATCTATAATCTATCAATCAATCCTCTACCATCTACCTACCATCCATCTACCTATCATCTATCTATCAATCTATTACCTATCTATCTAATCTATCACCTATTATCTATACAGATAATCTATTATCTATCATCTATCTCTCAATCATCAATCAATCATCTATCTATATAATTTTTTTTTCAGGAGTATTATGGTCACTTTGTATATTTTGGCTTTTTAAGATGGGGTCTCATTTTGTAGCACTAGAAATAACTATATAGACCAGGTTGACTTTGAACTTGTGCCAATTCCGCCTCTGCTTTGCCAGTGTTGGTAATATAGGTGTGAGCCTTCATACTCAGTTTTTTTTTTTCCAAAGTAGGGTCTCACTCTGGCCCAGGCTGACCTGGAATTCACTATGGAGTCTCAGGGTGGTCTCGAACTCATGGTAATCCTCCTACTTCTGCCTCCTGAGTGCTGGGATTAAAGGCGTGTACCACCACGCCTGGCTCATACTGTTTTTAAAAATAAATTATTAAAAAAATCTTGGTGTGGGGATTCTGTCTCTGAGCTGTACTATACTCCCAGGCCCTTCAGGCCACTCTTCTGTCCTAGTTTAGACAGGCATGTTCAAACATGTGCAGCAGGATAATGGAAAAGGTAGAGGAATGGAAGAATCTGCTATTAACTACATGACAACACTGCTCATGAACATTTTATTCTTAGGAATAAATATAGTGCAATGAAACTATCCAGAACTAGATGTGTACTATACAGAAGGCAGGTACAATGGAGAGACAGCACAGTGTGCTTTGTTAGAACCAATTATTTTAAGTTAGAGAAAAATCACCAACTTGTCAATGCCATAAATTCTGGGAGAAAACATACTCATGGAGAAGAAATAGATACAAGTTTGAGGAGAGAAGTGACTTGTCACAAGTAAGAGTTTCTTGAGATAACTGTGGTGAAGAAAAACCACGCATGAGGCTCTACAATGTGCCATTTCTTAAGTTTGATGCCTCGTGGTAAAGAGTTCCTATATCAAGATTGATTTTGAAGGATTTCAGGTATGGGAATTTACATATTGTACATGGTTACCATTTAAACAATCTCCTATCAATATCTTTCTTCATTATCTCTATTTCATTAGTTATATATAATTTGCACAATATATCTATTATTAAAAATCATTTAACAGGTATAACGATTATAGCATTTGAATAGGCTGGACTCTATACTGCTTGGGTCAGATTTATTTTGAAATCACATTATCCAAGCAAAGACAAAACACAATTCATAAGACACAAAAATGAAAAAAATGAGTCCATTCTCTGCCTCATATATACACACATATATTCACAAAGTGGTTGACAATCTTTTTATACAATCCGTTAGATGAGGTCCAATGGCTGAGAACTCTATAATGAGACATACGGGCAGAAAGACTTTCAATATTTTTTTCCTTCAACTTTAATATCCTTTAGTTGGGGAGAGAAAGAAGTCCATTTTCATCAGCAGTATCTAGGATTTTACAGATCACTGGAGATTCAACCTAAGTAAGAACAGCAAAGTCATTAAAAAGCTAATAAGGTGAACATTTTAATTATTATTTATTTACATTTTATTTAAAGAGAGAATGGGCACACGCCAGGGCCTGTCGCTGCTTGATGCAAATTAAGTGTGTTCATGTATGTGTGTGCTTGTTTTCAGGTAGGGTCTCACTTTAATCCAGGCTGACCTGGAACTCACTCTATAGCCTAGGTAGGACTTGAACTTCTCGTGATCCTCTGACTTCCGTGTCCCAAGTGCTGGGGATTAAAGGCATGTGCCACCATGCCAGGCTAAATTAAGCCATAGGGGTGTGTGTGTGTGTGGCTTTTTTTTGAGGGTCTTGCTCTAGCCCAGGGTGACCTGGAATTCACTATGTAGTCTCAGGCTGGCCTGGAACTCATAGTGATCCTCCTACCTCTGCCTGCTGAAGGCTGGTATTAAAGGCATGTGCCACTAAGCTCAACTTACTTTTAAATATTTCTTTTGAGATTCAGAGGGGCTTTATTAAAGAAAGAGAAGGAAGTACAGAAAGCTCCTGCCATGTGGAAGACAGGATGGGGGAGAGCCCATTTTCTTAATTTATTATTTTTATTTTTAAAGAGATTATAAGAAAGTGAGAGAGGCAGAGGGAGAGAATTGGCCCTCCCTCAGCCACTGAAATCAAACGACAGACACTTGCGTCACCTAATGGGCAAGTGCAACCTTGTGCATACCTTACCTTTATGCATCTGGCTAAGGTGGAATCTGGAGAGTAGAAAATGGGTCCTTAGGTTTTGCAGGCAAGCACCGTAACCTCTAAGCTCTCTCTCCAGCCCCTTAATTTTTTTTTTTTCAAGGTAGGGTTTCACTCTAATCCAGGCTGACCTAGAACTCACTATGTAGTCTCAGGATGGCCTTCATCTCATAGTGATCCTCCTATCTCCACCTTCTGAGTGCTGGGATTAAAGGTGTGCACCATCACACCCAGCTTTATTGTTAATTTGTTAAAAAACATGTTTATTTATTTGAGCGAGAGAGGGAGTGTGATGAGCACACAAGGAACTCTTTACATTTCAAACTCCAGATGTATACACCACTTTGTGCATCTGGTTTTATGTGGGTACTGGGAAATCAAACACAGGCATTCAGACTTTGGAAGGTATTGGCAGGAAGATCACAAGTTCAAGGTCATCCTCAATTACCTAATGAGTTGAAGGCCAGTCTGGGCTACATGAAACCCTGTCTCAAAAAATACGTTTTAGGCTGGAAAGATGGCTTAGCAGTTAAGGCACTTGCTTACAAAGCCAAAGGACCCAGGTTTGATTCCCCAGGACCCACAGAAGACAGATGCATAAGATGGTGCATGCATCTGGAGGTTGTTTGCAGCAGCTAAAGACCCTGGAATGCCCATTCTCTCTCAACATCTTCTGCTTTCTTTCAAATAAAAACAAAATAAATAAACTTAAAAAAAAAACCTGTTTATAAAAATAAAGTTATCCATATGAGATGGGTGGATGTTGCAGTTATTTCTGTCCTTGCTGGACAAACTCCCAACCAAAAGCAGTCTATGGGAGGAAAAATGTTTATTAGTTTGCTTATTCTTTTCTTTTTTTCAAGGTAGGGCCTTGTTCTAGCTCAGGCTGACCTGGAATTCTCTATGTAGTCTCAGGGAGGCCTCAAACCCACAGCAACCCTCCTACCTCTGCCTTCTGGGTGCTGGGATTAAAGGCATGCACCACCACATCTGGATTTGCTTATTATTTTCATTTCTCATTCATTTCATATTCTCATTTTAGCCCAGGCTGAGCTGGAACTCACTCTGTAGTCTCATGCTGGCCTCTTAACTCACAATGATCCTCCTCCCTCTGCCTCCCAAGTGCTGGGATTAAAGATGTGTGCCATCATGCTGGCAGAAAAGTGTTTAGTTCAGACTTAGAAAATCCAGGGCAAACCCCTTTATGACAGAAGAAGCTAGCTCTGTTCCATAGATCTGTAACAGAGAGATACCACCAACACAAAAGCAAGCAAGCACTCCCAAGCTCAAACTGCTTTGAACACACATACTAGGGCTGGACTGAAGAGCCAACCCCAATGACATGACCCCCTAAACTGGGATCTACCTGTTGAGAGCTGCAATGGCAACTGAATTGAAATTGCAAGCTCAATCTTAATTTTAAAAAAATGCCTGAGCCTATGAGGCCATACATTCAAACTATCACAGTGGAGAACTTATTTTTGTCTTTAAGTAAATACAGCAAGAAACAAGGGAGGAAGGAAGGAATAAGACAGAAGTATGTGGGCTGGAGAGATGGCTTAGCAGTTAAGGTGCTGAAATAGTTTTTTTTTTTTTTAAAAAGAGGAGTATGTAGGGAGATCAACTACAACAAAAATGATAAAACATGGTAAAAAATTAGATGTATTTAAAGGAAAATATAACTTAAGGATATGTCAGATTTTGCAATGATCAGATGTTATGAAAATTATAAAACACTTGATAAAGATTACATGGAAATGGGAGATAACATGTGACCATAGGGAATTTTAAGCACAGAAAAAAGGAGTTTATATATAAAAAAGAACCAAATGGAAATGTCAGAGATTAGCAATCTGTCACAGATGAACTCATTCAGTGGACTGAATGCAGGAGAGGAAATAATAGTGGACTTTGCGCAGCTAATAAATATGACCCACATACAAATAAAAGGAAAGAAAAAGTGGGAATAAAACAAAGTCTTGAGATTTTGGGACAATTTCACATAAAGAAATTCAATCGGAATTTCAGAATTAGAAGAGAAAAGAAATGGGGCAGAAATAGTTTTTGAGAAAATGATGGCTAAAATCCTGAATGCTGGGATTAAAGGCATGAACCATGCCTGGCAAACCATTCTATTTATTTATTTATTTATTTATTTAAGAGAGAAAGTGGGGAGGTAGAGAATGGGCATGTCAGGGCCTCTAGCCACTGCAAACAAACTCCAGATGCATGTACCACCTAGTGCACTTGGTTTTATGTGGCTACTGGGGAACTGATCCTGAGTTCTTAAGCTTTGCAAGCAAACACCTTACCCACTGAGCAATCCCTTCAGACCATTTTTTTTAAGTTTATTTCTATTTTATTTATGTATTTATTTATTGAGAAAGAGAGACAGAGAGAGAGGTAGATAGAAAGAAGGGAGAGAATGGGCATGTCAGAGCTTTCAGCCACTGCAAACAAACTCCAGATGCATGTACCATCTTGTGCATCTGGCTTACATGGGTCCTGGGGAATCAAACCTGGGTCCCTTGGCTTTGCAGACAAATGCCTTTAACCACTAAGCAACCTTTCCAGCCCCCATCTTTTAAAATTAATAAGACTTGGATAGATACTTCACAAAAGTTTAAGTGCCAAGGCTAGACATTGTAGTGCATTCCTTTAGTCCCAGCACTCAGGAGGCTGAGGTAGGGGGATTACAGTGAGTTTGAGGTCAGCCTGGGCTAGAGAAATCCTGCCTTGAGCAAACCAAACCCAACAGAAGTATGAGTGTCAACAGCAGCATGAGATGATGTTTAACATCACTAGTCATATGAGGAAGGCAAATGAGAATCATTAAAATGATTACGAAAGGGCGGGAGAGATGGCTTAATGGTTAAGTGCTTGCCTGTGAAGCCTACCTGGTTTGAGGCTCGATTCCCCAGGACCCACATAAGCCAGATGCACAAGGTGGCGCATGAATCTGGAGTTCATTTTCAGTGGCTGGAGGCCCTGGTGTGCCCATTCTCTCTATATATAGCAGCCTCTTTCTCGCTCTGTCTGTCGCTCTCAGATAAATAAATAAAAACAAACAGAAAAAATCTTATTAAAAATGACTAAGAAAAAAGACTGTTGATACCAAGTGCTGGGTTGGAAATGGAATAACTGAACTCTCACATGTTGCTGGCAGGAGAATAAGATGGCACTAGCAAACTGGTGAACTGTTTGTTAAAACTGAAACATGTATCTGTCCATTATTTGGTTATTATTCAGAATAAAGAAAAACACATAAGCACAGAAAGACTCACCAAAAAAAATGTTCAGAGCAGAATCATTCATAATAACCAAAAGTTAAAAACACATCAATGGGCTGGGGGAGATGGCTCAGGTTAAATGCACTTGCTTGTGAAGCCTGCTGGTATAGGTTTGATTCCCCAGTATCCAAGTAAAGTCAGATGCAAAGGGGTGCATGCATCTAAAGCTCATCTGCAGTGACAAGAGGCCCGGCATGTCATTTTTTTTTCTCTCTTTGTCAATAACTAAATAAAAAAATATTTTAAAACACTAAATCAGAGCTGGAGAGATGACTCAGTGGCTAAAGGTACTTGCTTGTAAAACCCAACAGCTTGGATTTGGTTCCCCAGTGCACACATGAAGCCAGATGCACAGAGTGGCACATGCGTCTAGCGCTCATCTGAAGTGACGCTAGGCCCTCACATACCCATTCTCTCTCTCTGCTTGCAAACAAATAAAATTAAAAAAACTACCAAAAACCTAAATTAAATGTCTAGTTGTAACCTTGCCTTGAACCCTGCACCCTCAAAAAAAGGTAGTATCCTTAGATAAAAGATGAGGATTCTGCAATAAAAAGAGAATGAAGTACTTATATATCCACTAGCATGACTGAGTCTTCAAAGAAGCAAAGCACAAAACGTTACAGAGTTCCATTCATGTAGAATCTCAGCAGAAGCACACTTACTCTACAGTGCCAGAAATCAGAAAGACTGTGCGTGGAGGCGCACGCCTTTAATCCCAGCACTTGGGAGGCAGAGGTAGTGGATCACTGTGAGTTTGAGGCCACCTTTAGACTATACATAGTGATTTGCAGGTCAGCCTGGACTTGAGCGAGACCCTACCTCAAAACAAACAAACAAACAAACAAACAAACAACAAAACCAAGAAACCAGAAAGCGGTATCTTCTGGAGAATGGGAAAGAAGTAGGTTGCTTCACAGGGATAGGACAGACCTTTCCCTAGCACCCCACTTTAGTGCAGTGTCTGGACTTTGTAAGGAGAGACCTAGGCATGCTCACACATGGATATACACATACATGCAAACAAATAAATACATAAAATTTGAAAATGTTAAAACTTGTGGCTGTTTTGGGCTGGAGAGATGGTTTAGTGGTTAAGGTGCTTGCCTGCAAAGCCAAAGGCTCAGGTTTGATTTCCCAATATCCATGTAAAGCCAGATACATAAGGTGGTACATATGTCTGGACTCCATTTGCAATGGCAAGAGATCCTGTCATGCCCATTCTCCCTGTCTCTCTCAAATTAAGAACAAAACCAAAAACAAACAAAACTTATGACTGTGATGGCCGAGTGGTTAAGGCATTGGATTTGAAACTATTAAAACCCAACATTCATGCCTTTTATTTTTTGTAGTTTGTACTTTGATAACAGACACGGACATGTTGAGTCTTAGAAATTAGTCAATGTCCTTTTTCGATTTAATGCAGAAAATTCAAATGTGGTTCAGAATTTTTCTTTCTTTTATTAATGTACTAGGCTAAGCAATTACTCTACCACTAAGCTACATCCCAGCCCCGAAACTGAATTTTTTGTTATTTTCATTACTTACCCCAAGAATATACTGACAGGAGTGAGGCTCTAGCATATATACAGTAACAGCATGAGGAGAATCTGATTCTTTACACCTGAAACACAGGAACTATAAGGTACTGCCCACATCACAGATCACTTTTGTTATCTTCTTCAGCTACCAAAATTCCACTTAAATATATCCAGTAAAATTAAAGTGACATAATTTAACAGTTATTCATAACTATATTTTATATCCACATGAAACTTGTTGCTAAGAAACAGATGAAAAAGAAAGAAAGAAAGATTTGATGATTTAACTTACTTTAGTTTTACAGTCACCTGTCTTGGCTTGTCAGTTATGTCACAAATATCTCCATTCCCATAGAAATGTGATACCATCCTGAATTGGAAACACACACAAGCTTTGTTAAAATCTCACTAATATACACTACTTGCAGTGGTTAGGTTGAGAAGCTGACTGGGGTTACAGACTCCACCTTTCAGATTCTACAAGGAAAAGACAAATTAGATAAACTTTCTACTCTCTTTCTTAATAATGTCTTTAGCTACATATTACTTTTATATGAACAGGTTAGCTCCTTTTAAAGAAGTTGTTTATCTTGAGCCTGGCATGGTAGCTTACTCCTGGAATGCAGGAAGTGAGGCACAGGACTGTGGTGAGTTTTAGGCCTGCCATTGAACATGGCAAGATCCTCTGTCAAAAACAAAAAAGTTTTTCTTAAATTATTTAGTTCCTCAGCCCAGTATATTGTTAGTGAAACTATTCTTTATTGCTGTTCCATTAAGATAATCCCATTAAATTTTTTTTCTGTAAAAATTCATATATAGTACAAGAGGCAAGTTGTACTATGACAACCCTTAGCCAAGCTGTAAGTCTTGAATGACCAGTATATCCAAAGTCAAGCTTTAACGCTGCTAGTCATGCCCTCTTATGCTTTGACACATGAAACATACATAAGCCTAAAATAATCTGTCTAGTACATTAGAACACAAACTTAAATGTCAGTACTTTTTTTTTTTTTTTTTTAAGACAGGATCTCATATAGGCCACATTGGACTGAAACTTGCTATATAGCCACGGATGACTACCTTCCACTTTTCAAGTGCTGGATATTACAGGCGTATGCCACCATACCCAGGTTATGTGGTGCTGGGGAATGAACCCTGGGCTTTATGCCAAACTAATCTATAACCCAGCACAAATATCTATGTCTTATTTCTGCTGATTTTGATGCTGGTCAGCTCCCAAAGTCAGCACATTCTCCATCAATCTCTTACTTGACAGGGGTAGGAGAAAACTTTCCCTAGCACACCACTTTAGTGGACAGTCTGAAGTTTGTTTATAGAGAGCAGAGACCTTTAGTGGAGAGTTTGGACTTTGTTTATAGTGAGAAGAGACCTAGGCATGCTCACACACAGACATAAACACATGCAAAAACAAATAAATAAAATTTGAAATTATTAAAACTTATGACTGTGTTGGGCTAGAGAGATGGCTTAGCGGTTAAGGTGCTTGCCTGCAAAGCCAAAGGTCCAGGTTTGATTCCCCAATAACGAAGTAAAGCCAGATGCATAGGGTGGCACATGCGTCTGGACTCCATTTGCAGTGGCTAGAGGCCCTGGAAGCCTATTCTCTCTCTCAAATTAAAAACAAAAACAAATGAAGTTCTTGGCTGTGATGGCCAAGTGGTCTGTTCTAGGAAGGACAAAAATAACACCTGAAAAGGAACAAGAATGAGTAATTTAAACTTTACTGGAGTAACACACTATAAGATGGTTAGGGAGATAGCTCAGACATAAAGTGCTTATCTTACACCCGAGGACCTGAGTGTGAAAGCCAGCACCCATGTAAAATGCTGGCCATGGTGGCCTGCACATGTAATCTTAGCACTGGGGAGACAGACAAGCAGATCCCTGGGGCTTGCTAGTGAGCTAGTTTAGCCTAATTGGTGACCTCCAGATCAGTCAGAGAACCTGTTTCAAAAATAGGTGGATGGCGTACCTGAGGAATGACACATGGGTCTGTTGCACATGTATGTGCACATTTGTATGCATTCATCTGCACACACATGTATGCCCACACATATGTGAACATATACACATACATACACATAAAAAGATACTTTAATGAGGGGAAGTGTCAGAGTCTATTTAAGTAGAATTAAATAACTGGGACTTGGGATGTAGCTTAGCTGGTAGAGTGCTTGCCTATCAGGATGAAGCCCTAAGTTTATTTTACAGTACATAAAAAGGTGTGGGCATACACACCTGTAATCCTGGCACTTAGGAGGTTGAAGCAGGAGGATTGAAGTTCAAGGTCATACTTGGCAAGCCTGAGCTATATGAGACCTGCCTCAAAAACAACAAAACACTGAACAAAAAGAACAGAACTGGAGCCAGGCATGGTGGTACACGCCTTTAATCCCAGCACTTGGGAGGCACAGGGAGGAGGATCACTGTGAGTTCAAGGCCACCCTGAGACTACATAGAGAACTTCAGTTCACAGTGGGCTAGAGAGAGACCCTACCTTGAACTACCATCTCCTCCCACCCCCAAATAAATAAAAAGAATAGACTGGGCTGGAGAGATGGCATAGTAGTTAAGATGCTTGCCTGCAAAGCCAAAAGACCTAGGTTCGATTCCCTAGGACCCATGTAAGACAGATACACAAGATGGTGCATGTGTCTGGAGTTCACTTGTAGTGGCTGGAGGCCCTAGTGCACTCATTCTCTCTCTCCTTCTCTTTCAAATAAAAAAAGAAAATATATGAAAAAGAAAAGAACCATTATCGCTAACATCACTGCCATTCTCATTTATACATCAGCTCACTATTGACTGTAGCAGCAGCGAATTTACTACATGCTACTGCCAGGCACTGTCTCACTGTCTTTTTACATGAGTTATCTCACCTAAATGTCCAATAACCCTTTGTTACTGTTGCAGTCAGCTTCGCATTGCTGGTAAAAAGCACCCGACCAAGAGCAACTTGTGGGAGGAGAGGGTTTATTTTGGCTTAGAGACTTGATGGGGAACTCTGTGACAGCAGGGGAAATGATGTCATGAGCACATGGTGGACATCACCTCCTGACCAACATCAGCTGAGTGTGTGCCAAACACTGGCAAGGGGAAGCTGGCTATAACACCTAAAAGCCTGCCCCCGACAATACATCACCTCCAGGAGGATCCAATTCCCAAATTTCCACCAGTGGAGACCTAGCATTCAGAACACATGAGTTTATGGGGACACCTGAATGAAACTACCACACCCCTTAAGGCAAATACCATTAGATAAGCAAGGCTTTAAACAGATTATAAAGGGACATGGCTTAGCAGTTAAAGGTGCTTGCTTATAAAGTCTACCAACTCAGGTTCAGTTTCCCAGCACCCATGTAAACCAGCACAAAAGTGGCACATTTGCCTGGACTTTATTTACAACAGCAAGAGACCCTGGTACACACACGTACACACACACACACACACACTCTGAAACATGTATAAATTAATAAGTAAACAAACCCAGATTATACAACTTGCTTACAGAAACAAGTGAAGATCCAGAAACTGTGGTCTTAAATGTTAGACTGGGTTGCTTTTTTACCCCTAAGAAAATTAATCTAAAAGATGGCTCTTGACATATCCTAATCCTACTGACTGTGGATTTTACCTGTAAGTTTAATTTTTTTGTAACTGTCATTGTTTTACATTTTTAAAAATTCTTCTAATCAGTTCCAAAGGCAAACAGTCTTTACCTGACAGACTGGGTGCCATCATCTTGAAGGTGGTAAGCTCTGGCAGTGTTCTTCTTAGCCCATTCAATGTGCTCTTCTTGGTTCCATGTTCCTACAACCACAGAGGTTTTCCCATTATCCTTGTCCTAATAGATGAGAAAGTATTAGTCATAATGCATACTTGACTTCAACAAACATTTATGTGATGTCCTGACCTTCCTACAAGCCCTGGTCCTTATCTTCATCTGTGTACTAGATAATGATACAATGATGTTAGTCACAGTGAGTAGAAATTTAAATGTAATTAATTTCTAGTTTGCTAGTTCTAGATGTAGCTTTTGTGACGCATACCTTACCCCTCCTATACCTATCAGTCATGTCAATTCTTTACACACACACACACACACACACACACACACACACACATATGTGAAATCAATTATTTTCTGTGGACTTTTTTATTTTCAGGTTTTTTTTCCCTCTAACGTTTTCCCTGCTAGTACTTCATCTCTCAGTCAAAAAATTAATCACAAGCCAGGCATGGTGGCGCACACCTTTAATCTCAGCACTAGGGAGGCAGAGGTAGGAGGATTGCCATGAGTTCAAGGCCACCCTGAGATGACAGAGTTAATTCCAGGTAAGCCTGGACCAGAGTGAGACCCTACCTGGAAAAACCAAAACAAAAAAAAATTAATCATATATTTATATAACTACATATATTGTGCCTGTGGAGTGGGAGGCTTTGCATACATACTTGGGACGAGCTCTACTGCTGAATTACTACCTCTCAATTCTCCCTAAAAACATGTGTTGGAAACTTAATCTCCAATGTTAATAGTGTTGGGAAGTAGGACATAATGGGAGAAATTTAAATCATGAGGGTTGTATCTCATGAATATATTCATGCCAATAATGAAAGGGTTTCAAGGGCTGGAGAGAGGGATCAGTGGTTAAGGTGCTTGCCTACAATGCCTAATGGCCAGGATTAGATTCCCTATCACCCATGAGATGCTAGATGCATCAAGTGGCACATGCATCTGTAGTTTGTTTCCTAAATGAAAGACATATTTCTGCTAGAGTACTTGATGACCCACCAAAGGTGAGTGTTAAGACCCTACTGCTGAAGACACCATATGCGGTTGACACGTAACATGGAGTGACATGGATGGAAGCTGGAAGAGAGTCAGTCCCCAGACAGTAAGCATGCCTAGTGCCAGAAGGTGCTACATGGGTGACTGGGGGAAAATGACTAATATCTGTCTAAGCAACACGTGGTCTAACCTACTTAAGAGCAAACAGCCTGTTGTAATGCTCACTCAAGTGAAATAGTGGCACACAGCCATGGTAGGAAACCAACTGCTCTTGATTTGGTTAACTGATTTGCTCAGTGGAATGAAACCCATATCTGGAGTTGGGAAACAAGTCAGAAACAAATCCAAAAATGAACCCACTCTCCATTATCAAGCTACCACCAATCATGGGCTATACAAGAGGGCCTACACCTATTCTCTCTAAAAAAAAATAAGGGTTATCCCATTTATCTGGTGCTAACTTTACTTCCGTTGGAGAACCTGCTTCTCTTTTTCAGAGAGACGCAGATATTAAGGAGAACCACCCCATCATACCTCAAAAGGGACCCAGCTGAAACTAAGAATAATTGGCAAAACAAGCAAGGGTGCTGTTTTCTTGGTGAACCAGGTACCAGCACAAGGGTGAAGGAGATTGACACAGAGAACAATCAACTCCTACCAAATGAGATATCCAGAGACACAGAGGCTCCCAAGACTCCATCACTGAAGCTGACCTAAAATGAACCCAACATGGCTCAGGGAAACTTTTGGGAAGAGGGAGTGGGAAGAATGTCAGAGCCACATGTTGGGTCATGATAAGCAGAGGCACTTGCTCCTACCCGTAACTGTGGGCTGACTCCACAATGCACGACCTGTATACCCCAACAAGGAGGGGCCAGGAGGAGGGGGGAGGACAGGAAGGAGGCTAACAATGGTACCAACTTGACTGTATTCACTGAGTACAAAACTGATTAATACTACTACTACTACTTCTACTACTACTACTAATAATAATAATAGAATAGCAGTACAGATTCAGAGTGAGAAACCCTGCTACAAATAAGGTGGAAAGACAGATGCAAAAGTTGTTCTGACTTCTACATGCATGCTGTTGTGTGTGGCCACACTCACATGTGAACACTATCATAGCAAAAACTAAAAAGCCTGGGTGTGATGGTGCATGCCTTTAATCCTAGCACTGGGGAGGTAGAAGTGAAAGGATCTTTGTGAGTTCAACGCCAGCCTGTGCTAGAATGAGACCTGGAAAAACCAAAACCAACCAAATAAACAAACCCCAAACCTGAAGAAGCTCCAGTGGACACAATTAAACACAATTACATAATCCTAAATATCTGCTAAAAGGAAGGAGATTAGTTGTTGTAGAAAAGGAAGATCTCCAAGATGCTAGCTGAAAAGAACAAGTGCAGAGCAGCACTATTCCTTCCAAATTAATAAAAAGGTTATTCCAACAATTACATGTATGCATTTGTTTTTTCTTGAAGAAAGTTAACTGAAAATGTTATCAGCAGTTAGTTTTGAGGACATGGAAAGATGGCAGAGGTGAATTAACTTTTTTTTTGTTTTGGAGGCAAGGTCTCACTCTAGTTCAGGCTGACCTGGAACTCACCTGGTGATCTTCCTACCTCAGCCTTCTGAGTGCTGAGGTTAAAGCTGTGAGTCATGAGGTCACATGGTTTAACTGTAGCACATGCTACTTTCTCAATTTTGCTGATTCTGTTATTAATGCACAGAGATGACGGGGGGGGGGGGGGGGGAGAGGAAGAGAATGGGTGTGCCAAGGCCTCCAGCTATTGCAAACGAACTCCAGATGCATGTGCCACCTTGTGCATCTGGCTTATGTGGGTCCTGGGGAACTGAACCTTGGTCCTCTGGCTTTGTAGGCAAGTGCCTTAATCACTAAGGTATCTCTCCAGTACAAGAATAAATAATTTCTTAATCAAAGCTCAAGAGGAACAGCCACATAGGAATACAGCATAAGCATTAACAAAAAATACTCCTTCAATATAACTGACTTATTAACAATATGTTTTCTAGTTTCTAGAAAGTGGAGATACTCTAGTTAGTACTTACATATTAAAAAAATCATCTCATAGCTGGGTAGGCAGAGGTAGGAGGAAGGTTATGAGTTCCAGGTCAGCCTGGGCTACAGTGAGATTTTACCTCAAAAAGAAAAGTCCATCTCACAATTAAAAGTAATATTAATTTCCTCATTATTCTTACAGAAGATATTAAAAACTTTAATCAAGGATTAAGGATGTAGCTCAGTGTCAGGATGCTTATGTGGCATGAGGCCCTAGCATGTCAAACAAACAAAATCTGATGGTGTGATGATATACACAGAGATGCTTTTCTATACCTCATGATATTGATGGACATGTTTGCCATAGCAGAATTCATATTTCCACCAACCAACACCCTAAAGGAAAGAAAAGAGAAGTTATACATAGGGAAAGGGGGTTAGGGACAGATGTAACATTGCCACAGGATAGTTATGAAAGTATATGCAATTTTGAAAATTATAAAACACTAAGAAATAAAAAATAAATTCACAGAGTAATTCCTGCACTGTTTTTGTAAAATAAGACAAGAATTGAGAAAAAAATTCCACATATGACTGTGTTTTCCACAGGTCATAATGATCACAGGCAAACTAGCTCAAGTTTGAACTATGAATACTGTCACTGATATTCATTCTAGCCATCAACATAGCTTACATAGGTGCCATAGGATAGGCTCAAGTTTTTTCAATGTGATAGAGAGAATATAATAGCTGTGGAATAGACCACAGAAGTATGGGGGCATGAGACCAAAGAAAGGAAATGTCTGTTGGGTATGACAGGACCTTGCCACTCTGTAGTGAAAACTTTTTGCTCAGTGCTTTTAATGCCTGTTGGCTAGAAAAATGCAGAGTATTAAGTTGCAGATAAATATTTCCACTGAAGTTTCATTTCTCACCCCGTGAAAGCAGTAAGCACCACTAAGGAACTCCTTTATGAGTTGGTCATCTGTCAGCTTGGATATGTGGGTTGTTCCAACAGTGAGCACTGGCTGAGAGCCAATAGCAATAGGTTTGTGAATCGCTGGAAATCTCTCTTCTTTAGCTGACTGCAAATCTTCCTAAAATTAAGCACACATGTTTATGAGCTACAATTATAGAAGCCTGCCATGGCTTCTGGCTTTTTATGTGGGGTCTGGGGATCAAATTTGGGTACTTCAGCTTGAGTGACAAGTGCTTTATCCACTGAGCCATCTCGCCAGCACCTCTTTATTATTGTGTGTGTGTGTATACACGCGCGCATGCACACATGCACCCAGTATGTGTGCAGAGGTCAGACAACACCTTTGAGGTTGGTCATTGCCTGTCTACTTCACTTGAGGCAGGGTTTTTCCTCTATGGATTCTTGGACTGCTGTTCTTTGCTACACTTGCCAATACTCCTGGGAAATTCTCCTGTCTCTGCCACTCATCTCATTTTGCCAATAGCATCAGTGTGCTGGAATTACAGAAGCTTGTCATGGCTTCCAGATTTTGTGTGTGCATGTGTGTGTGTTTTCCAGGATCTTTTTTTGCTTTTTTGTTTTTTTGAGGTAGGGTCTCATATTAGCCCAGGCTGTAGTCTCAAGGTGGCCTCAAACTCATGGTAATCCTCCTACCTCTGCTTCCCAAGTGCTGGGATTAAAGGTATGTGCCACCATGCCCAGCCATGCTAGGATCATTTGCCACTGCATATCCATGTATGTGTCCCCTTTTGTGTCTGGCTTTATGTGAGTGCTGGGGAACTGAACCAGGGCTGGCAAGCTTTGAAAGCAAGTGCCTTTAATCACTAAGCCATCTTCCCAACCCCAAGCTAATTTTAAAGTATCTTTCAGTACTTAGATCAATATTAAGGAGAAAATCAGAAGAGAATTTCAGCTCAAATCTTTTTTAAGAAGCAATCCAAATCAAACTGTGGAATGCTACGATCAGGTTTTTCTACCAGACACATGAGTTCTGGTCATAGCATCTTCAACAAACCCAGCAATATATTTTTGACATGCTCAAGAGGAAAGGAAGAAATGTTAGGTATCCACAACAATGCCAAACATCATATAAAGTGCTAGAGATGCAAAGTAAAAAAAGCCTACATGTTTTCTGCTCTCCCATTTAAGGTAAACAACTATATGTAAAACAACCTTTTTTTTTTTTTTTTTTTTGCTATGTGTTATAACACATAAAAAAACACAAGACAATAGCAATAAAACATTTTTCTTCCTAGAGTAATCCACTGAAAATCTTGGCTTATTTCTAAAGAAAGACATTGTAACTGATATGTCTTAAAGCATGAGGTCAAAGGGAGCAGAGAAGGCAACAGAAAAAGAAACTCAATATGTTCAAAGGTCAGGATGCCAGAAAGAACACGGTCCTTGAAGGAAACTTTTATTTTTTTATTTTTATTTTTATTTTTTTGAGGTTAAGGTTACACTCTAGCCCAGGTTGACCTGAAATTCACAATGTAGTCTCAGTGTGGCTTCTAACTCATAGCGATCCTCCTATCTCTGCCTCCCAATTGCTAGGATTAAAGGCATGCGCCACCATGCCCGGCCTTGAAGGAAACATTTTTGTTCAAAACAACTGGGAAGCCTGGTGTGATGGTGCATATCTGTAATTTTAGCACATGGAAGGTAGAAGTGGTAAGAGTAGAAAAAGGAAAGCTGCTAGGAAGTCAGGGAAGGGCCTTTGAGAGTCAATCTTGCTGTGTGTCTACTGTTGCCTACAGTTTAGCTACTCCTTGGCAAGAATTTTGTCTTTTGTCCTTGCCTTGGGAATTTAACTTAGGTTTCTGACTTGATCAAGTGGATAGCACCTAGTACCGCATTTAGTTTTCTATGAAAACTAGTTTGTTTTGTATGCTGAAATGGTTTGTCAGTAACTGGAGTGGTGCCTGTGTCTGAGCATAGCACTTTAAAGGGGGAAGATCAGAAAAGGGCTCTGGTGGACTAGAAAAAAAATGATAACTGAGACAGGATTGACAAATGTACACGGCTATGTTTGACAGATGGATGCAAAGAGAAGACAGTGTATCAGAAAGGGGAATTAGAATAGAGAGGTGGCTCAAAGACAGCAATGAATAAAATGTTAGGCAGAAAAAAGGGCTGTAGTCTATTTTTTTCAAAAAGCCTAGCTGGAACCACTACATAAAATTTAAATGCAAGCAAACTTAACGTACTATGAAATTATGACTGAAAAAATATTAACAGTTTCTGAGTAGTATAAGTGAAATCAGTAAAAGAATCAGAATTAAAAATTTGAGCTAGTAAAATTAATTGCCACTATTATACTATGGAAATCTTAAGTACATGGATACATGTTATGAAATCTGGAAAACAATGCACTGAGAAACTCTCATTAGTTAATTCTCATACCTCTTTATTTCTCCTGAAAGGCACCCTTAGTACTTCTTCCTGCTGCTCCAACTGTCGTAGTGTGAGAGGCTTAAACGGAGATCCTGGCAATGACTGGCAAAATATGTCATTCACAGGAGAGGCTCTAAACCTATTCAGTAAGGAAAAAGTATTACAGCTAAGCACAAAATACTTTAAAGCATGTGTGTATCATATGTTTAAAATATTAAATGCACATCCTACCTATATTTAGGATGACTGCACAACAGTGGTGTCAAAATGACAACTTCATATTCACAAGTTGTGACTTCAGCTACTGAAAGAATTTCATGCTTAGATTCAGGATGACATATGTACATCACAGTACTTGATCTGGGTCGATTCTGTTTCAAACTACAAGGTGTACCATTTCCCATTCCCACAGGATAGTAGGGTGTCATCTGACCTTCGATGTTTTTAGTGGGAATCTTAGAAAAAAAAAAAAGGTATAAGACAGACTTTCATTAGAAATTGAGGTGGGTTTGAGGATGAGGGAAACACTTGTCATTCTGAAAGAAACTAAATATAGTTTATTTTATTTAGAAAGAGAAGTGGCATTTCTGTCCACTCTAATAGTTTGATTTATTAGTTCTTACCTGAACAAATGTAATTAGACATAGTTTAATAACAAGATAATTAATTGATGTTAAAATTAGGATATTAAATAATGTATATTCATACAAAGAACACAAGGTCATGATTAACGAGTTATTTTTAACAGTTTTTTAAAAAGATGAAAGTAACATATAAAACATAATATATATAATGATGGTCTTAGCTTTATTCACTAAACTTAAGAGAGTACATGTTTTAGTTTAGATTCTGCAAGTCTTAAGGTTGTTTTGTCAAAAAGTTGAGCTACATAATAAAATCCTATCCTCTACATAGCAATCTAAATACAGTGCTGGTCCATCTCATTGCTTACCCTTCTTTCCTTCTATTAGTACATACTTCTCAGCATATAAACTCTACACGAATCTACTCAAGTCTAGCAAAAGGCAAATTAAGGAATTTTTATGAAATGGAATAAAGTAGATAAGGAGTGTGAAGGGGTTACCTATGCTTTCCTCTACATAAATGAAAACACACACACACACACTCCCTCTCCCTCTCCCTCTCCCTCTCTCTCTCTCTCTCTCTCTCTCTCTCTCTCTCTCCCTCTCCCTAATGTCCAAGCTTTAAGAATACTGTTAGAATATCCCTAAGCAGGCTCTTTGGAAGCTGGGATGCTATCTTCTACCAGGCAATAAATAAATGACTCAGGGCCAAAACAGTGTAAGACTTTCTTGTGTGTGATTTCCACACTATGTGCCCATACCATTTCCATACTACTTTCTGAAATTAAAAAAAAAAAAAACTGGGGCTAAAGAGATGGCTTATTGATTAAGGAACTTGCTTGCGAGGCCTAAGGACCCATTTTTACTCTCCAGGTCACAGGTAAGGCACACACACAAGATGATGCAAACACACATGGCTGTACACGCGTATAAGGTGGCACACGTGTCTGGTGTTTGACTGCAGTGGCTGGAGGCCCTGGCATGTTAATCTCTCTCTCTCATTAAAAAAAAAAAAAAAATCCTAGTTCCAGCTAGGCATGGTGGTATACACCTTTAATCCCAGTACTTAGGAGGCAGAGGTAGGAGGATTGCTGTGAGTTCAAGGCCAGCTTGAGACTACTATATAGTAAATTCCTAGTCAGCCTGGGACCAAGACCCCACTTTGGAAAAAAATGAAACAAAACAAACAAACAAAAAATCCTAGTTCTAGGGGCTGGGTGTACTGGCTCATGCCTTTAATCCCAGCACTTGGGAGGCAGAGGTAGGAGGACTGCCATAAATTCAAGGTTACCCTGAGACTACATAGTGAATTCCAGGTTAGCCTGAGCTAGAGCAAGACCCTACTTCAGAAAACCACACACACATACACACACACACACACACAAATCCTGATTCTAAGCTTTGAATTATGACTTTTATTAAATTCAGTTTTATCATTTATAAACTAGAATAATAAAGGATCTAAGAGTGTTAGGAGAGTTTGGTTTGGAAATGTCTGCCTTATCAATTGAGACTCAATGTTAGATCCTTTCCTTTAGTATCATTTCACACTTGGAGTCCCATCTTGCTATCCTTCAGTGTGACTGCCAAGTAAGCATTTACTTTTTTCCTCAGAAAGGATTCTAAAAAATTAAATATCTATATTACAAATACTTGTTTTTGAGGCAAAGTATTACTCTAGCCCAGTGTAACCTGGAACTCGCTCTGTAGCCTTAGGCTGCCCTTGAACTCATAGCAGTTCTCCTACTTCAGCTTCCCAACTGCTTGGACTTAAAGGTATATGCCATCACACTTTAAATCTACTTTGTTGTCTGTCTCTTTCTTTTTCTTTTCTTTCTTTTTGTGAGACAGGGTTTCATGCAGCCCAAGTTGGTCTCTAATTCACTATGTACACTGAACATATGTACTATGAACCCACTGTTTATTCATTTGAGAGAGAATGGGCACACCAGGGTCTGTAGCCACTGCAAACGAACTCCAAATGCATGCACCACCATGTGGATCTGGATTACATGTGTTCTGGGGAATCCAACCTGGGTCCTTAGGCTTTGAAAGCAAGTACCTTAACCTCTAAGCCATCTCTCTAGCCTGAATCTTGAACTTTTAATGCTTCTGCTTCCACTTCTCAAGGACTGGGGTTATAGGTATGTGCTACCATGCTAGCTTCTAAATTAAAGTCTTTAAAAATGACAATGGGGGGGGGAGCTGGAGAAATGGCTTAGCAGTTAAGGCATTTGCCTGTGAGGCCTAAGGACCCAGGTTTGCTATCCCAGGACCTATGTAAGCCAGATGCACAAGGGTTGCTATTAAGTCCTTTATAGAAATACCTTTTATCAAATAAGTTACTTAAAGTCTATAGAAATCTTTAGGATTTATAAAGCACTACTTTGGGCTGGGGAAATCCCATTGGTAGAGTGCTTGCTAGCATGTTCAAAGCCCTGGGTTTGATCCCCAGCACCTCATACATTTGGTGAGGTAGCGCAACCCAGAACTCAGGAGGTGAAGGCAGGAGGGTAACAAGTTTTCAGGTCATAGTAAGTTCAAGGACAGCCTTGGGTAAAAGAGGCAAAACAAAGCATTCCTTGCTAAACCTAGAAGCCTCAGTCTTTTAAACAACTCTACTTTTAGCCATAGTTTAGTAAGCATTTATAAGGTATGTGAACTATGTGTAGCATCTACTTAGCACAGTGGAGTGAAAGACAATCCCTACTTTTAAGATGCTTGCAGTCTAGTAGCTAGATATTTACAGCTTATCTGTTTTATTCACAGATGACTGAAAACATGAAAAAAGCTCTTGCTATAACAGCTTCTAATGTTAGACAGCAAGAAACACTGTTAAGCACTTAAGTGACAGATTGGTGTGATGGCCTCTTTCTCTGCAGGAGTGAGGACTGAACATGGGCTGCTGCACATGCCAGGCAACATGATCTAGCATGGGTTATGGTCTCAGTCTGTTTTCTGTTTTATTTCCAATATGCTTTACTGCAGGTTATGGTCTCATTCTGTTTTCTGTTTTATTTTTGAGACAGGAACTCAGCAAGTTGCCCAGGCTGGCCTTTCACTCCTCCTGTTTCAGCCTCTTGAGTAGCTCTAGGGTTAGAGGCCTATGCCACCAGGCCTATTTGTTTATTTAGGTAGGATATAAAAATAAATAGAAGGATTTTGTAACTTTTCACATGAGAACCAATTATGTTGTGAATTTGTAAATTTTATTTGACCCAATCCTTTCAGATATTTGTTAAAGAACACAAGACTATATATCTATCATTTCATTTGTAGAAATTCATGCCTTACTAACAATAAATGCTACTTGCCTCATTTGATTTTTCCTTTTCTTCTGCTTCTTGTTCTGTGAAGTAATTTAAGAAAAGGTGAGCATAATAAATGAGGACTGCATGTATAAGATATAAATAACTATGTATCCAACCAATTTTGTAAGCTCAGACTTTTTCATCCTGTAGAAGAGCCAGTATTCACATGAGGCTTTTTCTTACCATTTTTTTTCCCAGAGGGTTAGGGGGTATTGGACATTGAACTCATAGCTTTATATATGTTAGATGTTTAAACACACTATCCTCAGGCCTGTCTTACTACTTTCAAAACACTTTTATCAATAATTTCCATACCTATATGCAACATGTCATCATTATAGTACCCTCCCACCACCATCCCTTTTCTTCCTCTATGTCTTACTACATTTGAGTTTTCCTGAGATAGTTTTGTATGAAAGGACAGTTACATTTAATCTTTACATAGGAAATACTCTATTTCATAAAAGAAAAAAGGCCACAAAAATATCTTTTTTGAAGTATTTTAGTGAGAAGCTGAATCTTAAAGACCAATAATTCAAATATTACACCATTTCAAGGATATATTTTTTACATACAGAGAAGCTGTTTAACCAAAAGACCAGCATTATAAATATTTAACACTAACATATATATTCCTAACAGGCTTTTAAAAATATTTTATTTATTTATTTGCAAGCATAGAAAGAAACACACATAGAGAGAAAGGGAGTATGGGCGGGCCTGAGCCTCTCCAGATGCTACCTTGTGCATCTGGCTATACATGGGTACTGAGGAATCAAATTTGGGTCATTAGACTTCATAGGCAAATACCTTAACCAGTAAGGCATCTCTCCAGCCCCTTAAAAGGGTTTTTTACCCCCCTAACATTTTGGATAAGCTGTTCATTGCCCAATTCTTTTAAATTTATTTATTTATGAGAAAGAGAGAGGAAGAGGCAGATAAGAATGTGGTGGTTTGATTCTGGTGTCCCCCATAAACATAGGTGTTCTGAATGCTAGGTTCCCACCTGATTGAGATTTGGGAATTAACACCTTCTGCAGGCAGTCTATTGCTGGGGGTGAGGTTATGGTGTTATAGCCAGTTTCCCTATGCCAGTGTTTGGCACACTCTCCTGTTTTCCACTTTATGTGGGCCAGGGAGTGATGCCCACCCTCTGTTCATGCCATTGTTTCCCCCGGCCATTGTGGGGCTTCCCCTCGAGCCCGTAAGCCAAAATAAACCTCTTTTTCCCACAAACTGCTTTTAGTTGAGTGTTTCTACCAGCAATGTGAACCTGACTGCAACAGTTAAGTGGTTCCAAGGGGTGGGATTGCTGATATACACCTGATTGTGTGGCTTTGGACTTCTGGAGCTGATTTTCAAGAGGAATGTGGAAGGATTTGAAACCTTGGCCTAAGAGGCGCCTTGCAGTGCTGTAAGTACAGCGTGATGGACTAGTCCAAAGACCTGAATGCAGTAAGAACTATGGACTGTGAAGTTTGGCTTATGAGGGTGAGAAAGAGCTTTGCCTTGACTGCGCTAGAGGCAATTTGTATGAAAAGCTTGCTGTTATGCCTATGTCCTGAGAAGTTGTGCAGGTTTGCATTGCATAGAAATGAACTGATTTGAATGGGAAAAAAATCTTCACCAGCTATATATCTGATAGAGGATTAATATCTAGGATATACAAAGAATCAAAAAGCTAAATAATAAGAAATCAAACAGGCCAACTAAAAATGGGCTATGGAGCTAAATAGAGAGTTCTCAAAGGAAGAAATACGAATGGCATATAAGCATCTAAAAAAATGTTCTATGTCACTAGTCATCAGGGAAATGCAGATTAAAACTACATTGAGATTCCATCTCACTCCTGTCAGATTGGCCACCATCATGAAAACAAATGATCATAAATATTGACGTGGATGTGGAAAAAGAAGAACCCTTCTACACTGTTGGTGGGAATGCAATTTGGTCCAGCCATTGTGGAAATCAGTGTGGAGGTTCCTAAAACAGCTAAAGATTGATCTACCATATGACCCAGCTATAGCACTCCTAGGCATATATCCTAAGGACTCATCTCATTTCCTTAGAAGTACATGCTCAACCATGTTTACTGCTGCTCAATTTAAAATAGCTAGGAAATGGAACCAGCCTAGATGTCCCTCAACTGATGAGTGCATAATAAAGATATGGCACATTTATACAATGGAGTTCTACTCAGCGGTAAAGAAAAATGAAGTTATGAAATTTGCAGAAAAATGGATGGATCTGGAAAGGATTATACTAAGTGAGGTAACCCAGGCCCAGAAAGCCAAGCACCACATGTTCTCCCTCATATGTGGATCTTCAGATGATTGGGCTTCTGCATGAGAAAGAAAAAACTCAGTAGCAGAGGCCAGTAAGTTAAAAAGGAGATATAAAGGGAAGAGAAAGGAAGGGAAGAGAGTACTTAGTAAGTTGGCATTGTATATATGTAAGTAGAAGAATAGACTAACAGGGATGAAAAGGCCCAAAGTGAGGTCGGGGAAGAGATTGAGTAAAGGAAAGGTGGAGGGAAGGTTAATAAAAATCTAAGAGGATGAAAATAAATCATATGGAATCCTCCAGCTTTGGACAATGGAAAACTCAGGAGCCACAGATCGTTTTTAGAAAATTTTCAGTGCCAAGGATGGGGTACCTCCAGTGAGTTGTTGGCTAGGGAGGTCCCTGATGCCCCCAAAACATTATAGGCCACTGCAGAGGCCCTTGGTTTCCCACCAGCAATAGATGGTAAGACCCTATTGCTGAAGACTCCACATACTTGGGCTGCAAGGCCACTGAGAAATCCTGCTGGAACCGAGCTGATAACCTCTTCCATGTAGACCAGCTGACAGAAAGCTGGAAGAAGCCATTCTACATGTAGTTCAATGGGAGAAAGAGATACCACCAGTGAAGATACTCAACAGTGGACACTGCATGGCTTATAATTGGCCAGCCAGGCCAAATGAGCCAACAGGTGCAATAGTGGCAGGTCTGTCATGGTAGAAATCAACTGCCCTCCAATTGGACTGGAGGCCTGCTCCATGGGGGGGGGGGGGAACACATCCCTGATTCTGAAAACTTAAAACAGGGGTAGTCATGAGCCCTAGGGGTATAACATCAGCTGATGTCTGGAAACGTGTATATACTATGCTTACCAAACTGCCCAGTAAGCACTTCTTTTAATATTTATACCCTTATATTAATGCTACTCTCACTTTGGATAGAGAATCTTTTCTTTTCAGATGGCAGTGACCTTGGGATGACTCAGAAGGTGTCATAGTGCTGTAAATAAGTGACTGGAGTACTAACATCTCAATCACACCTTCCAAGGCTCAGGGTCTAATGTGCAAGAGGTGGCGGAAAGAATGTAAGAGCCAAAGGAAGGGTAGGATGCCTTACAATGTGCTCCCTCCAGACACAAAATGGCCTGGATATCCATGACCTCACAGTGCCTGACACTACCTACAGAGGACCATCATAAGAGGAGGAAAAGATCATGACATCAAAATAAAAGAGAGACTGAGATGGAGAAGGGATATGATGGAGAATGGAATTTCAAAGGGGAAAGTGGAGAAGGGAGGGAGGGTATTACCATGGGATATTTTTTATAATCATGGAAAATGTTAATAAAAATTGAGAAAAAAAAATAAAATTAAAAAAAAGAAAGAAATGAATTGATGTGAGCAGAGGGATATGGCACAGAAAAGAAAATCTTTGGATGAACTTCTACCCATTCAGCTGCAATTGAGAGATTACAACCTTTGAGATCGGGCCACCTGACCTACACTGGGGCAACAGGAAGAATGTAGACTCTTTTGAAGGGGCCTGAGTACTCAAGAAATGTCCTGTTCTTTAAAGTCTGCTTTATTTCCCCTTGGATTAACAAATTGGCACTCTGCCTGGTATTGTGGAGTATTAAAAATGCAGGAATGAGAGGGTCATTGAGTTTGTAACATGTTCTTGTGTTTTGGAAATGGCCATGGGCAGTGTGAAGCAGGTTTGCATACATGGAGACCCACCCGATGGAGCCATGAGGATGAACTGTGGATTGCAGTGGAGACCCAGTGAGATGCCTGGACCATGAGACGACTGCTAAGGAAAGCTTCTGGCCCCGCATGAAGTTTTCCAGGACTGTGAGTAGCCTAGCTGGAGGGGCAGAATTGGAATACCAGAAATTTGTTGCTGGTTAGAATTATTAGACTTGGAGATTTGTCATTGCCTAGAGTTGTACTTGAAGCTACAGAATTTGATGTTTGCCCTGGTTGTTTTAAATCTTGTATTGGCTGAATGTTTCTTTGCTATGCCCAATGCCATCTCTTGCAGTGTGAATGTTTATTCTGTGCCATTATAGTTTTTGGGGGGAGGATTTTTCTTTTGGTATTATGGCTCATTAAAAGATCTTGGACTATAGTGATGTAGGAGTATCACTGGGACTGATAAAAACTATGAGGACTTTAAAGTTGGATTGAATATATTATATTTTACACCATGTATGGATATCAGTTTATGGGGGCCTGGGGTGGAATGTGGTGGTTTGATTCAGGTGTCCCCCATAGTAGGTGTTCTGAATGCTAGGTACCCAGCTGATGGAGATTTAGGAATTAACACCTTCTGGAGGCAGTGTATTGTTGGGGGTGAACTTATGCATGTTATAGCCAGTTTCCCCACGCTAGTGTTTGGCATACTCTTCTGTTGTCCACCTTATGTGGGCCAGGGGGCGATGTCCACCCTGTGCTCATGCCATTGTTTTCCCTTGCCATCATGGAGCATCCCTTCGAGCCTGTAAGCCAAAATAAACCTTTTTCCCATAAGCTGCTCTTGGTTGGGTGGTTTCTACCAGCAATGTGAACCTGACTGCAACAGGGAAAGAGACAATGGGCATACCAAGGCCTCCAGTCACTGCAAATGAATTCCAGATGCATGCGCCCCCTTGTGCATCTGGCTTATTTGGGTCCTGGGGAATAAAACCAGGTTTGAAGGCAAGCGCCTTAACTGCTAAGCCATTTCCTTAGCCCCCTAGCAGGTTTTTAAAAATTACATTAATACTTAGAATGAAAAGCATATGTATTAAAGCAGAATTTAGTAAAAACAAAGACTTCTCTAAAAAGGGGTTCTGCAGGATATGGTGGTGCATGCCTATGATGCCAGCACTTTGGACACAGAAACGCAGGAGAACTGCTGCCACAGAGAGGCCAGCCTGGTCCATGTAATTAAGTTTCAAGCCAGCCAGGGTTACACAGTGAGACTTGTCAGGAAAACAAACAAACAAACAAAAAAAAAAAACAGTTGGGTTCTGGTGAAGATGGCGGCCACCTAACCATGCCACAACTCCCGCGAAGGAGAGGCAAGGAATCAAGGGGTCACTGGAACTTTTACGGGTGAGAAATCTCTAACAGACCGCCAGTGAGAGGGTGTGCAGGGGCAAAACTCGGAATCTGCTGATTCCCCTTGCAGGCAACCCACCTGTCCCCCAATCACCCCAAGCAGCTGTCCTACTGGAGTCCCAGCCTCAGGCTACTCTTTCAGTAACTGCAGGCAGGAGACTTCACACCATTAGTTCTACCTGTGACCCAAGGTACAGGCCAGCGCCAGGATCCACACCTCCCCTGCCTGGTCACAGATCTCCTCCCACTGCCCCAGCCCCATCAGTGTCTTCAGAACCCCTCACCCTCCCAGTTTGGTCCCTCTCTACCCTCCCCTGTCCCCACCCACCGCGTCTTCAGAATCACTCCACTCTTGCCTGCCCCACCAGACTCCTTTAGACCTGCTCTGCTGGCCCCCAACCCCGCCCCAACCCAGGCGACTTCAGACCTGTTCTGCTCCCCTCTGCTTAACCCCTGCTCCCTGGGAACCTGCTCTGCTCCACCCCTTCTGACCCTCCCCACAGTGTCCTGATAAGACACACCCAGTGCTAGCCCCGCCCATGGTGCCTTTGGAATCATTCCACTATGCCTGTACCCCCTGGACTTCCACCCACCCCATGTGGCCCCAACCCCTGCAGGCACCTTAGATCTGTCCCACCCGCCCCACCTGCCCCACTTCCCACATCCTCCTACTACCTGCTCTGTTTGGCCCCACCACCATCCCCTGCAACTTCAGATGATGTAATTCTGACCTCTCTGCTCTGCTCTGCACTGGACCCTCAGGAATTCAGACCTGCTCTGCTCAGCCCCCGACCCCTGCAAATTCAGACCTCCTCTGCTCCATGCTGCCCTGCCCTCAAGCGAGTCTTGACCCTCACCATTCTGTCCAGAACTTGCTTGACATGCCCCTGACCTCCAACCCCCCCCCCCAATGAAGGTGCACCACCTCCTCCCACCCATTGCGACCATAGTCCCATTCTCCCTGCTCCCACACTGTGATGGGCAGACCACAACACAAAAAAAAAATAACAAAAAATCAAATTCAAGTAAATCCAATAAGATCTCTCAGTCCTACCATAGAAGTCTCTAATCAAAATAGAAGAGACAATAGGATTGGAAATCCAAAATGAAGTTATGAGCAATGAAACCCTGACCAAGCTTTGGTAGAACTTTCACAGAAGCAAAAGAAGGACTGATAATCATGTGGATGCTGTCATCACTACACAAGACCTAACAGATAAGAAAATAGAAGGGGTCCAAACATAGTTAAAGGATATAAAGGAAAGTGGGGGAAAAAAAGAGGACCTAAAAGGCCAGCTGGCTATGTTAAATGGAGACATAAAGAAATACAAGGAGGAATTCCAAGAAGCATCAAGAAAATCAGAATATGATGTGAAAAGGGACCTTGACAGAGGGATGGAAACCATATATAGAAAATTACTAGAAAACGCAAACCTAATTGAACAACCCCTCCTCAAGAACAGAGTCAGCATGTGGAGGATACAAAATCAGACCTGAAAGACAAAACAGAAGAAACAGTTCGCGAGTGCAAAAGTTTCAGTAAGTTTAAAAATTTCTGTGAACAGAACATGAGGGAAAAGTGGGATACCCTCAAACGTCCTAACATTCAGATCACAGAAATACCAGAAAGGGAAGAAATTCAGACCAAAGGCATAAAGAACTTATTCCATACAATAATTGAAGATATTTTCCCACTCCCTCAAAAGAAAGGCCCATCAAGATACAAGAAGCTAATAGAATTCCAACAGATGGGACCAAAGGAGAAACTCTCCAAGATATATTGTCATTAAGCCTCTAAACATTGACATCAAAGAGAAAGTCCTGAAAGCAGCTAGGGAAAAGCAACACATCACTTTTAAAGTTAACCCCATGAGAATCACATCAGATTTTTCCATGGAAACCCTGAAAGCCAGGAGGGCCTGGGATGGAGCACTGCAAACTCTAAGAACCTATGGCTTCCAACCCAAACTACTCTACCCAGCAAAAGTATCCCTCATAATAGATGGTGAAAGAAAAACCTTCCATGACAAAACTCAAGTTTACTACTGTATGAACACAAAACCAAACCTACAGAGTATTTCAGGAAATTCCCCACACAGAAGAATCAAATAATCAACCTCAAGTACCTACAAGAAGCAGATCACAATAACCAAACTCAGAGAAGCCACAAGAAACATGAAAGTCCACGACAACACCAAAGCACATAAACCACCACAACATGGCAGGGATCAAATCAAACTTCACAGTCATTACCCTAAATATTAATGGCATTAATTCACCCATCAAGAGATACTAGCTAACAGGGTGGATCAGAAAACTAGACCCTTCAATCTGTTGTCTTCAAGAAACCCACCTCACCACTAAAGACAGACACCTCTTCAGGGTGAAAGGGTGGAAAACGATATTCCAAAGGGTGGAAAATGATATTCCAAACAAATGGGAATAAGAAACAAGCAGGCATAGCCATATTAATATAGGATAAAATAGACTTCTAACCAAAAATAATCAAAAAAGACACAGAAGGCCACTTCCTACTGATCAAGGAAACAATCCACCAAGAGGATATTACAATCATCAATCTTTATGGATGAATTGCAGGTGCACCACCTTCATAAAACAAAACCTACTCAACAATAAAACATAAATAACCACCAACACCATCACAGTTGGGGATTTCAATATACCAGTAACAACAATAGATAGATCAGCCAATTAGAAACTCAATAGGGAAGTGAGAGAGCTCAATTAAACCATAGATCACTTAGACCTAATAGACATCTACAGCACTTTCCATCCCAAATCCACAGACTACACATTCTTCTCAGCAGCCCATGGAACATTCTCCAAAATAGAGCATATACTGGGTCACAAACCCTGTCTCCATATATTTAGGAAGACTGACATAATTCCCTGCGTGGTATCAGATCACAATGCTATATTGCTAGAAATCAACAACAAAAACCCATCAAGAATCCCAACGGCACCTGGAAACTGAACAGCACACTTTTAAACAAGAAATGGATAGTGGGTGAAATAAAAAATGAAATTGCAAATTTCCTGGAATTGAATGACAATGAGAACACATCGTACCAAAACTTATGGGACACAATAAAATAAAATAAAATGAAATAAGAGATTGATGAAACAAAAAGTTGGTCCTTTGAAAAAATAAATAAGATTGACAAGCCCCGGCCAATTTGATCAAGTGAAAAAAAGAGGCACTTCAAATTAACAAAATTAGAAATAGAAAAGGAGACATCACAACAGACCTAAGTGAAATTGGGAGAATCAACAGGTCTTACTTCAAAAACCTCTACTCTTGAGCCCTAGGGTACTGCTGATGTCTGGATAAATGTATATACTAAGCTTATCAAACTGCCTGGTAAGCAATTCTCTTAATATTTATAGCCTTATATTAACACAACTCTCACTTTGGGTAAAGATTCTTCTCTCTTCAGATGGCAGTGACCTTGGAACAACTCAGAAAGTATCATAGTTCTAGAAAGAAGTGACTGGAGTACTGACTAACATCTTGATCACACCTTCCAAGGCACAGGGTCTAATGCGGAAGAGGTGGTGGAAAGAATGTAAGAGCCAAAGGAAGGGTAGGATGCCTTACAATGTGCTCCCTCCAGACACAAAATGGCCTGGATATCCATGGCCTCATAGTGCCTGACACTACCTACTCAAGACCATCATAAGAGGAGGAAAAGATCATGACATCAAAATAAAAAGAGAGACTGATTGAGATGGGGAGGGGATATGATGGAGAATGGAATTTCAAAGGGGCAAGTGGGGGGAGGGAGGGTATTACCATGGGATATTTTTTATATTCATGGAAAATGTCAATAAAAGTTGAGGAAAAAAAAAAAAAACCTCTATACCACAAAATTGGGAAATTCAGAGGACATGGATAAATTCCTATACACATACCATCTACCAAAGCTAAAATCAGAACAGAATAATCTCCTTAACAAACCTATCACACCCACCAAAATTGAAAAGGTGATTAAAAAAAAAAGTCCTCCAAAGAAGAGTCCAGGACCAGATGGCTTCTCAGTTGAATTCTATCAAACCTTCATGGAAGAATTGTTACCAATCTTTCTCAAACTGTGCCACACAATTGGAGACCAGGGAAAGATCACCAATGCCTTCTATGAAGCTACTATAACAATAAATCCAAAACCAGGGAGAGATGCCACAAAAAAAGAAAACTATAGGCCTATTTCCCTGATGAACTTAGATGCAAAGATCCTGAACAAAATACAACGAGAATGCAACAACACATCAAATCCATTACCCATCTTGATCAAGTGGGCTTCATCCCAAGAATGCAGGGGTGGTTCAACATACAGAAATCTGTCAATACAATACATCACACAAACAAGGACAAACACAAAAACCATATGATCATTTTGATAGATGCAGAAAAGGTCTTTGACAAAAGAGAACATCACTTCATGATCAAAACACTGGAGAGAATCAGCATGGTTGGTGTAATACAAATTCCTAAAGCCCAAATAATACTTAATGGAGAGAGCCTAAAGGAAGTTCCACTGAGATCGGGAACAACAAGGGGTGCCCACTCTCACCTTTGCTCTTTGCTATAGTACTGGAAGTCCTAGCTCAAGCAATAAGAAAGGAGAAAGAAATAAAGGGGATACAATTTGGAAAGAAAGAAGTCAAGGTAGCACTATTTGCAGATGACATGATTCTATATATAACAGATCTGAGAGACTCCATTCCAAAACTCTTAAAGATGATAAACTCCTTCAGCAAAGTAGCAGGATTCAAAATCAATGAACACAAATCAGTAGCCTTTCTATATGTAAATGAAAGATAGAGAGAAAGAAGTAAGTGACTTTATCCCATTTTCAACAGCAGCAACAACAAAAAATACCTTGGAATAAACATTAACCAAGGAAGTGAAAGATCAATACAACAAAAACATAAAAACACTCAAATAGGAAATTGTGGAGGACTTAAGAAATGGAAAGACCTCCCATGCTCCTGGATAGGCAAATTAACATTGTGAAAATGGCAATCCTTCCAAAGACAATCTACAGATTTAATGCAATTCCCATCAAAATCCCAACATCATTCTTCACAGAGATAGAAAAATTGATTTCAAAATTCATATGGAAAAGCAGAAGGCCTCAGATATCCAAGCATATCCTCAGCAAAAGAAACACCTCTGGAGGCATCACCATACCTGATTTAAAACTATATTACAAAGCCATAGTAATAAAAACAGCATGGAACTGGCATAAAAACAGGAGTATAGTCCAATTGAATAGAATTGAGGACCCAGACTTTGGGTCAAGTAACTACAGCTACTTGATATATGACAAAGGCTCTAACAATATAGGCTGGAAAAAAGACAGCATCTTCAACCAGTGGTGCTGGACAAACTGGATGACCATATGCAGGAAACTGAAACTTGATCAACACATCTCGTCATGCACAACAATCAAGTCCAAATGGACCAAAGACCAGAAACTCAGCTACTACTGGAAGAAAAGCTAGGAGGGAAATTTCATGACTCAGGAATGGGAAAAAACTTCCTGAACAAAACCCCAGTAGCACAGGATCTTAAGCAATCACTCAACCAATGGGATCACATGAAGCTGAAAAGTTTCTTTACAGACAAACATACAATAAGCAAAGCCAATAGATTACCCATAGAATAGGAGAAAGTATTTGCTGAATATCCAACTGACAGAGGCCTAATTTCCAGAATCTACAAAGAACTCAAAAACCTAAACAATAAAAAGTCAAAAAACACACTCACAAGATGGAGCAAGGATCTGGATAGGCAGTTTACAGAGGAAGAAATACAAATGGCAAACACACACCTAAGAAAATGTTCATCATCCCTAAACATCAGGGAAATGCAAATTAAAACTACTATGAGATTCCACCTTATCCCAGTAAGGATAGCAAACATCAAAAAATCCAATGAAAATAAATGCTGGTGAGGATGTGGAGAAATAGGAAGCCTTATCCACCATTGGCGAGAATGTAAGATGGTACAACCACTTGACAAGCAATATGAAGACTCCTAAAAAAAGCTGACTATAGAGTTACCAACACACCCAGTTATTCCATTACTGAGTATACCCTAAAACCTTTAAACCTCAGTCCAGAGAGATTTGCTCAACCACGTTTATAGCGGCTCAATTTGTAATAGCTAAGAGCTAGAATCAACCCAGATGTCCATCATTAGACAAATGGATAACTAGGATGTGGTATATCTAAACAGTGGAATTCTACACAGCAGTAAGGAAAAAATGACACAATGAAATTTGAAGAAAAAGTTGAGCCGGGAACAACTTATTCTCAGTGAATTCACCCAATCACAGAAAGATAATCGCCACATAGACTCACTTATCTACAGCCTCTAACCTGAATCTAACTAACTTGCTGACATACCTACCAAGCATCTTGAGGACTGGACAATAGGGAGGTTTGGGAGGTTAAGGATGGTGGTGATGGGGGCGGGGGACACAAAACTTGATCCAAAAGGCAATGGTACCATAAAACTCTTCATTCTAAAAGACCAAATGGTTGAACCTCCACCAGGCCCTTAGAGGGAACACTGGATTCACAAGGCCCTGGAGAGGGTATGATGAAAACTGTCTGTTTTCTCTTCATATTTCTGCTTCTCTCTCTCTCTCTCTCCCCCTCTTCTTTCTCATCTCTCTATCTCTTTTATATCACTTTTCCTTCTCTTCTCTGCCTGTAATTCTTGGCACCAGCAGGTGGTTATCATCCACAATGAGCTTTTGATCAGAGACCTACAAAGTCTCCCAAAAGAAGACAGATTTATGTCAGAGCACTTGAGGACCCACCATAGTTTAGTGGTAAGACCCAACTGCTGAAAACACTATACACTGTTGGTATGTTGCATGGAGTAACATGGCTAGAAGCTGGAAGAGAGTCAGACCCCAGTCAGCACATCTAGAGCCGGAAGGTGCTACATGAGTGACTGGGGGATAAAGACCAATATCCGTCCAAGCAACGAATGGTCTGACCTACTTAGCAGCAAACAGCCTGATGTGATGCTCATACAAGTGCAATAGTGGCGCATACCCATGGTGGGAAACCAGCTGCTTTCAATTCTGCTAACTGATCTGCTCAGTGGAACGGAACCCATAGCTGGAGGTGGGAAACAAGTCAGAACCATATCCAAAAATGAACCCGCTCTCCATTAAACTCTCTCTAAAAAACAGTGGTATCACATTTACTTGGTACTAACTTTACTCTCTGCTGGAAAATCTGCTTCTCTTTTTCAGATAGTTGCAGATCCTAAGGACAGAACCACCCCATCATACCTCAAAAGGGCCCCAGCTGAAACTAAGAATAATTGGGGAAACATGGAAGAATGCTGTTTTCTTGGCAAACTGGGTACCAGCACAATGGTGAAGGAGATAGACACAGAGAACAATCAACTCCTACCAAACCAGGTATCCCGAGACACAGAGGTGACCAAGATCTCAAGACAGAAGCACACCAAATATGAACCCAACATGGCTCAGGGAAATTTGCAGAAGAGGGGGTAGAAAGAATGTTAGAACTACATGTTGGGTCATGACATGCAGAGACATTTCCTCCTACCCAAAACTAAAGGCTAACCCCACAATGCAGGACCCATATACCCCAACAAGGGGGGGGGTCTCTATGGAGGGGGAAGCACAGGGAAGAGGCTAACAATGGTACCAACTAGACTGTATTCACTGACTACAAAAAAAAATAGTTGGAAAGAAGGTGGCATTCTGTGGAGAGGGAATTTGGGAAGGAAAGAGGGGAACTGTGATCATGGTATATTGCCTATATATAAGGAGGTTGTCAATAAAAAGTTAAAAAAAAATATAAGAGGCAAAACAAAAGTATTCTAAGGGACAAGGGACAGGTCAGAAACTCATTTTAGTATGTTAAAATTCAAAGTCTCCTAGAATTTTTTTTTTTTTTTTGAGACAGGATCTGAGGTAGCCTAGGTTGCTTTGAAATTATTTTGTAGTTGAGGATAGCCTTGAACTCCTGATTCTCCTGTCTCCACCTCCCAAGTGCTAGGATTATAGGTAGGTACCACCAAGCCTAAACCTAAATTTCAGTCCGAACACAAAGGTGAAAACAAATTTCAGAATTACTATCAAGTTACTGTGTAGATACTACTGACCTTTTTCTGATAGAAGATTCTTAGCCAACATGTTCCCAAGGTAGTATTCATGAATATTTATTTTCTGTATAGAAACACAATATTTTATAAACATATTTCTATAAATTCAACTTAAAAATTATCAGAATCACTATGAAACTTCTCATTTTATAATGCTCTACCCTTTATATTTCAAGAAAACATACTTGGCCAGTCTCTTTCTCTTCATGGTACTGCCGAATATGTTTCCCATGACACACTTCATAAGTCCAGTAAGACTCAATCTAAGAAAGATGGATAAATTTTTAAATACACAAAAGCCATATAACTCAAATGAATTACTTCTGGTATCTTAAGTAGCTCAATGAATTCATTCTAAATTCAGTTTTCATAAAGTGACGCCTGTCATTATACCTCAGTAAAAGATGAAATTTCTGAAGTTCATACATAGTTTTTATTAATTAACTACATGTAAGAATTATGTGATGGAAATAGGTCTAGAATATGTTTGGGTCTGTAATGACTATCTGGCTTAGGGATAATTTTCTTTTGTTTGGCTTTTCAAGGTAGAGTTTTGATCTAGCCCAGGCTGACCTAGAACTCAATAAAATATGTAGTCTCAGACTGACCTTGAACTCACAGCTATCCTACCCCTGCCTCCCAAGTGTTAGGATTAAGTGTGCACCACCATACTCAGTGGGATAATTTTCTACACAGCTTAAAATACAGAAATTAGGATTTTCTTTTGAGATAGAATCTCAAGTAGCCCAGTCTGGATTCTGATCTGTTATAGAGCTGAGGACGACCTTGAACTTTTTATCCTCCTGCTTCTACCTCTGACATGCTGGGATTACAGACATGCCTGGTGTTAAGTACTGAACCCAGAATTTCATGCTTGCTAGGCAAACCATTCTACCAACTGAACTAATTCCCCAGCCCTGAAATTAACTTTTTTTGTTTGTTTTTTTGAGGTAGGGTCTCACTCTAGTTCAGGCTGACCTTGAACTCATGATGATCCTCCTATCTCTGCCTCCCAAGTGCTGGGATTAAAGGCATGCACTACCATGCCTGGCTGGCATTTTTTAAAAGATATATTTTTAAAAATTATTTATTTATTTATTTGAGAGTGACAGACACAGAGAGAAAGACAGATAGAGGGAGAGAAAGAATGGGTGTGCCAGGGCTTCCAGCCTTTGCAAATGAACTCCAGACACGTGCGCCCCCTTGTGCATCTGGCTAATGTGGGACCTGGGGAACCGAGCCTCGAACCGGGGTCCTTAGATTTCACAGGCAAGTGCTTAACCGCTAAGCCATCTCTCCAGCCCAGATATTTTTATTTATTTAGTTGAGAGCAAAAGACAGAGACAGAAAGAGGCAGAAAGAGAGAAAGAATGGGCATGCCAGGGCCTCCAGCCACTGCAAACGAACTCCACATGCATGCGCCCCCTTGTGCATCTGGTTAGTGTGGGCCCTGGGGAATCAAACCTCGAACCAGGGTTCTTAGGCTTCACAGGCAAGCGCTTAACTGCTAAGCCATCTCTCCAGCCCTCGGCTAACATTTTTAAAATTAAAATTTTAGCCGGGCGTGGTGGCGCATGCCTTTAATCCCAGCACTCGGGAGGCAGAGGTAGGAGGATTGCCATGAGTTCAAGGCCACCCTGAGACTACAGAGTTAATTCCAGGTCAGCCTGGACCAGAGTGAGACCCTACCTCAAAAAAACCAAAAAAAAAAAAAAAAAAAAAACCAAAAAAAAAAAATTAAAATTTTATCATGCAAGGAACTTTTCTTTTGAACTAGAAAACAGCCAAGGTAGTTTGCTAACTGGTGGTAGCATATATATTAATTTAAATGAGCAAAACACTATTAAGCAATAATTTGTACCTAATGTTAAAGTGTGATATACCAAACACAATAAAATGTGATATAGGCGGTAGAGATGGCTTAGCAGTTAAAGGTGCTTGCTTGCAAAGCCTGAGGGCCTGGATTTCATTCCCTAGTTCCCACATAAAGCCAGATGCACAAAGTGGTGCACGTATCTAGAGTTCGTTTGCAGCAACAGGAGGCCCTGGAGCACCATTCCTTCTCTCTTTCAAATAAACAAATATTTACAAAAAAATAAAGTGTGATTACATACACAATAGTGTAATATACTATAGACAATACTGTGATAAACCATAGGTAATAAAGTATGATATAGCACACATGATAATGTGTAATATACTGTATGTAATAAAGCATGAGTTGTAGTTTGAATAGATGGCCCCAATAGATTCAGGTTTTTATTGTTTGTAGTTTGCATTTGCAGCCACTTGGCTGGAGGCTGTGTCACTGGGTGGATCCTAAGGTGTGGTGGTGGGTTTCAGATTTCAATCTAAAGATACGCAAAGTGTGCCTAGCTGGAGTTCCTGAAGTGTGCTGTGGCTTTTGGCTTGTGCTTCTCTCTCTCTCTGCCTGGTCCGGTGGTGACAGGCCAGCTTCTTCTGCCATTGATGGAACTTCCCCTGGATCTGTAAACTTCAATAAATATCCCTTCCTCCTTAACTGTGCCTGGTCTGGAAGTTCATCTCAGTGAACCTGAAGCTGTCTGCTATAGAACTTGGTACCGAGGAGTGGACTGAGATGAACCTGACCACGTGGATGTTGATCTTTTGGAACCTTTGTTTTGGAGGAATAGGCATGGATTTGGTGCTTGCAACTGAAGATGTCTTCTGGAGTGGTAAGCCAAGTTTTATGGACTATTCTGATGACAGTCGGAGAATGTTAAACGTAGACAGCATTGAACTTTGAGGTTTGGCTTATGAGCTTTCTAAGGGGAAGGAAAGACTGCAGAGGACTTTGTTGGAACTGGGTTACTGGCATAAGGACTGGCTGTGTCCTGCTGCCCAGGCCCAGAGAGTTTGATCAAGGTTAAATTTGTAATGGACTGATGTGCATGGCTAAAGATATTGGACTGAGTGATTTAAGATTTTAAGCTGAAAAACCTCAAGCAAATTAAAATTACAGACACTGAGACTGCTTTTAGGTTACTGAATCTGCTATTGTCAAACACATTAGCAATCTTAAAGGAAGATGATCCAATTGCTTTACCATGGAAAGGATGCCTGAGGAAAGACTATCATAGAAATGCAAACACTTTTGAAAAGAGTTGACTAAAGAAGGAACCTGTTTTCAAGGTTATGATTTATTTTGTCTGTGAATTAAGAATATGGCTGTGTCCTGCACACCTGGTATTGGTTTCAGAAGCATGAAAAATGCGAGGAGTGGTCATGAATTGCACACGGTCCTAAGAGTTGCTGCTGAGATGTGGCATGAGGCAGGGCATGATGCCCTGATAGGCTGAAAGAACCTTTGGAAGATGGACCGTGGTTTGCATGAAGACCTGAATATGTTTTGTATATACCAGGACAATGCAAGGGCTAGCACAGAGTGCACTGTTGGCCTAGGATGGAAATGTTCCCTGGCTACTCTGCCCAGCTGGAGGTTCAGAATTGGAAAATCTGGAGACTGTCAGTCCCTGGTTGTATTGAACTTGAACTGTCAAAATTTGATGTTTGTTTGATGGTAGTTGAGTTTGCATTGTTTTAGTCTCTCCTTGCTATGCCTCATACCAGTTGAAAATGTTTACTCTGTGCCTTTATATGTTAGATGTGTTTAACTTGTTTGATTTTATAGGTCTTAATATCTAAAACTGGTCAAGACTGTGGGGACCTCTGAAATTGAACTGAGTATAATTTACAATGTGTGATGGTTATAAATCTATTGGGGGCCAGGGGCAGAATATGGTAGTTTGAATAGATGACCCCCAATATACTCAGTTTTTTATTGTTTGTAGTTTGCATCTGCAGCCATCTGGCTGGAGGTGGTGTCACTGGGTGGATCTGAAGGTGGGGTGGTGGCTTTCAGATTTCAATCTAAAGATATGCAAAGTGTGCCCAGCTGGAGTTGCTGAAGTGTGCTGTGGCTTTTGGCTTGTGCTTCTCTCTCTCTGCTAGGTCCTGTGATGGCAGGCCAGCTTCTTCTGCCATTGATGGAACTTCCCCTGGATCTGTAAGCTTCAATAAATATCCCTTCCTCCTTAACTGTGCCTGGTCTGGAAGTTCATCTCAGTGAACCTGAAACCGTCTGCTACAGCATGATATAACACACAACAAAGTGCAATATACTATATAGTTTACGACATACCATAAGTAACGAAGCGTTAACAAACCATAAGACATAAAACACAAACACAGAAGTCACTTCAAGCATCTACTTGGTGCTTTGAATTTACTTTTTAGTTCTCAAATGAACACAGAATACATACTCTGTAGGAACAGCTGCTTTGCTTAAATAGTGGTTCCAAAAGCTCTCTTGGATTAGGGCCTTTGTAATCCTTTTCTTCTTCCTAAGAAAGAACTAGAGTTTAATATGTATAATCTTTCTAAAATTTCATTGTACTCACTGGTTAAATCACAAATGCTTGGGAATAAAAGAGAAAAAAAATCATCACATTTAACAAGATCCTATGGTATGCCACTCTTTTTTTTTTAAAATTTATTCCTTTAGTGACAACGTCCACAATTGTAGACAATGACACATGGTAATTCCCACCCTCCCCCACTATCACCTTTGAAACTCCACCCTCCATTATATCCCCTTCCCGCTCTCAATCAGTCTCTCTTTTATTTTGATATCGTGATCTTTTCCTCCTCTTATGATGGTCTTGTGTAGGTAGTATCAGGAACTGTGAAGTTATGGATATCCAGGCCATTTTGTGTCTGGGGGGAGCACATTGTAAGGAGTTCTACCCTTCCTTTGGCTTCTACATTCTTTCTGTCATCTCTTCCACGATGGACCCTGAGCCTTGGAAGGTGTGGTAGAGATATTTCAGGGCTGAGCACGCCTCTGTCACTTCTCAGCACCATGGTGTCTTCTGAGTCATCCCAAGGTCACTGCCATCTATAAGAAGTTTCTCTTCCAAAAGTGAGAGTAGCATTAATATATGGGTATATACATTAAGAGAAGTGCTTACAGGGCAGTTTGGTGAGCATAGTATATACATTTGGCCAGATACCAGCAGATGTTACATACCTAGGGCTCATGACTACCCCTGTTGTAGGTTTTCAGTATCAGGGATGTATTCCCTCCCATGGAGTGGGCCTCCTGTCCAAATAGAGAGCAGTTGGTTTCCCCCATAACAGACATGCCACTATTACACCCATTGGCTCATTTTGCCAGGCTGGCCAAATTTAAGGCTTGCAGTGTCCACTGTTGAGTATCACTGGTGATTTCTCTCTCACACGTTGAACTGCATGCAGAATGGCTTCTTACAGCTTTCTGTTAGCTGGTTTCCATGGAGGATGTTTTCAGCTCAGTTCCAGCAGGATTTCTCAGTAGCCTTGCAGCCCAAGTGTGTGGAGCCTTTAGCAATGGGGTCTTACCATCTATTCCTGGTGGAAAACCAAGAGACTGACCAATGGCCTATAATATTTGGAGGGCATCAGCGACTGCCCTGGCCAATAACTCACTGGAAGGTATCCCATCCCTGGCATAGAAAATTTTCTAATATCAATCTATGGCCTCTGGGTGTACCATTGTCCAAAAAAATAGGTTTCCAGACATGACTTATTTATATCTTCTTGGATTTTGATGAGCCCTCCCTCCACCTTTCCCTTCCTCAATCTCTTCCCCTTGTCCTCAGTTAGGCCTTTTCACCCCCCATTAATCTGTTCTTCCACTTACATATATATAATACCATCCAATTAAGTTCCCTGTCCCTCCCCCCTTTCTATTCCCTTTCTATCTTACTGGCCTCTGATACTGTTATTCACGTAGAAGTCCAAACATTTGTAGCTAGGATCCACATATGAGAATGAACATGTGATGTTTGGCTTTCTGGGACTGGGTTACCTCAGTAAGTATAATCCTTGCCAGATTCATACATTTTGCTGAAAATTACATAAATTCGTTTTTCTTTACCACTGACTAGAACTCCATTCTATAAATGCGCCATGTCTTCATTATCTACTCATTAGTTGAGGGACATCTAGGCTGGTTCCATTTCCCAACTATTGTGAATAGAGCAGCAATAAACATGGTTAAGCAAGTATTTCCAAGGTAGTGAGATGAGTCCTTAGGATATATGCCTAGGAGTGGTATAGCTGGGTCATAAGGTAAATCTAGTTTTAGCTGTCTCAGGAACCTCCACACTGATTTCCACAATGGCTAGACCAGACTGAATTCCCACCAACAGTGTAGAAACATTCTTCTTTTTCCCACATCCTCAGCAGCATTTATTTTCATGATGGTAGCCATTCTGACAGGAGTGAGATGGAATCTCAAGATAGTTTTGATCTGAATTTCCCTGATGGCTAGGGATGTAGTACATTTTTTTTAAAGATATTTATATGCCATCTGTATTTCTTCTTTTGAGAACTATTTAATTCCATAGTCCATTTTTCATTTCAGTTGTTTGATTTCTTATTATATAGTTTTTTGAGTTCTTTGGACATTAATCCTCAGTCAGATTTATAGGTAGCAAAGATTTTCTCCTATTCCGTAGGTTGCCTCTTTGCTCTATTCACAGTGACCTTTGTTGTAAAAAGGCCTTGTAATTTCATAAGGTTCCACAGATTGATTCGTGCTTTTATATACTGAGTAATTGGGATTATATTCATAGTTTTTGCCAAGAACAATATGTGGAAGGGTGTCCCCTACTTTATCCTCTAGCAGGTTCAGAGTTCTAGGTCTGACATTAAGGTCTTTGATCCATTTGGACTTAATTCTTGTGCATGGAGAAAGATGGTGATCTATTTTCATCCTTCCACAGATACATATCCAGTTTTCTCAGCAATATTTGCTTATGAGGCTGCATTTTCTCCAATGGATGTTTTTGTCATTTTGTCAAAGATCAGGTGGCTGTAGCTACCCGAACTTACATCGAGGTCCTCTGTTCTGTGTCATCGATCTGCATGTCTGTTTTGTCATTTTGTCAAAGATCAGGTGGCTGTAGCTACCCGAACTTACATCGAGGTCCTGTGTTCTGTGTCATCGATCTGCATGTCTGTTTTGTGGCAGTAGCACACTGGGATTTCATTTTTATTTTTGCTACGCTCTGTAACATAGGTTAAGATCAGGCATGGTGTGGTGGTTTGATTCAGGTGTCCCCCATAAACCTAGGTGTTCTGAATGCTAGCTCCCCAGCTGATGGATATTTGGAAATTAATGCCTCCTGGTGGGAGTGTATTGTTGGGGGCGGGCTTATGGGCTTTATAGCCAGTTTCCCCATGCCAGTGTTTGGCACACCCTCCTGTTGCTGTGGTCCATCTTATGTTGGCCAGGGGGTGATGTCCACCTTCTGCTCATGCCATCATTTTCCCCTGCCATCGTGGAGCTTCCCCTCGAGCCTGTAAGCCAAATAAACCTCTTTTTCCCAGAAGCTGCTCTTGGTTGGGTGATTTCTACCAGCAATGTGAACCCGACTGCAACACATGGTGATACAACCAGCCTTGTTTGTTGCTTAGCATTGTTTTAGGTAGTCAGGGCTTTTGTGCTTCCAAATGATTTTTTGGATTGTTTATTTTTTTTCTATTTCCACAAAGAGTGCCATTGGAATTTTGATGGGGATTGCATTAAATGTGTAGATTGCTTTTGTTAAGATTGCCATTTTCACAATATTGATTCTTCTAATCCAAAATCAAGGGATGTCCTTCCATTTTGTACTATCTTCTGCAATTTCTTGCTTCAGTGATTTAAAGTTTTCATTGTGGAGATCCTTCATGTCCTTGGTTAGGTTTATTCCAAGGGACTTTATTTATTTAATTATTTTTGATGCAATTTTGAGTGGGAGTGATTATCTGATTTCATCTTCTGTGTTTTTGTTGTTAGCATATTATGTTGAGATATGTTCCTTCTATTTCCAGTCTCTGTAGGTGTTTTATCATAAAGGGATGTTGGATTTTGTCAAATGTTTTTTCAGCATCTAATGAGATGATTGTACAAATTTTGTCATTTAGTCCATTGATATATCTTACATTTATTTATTTATTTTGGTTTTTCAAGGTAGGGTCTCACTCGGCCAGGCTGACCTGGAATTCACTATGTAGTCTCAGGGTGGCCTCGAACTAGTGGAGATCCTCCTACTTCTGCCTCCTGAGTGTTGGGATTAAAGGCGTGTGCCACCACGCCTGGAAATACCTTACATTTATTGATCTGTGAATGTGGAACGATCTCTGCATCTCTGGGATAAAGCTGGGTTTACCTTTGCTGTCTTGTATTAACTAGTATTTGGGTATGGTTTGTTTTTTCCAGGTTCCTTGTATGTGCGCTCTTCTTTCTCTTCAGCATGGAGGACTCTTTCAAGTATTTTCTACAGAGTTGGTTTCATCTTAAAATATTTCTTTAGCCTGCTTTTGTTGTGGAATGGCCTTATTTCTCTGTCTATTTGAATGGATAGCTTTGCAGGATAAAGTAGCCTTGGTTGACAGTTGTTATCTTTCAGAACTTGGAATACATCACTCCCAGCCCTTCTGGCTTTTAAAGTTTGTGTTGAGTAATCTGCTGTGATCCTGATGGGCTTGCCTTTGTATGTGACTTGATTTTTCTCTCTTACTGCTTTCAATATACTTTGTTTGGTTTGTGTGTTTGGTAGTTTAATTATAATATGATGGCAATTTTGCCTGTTTGGTGTTCTACAGGCTTCCTGTATCTGTACTGGCATCACTTTCCCTACATGGGGGAAGTTGTCTTCTATAATTTGTTGAAAATTCTTGTTATGCCTTTGGAATGAATGTCTCCTCCTTCTACTATGCCCTAATTCTTATATTTCATCTCTTCATATTGTCTTGAATGTCTTAAAGTTCTCTCATGCCTTCTTATTAGGTTGTCTTTCTCTTTGTTGGCCTGTATTAGATCTGCTATCTGGTCCTAGGGTTTACATATTCTATTCCCTCTTTGATCCATTCTACTGGTGAGACTTTCTATAGAGTTTTCTATTTGACTTATTCTGTTTTTCATTTCTAATATTTCTGATGGGTAATATTTTATTATTTCTATTTCCTTACACATGTTTGGTACTGACCTACTCATTTTGTTAAGTTGGTTTCCTGTGTTTTCTTGGGATTTCTTCAGAAGTTGGTTTTCTTCTTTGATTTCTTTGAACCTAGATATCTTTTTTTTTTTTTTTTTTTTGTAATCTTTGCCAGGTATTTTATCTAAAGCAGTCTCACTGGAGGTCATTTCTGATGGATTTATAACGTTTGGTAGAATTGTATTCTCTTGATTTTTATTTTTTTGGGGTGTGTTTCTTGTATTATAATATAGAGATTTTTTTTTTTTTCATCTTGATTTAATTTGATGCTTGGGTTTTCTAATTATCTGTGGTGTTCTTAGCCCTGTAAATTCAACTTTATATATCTTAAGTGAGGAGTTTATAGTGCCAAGGTGTAGCTCTTATACTCCAAGAGAAATAGCAGAAGTGACCCTAGGTATTGAGTTTATCTGGTATTCAAGTATTGTGGTAAGCTGGGTGAAAAAAATTACTGGCAAATTCTAAAATTCAACTGAGCAATGTAGATATTCAATCAAAACCAGCACAGAGTATCTATACAAGTGTGGGGATTAGTTTAAACACATAATCTATTAAAGCCAAATTCCCTAAGGGTGTGAGTTGCCTCACACCCTTAATCCTGTCAACTATGCGGTTGAGATTTCTAGTTTGAAATGGGTTCCATGTCAGCCTGAGGAAATCAGTCCCTACCCCCAATAATGACAGAGAGAAAGACAAAGGCCCTAAAAATCAGGAAACAACAAAGGCAACAGTAGACAACATCAAAATGCAGCTTATTTGAGAAGGGTAAAGGCAACCAAGAATATATCATTCAAATAAATGTCATATATAACCTTTCCTGACCTGGAAAGATAAGCACTTCCAATGCAGGCTTATGTATCTGGCTTTGTATAAGTAGGCACTGTTCCCTTTTGGGATAGCCTGCAGTCTCCCCAATGCTGAGTGCCCACCTTGATCCATCTCGGTGCTCGGGAGCCAGAGGTGAATGAGTTCTCTGAATATTCCTGGCCCTGATGGGTGGAGGATGGGAGACTCTGCAGGCTGCCTGGACTTGTACCAGCGATGCTCAGCTGGTCCCGTTTGTATTCTCCTTCAGCAGCTGCTCAGCTGGTCTCTGCTGTTTTCCCTTTCAGGTTTATTGCCTTTGAAAGGAGGCTGAGGTGAGTGGAAAATCCCCTCACCTTGTTTCTGCTCCTGTTGCTCTGCACCACCAACTGGGCAGGCGTTGGGGATCAGGGCTACTGGCGCTCTGGCAGGATTCTAGCTGGTTTCCTCCTTTCTGGAAGACCTTGGTCTCTCCTGCTTCTCTGCTATGGTTGATAACTTACACACCTTCACTTTTTTTTTTTTTTTTTTTCAAGGTAGGGTCTCACTTTAGCTCAGGCTGACCTGGAATTCTCTATGTAGTCTCAGGGTGGCCTCAAACTCACAGTGATCCTCCTACCTCTGCCTCCCGAGTGCTGGGATTAAAGGCGTGTGCCACCACGCCTGGCTTCACCTTCACTTTTAAGAAAAGTGTATTTTGCTGTGTTTCTGTTTATTTCCCTCCCTAGACTGCTTTGGTGTGGCCTGTCATGTGTTTTTATTTTATTTTATTTTTTATTTTTGGTAGGGTCTCTCTCACTCTAGCTAAGGCTGAACTGGAATTCACTATACAGTCTCATGGTGGCCTTGAACTCTCAGCAATCCTATCTCTGCCTCCAAGTTCAGGGATTAAAGGTGTGTGCCACCATGCCTGGCTACATAGATCTATTAATGTTTTATTTTATTCATTTGAGAGAGAGAATGGGCATACCAGGGCCTTCAGCCACTGTAAATAAACTCCAGATGCATGTGCCACCATGTGCACCTGGCTTACATAGGTCCTGGGGAATCGAACCTGGGTCCTTTGCCTGTGCAGGCAAACACCTTAACTGCTAAGCCATCTCTACAGCCCAGATCTATTTATGTTTTAAGGAGGTTTAAATCAGCTGTCTTGGACAGATTTCAAACAGGAACAATACTTAAGAAAAGCTCTAAATTTGACATTTCTTTTTTAATAAAATACTATGTAGTTGGTTTAATTAATTTACTGAGTGGAAGAACTGAACTTCAAATTTGTTTAAGGATCCACAGCTAACTCTAGCATATACCTTAGCCTCCTGGCTCCTAAGCTAGTGTCCTTTTTCTTCCATTTTACTATGCTACCTCTTCTGTTTCATTTAGAAAGAAGTCATTGCTTTGAAGGATGGGTTAAGAGGAAGTTAGGAAAATTTAGGATAAAGTAAAGCTAATTAATTTATTTATAAGAAATTTTTTATACAAACATACTATGTATTTAAAAATTATAGTTTTAAAAATATTTCTATAAGGAAAAACAAGCATAAAGCTAGATATTTATTTATTTTGAAGTAGGGTCTTGCTCTAATCCAGGCTGATCTGGAATTCACTATGTAGTATCAGGCTGGTGTTCAATTCACAGCAGTCATCCTATCTCGGCCTCCTGGGTGCTGTAATTAAAGGTGTGCACCATCATGTCTGGCTTTTTTTTCCTTTTTAATGCTTTTAAATTACTTATTTTCAAGGAGAGATCATAAATGTGTGACCAGGGCCTCCCCCACTGCAAACGAACTCTAGATACATGGGCCACTTTCTGCTTCTGGTTTTACATGGGTACATGGAAACCAAACCTGAGCTGGGAGGCTTTGCAAGCAAGTGCCTTTAACCAGTGAGTCCATCTCCCCTTTCCTCCCCACCTCTTTTTTGGTTTTTGTTTTTTTGAGGCGGGGTCTCACTCTAGCCCAGGGTAACCTGGAATTCACTATGTTTTCTCAGTGATCCTCCTACCTCTGCCTCCCAAGTGCTGGGATTAAAGGCGTGCATCACCATGCCTGGCTCCTTTCTTTCTTTTTTGAGAAAAGATCTTACAGTATAGCTCAGGCTTGCCAGGAAATGACTATTTAGCCCAGCTTGCCTTCAAATTCATGAAATTCATGTTTCAGCCTTGTGAGTGCTAAGATTACAGGCATGAGCCACCATGCTTGTCTGGATGCTATTTTCTTCCCCAAAATAAATAGGAAAAGTAAAAGAATTCAGTAACAATAAGTGATTAATATCTTCATGCTAAAACAAAGCTATTAAGAAGCTTGTTACTCAATTTTCTTTTAAACTATGTGGTTGCAATGTAAATAAATACTTTTGGTGTCAAGGACTATATATGCACATACATACACACACAGACACATACCTCATCTCCACTTGTCACAAGGGGAAGCATGCATTTGTACTTTTCTTTATGTGTAGTTGTCATGATGACATAATTATCTTCTTTATACAAAACTCCAGTTGTGGGCTAAGAATACAATAAAAACATACATTATTTTCTCCAGTTAACTGCATTATACTAAATAAACTTAGTTTTAGTAAGAATAAAAGTTCCTCAAATGAATTTGCCATTTTTTTTTTTTCCACACAGGGTGTCACTCTAGCCCAGGATGACCTTCAAACTCACAGTGTTCCTCCTAGCTCACCCTCCCAAGTGCAGGGATTAAAGGCATGCACAACCATGCCCAACTTTAATTTATCCTTTTAACTAAAGATTTATTTATCTATTGTGATTTTCTTGAGGTAGGGTCTCACTCTAGTCCAAGCTGACCTGGAATTCACCCTGTAGTCTCAGGGTGGCCTTGAACTCATGGCTGTCCTCCTACCTCTGCCTACTGAGTGCTGGGATTAAAGGTGTGTGCCACCACACCTAGCTCAAATGAAGATTTTTAAGATATTTTCAGAGACAGTGTACATATATTTAAACAATAAAGTGAAGATCACGAACTTTTCCTGGTGTTGCAACAGAAAAAATAAACAGAATACAGTTTGGAATATAAAGGAAAAGCAGTAATGTGATAGGATGAAGTTAAAAAAGCATTACAAGGCATTACAATTTTTTTGTGGTGTAGAGGTTAGAACCCAGATCTAAATATGTGCTATATTCTACCACTAAGCTATAATCATGAATGTTCAGAAAAACAATCATACTACACGACCTGCCAGGGTCAATCCACAGGACTTTACAAATGTACTCTTAATTCTGTTGGAGATATTTAAACATAATGCAAAGCAGTATTTTTGGTAACTGTGTAATGTATAAGTTTGTACATAGATAAATTTCTTTTCTCCCCCCCCACCCAAGAAAGAGTTTCACTCTAACCCAATCTGACCTGGAATTCACTATTGTAATCTCAGGGGGACCTCGAACTGAGGGCAATTTCTTACCTCTGCCTCCCAAGTGCTGGGATTAAAGGTGTGTGCAACCACATCTGGCCATAAATAAATTTCTTTAAAAATATAATTATTATTGACCCTTTGTGTTAACTTACCTTTAAAAAGTACATTTCAAAGATTAGCAAACATACTTTGTAAAGGGCCAGACAGTAAATGTTTTAGGATTTGTGGGTACTATAGTCTCAGAACACTGCTGGTTTAGGCAAGTACACAGATAATATTTAAACAAATAGCATGGCAAATAGTTGCCCAGTATAATTTCTATACTTTGCCAATTCTGGTTGTATGTTGACAAGCTATGTTAAATGTTTGTATACTATAAAAACATTCATATTGTGTGAACATATTGAGCCATCTTCCCAAAAGACAACTCATGATGCAAGGACTTTTCTTCCACTAGTTTATGGATGGGTGAAAATAGCAATCTTACCTGAACATTTTTTGCTGAAATGGTGAGCCACTCATGGGATCCCACCTTTTAAATAATAAAACTGATGGTATCCTATGAAAAAGTAGTATCTCCTTTCTGATATATATTTTATAATTCAATCACATTGCATTTTTTTGTTTTTTTTTAATTTTTTTAAATTAATTAATTTATTTATTTGAGAGTGACAGACACAGAGAGAAAGACAGATATATCGAGGGAGAGAGAGAGAATGGGCGCGCCAGGGCTTCCAGCCTCTGCAAACAAACTCCAGACGCGTGCACCCCCTTGTGCATCTGGCTAACGTGGGACCTGGGGAACCGAGCCTCGAACCGGGGTCCTTAGGCTTCACAGGCAAGTGCTTAACCGCTAAGCCATCTCTCCAGCCCCATTTTTTTGTTTTTTAAGGTAGGGTTTCACTCTGGCCCAGGCTGACCTGGAATTCACTATGTAGTCTCAGGGTGGCCTGGACTCATGGCGATCCTTCTACCTCTGCCTCCCGAGTGCTAGAATTAAAATAAAATGCTGATAGATGTTATACTGCAGTTTTATTTATTTTGGTTTTCAAGGTAGGGTTTTGCTCTAGTCCATGCTAATATGGAATTCATTATGTAGTCTTAGGCTGGCCTCTAACTCACAACAATCCTCCTACCTTGGCCTCCCAAGTGCTGGCAATAAATACTTGCAACAACATGCCCAGTTTTTAGTGTATTTTTAAGGAACAAAGGAAAAATGGAATGGTTTATATTTGTTCAGTTCAAACACAATCATTTTGTTCTCTCTCTCAAGACAAGGTTTTGCCAGATATGCCAGGCTAGTATTGAACACATTATGTAGACTAGACTGGACTTTAACTCACAGCAATCCTTCATCAGCCTCCTGAGTTCTGAGATTACTGGGATACACCACCATGCCTGGTTTTCCCTGAATTTTTCGATCCTAGGCTGGTTGAGCCCACAGATGCAGACCCTTTGGATATGGATATGCAGGGCCAGTTGTTTTCTTTTATGTTCTTTATAGTTATTAACTCATTAATTCTCAAAAGAAGCACTACACTCATTTTTACAGAAAAGGACTCCTTTGTTCTATTTATTTATTATTTATTAGAAGGAGAGAGAGAGAGAGAGAGAGAGGGAGAGGCAAAGAGGAGAGCAGAGAATGGGCATGTCAGGGCCTCTAGCCACTGCAAACAAACTTCAGATGCATGTGCTACTATGTGCATCTGGCTTACATGGGACCTGGAGAATTGAACCTGGGTCCTTAGGCTTTGCAGACGAGCACCTTAACCACTAAGCCATCTCTCCAGCCCCAGAAAAGGACTCTTAACTGAGGTCACCAATTTGCACAGGATTAACATAGCCATGTACTGGTGGCAAAACTCAGAGAACCCAAACAAACTGGTTCTATACTGTATACTTTTTACTCCTTTTTTTTTGACACTTTTAACTAACATTTTATTATGTACATTTCTGTTTTATGGCAGAGGATCCTTGTTTAAAAAACTTGTAAATGATGAGGGAATCAGATACTTGAAAGAGTTTATTTATTTGCATGTGTCTGTTTGTGCATGCACTTGCATTTACAGTGGCTTTTTGCTACTCTGTACATGGATGTAAAGTGCTACTTTTTGTGTCTGACTTATCTGGGCAGCTTGGAAATCAAACTCAGGCACACAGTCTTGCAAGAAAGCAACTTAAATGGCAGAGCCATCTTCCCACTCCCCTCTCCCCTTTTTTGCACATGTTTTATTGTGGTGTGGTATGGTATATGTGCAGATATTGGACCCTATGTGCGTGAGCAGAGGCTAGAGAATGCTGAGTGTCCTGTATTGCTCATTCATGTTATTTCTTTGAGACAGAGTCTCTCTGAATTGCAGCTAGTTTCTGCTCCACAGAACTCAGGTTACAGGCCTGTGTAGCCATGCTCAGCTATTTACATGGCTGCTGGGGAATCAAACTCAGGATTGCCCTCATGCTTACATGGCAACCATTCTTACCTATTGAGCCATCTTCCCAAAAGACAACTCATGATGCAAGGACTTTTCTTCCACTAGTTTATGGATGGGCGAAAATAGCAATCTTACCTGAACATTTTTTGCTGAAATGGTGAGCCACTCATGGGATCACAGGGGACAGCCCTTGGGAGGCAGAGGTAGGAGGATTGTCTTGAGGAGGCCACCCTGAGACTCCATGGTGAACTGCAGGTCAGCCTGAGCTTAGAGAGATCCTACCTCAGAAAACTAAAAAATAAATAAATAAATCAAAAGGCCAACAATTATTTCTGTAGCTTTTTTTTTTTTTCACAAGAACACAGATCTTTTGCCAATTCACAGAAAACACGTTTTTCTCAAAATAACTCAACCTTAAAAAAAAAAAAAAAGCCAGCTAACTAATTGGTCTGCTTATCTAAATGTGTTTCTGCAGAAATGTAGAGAGCTGGAAATAGTGATGCCATGTTACGAGCCTTAAGGACAGTTGAGGTCATTAAGGTCCCTGAAAATGGCTACAATACCTTAATGTTGAAGCATTTTCATAAGACTTAATTTTAATGTAACTTAGAAGTTTAATGAAAGCTAAGAATTAATAAATTGCATTTTTTTTGAAGAAAAAAAAAAAAAGCTGGGTGTGGTGTCAGGCACATGCCTTTAATCCCAGCACTTGGGAGGAAATAAGTAGGAGGAAAGCCATGAGTTGGAGGCCAACCTGAGACTACATAGTGAATTCCAGGTCAGCCTGAGCTACCCTGGAAAAACAAACAAACAAATCCTGTCTTCAAATATGGCCATCTTAGATTTTGTTGCAATGCTAAAGAATTAAAAACAAAATTGTAGACATGTGCAACAATATTGAGTAGAATACACTAAGACTAGGATCTATTTTCTTTTAATTAAAATGTTTTTTTATTTATTATGAGAGGAAGAGAGAGAGAAAGAAATGGACGAGCCTCTCGCCACTGTAAATGAATTCCAGACGCAGGCACTACCATGTACATTTGGCTTATGAAGGTACTGGGAATCGAACCTGGGTCCTTAGGCTTTGAAGGCAAGCAACTTAACCGCTAAGCCATCTTTTGTTTTTCAAAACAGGATGTCACACCAGCCCAATCTGACCTCAAACTCACTTTGGGCTGGCTTCGGTGATCCTCTTACCTCAGCCTCCTGAATGCTTGGCCTAAGGAACCATCCACACTCCACTTGAGAAAACAGCAAACACCAGTGGCAGAAACCAAACTGAATTTCAATTTGATGATAACCTCCTAAAAATGCTTCAATTAGCCATCCATTTACAGTGTGGTAAATGTTCAAAGCCTTATATAAACATGGTTTTTTTAAATTAAACACAAGTGCAAGGGTAAACAATATTAGTAAGCACATTTACCATGTTCATTCCAAGTGCGTTCTTTAGAAATGACATCTGAGGGCTGCAGAGATGGCTCAGCAGTTAAAGGTGCTTGCTTAGAAATGACATCTGAGGCTAAAGTGTTCTCACCCTAAGCGTCCTCCTTATCTGCTGTATCTGTTTTATCACAAAATCACATGTAGGCATTTTAATACTGGCATTAATAAAAAACATCCAGAAAAATGTTTACCTAAATTCAAGAATACAGAATGGTCAGAAGGTCAAAGGGATGCAGAAAACAACCGAGTTTGAAGTTTTGTATAAGCAAAACAACAACACTGCAAATACAAAACTATGTAGTCATGGTAACAGGCTAACCTGGAGCTTTTGTGGTGCTGTCAAATTCCAGGGCCTTGTATAGTATTATACCACTCAAGTACATCTCTAGTCTCCAACTTAGTAAATCTTGTCATGACATCATATCTCAAGGAAGTAGCAAGGGAATAATACAATTCTCCGGACTTGAATGACTAAAAGTAATTGGCACTAGATCTTTGTTTCAGAAATTTGCTTTTGCAGGGATATCAATATGAAACAAATGACAACACTTTTTTTTTTTTTAAACCGGCTGGCAGCAGGTACAGGTGGATAAGACATTTCAGCAGTCCACCCTCTCTCCCCCCAAAAGAATTTGCATTCCTACGAGGCTATAAATATGTTCTTCAGTATATGAAAAGTCATTATAAAATCTCAGGTTCTGGCCTCTTAAATAACTGTCTAATACAGCCCAGCATAGAGAGCGGGCCATTAGCACCTCCCAGGCCAGTGCTGTCGTTCCTGACTTGGAAGGGGAGAGATGTACGCGAGGGAAGGTCGCGGGCGCGCAGGCGAGAGGCGCAGGCATGGGCGGGCGGTGCCCACGCCGCAGGGCAAGGCTGCAGGCGGAGGGAAAGCTGCCGCTGCTTCTCTCCCAGGGAAGGCGAGTCAGCGCCGGCAGGAGAGCCCCTCCTGCGGTGCGTTAGGATTAGGACGGGGAGCGGAACCGGGAGGGCACGGCCACTCGCGCCAGGGTCAGGAAGAGGGAGGCGGTGGGGCTGGCGAGCGCACTGACCAGAGAGAACTCGGTGCCCGGCCAGTTCACTCGGAACGGGACGTCGTCGCTGAGCGCCGGGAGCGCTCGGCCGCCGCCCGCCGCCTGCAGCAGCGCACACAGCGCCAGGAGCACGGGCGCCCCGGGGGCCGGGCTCCGCGCGCCGCCTTCCTCCATCCTCCGCCGCCGCCGCCGCCTCCACCGCGCGAAGCGGAGAAGGGGAGGGGGAGCGCGAGGAGGCGGAGACGGCGGCGGCGGGACTACCGGGCGTCCGGGCAGCAGGGGACCCAACCGCCGCCACGTCTCCTTCCGGGGGGCCGCAGAGCTCCGCCTCCGCCCCTTCGGCCGCCGCCAGCGTTTCCGGGGCCGGCGGCCCATCAACATCCGGGGCCGCGGGGCCCTCGCTACGGAAGCCCGGCTGCCTCCCCGGCTGAGTTTGAATCGCGGCTACCGCAGTGCGGCCGTGCGCTTGGGAGCCGCCGCGCGGATTCGGCCTCGGAGCCGGCGTCGGGCGAGGTGGGTCCCCGCGGGCGGCGGGGCTCGGTCCCTCCTGCCCCGCGCGCGGCCGCCCGGCTGGGAGCGCGGGAGCGGCGGGCCGAGCGGCCGGGCAGTCGCCGGCGCCACCTCGCGGGGAGCCGCTTCCCTTCCCGAGCCTCCGGCCGTGCCTGCTGCCCGGGGGGGCGCGCGGCTCTCCGCGGCAGCCTCCCTGGGGCCGGGCGGGCGCCTCTGCTTGGCCCCGGCCGAGGAAGCGGCCCTTCGCGGAGTGGGAGGACCCGGCCCTCCGGGGCGCGGGGGCGGGCGCCCGGCGCGGAGCCTCCCGCCGCGCTGCGGGCCCGGCCGTTGTCCCTGCTTATGCCAGGGCCCCGCGAGCGGGCACGACCTCGGTCCCGCTGCCCCCGAACCAGACGGGCGGTCTGCGTTCCCTCTCCCCGGCTGACCGACGCCGGGAGGGAGCGGAACCCAGGCGGCCCCGGCGCGGCGCTGGGCCGCTGTCCCCGGGGTGCCCCGCGGAGTTTGAGCCAGCAGGGAGTCACCCGCGCCGGCGGGACGGGGCGAGACCGGACGGACATCTGCGAAGATTGTGGCTGCTGTGTGCAAAGTGGGTTATAGAGATCGTTAGGGGTTGACTTGGTACGCCGCTGCCCCCGCGTGTCAGTGTCCCAATCCTGAGAACCTGTGGAACGGTTTGGACATAGAATGTTGACAGGTGTAATGCGAGTTAAGATGAGGACAGACAATTAGGGAGGTGCGACTGGTGTCTTTGTAAGAAGAAAGCACTTTGGATATGGACACACGGGAAGATGTCATGTCAAGAAGGAAGCAGTAGATTGGAGTGATGAATCTATAACTGGTAGCGATGAAGGTTAGGACAGCCTGATTTGGATTTTTTTTTTTCCCCAGGCAGAGCGTCTTGAGCTTACTGGGGAATTCAGAGGTGATACGATTTTACAGGGATGTATCACTGATGATGCCTAGACAGGTTTTCATGATGAGCTGGTGGTATTGTTGATGGAAAGAGAAGACAGGGCTGGAGGGATGGCTTAGCAGTTAAGGCATTTGCCTGCAAAGCCAAAGGACACAGGCTCGATACCCCAGGACCCACATTTGCCAGATGCACAAGAGGGTACATGCGTCTGCAGTTCGTTTGCAGTGGCCGGAGGCCCTGGCATGCTCATTCTCTCTCTCTCTGCCTCTTTCTCTGTCAAATAAATAAAAATAAAATATTTTTAAAGAAACAGGGAAGACAGATAAATGAGCAGATGATTGTGATCTGGTGGGAATCAGCATTTTTGTGTTTCACTTCCCCAACATCAGGCTGGATCTTACTTCGTAGCCCTGGGCTGCTTTCAAACTCATGTGGATCCTACCTCAGCCTCCTAAATGCTAAGATTAAAAGCCTGTGCCATCATGCCAAACATGTTTCTCTCATTACTGTGAAGTAATTTCAAAATTACATAAAAATTGTAAGAACTGGGGCTGGAGATAAGACTTAGCGGTTAATGCTTGCCTGTGAAGCTTTAGGACCCCAGTTCGAGGCTTGATTCCCCAGGACCCATGTAAGCCAGATGTGCAAGTTGGCGCATACATCTGTAGTTCATTTGCAGTGGCTGGAGGCCCTGACACACCCATTCTCTCTGCCTCTTTGTTTCTCTCAAATATATAAAAATAAACCGATTTTTTTTTAATTATAAGAACTGTACACAAATCTCTTAGACATTTACCTGATATAATTTCTGAGTCAAGTTTCTATTTGGGAAATTACTTGTAGGTATCAGAAATCCAAAGTCGATCTTAGGAGCTCAAGAGTTGAAGGCGGATTTCAGGGCTGAAATTAATTTTGGAGTTGCTTCATATAAATGTAGTTGAATTTATGCCATTAGCTGAGCTTACCTGGGGAAGATGAGGATAAAGAAAGGAAGACAAGAATCATTGCATATTTGAACAGCAATCAAGAGTTATCAAGGGTTGAAGAGATGACTTAGCAGTTAAGGTATTTGCCAGCAAAGTCAAAGACCCAGGTTCAGTTCCCCAGTACCCATGTAAAGCCAGAGGCACAAGGTGGCACATGTGTCTGGAGTTCGTTTTTAATGGCTGGAGGTCCTGGGCACTCATTCTGTCTCTCTCTCTTAAATAAATAAGGTGTTTTCAAAAAAGTTATCGAAATGGACCGAGAAGGAAATGCCCAGTTAAAGTAGGATGGAAATGGAATAGATATTAAGGACACTGTTTCAAGGAGTGAGGAGTTGCTCTTGACACAAGCATTTTAAGGGAGGAAGATGGTTCATACCTAGTAATCTCAGTCCTCTGTTGACTGAAGTAGGAGGATTGCTGTAAATTTGAGGACAGCCTTCAAGTGTTGCATGGTATTCTAGGTCAGTGTGAGCTAGAGTGACACCCTGGTTCAAACAAAAAAACAAAACCCAGAAAACAACAAAATTATAACATGTCCCACGCTTTTCATTCCAGCACTGGTGAGGCAGAGGTAGGATCACAACAAGTTCAAGCCACCCTGAGGCTACACAGTGAATTCCAGGTCAGCCTGAGGTAGAGTGAAAACCTACCTCAAAAACAAAAACAAGCAAAAGTAAATGTGAATTATAAATGTATAATGCTTAATTGATACAATGGCTTAGGGTATAGGGATATCGATTTATGTATTGAGACTATTTTCCCAACATAAGATTTTTAAGTTAGGTGTTATAGAAAAGAGAAATCTAATACAGTGGAGAGAAATGTTGACTGAAAAGTGTTTAAAATGGAAAGTCCATAAAGAATCTGATAGACTGTGTATAGCTCTTAAAGTATAGGCATATTGGCAGTCTTCATCAATCTTGAACTTGTGGCACTCAATATATGACATAAAGTACTACTAGATAATATTTATTGAGCATTCCCTCAGGCACTGTTATTTTCCTTATGCGTTAAAATTGAGTAGACATTTTCAAGATGTATGATAAGCATTTCAGGTACTTTATTAGAAAATTTAAAAATATTCTCAGGATGAGATGCATATTGACAGTGGTCAGACCTTTAAAATCATTAATAACAAAATGTGTCACACTGATGCTTTCAGTTAGCATAGACATCCCAACCTGTTTCTCCAAATAACAAGGTATCTAGATGGTGGTCATAGTGAGTGTGTTGTTTGGAATTGAGAAAAATTACTACAATAGAAAGAACTGAGTTAAAATCCCATTCTCTGCTGGGCATAGTGGCATAAACCTGTAATCCCAGCATTGAGAGGCTGAGGCAGGACGATTGAGTTCCAGGTCAGTTCAGGTACATAGAAAGACTGCCTCAAAAGCAGAACTCCCCAAAATACTCCCCAAAAGTTTCTTCTCCAAATACGGGATGTATGCTCATCCTTTTCATGAATCCCTAAAATTTAATATCAAGCTAATATTTTTGCTCTGAAGCATGAAAGCCTGAGTTTGTGTATGTAGAATGAAAGAGAATGCTTAGATGTCAGGGCTGTCAAGATAGAATTGCTAAACTCAAAACAGTGCCAATTTTAGTTCTTCCTAGGTTGGCAATTCCAAACCATAGCTTCTCTATATTTTTATTTCAGTAAGGATTCTCCCTTACCTGAGTAGTCCTTCCCTGAGCTTTTAAAAAAATAGTATTTGCAGGCAGTAAAGGAGGGGAAGGGGAGAGACACACATACCAGGGTTTTCTGCTAATGCAAATGAACTCTAGTTGCATGTGCCACTTAGTGCATCTAGCTTTATGTGGATACTGAGGACTTGAACCTGGGCTTCAGGCTTTGCTAACAAGCACCATTAACCACTGAGCCATCTCTCCACCGCCCCCCCCTCCCGCCCACCCCAGCATTTTTAGGACACGGCCTTTGTATAAAAGTAGATGGCAGGTTGTTTATATATTTTTTTCTTGGCTAACTTCTGAAAGCCCAGAAAGATGTACAAATAGGAGTTCCAAAGTCATCCTTCTTTGTATTTGGTAACCTAATTAAATATATTCAATGGTAGACTAACTTTGGTGAGTCCCAACCTCCTGTAGATCTTGGTATGCTTGTCAGTGATAAGCTGTGCCCCATAGTGACCTCTGAGCTGCAGCAAGTTAACCTTGGATAGGCTTGTCATATTTGTGGGAAGTGATATATGTCGGACATAGGCAGGGCCCTGGGTTAAAGCAAACCTAAGCTGTCTGACGCAAAAGCCCTAGGCTATGGAGGGGTTGCAGCAGCCTGAACTGCTGCTGATCATATCTTGGGGACTGTACTGGCAGGGGCACTCTTTCCCCCATTCTCCAGGGTTGCAATGAGCCAGGATCCTCGCCCCATTCTTGAGGGTCGCTGTGAGCCTGGACCCCTGGACAAAATCTCAGACCTCAAGATTAACAGGAAGTAAGGCCACTCCCTCTGCAAGCACAGAATACCTGGACTTTCAGATAAGATTTAGGCTTTGCCCATAACCCTGTGCCCTTTGGGAACATATACCTCTATAGGTAAAGTGCCTAGTACATCTTTCTGAGATACTCATTAAATGTTAGTACCTTTTCTGTAATACTTGCCATGTGAAGCACCCTTAGGAGAAATAAATATGTAAAATGTTGTAATGCACTTAAAATAGTTAAATAGCTGAGCAAATTACCAAGGGACTAATCATCAGAAAAACAGGAAAAGGACAGTCATTCCTACTGGATGGTTTTATGTGAAAGCATTCTGTATTATCTGACATGTATAGGCATGAAATTTTTTTGTGTGTGTGTTTTTGAGACAAAGCCTCACTCAAAAGCCCAGGCTGGCCACAAAAAACAAGTGATCCTTCTACCTTAGCCACCCTAGTACTGGGATTATGGGTGTGAACTACCATGTAGGGCTTTTTTTAATTTAAGTTAGGGTCTTGCTCTGTAGGTCAGGGTCAGACTAGCCTTGAACTTGTAGCACTTTTGTCTTAGCTACCTAAATGCTGTGATTATAGTTGTGAGTCACCATATCTGCTGGTTTGAAGACTTCCTAATTTAAGAATTAGGGGCCTGAGGATCAGTATAAACCATTGATGCTATTATTTAGGTGGTAAGAGGTGAGAAAGAAAAATAATCAGGTGATGCCTCTTCTTACTTTAAGAAATTATAATTGCAAAAGCCATTTCAAACATAATTTTCATTATGTTTCTACTAATCTGTAATTATGAGAAAGAAGATAAATACAAACTGAACGACATTATTTGATGTGATTTGTATAATGTAATTTGTGTTCTTTCGCTTAATGAGTTTTTCTATGTAGTGAGGTGTTTTTCCTTTTTTTGAAAGGAGAGAATAGTTCATTACAATTCCAAGGACATTTTTATATTACAAAATCCAGTTTCTTAGGGCCTAAATTGAAGTCTCATTGAATTTCTGAACAACAAGGAAATTAACAATCAATGCTGAAATGTTATTTACATCACTCTATATTCCTAATCTCATTATTTTAAGTTTATGTCCTTTAAACCATGGTGTGGTGGTTTGATTCAGGTGTCCCCAATAAACTTAAGTATTCTGAATGTTAGTCTCCTCAGTTGATGACATTTGGAAATTAAAGCCTCCTGGAGGCGCTGGGTATTGTTGGAGGTGGGCTTATGGGTATTATAGCCAGTTTCCCCTTGCCAGTGTTTGACACACTCTCCTGTTCCTATTGTTCACCTTGTGTTGGGCAGGGAGTGATGTTTACCCTCTGCTCATGCCATTGTTTCCACTGCTATCATGGAGCTTCCCACTCAAGCCTGTAAGCCAAAATAAATCTCTTTTTTTTCCACAAGCTGCTCTTGGTTGGGTGATTTCTACTAGCAATGCGAACTTGACTGCAATATGTGGACACTCTGATTTAAAAACAAGAAGTAGACTGAGACCTTCTCTAGAAGTATGGAACTCACTTCTTATAAGCAAGTGTTCAATTATGTCATAAAGGAAATCATTATAGTTATAATTTTTAAACTATTATGTATTTGAGAGAGAGAAAGAGGCAGAGAGAGGGAGAGAGAAAATGGGCATGCCAGGGCCTCCAGCCACTGCAAAGGATCTCCAGACACGTGTGCCCCCTTGTGCTTCTGACTTATGTGGGTCCTGGGGAATCAAACCGAGGTCCTTTGGCTTTGCAGGCAAATGCCTTAACTGCTAAGCCATCTCTCCAGCCCCCAGCCCCTATCGTTATCCTTTTTAAAAAGAATTTTAATATTTGAGAGAGGGAAAAAGAAGTAGATAGAATGGATGCACCAGGGCCTCCAACTACTGCAAATGAACTCTAGACATATGCACCACCTTGTGTTTTTTTATTTTTGTGTTGTTGGGGGGGGGGAGGGAAGAGATTGAGAGACTGGGTGCACCAGGGCTTCAAGCCACTGAAGACGAACTCCAGATGCATGTACCACCCTGTGCATATAGCTAATGTGGGTAGTAGAGATTGAACCTGGGTCCTCAGGCTTCTCAGGAAAGTGCCTTAACCACTAAGTCATCTCAATTGCTCTATTTTCTTTTTTGAGGTAGGGTCTTGCTTTAGCCCCAGCTGACCTGGAATTCAGTATATAGTCTCAGGTGGGGCTCGAACTCACAGCAATCCTCCTTCCTACTTCTGCCTCCTAAGTGCTGGGATTAGAGGCATGCACCACAACACCCAGCAATTGCATTTTTTTTTTTTAATGCCAAACTTCTGAATGTATGTTTCAGGACACTTGCAAGCAAACTATAAATTTAGATGATGACTGTAACATGAAAGTAAATGCATTTCCAGAACATAATGCCATTGTACACCAAAATTCTCTGAAAATCAAAAGCTGTGTTTGGAAAAGGCAGTGACTTTACTTACCAATGAGGTTCTATTATAAACGTTCCTGTTCTAATTTTCCTAAAGAGAAAAGATGCTCATCTGCATCTTCTGGCATAAGTTTTCTAATAGAATTTGCCAGTTCAAAAAGATATTCTGGATTTCTTCCATTTGGACCAGGTGCATTAAAAATTTGTTCAGCAATGTCTTCCAGTGGTGCAGGACCAAGATAATTTGGACTATCACATGTTCCTATATACAGCAGCACAGTGAATGGTTTTGTTGTGGGATCTTTTGGATAAAAAATTACTTGTGGTTCTGTAGCCTCCTTTCTCCCTGAAGTCAAGGTATGTCTTTACTTCCTTTTCTTTTCCTGCAGGAAGTTTGTAAGCAACGCCCCATACACAACCCTGTTGAGAACTGAACAGTACACACTATTTAGTAGTCACAAGACTAAACAAAATAGGTATACTAAAATCTTAGAAGTCAATGTTTCATAAGAGACACATAATAAAAATAAAGGAAACTTAGCATTCTTACCTTACCCTGCATTCCCAATGTGAGGTATGCAGATGGGTACAGTACACATCAAAAAGAACAAAAGAGAAAGAAAAGAAAGAAATGTTAGAGAGGGCAAAAGGTTTCCTTTAACTTTAGAGAGTAACTTCCAGCTCATCTGACTTAAAATGCCGTTCCTCAATTGAGGATTACTTCATGGTCTTTTTAAAAGAGCCTCTTCTCAGATGGACAGGGTCAGCTGCAGAACTGTACTGTGTATGGCAATGGCATCTTCAGCAGTCTGCCCTTGAGTATGACCACACTCATTATGTCTGGTTCTTTGTCACACAGCACAAACCCAGTCCATGCTTGTTTACAGTGACACAATTCAAAATGCCATCCCTCCTGCACTCACTGTATGGGTGAGCAAAGTCAAAAGAGAGCTTAGCATACAATATCTGTATCCTCTTTCACTGGAAATCATTTTGGTTTTATTTTAATACATTTATTACTAATATCTGAACTATTAGTTTGTCTAGTACTCAAAGAACATATTAATTATAATGAACAATGTTAGAGTGGGTAATTAATACACTATTAGTTGTTTGTATTTCCTGTATTTTTCTGTTCCAGTTTAACAACAAACTCATAATGTACTATTCAACTATAATTTGTACTAACTTGACTGATGTAATAAAATAATGAAACAATTAAAAAAAAATAAACTAAAATCAAAGGAAACCAGTATTTTTAAATCTTTAAGAAATTCTGTGGAGACAAGTGCCATTTGTTTGTTGCTTAGCAGTTACAGTTACTATGTTCATAGATGCTTCTCCTAGTGTAAATTACTGAAAGTATTTTCTAATCTACATTATGATTAATCTGTTATTGCTATGTGCTTTATTTTCCTTGAGAAAAGGTCTTGCTATGTATAAGCTGGCCATGAACTTGTTAGCTTCCTGATTCACCAGGTGCCACCATGTTTCCTGCTGCTTGAGTTTTGTTTAAATCCCTTTCTGAAATTAAAGAATCTGAGTACTGCCAGTTATTTAGTGCTCATTTGTGCATTTTACAACAATCTTCTTGCCCAGTAAAAACCTCTTACCATCTTTGCTTTGTACTAAAGATAAATTGTTATCTGTGTGTCACCAGTCTTTCCAACTAACACTGACATGAAATTTCATAGTTCTTGACAGTCTAGCTCCTAATCTAAACTGAAGTGAAATATGTACTCTAGAGAGGGCGAAAGAAACAAATATTGAAAATACAGCACTGCATTTCCTTGTATGAATCTGTCTGTTAGAAGAATTCCACAAATCAACAAGTTTGCATCATATATTACTGTGAATCAAAACTGAGCATAGCACACTGAACCTGAAATGAATTGAAATGAGAAACTACATTTAAAAGTCAGAAAGTACAAACAAATACAGATTTTATTGAACAGCCATGCAAAGGCAAAAAAACTTTGAAAGACAATCAAACACTTGGTACACAAATGCCCATTATGGGAAAATATGCATCACTCATATGCCACTTTGAATCACACTAAAGATGAATTCCAATCTCAGTGTCAGTCATCTTTGAGAACTAACATTGATAATGAAAGTAACTTACAGATATACATGTGTTCTGTTGAAAAAGAGCTATTTTGATTTCAACAGAACACATGCATATCTTCTACACAGAGTAACTGTAACCCATGTTGCAAAGAGAAAACCACTGTCATTCTTGTTTGTTAAGAAGCGTTACTAAAGAAATTCAAGGAATGTAAATGTGATTTGAAACTCTTGTGAATTTCAGATACAATTGCCCTGTTTGTTATAAACGGGAAGTGTAACCCAAACAGGTTTTCATTTCATTCAAGGTAAAGAAGAATACTCAACCATGTGGTTTGCAACATTGAAAGTAAACATTGATGTAAAAGTTACTCACAAAATAGCACCTCCTTTTGAACTGAACAAAAATAAATCAGCTTGAGAGGATGAATCAAGCTCACATCAGAAGAACAATACTTCACTTGTTCTTCCATGTGTCCTCATTTGTTTGAGAGACTTGCTAAGAAACATGGCACAACTTGTTTCAAAACTCTTCTTGACTAGTGCTAACCCTAACCATAGTCCTAGCCCTAACCCTAACTGTAACCTTAACCCTCACCCTAGCCCTAAACCCAAACTTGAACCCTAATGCTAACTGTAGAAACATAACCTAAATCTCAATACTAGCCTTAGCCCTAACCCTAACACTAACCATAAGTTTATACTTAACCCAGACCTAGCCCTAAACCTAACCCAAACAGCAGTCCTAGCCCTAATCATAAACATATAAACCTACCCAAAATCATAACCATAGACCTAGCTCTAGCCTTAATCCTAGTGCTACCCGTAACCCTAACCATAATCCAAGCCTAACCATAACCCTAAATATAGCTCAAACCCCAACACTAACTAACCTAAATCATCTCACTAGTCCTAACACTAATCCTAATGCTACCCCTAGCCCTAGACCTAACTCTGACCAGAAACCTAACTTAAGCCCTAACCCTAAACCTAGCCTTTGCCTTGACCCTAATGCTAAACCTAACTATAAGCAGAGCCCTAGCCATAACCCTTAGACAAACCATAACTCTAGCCCTAACCATTAGCCTAACACTAAACCTAATAACCCTAGCCACCCTAGCCCTATCCCAAATCCTAATGCTACCCTAAGCCTAACCCTAATCCAACCATAAACCTAGCCCTAACCATAATACTAACCTTAACCTAGCCCTAATTCTAAACCTAGCAGTAAGCCTGAAACTAACCATAACCCTAACCCTAGCCCTAGTCCCAAGGCTAAACTTATTGCTAAACCTAGCACTAACCATAACACCATAAATGGAACTAGTCCAAGCCCTAACCCTAGAACTAAACCTAACCCTAACCATAAACCTAAACTTAGCCCTAGCACTAACCATAAACAAAACCCAAATGGAAGCCATAGCCCCAAGCCCAACCGTAATGCTAACCCTAGCGCTAACTCTTAACACTAACCTAACCCTAACCATAATGCTAGACATAGACCTAACCCTAAACCTAGCCCTAGCTATAAATCTAACCCTGGCCCTAACCCTAACCCTGGCCCTAATCCTAGGTATAACCTTCACCCTAACACTAACCTTAACCTCACCCCTAACCCTCAACTGAACCTTAACCCTACTCCTAAACTTAAATCTAACAATAATCCTAGGCCTAGCCTTCACCCTGATACCAACCCTAGCCCTAGCCCTACACATAAACCTAATCCAAACAACCCTAGCCCTAAACCATAGCCTTAGGACAACCTGACCTGAACTGGAACCCTAACCCTAAACCCTAACCCTAGCCCTAACCCTAACTCTAGAACCTTAACCAAAATACTAATACTAGCCTTAGCCATATCCCTAACACTAACCATACCCCTAAAAGTAGCCCTAATACTAAATGTAACCATAGCCATTGCCCTAAGCCTAAAACTAGCATTAATCCCAAAGGTAGCCATAACCCTAACCCTGAACTAACACTAACCCTCACCCTAGCATTAAACCTAACACTAGCCCCAAGCCTAACACGAATGCTAAACTTAACCATAACCCTAACACTACACCTTCCCCTAACTTTAACCCTCACCATAGGCCTAGCCCTAAGCCAAACCCTAACTCTAACCCTAAGCAAAACCCTAACCCTAGCCATAGCTCGAATCCTAGCCCTAAACCAGTCCCTACCCCTACCACGAAACCTAATGCTAACCCTAGACCTACCCCTAAACCTGTTGGGAACCCTAGCCCCAACCCTAACCTTAATCTTAACCCTAACGGTAACTGTAGACATAACCCTAGCTCAAGACCTAACCCTACCCCTAGACCAAGCCCTACTTAAAAATCTAACCCTAAATGGAGCTATGGCCCTAATACTAAACCTAACTCTAGCCACAAAATAAACTAATCCAGGCTTATACCAAAACCTAACCTTAAAATTATCCATAGCTATAGCCAAATCCTAACCATAACCCTAGCACTAAAACTAGCCCTATCCCCAACCCTACCCTAAAACTAATCCTAAATCTAACAATAGCTATAATCCTAAAACAGCCTAACCCTTGTCCTAGCCCTAATCCTAATCTTAGCCTCAAGGCTAGCTCTAAATCTAACCATAACCCTAAGACTCATGCTAAAATTAACCCTAAAACTAACCAAACCCTAACAAGAAACTGAACCCTACCCCTAACCCTAAACCTAGCATTAAACCTAAACCTATGTCTAACCTTAACCCTAGCCCTAAGCTAACTCTAAACCTAGCGGCAACACTAACCCTAACCCTAACCTACCATAACCATAAAACTAACCCTAATCCTAGCCCTAACCTGAGTCATAGCCTAAAACTACCCCTACCTGTAACCCTAAATTAACACTAAATCTAGCTCTAAACCTAACCCTACCCATAACCCTAAACCTACCCCTACCCCAAACATAACCATAGCACCAACCCTAATGCCATGAACTATGAGCAGATAGAGCCAGGACTTTCATTAAATGCACTGCAATGCCATGCACTGTGAGGTGACATGGCCTGGGTTCTCAGTAGTACCATGGCGATGCCATCTAGTGTGAGGAGACACATCTTGCACTCTCACTGGAACCACTGTCATGCCATTCTTCATCAGGAGACATGGCCTGGGCTCTCATTGGAAACACTGAGATGAGACAGGTCTCGGCCTGTCACTAGAATCATTGTGATGTCATGCACTATGAGGAGAGGAGACACAGCCTACTCTCTCACTTGAACTACTGTGATATGATTCAATGTGAGAAGACATGACCTGGGCTCACTTTTGAGTTACTGTGGTGCTGTCCACTGTCTGAAGACATGGAATGGGCTCTCACTAGAAGTTCTGTGATCCCATGCACTGGGAGAAGACTGGGTAGGGCCTGTCACTACAACCATGGTGATGCCATTCATTATGAGGAGTCATGGCCTCAGCTCTCACCTGAATCACTGTGATGCTATGCTCTGTGAGGAGCCACTGCCTGGGCTGTCATTAGAACCACACTGATGCCATGCACTGTGAGGAGACACAGCCTAGTCTCTCACTTGAACTACTGTGATGAAATTCAATGTGAGGAGACATGACCTGGGCTCTCACTAGAACCACTATGATCCTATGCACTGTGAAGAGACAGGGCCTCTCACTATAACCAATGTGATAGCAACTGCTATGAGGAGATAGGGCCTTCGCTCCAACTGGAACTATTGTGATGCCATCCACTGTGAGGAGACATGGCATGGGCTCTCACTAGAAACACTGTGGTCCCATTCACTGTGAAGAGTCAGGGGTGAACTGTAACTACAACCGTTGTGATTCCGTTTACTATAAGAAGACATGGCCTGGGCTCTCACTAGAACCACTGTGATGCCATACACTATGAGGAGACAGGGACTGGCCTGTCAGTAGAACCAATGTGATGACAACCATTATGAGGATACGTGGCCTGAGCTCTCAATATAGCCATTTTGATGTCATGCTCTCTTAGGAGGCTGCCTGGTTTCTCACTAGATCCACTGTCATGCCATCACTGTGAGGAGACACTGACTGGGATCTCACTAATAATACTGTGAAGCAATGCACTGTGAGGAAATAGGGCCTGGCCTCTCACTCAAACTACTGTGATGTCATCCACTTTGAGGAGATACAGCACGGGCTCTCACTGCAACCACTGTGGTGTCATCCACTGTGAGGAGACATGGCCTGGGTCCTCACTAGAACCACTGTCATGCCATTCACCGTGAGGAGACATGGACTAGGTTATCTCTAGTAGCACTGTGATGCAATGCACTGTGAGGATAGAGGGCTGGGACTGTCATTAGAACCACTGTGATGCCATCCACTGTGAGGAGACATGGCCTAGGCTCACAGTAGAACCGCTGTGATGCTATCCACTGTTAGGAGACAGCCTGAGCTCTCACTATTACCCCTGTGATGCCATCCACTGTGAAGAGGCAAGGACTGTGCTCTCTCTAGAACCACTCTGATGCCATCCACTGTGAGTAGACATAACCTTGGTTCTTCCTACAACCACTGTGAAACTATTCACTTTGAGGAGAAACAGCCTGGATCCTTACTACTACCTCTATGATACCATCCATTGTATGGACCACAATTTTGGCTCTCACTAGAACTACTGTGATGCCATGCACTGTGAGGAGACAGGGCTGGGCCTTTCACTAGAACCACTGTTATGCCTTGTACAGTGAGGAGACATGGCTTTGTCCCTCACTAGAAATACTGTGATGCCAATCACTGTGAGGAGACATGAATTCAGCTGTCATTACAATCAGTGTGATGCCATCCAATGTGAGAATACACAGCCTGGGTCTTTGGTAGAGCCACTGTAAAACTATCCACTGTGAGGAGACACAGACTGGGTCCTCACTTGTACCGCTGTAATACAATGTAGCATGAGCACACACATCTTTGGTTTCACTCGAACCACTGTCATGCCATCTATTGTGAGGAGATATGGCCTGGGCTTTCATAAGAGCACTGTTATGCCATGTACTTTGAGGAGATTGGGTCAAGCCTCTCACTGTAACCAATGTGGTAGCAAGTGCTATAAGGAGACAGAGCCTGGGTTTTAACTAGCTCCACTGCAATGTCATCCACTGTGAGGAGTTTGAACCTGGGCATACCCTAGATCCACTGTGGTGCCATGTACTGTGAGTAGCAAGGGCCATGCCTCTCATGAGAATCAAGGTAATGCCATCTGCTAGGAGGAGAAACAGCCTGTGCTGTCACTAGAATCACTGTGATGCCATCCACTCTGGAAGACATGGGCTGCACTCTCACAAGAACCACTATGATGCCATCCTTTGTGAGGAGACACGGCCTGGCATCCAACTAGATAAATCCATCTAATGTGAGGTTACATGTCCTGTGATGCTATTCACTGTGAGGAGGCACAGACTGAGCTCTCACTAGAACCACTGTGATGTCATGCACTGTGAGGAGACAGGGCTAGGCCTGTCACTAGAAGCCCTGTGATACTATTCACTGTGAGGATACCTGGCTTGGGCTGTCACTGGAGCCACTGTGATGCCATGCTCTGTGAGAAAAAAGGGCACACCCTTTCACTTGAGCCACTGTGATGCCATCCACTATGAAGAGTTATGGCCTAGACTCTAAATAGAGCCATTGTGATGTCATGCCCTCTCAGCAGACATCACCTGGGTCCTCACTATATCCACTATCATGCCAACACTGTGTGGAGACACTGACTGGGCTCTCACTAATACCACTGTGTTGCAATGCACTCTGAGGACACAGGGCCTGACCTCTCACTACAAACACTGTGATGTCATCAACTGTGGGGAGACATGGCCTAGAATCTCACTAGAATGACTGTGATGCCATACACTGTGAGGAGACATGGCCTGGGCTCTCACTAGATCCACTGTGATGCCATCAACTTTGAGGAGAATACAGCATGAGCTCTCACTGCAACTACTGTGATGTCATCCCCTGTGGGTAGACACGTTCTCACTAGAACCACTGTGCTGTGCTCTCACTAGAACTACTGTGATGTTATCAACTGTGAGGAAACACAGCCTGGTCTCTCACAAGAAACACTGTGATGCTATTCACTATGTGGAGATATGGCCTGGGCTCTCACTAGAACCACTATGGGGCCATATACTATGAGGTGACACAGCCTGGGTCCTCACTAGTACCATTGTGATGCAATGCTCTGTGAGGAGGCAGGGCATGGACTCTCACTAGAACCACTCTGATGTCATCCACTGTGAGGAGACATGGCCTGGACTCTCACTAGAAAAACTGTGATGCCATTCACTGTGAGGAGATAGGTGGGCATGTCACTAGAGCCATTGTGATGCAATGCATTATTAGGAGATATGGCCTGTGCTATTAATAGAACCAATGTGATACCATGCATTGTGCAGAGACATCACCTGGGTCCTCAGTAGACCCACTGTCATGCCGTCACTGTGAAGAGACACTGACTGGGCTCTCACTTATAATACTGTGATGCTATGCACTGCGAGGAGACAAGATCCACCTTCTCACTAGAACCACTGTCATGTCATCCACTGTGAGGAGATATGGCCTGGGCTCTCAATGGAGCCATTGTGATGCTATGCACTGTGAGGAGACATGGCCTGGGCTTTCACTGGAGCCACTGTGATGCCATGCACTGTGAGTAGAAAAGGCCATGCCTCTCATAAGAACCAATGTGTTGCCATCCTCTATGAGGAGACATGGCCTGTGCTCTCACTAGAACCCCTGTGATGACATCCACTATGAGGTTACATAGCCTGGGCTCACAGTTAGAACCAATGTGATGCAATTCACTGTTATGAAACATGGTTTAGGTTCTCACTATAACCACTGTGATGCCATTTACTGTTAGGAGACAGGGCTGGGACTTTCACTAGAACCACTGTGATGCCATGCACTGTGAGGAGGTACATCTTGGGCTCTTACTAGAACCACTGTAATGCCATCTATTGTAAGGAGACAGAGCCTAGGTCCTCCCTGGAACCAATGTGATGACATCCATTGTGAGGAGACATGGCCTGGGCATTTAGTAGAGCAACTTTGATGCCATGCACTCTGAGGAGACAGGGCCATGCCTCTCACTATAACCAAACCATTAGGTGACATGCCCAGGGCTATAACTAGAACCACTCTGAAATCATCCACTGTGAGGAGATATGGCCTGGGTTCTCACTGGACCTGGTGGTATGTGCCCCGACCAGCGGGGAGTTGAACGAGGAAGGGGGAAGTTAACCTGAATGGGAGAAGGCAAACAGACACAAGAAGGAGACCATGATAGGTGTTTGTCAAGGCCTCGAGGTTTATTCAGGCAGACATAACTTATATATAGAAGACAGAACTTTTTTGACAATGCTTATGTACCTAAGGTCAGTTTCACCAGGGTCATATGTCAATCCTTCTATCAGGCTCCCACTCCACCTAGGCTGTATACTAAACAATGCTTTAGGATCAGGAGCTTACTCTATCTAGGCTGTATACTAAACAATGCTTTAGGATCAGGAGCTTACTTTATCTATGCTGTATACTAAACAATGCTTTAGTATCAGGAGCTTACTCTATCTAGGCTGTATACTAAACAATGCTTTAGGATCAAGAGATTAGGAGATTAGTGATCACCCTAGCTCCCAAGGTCAAAGAGCAGCTGCAGATCACGAGATCTCCTTTGTATTAAGAGATAAGAGAACACCCTTAGTGCCCAAGGTCAAAGAGCAGCTGTGGCTCCTGACATCTCCCCCTTCTTTATTTATTAAAAGAAGCAACTGTGCCTGTCTTAGGTTGTCAGAGGCAGAAGAACATCCCTACCCGTCATTGGACAAATGTATTATCCTTTAATATGTGCCCTGTCTTAGGTTGGATGCCTCCTCCCCTGATCTTACCTGTCTCTGGCTACCAGCCAAATAAAATTCAGGGAGAATTAGTATAAGGTCTGAGGGAACGAAGGACGTGTTCTATAGTGCATACCTCAGAACTCTGCACGAACATTCACAATAGACTTTATTATATACTTGAAGAAAATAGGCATAAGAGAAGCAGAAGGCAAACTCCTACAGCTGCAAAGCTGCCTAACCAGGAACTTAGAGAGTCCTAACCAGGCAATACAGACTTAATTGCAGCAAGTAAATCATCAGCAGCCTTAGTGGCGTCAAAATCAAGATGACTGATCTGTATAGCTAGAATTTCTGAATGTAAATTAACCAAATCTAATGAAATGTTATCATGGTGCCAAATTCCTTCTAAGTGCATTTTGACTTTTACCCAATCTTCATAACTAGCATTGTAAGTTTTAGAGGTGATGCAGATCCATTGGTAATCTGCATGGCATTCCAATCAAGCTTTAATCTTCATACCTTGAATTTGCTCTCCTAAATAGGTCACTACATCAAACAAAGCATCTATTTTTTTCTTCTAACTTCTTATCTATGGCTACCTGAGTTCCTAAAGCAATAGAAACATTTCTAGCTATATTATTAACAAAGTGTGCAGTATGAACTTCTTGTGTAAGAGCAACAGCAGAAGTAATAATGGAAGCTAATAATATAATAAATGCAACAATCCCAGCAATAATTAAACCTACAACTCTTTTTTGTTTACTTAAACTATTTTTAACCTCCTCTAGAATTTGAATACCCTTGTCAGAATACCAAGGCTTTGAAAGATTAACAGGAATCATAACAAATGCAGGTTGTTTGACAATCATTACAGATTCAGAATTATGAGAAACACAATGGGACAGACTACAATTATCACAGGTAACATTAAACATTTCTTCAGACCCGTGATTCCAGGTAATATTTACATTTCCTAACATCAGGGCATAAGGTGTTGTAACTCAGGCCATAACAGTTACCTTTGGAAGATTATTTGAATTATTGCTGGCAGATGTAACCTTGATACCTCCCATAGCAGCAGCAATTTTCCACATGTAAGTTTGCTGATGTCCATTGTCTGACCACCACAATCCTGAGGACAGTCCAGTAGCCCAATCATTAACCCATACAGTTTTATTCTCTATAGAACCTGCTGATCCTGACCAATCCTTAACATATCTGGAAGATCCAGAAACATTATACCTGATAAATTTTTTTCCTACACATTTGCTTCAATGTATAGAGTTATTGAACCAAGGTGTATTTCCTTCACAGGGAATAAAGTCCTCAGGTGGACTATCCCCTGTAACTTGATTTCCATAGGAAAGCCAAATAGAAATTCTGCTTGTTGAGCCTGCTTTATCTTCTTCGTACCTTGTACTTGCTCTTGTACATGCTTTACAGTAATGTTTCTTTCCTTTAATTCAAAACATCCCGCTATGCTGGTCTTAGAAAAGCATAGTGGAGTGCCTAGACCATGCCCTGAATATGAACTCATAATTACTTGATGTAATTTTATATTTTAACTAGATGGCGTACTTAGCAACCGAGTGTTATTGACTAGAACTATGATTTCTTTTTTCTCCCAGGACACTGGATGTAATATAGGAGGGTCAGGAACATAGGTGCAGTAGAGGTCACTGTAAGCAAGATGTAGATGACTCCATATTATCAGGATCAGCAGAGTCCTCTTGTTTGATCTCGTGGCCTGCATACCAAACCAAATGTTCTGGCAACCATCTGGCTCCATTTTCTTTCTGTGAAAAAATACAAACAGATTCTCGTCCCCATATTAATACAGGACAGCATCTCAGAGCGCACCTTCACTCACAGTCCTTTAAGGACCTCCTCAGTGGGTGTATCAGTATTCACTGTGGCATCATGAACTCACCATCCAGTCTTTCTGGAGGACAGTACCTCACAGCGCACCTTCCCACAATGTGCACTAAGGGACTCCTCAGTGAATGTATCAGTGTTCACTGTGGGGTCATGGACGCACCAGCCAGTCTCTGTGGAGGGGCAGCACTTCAGAGCACACCTTCCCACACTGTGCACAAAAGGTCCTCCTTTGTGGGTGTATCGGCATTTACCGTGGCATCACGAGTGCACCATCCAGTCTATCTGAAGTGCAGTAACAGCGCACCTTCCCACACTGTACACTAAGGTCTTACCTAGTTGATGTATCAGTGTTCACTGTGGAGTATGAATGCACCAGGCAATCTCTGTGGATGGCACCACCTCAGAATGCAACTTCCCACACTGAGCACTAAGGGACTTTCTCAGTGTTCACCGTGGAGTCATGAATGCACCAGCCATTCTGTGTGTAGTGCAGAACCTCAGAGCATATGCCACACTGTGCACTTACAGCCTCCTCAGCGGGTATATTGGTGTTCACTGTGGCATCATGAAGGCACAAGCCAGTGTCTGTGGAGGGCAGCACCTCAGAGTGCACCTTCCCACCCTGTGCACTGAGGGACCTCCTCAGTGGGTGTATCAGGGTTCACTGCAGCATCATGAATGCACCAAACTCTCTCTCTTATGGCAGTAACTCAGAGCACACCTTGCCAAACTGTCCACTTAGGGCCATCCTCAGTGGGTTTATCAGTGTACACTGGCATCATGAACACACCAGGCTATCTCTGTGGAGGGCAGTACCTTAGACTGCAACTTCCCACACTTTTCACTAAGTTCCGACTCAGTGGGTGTATCAGTGTTCACTGTGGCATCATAAATGCACCAGCCAGTCTTGTGGATGGCACCACCTCAACGTTTGCCTTCCCACACTGAGCACTAAGGGTCCTTTTCAGTGTGTTTGTTGGTGTTCACTGTGGAGTTGTGAAAGCACCAGCCAGTCTGTGTGTAGTGCAGGACCTCAGAGCTCACTTCATACACTGTGGACTAAGGGCCTCCTCAATGAGTGTATTGATGTTTACTGTGGCATCATGAATGCACGAGCCAGTCTTTGTGGAGAGCAGCATTTCAGAGCTCACTTCCCACACTGCACTAGGGGTCTCCCCAGTGGGTGTATTTGTGTTCACTGTGGGGTCATGAACGCACCAGCCAGTCTGTGTTTAGGGACAACTCCTCAAGGAGCACATGCCCACATTTGCACTAAGGACATCCTCAGCTGGTGTATGGGTTTTTACTGTGGGGACATGAACTCACCAGCCAAGTCTGTGGGTGGAAGCACCTCAGAGCACACCTTGCCACACTGAGCACTAAGGGCCCCCATGAGTGGGTTTATCCATGTTCACCATGGCTCCTTTTAGACACTAGCCAGTCTAAGAGAAGGGCAGCACCTCAGAACACACCCTTCCTCACTGTGCACTAAGGAACTTCTCAGTGGTTGTATAAGTGTTCATTGTGGCATCATGACTCACCAGTAAGTCTAAGTGGAGAGCATCACCTCAGATTTCACCTTCCCACACTGTGCACTAAGGGCCTATTTAGTGGGTGTATCAGTACTCACTGTGGTGTCATGAATGCACCAAACAGTCTGTGTAGAGGGACAGCACCTCAAGGAGTAACTATCCACACTATGCACTCCTCATTGGGTGTATTGATTTTATTGTGGCGTCATGAAGCCACCAGCCAGTCTCAGTGGAGGACAGCAGCTCAGAGAGCACTTCGCACCTGTGCAGTAAGGGCCCTTGTCAGTGGGTGTATCGTTGTTCACTGTGTTGGCATGAACTCACCAGACAGTCTTTGTGGAAAGCAGCACCTCAGAGCCCACCTTCCCACACATTTTACTAATGTCCTCCTCAGTGGGTGTATTGGTGTTCATTGTGGCATCATGAACACACCAGCTGCTCTCTGTGGAGGGCAGCACCTCAGAGAGTGCCTTCCCACACTGAGGACTAAGGGCCATCTTCAGTGGTGTTGTCGGTGCACACTGTAGCGTCATAAACCCACCAGCCAGTCTGTGTAGGGCAGTACTTCACAGTGCACCTTCACACACTGCACTAAGGTCCGCCTCAGTGGTTGTATCTGTATTCACAGTGGCATCATGAACCCACCAAACAGTCTCTGTGGAGAGCAGCACCTCAGAACACACCTTCCCACACTGAGCACTAAGGTCCCTGCTCATTAGGTTTATTGGTGTTCACTGTGGCATCATAAAGACACCAGCCAGTCTCTGTGGAGGGCAGCACCTCAGAGTGCACCTTCCCACACTGTGCACTAAGTGCCTCCTCAGTGGATGTATCAGGGTTCACTGTGGCATCATGAATGCACCAGCCAGTCTCTGTGGATGGCATCACCTAAGAGCTCCCCATCCCAAACTGAACACTAAGGTCTCTTCTCAGTGGGTTTATAGGTTTTCATTTTGGCATCATGGAAGCACCAGCCATTCTCTGTGGAGAGCAGCACCTCAGAGTGCACTTTGCACTCTGTTCATTATGATTCTCCTCAGTGAGTGTATCGGTGTTCACTGTGGTGTGATGAAGACACCAGCCAGTCTTTGTGGAAAGCAGCACCTCTGAGAGCACCTTCCCACACTGAGTCCCTCCTTAGTGGTTGTATCGGTATGCATTGTGTCATAATGAAAGCACCAGCCAGTCTCTGTAGAGGGACATCACCTCACGGAGCACCTTCCCACACTGTGCACTAAGGGCCCTCTTTAGTGGGTGTTTTGGTGTTCACCGTGGCGCCATGACATCACCAGCAAGTCTAAGTGGAGGGCAGCACCTCACAACACACCTTGCCCACTGAGCACTAAAGGATCTTCTCAGTGGGTTTATCCGTGTTTACTGTGCCATCATGAAGGCACCAGCCTGTCTCTTTGGAGGGCAGCATCTCAGAGCGCACCGTCCCACACTCTGAACTATGGGCATCCTCAGTGATTGAATGGTACCCTTGTGGCGTCATGATCTCACCAGCTAGTCAGTTTGAAGGGACAGCACCTCACAGTGCACTTCCCACACTGTGCTCTAAGAGCCTTCTCAGTGGGTGTATCTGTGTTCACTGTGGCCTCATGAATGTACCAGCCAGTCTGTAGGGAGGGACATCAACTCAAGGAGCACGTTCCCTCACTGTGCACTAAGGGCCTCCTCAATGGGTTTATGGGTTTTTACTGTGGTGTCATGAACGCACCAGCCAGTCTCTGTGCAGTGTAGTACCTCAGAGTGCACATTCCCTTACTGTGCACTAAGGTCCTCCTCAGTGGTTATATCAGTGTACACAGTGGCATCAAGAATGCACCAGCAAGTCTCTGTGGAAGGCAGCACCTCAGAGCACAATTTCCCACACTGAGGACTAAGGGCCCTCCTCATTGGTTTTATTGGTGTGCACTATGGTGTTATGAACGCATCAGCCAGTCTCTGTGGAGGGCGCACCTCAGAGTGCACCTTCCCACACTGTGCACTCAGGGCCTCCTCAGTGGGTGTATCAGTACTCACTCTGGTGTCATGAACTCACCAGCCTGTTTGTGTGGAGGGACAGCACCTCAATGAGCACCTTCCTACACTGTGCACTAATGGCCCTTCTCAGTGGGTGTATTGGTTTCTACTGTGGTGTCATGAATGCACTACCAAGTCTCTGTGAAGGGCAGCATGTCAGAGGGCACCTCGGAAACTGCACTAGAGGCCTTCTCAGTGGGTGTATCAGTGTTCGCTGTTGTGTCATGAACGTCTCAGCCAGTTTCAGTGGAGGGCAGAACCTCAGAGTGCACCTTCCCACCCTGTGCACTACGACCCTCCTCAGTGGTTGTAACTGTATTCACAGTGGCATCATGAAAACACCAGCCAATCTAAGTGGAGGGCAGAATCTCAGAGTGCACCTTCCCACACTGTACACTAAGGGCTATCCTCAGTGGGTTTATCAGTGTTCACTGTGGAGTCATGAATGCACCAGCCTATCTCTGTGGAGGGCAGTACCTCAGACCACACTTCTACACACTATGCACTAAGGTCCTCTTCAGTGGCTGTATTGCTATTCCCTGTGCTGTCATGAATGCACCAGCCAGTCTCTGTGGAGGGTAGTACCTCAGAGTGCACCTTATCACACTGTGCACTGAGGTCCTACTCGGTGTGTGTATCCGTGTTCACTGTGGCATCATGAATGCACCAGCCAGTCTTTGTGGTTGGTACCACCTCACAGCACATCTGCCCACACTGAGAACCAAGGGCCCTTCTCAGTGTGTGTGTTTGTTTTTACTGTGGCCTCATGAACACACCACTCATTCTAAGTGGAGGGCAGCACCTCAGAGCACACTTTGCCACAGTGAGCACGAAGGGCCTACCTCCTTGGGTTTATTGGTGTTCACTGTGGTGGCACATAGGCACCAGCCAGTCTCTGTGTAGGGCAGCACTCCAGAGCGCATCTTCCCACCATGTGCACTAAGGCCCTCCTCTGTGGGTTTATTGGTGTTCACTGTGGCATCATAAAGGCACCATTCAGTGTCTTGGAGGGCAGCACCTCAGAGAGCACCTTCCCACACTGTGCACTATGGGCCTCCTCATTGGTTGTATATGTACTCTCTGTGGTGTCAGGAATGTACCAGCCAGTCAGTTTGGAGGGACAGCACCTCATAGTGCACTTCCTGCACTGTGCACTAAGGGTCTCTGTTGGGGCCATTGGTCTGGCCTTGAATCCATAGCATTGGGCTGTGTGGCAACAAGACTTTTGCACCTGCAAGTAAGCAAGATTGTGCATATTCAGGGTTACTGGCAAGAGCTGACCATTCCTTGAAACTTTATGTTTGTATTGCTGGGAACAGAATGTTTGTTTCTCTCCCAACCTTGGAATAATCTTTTGTACTGAGAAGTGGTCGAGATGCGTAACTCTGTAACAGAATGAGGTTGTTTTGAAAGAAAATTGTGTGAAGTTCATGGAATTTTTGTACATGGGCAAACTGTTTGCAAGAACATATTAAAAAAGACGGCTGAGAAATAAAAGGTGCTTCAGTCCTGGACTGGAGTCCTTGCTTTCATTCTTTTCTCCTGTCTTTCTTTAATCCTCACTCCCCATCAGGTGCAAACCATTTCAGCCAGCAGGTTCCGGCAGGTTTCCTCAGTGGGTGTATCTGTGTTCACTGTGGTATCAAGAACGGAAGAGCCATTCTCTGTGGAGGGCAGCACCTCAGAGTGCACCTTCCCACACTGAGGACTAAGGGCTCTCCTCATTGGTTTTATTGTTGTTCGCTGTGGCGTCATGAAGGCACTAACCAATCTCTGTGGAGGGCAGCACCTCAGAGGGCACCTTCCCACACTGTCCACTATGGTGCTCCTCTGTGGGTGTATAGGTAATCCCTGTGGCATCATGAACATGGCAGCCAGTCAGTGTGGAGGGGCCACACCTAAGAGCACACTTCCCACACTGTACACTAAGGGCCTCCTCAGTGGGGGTATCAGAGTTCACTGCGGTGCCATCCAGTCTCTGTGGAGGGCCATAGCATCAAGTAGCACGTTCCCACACTGTTCACTAAGGGCCTCTTCAGTGGGTGTTTGGGTTTTTACTGTGGTGTCAAGAACACACCCACCAGTGTCTGTGGAGGGCAGCACCTCAGAGCTCACCTTCAACACTGAGCACTAGAGGCCCTCCTTAGTGGGTGTATTGATTTTTACTGTGGAGTTATGAACGCACCATCCAGTCTAGGTTCATGGCAGCGCTTCAGAGTGCACTTTCCCACACTGTGCACCAAGGGCCTCCTCAGTGGGTGTATTGGTGTTCACAGTGGCATCATGAATGCACTAGCCAGCCTCTGTGGAGGGCAGTACCTCACAATGCATCTTCCCACACTGTGCACTATGGGTCTCCTCAGTGGCTGTACAGGTACTACCTGTGGCATCATAAATGCTCCAGCCAGTCAGTAAGAAATGACAGCACCTCACAGCACACTTCCTATATTGTGCACTAAGAGTCCCTTCAGTGGGTGTATCAGTCTCCCTGTGGCGTCATGAATAGACCAGCCATTCACATCAAGGTGCTCGTTCCCACATTGTGCACTAAGGGCACTCCTCAGTGTGTTTATTGGTGTTCACTGTGGTGTCATGAAGGCACCAGCCAGTGTAAGTGGAAGGCAGCACCTCAGAGTGCACCTCCCCACACTGTGCACTAAGGGCCTCCTCAGTAGGTGTATTGGTACTCACTCTTACATCATGTATGCACAAGCCAGACTCTGTGGAGGGACAGTACCTCAGAGTGCACCTTCCCACACTGCACAAAAGGCCACGTCTGTGGGTGTATCAGTGCTCACTGTGTGGTCATGAAGACACCATCTGGTCTCTGTGAAGGGCAGCACCTCAGAGATCACATTCCCACACTGAGGTATAAGGGCCCTCCTCAGTGGTTTCAGTGGTGTGCACTGTGGAGTCATGAACCAGCCAGTCTCTGTGGAGGGCAGTACCTCAGAGTGCACATTCTCACACTGTGCACTAAGGTCGTCCTCAGTGGTTGTGTCTGTGTTCACAGTGGCATCATGAATGGAAAAGCCAGTCTCTGTGGAGGGCAGAACCTCATAGCACATATTCCCACACTTAGCACTAAGGGCCCTGTTAATTGGGTTTATTGGTGTTCACTGTGGCGTCAAGAACGCACCAGCCAGTCTCTGTGTATGGGACCACCTCAGAGCACACCTTCCCTCACTGTGCACTAAGGTCCTCCTCAGTGGGTGTATCTGTGTTCACTGTGGCGTCAAGAACGCACCAGCCAGTCTCTGTGTATGGGACCACCTCAGAGCACACCTTCCCTCACTGTGCACTAAGGGCTTCCTCAGTGGCTGTATTGGTGTTGACTGTGTCATCATGAATGCACCATTCAGTCTGCCTTGACAGCAGCACCTCACAGCTCACCTTACTACACTGTGCACTAAGGTCCTCCTCAGTGGGTGCATGGGTGTTCACTGTGGAGTCATGAACCCACCAGCCAGTCTCTGTGGAGGGAAGCACCTCAGAGGGCACCTTCACACACTGAGCACTAAGGGCGCTTCTAGTGGCTTTATTGGTGTTCACTGTGGTGTCATGAACACACCAGGCAGTCTAAATGGAGGGCAGTACCTCACAGCCCAACTTCTTACACTGTGTGTGAACAGCATCCTCAGTGGGTGTATCAGTCTTCAAGGTGGTGTCATGAATGCACCAGCCAGTCTCTGTGGAAGGCAGCACCTCAGACTGCACTAAGGCATACTGTGCACTAAGGGCCTACTCAGTGGGTGTATCTGTGTCCACTGTGGCATTATGAATGCACCAGCCAGTGTCTGTGGAGGGACATGACCTCAAGGAGCAAGTTCCCACACTGTGCACTAAGGGCCCCTCTATGGTTGTATCTGTATTCACAGTGGCATCATGATTGCACCAGCCAGTCACTGTGGAAGGTAGCATCTCAGAGCACACCTTGCCACACTGAGCACAAAGGGCCCTGCTCATTCTGGTTATTGTTGTTCACTGTGGCGTCATGAAGGCACCTGCCAGTCTCTGTGGAGGGCAGCACCTCAGAGGGCACCTTCCCACACTGTGCACTAATGTCCTCCTCATTTGTTGTATCTGTGTTCACAATGGCATAATGAATGCAACAACCAGTCTCTATGGAGAACATCAAAGCAGGGCACACATTCCCACACACAGCACTAAAGGCCCTCCTCAGTGCGTGCATAGGTACTCCCTGTGGCGTCATGAACACACCAGCGAGTCAGTTTGGAGGGACAGCACCTCAGAGCGCACATCCCACAGTTTTCACTAAGGGCCTCCTCAGTGGGTGTATCGGTGTTCACTGTGGCCTCATGAAAGCACCAGCCAGTCTGTGTGGAGGAACAGGACCACAAGGAGCACCTTCCCACACTGTGCACTGAGAGCCCTCCTCTTTCTGTGTATTGACTTTACTGTGGCATCATGACCCCACCAGCCAGTCTCTGTGGATTGCAGCACCTCACAGCACACATGCCCACACTGTGCACAAAGGGTCCTCCTCAGTGGGTGTATCAGCGTTTACTGTGACATCACGAATGCACCATGCAGTCTATCTGAAGTGCAGTAACTCACAGTGCACCTTCCCACACTGTGAACTAAGGTCCTACCCAGTTGGTGTATCAGTGTTCACTGTGGGGTATGATGCACCAGGCAATCTCTGTGGATGGCACCACCTCAGAACGCAACTTCCCACATTGAGCACTAAGGGACCTTCTGGGTGAGAGTATTGGTGTTCACTGTGGAGTCATGAATGCACCAGCCAGTCTGTGTGTAGTGCAGAACCTCAGAGCACATTCCACACTGTGCACATACAACCTCCTCAGCGGGTGTATCAGTGTTTACTGTGTTGCTGTGAAGGCAGCAGCCAGTTTCTGTGGAGAGCAGCATCTCAGAGCGAACCTTCCCACATGGTGCAGTAAGGGCCTCCTCAGTGGGTGTATCTGTTTTTGTTGTGGCATAATGGACGCAACAGCCAGTCTCTGTGGAAGGCAGCACCTCATAGCGTACTTCGCACAGTTCACAAAGGGCCCTGGTCAATGCGTGTATTGGTGTTCACTGTGGCAACATGCATGCACCAGCCAGTCTGTGGAATGCAGCACTTCAGAGTGCACTTTCAAACACTGTTCACTAACGTCATCCTCTGTGGGCGTATGGGTGTTCACTGTGTCGTCATGATCTCACCAGCCAGTCTCTATGGAGGGCAGCACCTCAGAGGGCACCTTCCCACACTATGCACCACTGGCCCTCCTCAGTGGATGTATTGGTTTCTACTGTGGCGTCATGAATGCACACACATTGTACGTGGACAGCAGCATCTCAGAGCACACCTTCCCATACTGAGCACTAAGAGCACTCCTCAGTGGGTTTATTGGTGTTCACTGTGGCATCATGAAGGCACCAGCCAATATCTGTGGAGGGCAGCACCTCATATCACACCGTCCCAACCTGTGCAGTAAGACCCTCCTCAGTGGTTGTATCTGTGTTCAAAGTGGCATCATGAATGCACCAGCCACTCTTTCTGGAGGGCAGCACCTCAGAGTGCAGCTTCCCACACTGTCCACTAAGGGCACTCCTCAGTGGGTTTATCGGTGTACACTGTGGCATCATGAAAGTATAAGCCTATTTCTGTGGAGGGCACTACCTCAGACTGCAACTCCCAACTGTGTACTAAGTTCAGACTCAGTGGGTGTATAAGTGTTCACTGTGGCGTCATGAATGCACCAGCCATATTGTGTATGGCACCACCTCAAAGTTTACCTTCCCACACTGAGCACTACCAGCCCTTTTCAGTGTGTTTACTGGTGTTCACTGTGGAGTTGTGAAAGCACCAGCCAGTCTGTGTGTAGTGCAGCACCTCAGAGTGCACTTCACACACTGTGGACTAAGAGCCTCCTCAGTGAGTGTATTGGTGTTCACTGTGGCATCATGAATGCACGAGCCAGTCTCTGTGGAGGAAAGAACCTCAGAGCACACCTTCCCACACTGTGCACTAGGGGCATATTTAGTGGGTGTATCAGTACTCACTGTGGTGTAATGAACGCACCAACCAGACTGTGTGGAGGGACAGCACCTCAAGGAGTACCTTTCCACACTGTGCACTAAGGGCCCTCCTCATTGGGTGCATTGATTTTACTGTGGTGTCATGAACCCACCAGCCAGTCTCACTGTGCACCTTCTCACACTGTCCTCTATGGTCCACCTCAGTGGGGTATCAGTCTTCACTGTGGCATCATGAACCCACCAACCTGTCTTTGTGGAGGGAAGCACCTCAGAGTGCACCCTACCACAGTGAGCACTAAGGGTCCTCCTTAGTGGGTTTATCAGTGTTCACTTGGTGTCATGAACTCACCAGCCAGTCTAAGTGGAGGGCAGCACCTCAGAGTGCACACTGTGCACTAAGGGCCCTTCTCAGTGAGTGTGTTGGTGTTCACTGAGGAATCATGAATGCACCATCCAGTCTCTCTGAAGGGCAGTAACTCACAGTGCACCTTCCCACCGGTTCACTAAGGGGCCTCTTCAGTGGTTTTATCAGTATTCACTGTGGCATCATGAATGCACCGGCCTATCTATGTGGAGGGCATTATCTCAGACTGTACCTTCCCAAAATCTAAGGCTCACTGCCATGGGTGTATCTGTGTTTCCTGTGCCATCATGAATGCACAAGCCAGTCTCTGTGGAGAGTAGTACCTCAGAGTGAACCTTCCCATGCTTTGCACCAAGGGCCTCCTCAGTGGGTGTATCAGCTATTTTTGTGGCAACATGAAGGTACCAACCAGTCTCGGTGGAGGACAGCAGCTCAGAGAACACTTCACACCCTGTGCAGTAAGGGCCCTTGTCAGTGGGTGTATCATTGTTCACTGTGTTGTCATGAACTCACCAGACAGTCTTTGTGGAAAGCAGCACCTCAGAGTGCTCCTTCCCACACTTTTCACTAATGTCCTCATCAGTGGGTGTATCGGTGTTCACTGTGGCATCATGAAAACACTAGCCAGTCTCTGTGGAGGGCAGCACCTCAGTGAGTGCCTTCTCACACTGAGGACTACGGGCCATCTTCAGTGGTGTTATCAGTGCACACTGTAGCGTCATGAATGCACCAGCCAGTCTCTGTGTAGGGCAGTACTCGCAGTGCACCTTCACACACTATGCACTAAGGTTCACCTCAGTGGTTGTATCTGTATTCACAGTCCTATCATGAACCCACAAGACAGTCTCTGTGGAGAGCAGCACCTCAGAGCACACCTTCCAACACGGTGCACATAGAGCCTCCACAGTGTGCGTATAGGTACTCCCTGTGGCGTCATGAATGCATCAGCCAGTTGGTGTGGAGGGACAGCAACTCAGAGCACACTTGTCATATTATACACTAAGGGCCTCCTCTGTGCGTGTATCTGTGTTCACTGTGATGTCATAAATGCACCAGCCAATCTGTGTGGAGGGACCTCACCTCAAGGAGCATGTTCCCACATTTTGCACTAAGGGTGTCCTCAGTGGGTATATGGATTTTTAGTTGGTGACATGAATTTACCAGCCAGTGTCTGTGGAGGGCAACACCTCAGAGCACACCTACCGCACCGAGCACTAAGGGCCCCCTCAGTGGGTTTATCCAAGTTCACTGTAGTGTCATGAAGACACTAACCAGTCTAAGTGGAGTGCATCACCTCAGAGTGAACTTCCCTTCACTGTGCAATAAGGATGTTCTCAGTGGTGTATCAGTGTTCCCTGTGGCAGCATGAACTCACCAGGAAGTCTAAGTGGAGAGCAGCACCTCAGAGCACACCTCCCCACACTGTGGGCTAAGGGTCTTCCTCAGTGTTGAGTGTATCGGTGTCCACTGTGTCATCACGAATGCACCATCCAGTTTCTCTGGACAGCAGTACCTCAGACCACACTTCCCACACTGTGCAGTAAGGTCCTCCTCAGTAGGTGTCCGGTGTTCACTGTGGAGCCATGAGCTCACCAGATAGTCTTTGTGGAGGGCAGAACCTCAGCGTGCACCTTCCCACACCGTGCCCAACTGGCCCTCTTCCGTGAGTGTATTGTTTCTACTGTGCTGTCAGGAATGCATCACCCAGTCTAAGTGGAGGACAACACCTCAGAGTGCACCTTCCCATACTGTGTACTAAGGGCCTCCTCCGTGGGTGTATTGATGTTCACTGTGGTGTTATGAAGTCACGAGCCAGTCTCTGTGGAGGGCAGCACCTCAGAGAGCACCTTATCTCCATGTGCACTAAGTGCCTCCTTAGTGTGTTCACAGTGGCATCATGATTGCACCAGCCAGACTCTGTGGAGGGACAGCACCTGAGAGCACACCTTCCCTCATTGAGCACTAAGGTACCTGCTCAATGAATTTGTTGATGCTCACTGTGGCATCATGAAGACAAAAGCCCATCTCTGTGGAGGGCAGCACCTCAGAGTGCACCTTCCCACACTGTGCACTGAGGTCCTACTCAGTGGTGGTATATGTGTTCACAGTGGCATCATGAACACACCGGCCAGTCTCTGTGGAGGCCAAGACCTCAGAGCAAACCTTTCCACACCGTGCAATAAGTGCCTCCTCAGCGGGTGTATTGGTGTTTACTGTGTTGTCATGAAGGCACCAGCCAGTCTCTGTGGAGAGCAGCATCTCAGAGTGAACCTTCCCACATGGTGCATTAAGGGCCTCCTTAGTGGGTGTATCAGTTTTTCTTGTGGCATAATGAATGCAACAGCCAGTCTCTGTGGAGGGCAGCACCTCACAACACACCTTAACACACTGTGCACTAAGGGCACTCCTCAATGGGTACATCTGTGATCATTTGGTTTTATGAATGCACCAGCCAGCCTCTGTGGAGGACAATACCTCAGAGTGCGCTTCACACACAGTGCACAAAGGGCCCTGGTCGATGGGCTTATTGGTGTTCACTGTGGCGACATTCATGCACCATCCAATCTCTGTGGAAAGCAACACCTCAGAGTGCACCTTCAAACACTGCTCACTAACGTCATCCTCTGTGGGTGTATGGGTGTTCACTGTGTCGTCATGAATGCACCAGGGAAACTCTGTGGAGGGCAGCACCTCAGAGCACACCTTCAACTCTGAGCACTAAGGGCCCTCTTCCGTGGGTTTATTGATGTTCACTGTGGTGTCATGATCTCACCAGCCAGTCTCCGTGGAGGGCAGCTGCTCATTGGGCTTATTGGTGTTCACTGTGGCATCATGAAGGCACCAGCCAGTCTCTGTGGAGGGCAGCACCTCAGAGCACACCTTCCCACACTGTGTACTAAGGGCCTCCTCACTGGGTGTATTGGTGTTCACTGTGGCGTCATGAATGCACTAGTTATTCTGTGTTTAGGGACATCTCCTCAAGGAGCACATTCCCACATTTTGACCTAATGGCCTCCTCTGTGAGTGTATGGTTTTTAATGTGGGAACATGATCACACCAGCAGGTGTTTGTGGAGGGCAGCACCTCAGAGTATGCCTTGCCACATTGAGCACTAAGGGCCCTCCTAAGTGGGTTTATCGATGTTCACTGTGGTGCTATAAAGACACCAGCCAATCTAAGTGGAGAGCATCACCTTAGAGTGAACCTTCCCTCACTACGCACTAAGAAACTCCTCCGTGGTTGTACCTGTGTTCACTGTGGCATCATGCACTCACCAGTCAGTCCAAGTGGAGAGAAACACCTCAGAGTGCACCTCCCCACACTGGGCACTAAGGGCCCTGCTCAGTGGGTGTATCAGTGTTCACTGAATCATCATGAAAGCACCATCAGTCTCTCTAGATGGCAGTACCTCACAGCACACCTTCCCACCATGTGCACTAAGGTCCTCCTCAGTGGGAGTACTGATGTTCACTGTTGAGTCATGAGCGCACCAGCCAGTCTCTGTGCAGGGCAGAACCTCAGAGCACACCTTCTCACACTAAGCACTAAGGGCCCTTTTCAGTGGGTTTATCAGTGTTCACTGTGGCATCATGAACTCAACAGCCAGTCTCCGTGGAGGGCAGAACTTCAGCACACACCTTCCTACACTGTGCACTAAGGGCTGTTTAGTGGGTGTATTAGTATTCACTGTGGTGTCATGAATCCACTAACCAGACTGTGTGGAGGGACAGCACCTCAAGGAGCACCTTCCCACACTGCATTAAGGTCCCTCCTCATTGGGTGTATTGTTTTTACTGTGGCGTCATTAACCCACCATCTCATTTCTCTGGAGGGCAGTACCTTCCCACACTGTCCACTAAGGTCCACCTCAGTGGGTGTGTAACTCTTCACTGTGGCATTATGAATCCACAAGCGAGTCTCTGTGGAGGTAAGAACCTCCGATCACACCCTACCACAGTGAGTACTAAGGGTCCTCCTCAGTTTGTTTATTTGTGTTCATGTGGTGTCATGAACTCACCAGCCAGTCTAAATGGAGGACAGCAACTCAGAGAGCATTATTCCCACACTGTGTACTAAGAGCCCTCCTCAGTGAGTATATAGGTGTTCACTGAGGCATCATGAAGGCACCATCCAGTCTCTCTGCTATGGGAGTATTCAAGCAGGCTGAGTGGAATAAAATATAGGTAGATTCTAAAATTTAACTAAACACTGTACACATTCAATCAAAAATAGCCCCAAGTATGTATGCAAGAGTAGTTATTATAATGACCAGATCCTCTATCAACAAAGAGGTTAAGATGTCTGGTCTATTGGGGGATCCAAGTCAGCTTGCGACCAAATGAGACCCTTCCCTGGTGCAATCCCAGTTACCTTGGATGATTTTGGTCTCAGTCAAGTTACTGCCTGGGTCGTCGGGCTGCTGTTCTGATTTCTGGAGCTGGGCACTGGCTTTTCCTGTGGGGCAAACTGAGCCTGGCAAGTGTGGCCCTGCAGATCAGCACCCCTGCTGCTGGAACTGCTGCTGCTAAAGCTGCCGCTGCTGAGTCTGTAGCCACTGTTGCTGAAGCTGCTGCTGCTGTGCCCAACGCTGCTGCTGCCTCTGCTGCTGCTGTAGCTGCCACTGCTGGAGCCACTGCTGCTGCTGAAGCTGCTCCTGCTGGGTCCACTGCTGCTGCCACCACTGAAGCTGCTGCTGCAGGATCTGCCACTGCTGCCGCTCCTGGATCTGCTACTGCTGGGGCCGCTGTTACCGGTGCCGGAGCCACTGATGTTGCTGCCGAACTCTGCTCCCGCTTGGGTCCCGCTGTTGGCTCAAGTTGGCGTGGCCAGGTCCCGGAACTGCTACTCTGTTCGCTGGAGCTGGGCTCAGGCGGTGGGGGAGGGGAGGGATCTGCAGCTGCTCTGGTTGTCTTGCTGTTCCACATGTGCTTCTACCTCGTGGTCTGCTCCTCCGTTGCTCACTGCCGCTCTCCCTTCATGTTTCCTGAGTTGCGGAGAGCGCGGTGTGAAGGAAAGCTCCCGCACCTGGCTTTTCCTGCGGCTGGAGCCAAGTCTGGCCGCTCTCTGTTGGGCTGCCACCGCCGTGGTTGGCGGAGCTGCCGGAGCCACTTTTCCCGCCTGTGTGGGCTCTGGATGCTCTGGATCTCTCCTACTTCTCCGCTGCTGCTTCAATTTCCTATACACCTCACTTTTTAGTAAAAGTGTGTATTTTATTGAGATTTTTTGGGTCTTTCCCCCCCCAGGCTGCTTTGGCGTGGTGCCTACGCCGCCATCTTAACCGGAAGTCCCATGTGTCCTAACAGTGGATGGCAGCACAGTGATTCCGGTGACAGGTCCAGCCCTCTCTCCACAAAGTGCATGGCATCCAGTGGCTCTAGTGATAGGTCTGGCCCTGTCTCCTCAGTGCATGGGGTAACAGTGGTTCTTTTGAGAGCCATGGCCATGTATCCTCACGGTGAGTGACATCACAGTGATTCTAGTGACAGCACTGTCATGTATCCTCACAGTTGCTGGCATCACAGTGGCTCTAGTAAGACCCCAGGCCATGTTTCCTCACAGTGAATGGGATCACAGTGGTTCTAATGAGAGCCCGGGTTGTGTCTCCTCACAGTGCATGGCATCACAGTGGTTCTAGGGAGAGCCTGGGTTGTGTTTTTCCTCACTGTGAATGGCTTCACAGTGGTTCTAGTGACAGTCTTGCCATGTCTCGACCTTGTTGGTGGCATCACAGTGGCTCTAAGAGAGGCCAGGATGTGTATTTTCACAGTTAATTGCATCAGAGATGTAGTGACTGGCCCATCCATGTCTCCTCATTGTGCATGGGATCTCAGTGGTTCTAGTTGGAGGGCAGGCCCTGTCTCCTTATAGTTGTTGCTATCACATTGTTTATAGTTAGTGGACTACCCCTGTTTTCTCAGAGTACATGGCATCACAGACACTCGTGTGAAGGCCCACGCCATGTCTCCATAAAATTGATGACACACACTGGTTCTAGTAATGAGTCTCCTCACACTAGATCTCATGACAGTGGTACTGCTGAGAACCCAGGCTGTGTTTCCTCACAGTGGATGACATCACAGTGCTTGCATTGGGTGCCGAAACTGTATCTCCTCAAAGTGGATTTCATCACAGTGATTCTATTGAGATCCCAGACCATGTCTCCTCTAGTGAATGGCATCACACTTGTTTTAGTGAGGCCCTGTCTCCTCACAGGGAATGGCATCACAGTGGTTCTAGTGAAATCCCTGTCCATGAGTCCTCACAGTGAATGGCATGATAGTGCAATGAGGGAGGACATAGGCCATGTCTCCTCACAGTGCATAACATTACAATGGCTCTTTTGAGAGCCCAGCCTGGGTCTCCTCATAGTAAATAACATTACAGTGGTTCTAGTTACAAGCCTAGCCCTGTCTTCTCACAGGGCATGGTGTCTCAGTGGCTCTAGTGAATACCCAGGCCATGTCTCCTCACAATGGATGTCATAACAGTGGTTCTATGGAAGACCCAGTCTCTGTCTCCTCACAACACGTGGCATCACAGTTTTTCTAGTAAAAGTACAAGATGAGTCTCTTCACAGTAGATGGCACCACAGTGGTTCTAATGACAGTCCTGGCTCTGTCTCCTCACAGTGCATTGCATCAAAGTGGAACTATATAACCCAGTGCATATCTCCTCATAGGGAATGGGATGACTATGGTGCTACTGAAGTCTGAGGCCATGCCTGCTCACAGTGGATGACATCAGAGTAATTGCAGTGAGAGCCTGGGCTGTGTCTCCTCAAAGTGGAAAGCATCACAGTTGTTCTAGTGACAGCCTTACCATGTCTCCTCACTGTGAATGGCATCACAGTGGCTCTAGTGGGAATCCAGGTCATGTTTCCTCACAGTGAATGGCATGACAGTGCTTATAGTGAGAGGCCCGGCCCTGTCTCTTCAGAGTACATGGCATCATAGCGGCTATCGTGAATGCTGAGGCCATGTGTCCTCACAAGTGTTGGCATCACAGTGGCTCTGGTGAAAGCCCAATATGTGACTCCTCACACTAGATCGCCTCACAGTGGTACTAGTGAGGACCCAGTCTGTGTCTCCTCACAGTGGTCATAGGGGAGGACTCAGGCTGTGTCTCCTCACATTGCATGGTATAACACTGGCTCTAGTGAGCGTCCAGGCCATGTCTCCTCACACCTAATGGCATAACACTGTTTCTAATGAAAGATGAGGCCTTGTCTCCTCACATTGCATGACATCCTAGTGGTTCTAGTGAGAGCCCAAGATGCTCTCGGTACAATGAATTGCATCACAGTGGTAATAGTGAGGACCCAGTCTCTTTGCCCTCAAAGTGGATAGTTTCACAGCTGTTCTAGGGAGAAACAAGTTTATGTCTACTCACTGAGGGTGGCATTAGAGAGGTTCTAGTTAGAGCTCAGGCCATGTCACCTCACAGTGGATGGCATCACAATGGTAATAGTGAGAGCCCAAGCCATGTCTCCTAACAGTGGATACCATCACAGTGGTTCTACCGTGAGCCTAGGCCATGTCTCTCCACAGTGGATGGCATCACAGTGGTTCTATTGACAGGTCCGGCCCTGTCCCCTCACAGTACATTGAATCACAGTTCATGACTCCTCACAGTGAATGGCATAAGAGTGGTCCTAGTGAGGACTTAGGCTCTGTCTCCTCATAGTGCATGACATCACAGTGTTTTCAGTGAGAGCCAAGTCTGTATCTCCTCAAAGTGATCACATCATGTTTGTTCTAGTTGGGAACCCAGGCCATGTTCCCTAACAGTGAATGGCATCATACTAGAGACTAGGCTGTGTCTCCTCACAGTTGATGACATAACTGTAGATCTAGTTAGGGGTATGTCCCTGCCTCCTCACAGTGCTTCACAGTGGTATTAGGAGTGCCTAGTCAGTGACTCCTCACAGTGATGACATGACAGTGGGTCTAGTGAAAACCCAGGTGCTGTTTCCTCAGAGTGCATGACATCACAGTGGTTCTGGTGACATACCCAGGCCTTTCTCCTCAAGTGCATGGCATCAAAGTGGTTCATTTGAGAGCCCAATCCATGTCTCCTCACTTTGGATGACATCAAATGGCTCTAGTGAGAATTCAGGTTTGTCTCCTCACAGTGAATGGCCTCATGATAGTTCTAGTGTCAGGCCTGGCCTTCCTCCTCAGAGTGCATAACATCAGAGTGGTTCTAGTGAAAGCTCAGACCAGGTGTCCTCATAGTAAATGGAATCACGGTGGTTGTAGTGACAGGCATGCCACTGTCTCTTCACAGTGCATGGGATCACACTGCTTCTAGTGAGAGTCCAGGTTGGGTCTCCTCACAGTGGATGGTATGACAGTGGCTCCGGTGTGAGCCCTGTGTGTGTCTCCTCACAGTTAATGGCATCACAGTGGTTCTAGTTGGAATCCAGGCCCTGTCTACTCAGCAGTGGCTACAACATTGGTTATAGTGAGAGGTTCGGCCCTGTCTCCTCAGAGTACATGGTATCACAGTGGCTCTCCTGAATGCCTATGCCATGTCTCCACAAACTTGATGGCACTACAGCGATTCTAGTGAGAAAACAAGATGTGTCTCCTCACTAGATCTCATGACAGTGGTACTACTGAGAACCCAGCCTGTGATTCCTCACAGTGGATGACATCACAGTGGTTAACTGGGTGCCTAAACTGTATCTCCTCAAAGTTGATTTCCTCACAGTGATTCAAGTGAGAATCCAGGCAATGCCTCCTCACATGAATGGCATAGCTGTTGTTTTAGTGAGAGACTAGGCTGTGTCTCCTCACAGTTGATGCTATCCTTACAGGACATGGCATCACAGTGGTTCTAGTGACAGCCCTGTCATGATTCCTCGCAGTGAATGGCATGGCAGTGGATCGAGGGCAGACCCAAGCCATGTCTCCTCACAGTACATAGCATATCATGGCTCTATTAAGATTCCAGAATGGGCTGAAGAGATGGCTTAGCGGTTAAGCGCTTGCCTGTGAAGCCTAAGGACCCCGGTTCGAGGCTCAGTTCCCCAGGCCCCACGTTAGCCAGATGCACAAGGGGGCGCACGCGTCTGGAGTTCGTTTGCAGAGGCTGGAAGCCCTGGCGCGCCCATTCTCTCTCTCTCCCTCTGTCTGTCTTCTCTCGGTGTCTGTCGCTCTCAAATAAATAAATTTAAAAAAAAAAAAGATTCCAGAATGGGTTTTCTCACAGTGAATAACAATACAGTGGTTCTAGTGAGTGCCCAGGTCACGTCTCCTCACAGTGCGTGGCATCACAGTGGCTCTAATGAATACCTAGGCCATGTCTTCTCACAGTGACTGTCATAAGTGTGGTTCTAGAGAAGACCCAGGCTCTGTGTCCTCACAACAGGTGGCATCACAGTTGTTCTAGTGAAAGTACAAGATGTGTCTCCTCATAGTGGATGGCATCACAGTGGTTCTACTGAAAGGCCTGGCTCTGTCTCCTCACAGTGTATAGCATCAAAATAGTACTACAGATAACCCAGTACATGTCTTCTCATAAGGAATGGGATGACAGAGGTGCTACTGAAGTCTGAGACAATGTCTCTTCACAGTAGATGACATCACATTGGTTTCAATGAGAGCCCAGGCTGTGTTTCCTCAAAGATGAAAGCATCACAGTGGTTCAAGTAAGATACATGGCTGTGTATCCTCACAGTGAATGGCATCACAATTGTTCTAGTGACAGGCTTGGCCCAATCTCCTCACAATGGATGGCATCACATTGGTTGTAGTGACAGGCCCTGCCCTGTCACCTCACAGTGCATGGCATCACTGTGGTTCTTTTGAGAGCCCATTCCATTTCTCTTCACAGTGGATGGCATCATAGTGATTGTAGTGACAGGCCTGGTCTTGTCTCCTCACAGTGGATGGCATCACAGTGGTTGTAGTAATAGGCCCAGCCTTGTCTCCTCACACTGCATGGGATCACAGTGGTTCTGTTGAGCCCAAGCTGTCTCTCCTCACAGTGTATGGCATCATAATGGATCTTGTGGAACCCCAGGCTGTCACCTCACAGTGAATGGCATGACCATGGCTATAGTAAAAGCTCTGACCCTGTCACCTCAGAATACATGGCATCACAGTGGCTCTCCTGAAGGCCAAGGCCATGTCTCCACACAATGATGGCATCACAGTGGCTCATTTAAAGGCCAAAGATGTGTCTCTTCACACTAGATCGCATCACAGTGGTACTAGTGAGGACCAAGGCTGTGTCTCCTCACAGTGCCTCGCATCACAATGGTTCAGGTGAGAGTCCAAGCCATGTCTCCTCACAGTTAATGGAATAATAGATTTCTAGTGAAGGACCAGGTATTGTCTCCTTACAGTGCCTGGCATCCTAATGATTTAGTGAGAGCCAAAGATGTACTCCGTACAGTGGATGGCATCACAGTGGTAATAGAGAGGACCCAGTCTGTTTGCCCTCAAAGAGGATAGTTTCACAGCTGTTCTAGGGAGAAGCGTGTTTATGTGTACTCACTGTGTGTGGCATTAGAGTGATTCTAGTGAGAGCCCAGATCATGTCACCTCATAGTTAATGGCATGACAGTGGTAATATTGAGAACTTAGGCCATGTCTTCTAACTGCAGATACCATCACAATGATTCTACTGTGAGCCTAGGCCATCTCTCCTCACAGTGGATGGCATCACAGTGGTTCTACTGACAGGCCTGGCCCTATTTTTTCACAGTGCATTGCATCACATTGATACTACAAATTACCCAACCCATGTCTCCACACAGTGAATGGCATGACAGTCATTCTAGTGAGGACCTACGCCATGTCTCCTCACAGTGGATGACATCACAGTGATTGTAATGAGAGTCAGGGCAGTGTTGCCTCAAAGTGGATCACATCACAGTGGTTCTAGTGAGAACCCAGGCAGTGCTTCCTCATAGTGAATGGCTTCACAGTAGTTAAAGTCAGAGAATAGGCCATGTCTCCTCAGAGTGGATGACATCACAGTAGTTGTTAGTGAGAGGCTACACCCTGTCTCCTCACAGTTCATTGCTTCACAGTGGTATTTGTGAGAGCCCAGTCAAAATCTCCTTATAGTGAGGGCATCATAGTGGATCTAGTGAGTTCCTAGACAATGTCTCTTCAGAATGCATGCCATCACAATGCCTACATTGAGCATGAAGGCCTTGTGTCTTCACAGTGGGTGGTATCACAATGGTTCTAGTGACAGGCCCTGCCCTGTCACCTCACAGTGCAAGGCATCACTGTGGTTCTGGTGATAGTGTAGGCTGTGTCTCCTCACAGTACATGGCATCACAGTGGTTCTTTTGAGAGCCCAATCCATGTCTCCTCAAAGTGGATGGCATCACAGTGGCTCTAGTGAGAGGCCAGGGTGTGTCTCCTCACAGTGAATAGCATCATGGTGGTTCTCAAAAGAGACCCGGCCCTGTAACCTTATAGTGTATGGCATCACTGTGGTTCTAGTGAGAGCCCAGGCCATGTCTCCTCATAGTAAATGGAATCACAGTGGTTGTACTGACAGGCCCAAACCTAACATCTCACAGTGTATGGGATCACAGTGGTTCTAGTTGGAGTGCAGGCCCTATCTCCTCATAGCAGTTGCTATCACATTGGTTATAGTGAGAGGCCCAGCCCTGTCTCCTTAGAGTACATGGCATCGCAGTAGCTCTTGTGAATGCCCAGGCCATGTCTCCTCAAAATCGATGGCATCACAGTGGTTCTAGTGAGAGCCAAAATGTGTCTCCTCACACTAGATCTCATCACAGTGGTACTACTGAGAACCCAGGCTGTGTCTCCTCACAGTGTAAAGTTTTACAGTGGTTCTAGGAAGGACAAGGTCTGTGCCTTCTCACAGTGTGTGGCATCACAGTGGTTCTAGTGAGAGCCCAGGTCATGTCTTTGAACATTGCATGACATCAAACTGGTTGCCTGCGGTGTGTGAAATGTATCTCCTCTAAGTGGATGGCATCACAGTAATTCTAGTGAGAAGCCAGGACATATCTCCTCTCAATGAATGGCATCACAGTTGTTTTCGTGAGAGACTAGGTTGTGTTTCCTCACAGTGGATGCTGTCACATTGGTTATAGAGAGAGGCTGGGCCCTGTCTCCACACAGTGCATGGCATCACAGTGGTTCTAGTGAGAGCCCAGTCCATGCCTCCTCACAGTGAATGACATGACATTAGATCTAGTGAGGACCCAGTCCATGTCTCCTCACAGATCATGGCATAACAATGGCTCTATTGAGAACCCAGGCTGTGTCTCCCCACAGTGGATAGCATCACAGTGCATTTAGTGAAAGGCCTGGCTCTGCCTCCTTACAGTGCATGGCATTACAGTGTTCCTATTGATAGACCAGAGTGGGTCTAAGCACAGTAAATGGCATTAGAGTGGTTCTAGTGAGTGCCAGGACAAGTCTCTACACAAGGCAGGTATCACAGTGATTCTACTTACAGGCCTCTCTCTGTCTCCTCACAGTGCATTGCATCACAGTGGTACTACAGATAACCCAGCCCATATCTCCTCACAGAGAATGGTATGACAGTGATTCTAGAGGCCATGTCTCCTCACAGTGGTTCTACTGAGAGCCTTAGCTATATCTCTTCATAGTGGATGACATCACAGTGATAGCTTTGGGTGAACAGGCTGTACCTGCTCAAGGTGGATGGCATCACAATGATTCTAGTGAGAACTTAGGCCATGGCTCCTCACAGTGAATAGCAATACAGTTGTTTTAATGAGAGACTTGGCTGTGTCTCCTTACAGTGGATACAATAGCATTGGATATAGAGAGTCCGGGTGCTGACTCCTCACATATGGTATCACAGTGGTTCTAGTGAGAGCCCAGTGCATGCCTCCGCACAGTGAGTGGCATGTTAATGGATCTAGTGAGGTTCCATTCCATGTATCCTCCCAGTGCACGGCATCACAATGGCTGTATTGAGAGCCCAGGCAGTGTCTTCTCACAGTGGATGGCATCACAATGGATTTAGTGACAGGTCCAGCCCTGTCTCGTAACAGTGCATGCCATTATAGTGGTTTTAGTGAGAGCCCAGGCCAGGCATCCTCCCAGTGAGTGGCAACACAGTGGTTTGAGTGACAGACTGGCCCTGTTTCTGCAAGTGGATGGCAGCACAGTGGTTCTAGTGAGAGCACAGGCCCTGTCTCCTCACAGTGGCTGGCATCACAGTGGCTATAGGGCTATCCCAGGCCATGTTCCCTCACTGTGGATGTCATCACAGTGATTCTAGTTGGAGCCAAGTCCTGGCCTCCTCATAGTGGTTTCTATCACATTGGTTATAATGAGAGGCCTGACCCTGTCTTCTCAGACCACATGGCATCACAGAAGCTCTAGTGAATGCCCAGGCCATGTCTACTCACAACAGATGGCGCCACACTGGTGGTAGTGAGAGTCCAAGATGCGTCTTCTCACATAGATCACATCACAGTGGTACTAGTGAGGACCCAGGCTGTATTTCCTCACAGCAGACAGTTTCACAGTTGTTTTAGGTAGGACCAAGGCTATGTCTCCTCAAGGTGGATGGCATCATAATGGCTCTATTTGGGATCCCAGGCCATATCTCCTCACAGTGGATGGCATCACAATGGATTTAGTGACAGGCCCAGCTTTTTCTTCTCACAATGCATGTCACTACAGTGGTCCTATTAAGAGCCCAGGCAATGTCTCCTCACAGTGAATGAGATCACAGTGGTTCTATTGACAGGCCAGGCTCTGTATTCTCACAGTGCATGGCAATACAGTGGCTTGAGTGTGAGCCCAGTCCATGTCCCCTCAAAGTGAATGGCATCACAGTCGTTCTAGTTGGAGACCAGGCTCTTTCTCCTCATAGTGTTTGCTGTGACATTGGTTATAGTGAGAGGCCCTGCCTTGTCTCCTCAAATGCGTGGGATCAAAGTGGTTGTAGTGAGAGCCCATGATGATGTGCCTCCTCACAATTGTTGGCAGTCCAGTGGTACTAGTGAAGAACCAGATTGTGTCTTCTCACAGTGGATAGTTTTACAGTTGTTCTAGGGAGGACACAGGCTGTGATGCCAAACCCTGTGAGGAGACAGAGCCTGGCCTCTCACAAGAACTTCTGTGATTTCATCCACTGTGAGGAGACACAGTCTGGGCTTTCACTATAACCACTGAGATGCCTTTCACTGTGAGGCGACACATCGTGGGCTCTCACTAGATCCACTCTGATGCTGTGCTCTGTGAGGAGACAGTGCCCAGTCTCTCACTAGAACTACTGTGATGTCATCCACTGTAAGGAGATACATGCTGTGCTTTGACTAGAGCCACTGTGATGCAATGCACTGTGAGGAGCCATGGCCTGGGTTCTCACAAGAATCACTGATGCATTCCACTTTGAGGAGATACACCCTGAGCTCTCAGTGCAAACATGTGATGTCATCCACTTGGAGGATACATGGCCTCAGCATTCTATAGATCTACTGTCATGCCATCATTGTGACAAGACACTGGTAGGCCCTCACTAATACCACTGTGAATCAATGCATTGTGAGGAGATAGGGCCCAGCCTCTCACTAGAACTACTGTGATGTCATCCACCGTGAGGAGAAATGTCCTGGGTTCTCACTAGAACCACTGTGATGCATTCCACTTTGAAAATACACACCCCAAGCTCTCACTGCAACCTGTGTGATAGTATCAAATGTGAAGGAGACATGGACTCGGACTTCACTAGAATCACTGTCATACCATTCGCTGTGAGTAGATATGGACTGGGTTATCTGTAGTACCACTGTGATGCCATTCACTGTGAGGAGCCACAACCTGGGCTCTCACTGCAACCACTGTGATGTCATGCACTGTAAGGAGACATGGCCACAGTCACTAGAACCAATGTCATGCCATTCTCTCAGAGAGGACATGGACTATGTTACCACTAGTATCACTGTGATGCAATGCACTGTGAGGACACAGGGCAGAGCCTATAAATAGAACCACTGTGAACACACTGGGGTTAGACACAACCAGGGCCCACAGTAGAACCACTGTGATGGTATCCACTGTTAGGGACAAGGCCTGGTCTCTCACTAGAACCACTCTGATGCCACCCACAGTGAGTAGACATAAACTTGCTTCTCCCTAGAACAGCTGGGAAACTGTCCACTTTGAGGGCAAAGAGACTGGGTACTCACGATTACCACTGTGATGCCATCATTTGTATGGAGCACATCTGGGGTCTCAATAAAACCACTACGATGCCATGCACTGTGGGGAGACATGGCCTGGTCCTTCACTAGAAACACTGTTATGCCATTAACGGTGAGGAGACATGACATGGACTCGCACAAGAAACAGTGTGATGCCATGCACTGTGAGGAGGTACATCCTGGGTCCTCCCTACAACAACTGTGAAATTATCCAATGTGAGGAGACACAGCCTGGGTCCTCACTAGTACCACTGTGAGGCGATCTAGTGTCAGGAGTCACATCTTGGGCTTTCACCAGAGCCACTGTTATGCCATCTCTTGTGAGCACACATGGTCTCGGCATTCAAGAGTGCCACTTTTGGGCTGGAGAGATGGCTTAGCAGTTAAAAGCTTGTCTGTGAAGCCTGAGGACCCTGGTTCAAGGCTCAATTCCCCAGGACCCAAGTTAGCCAGATGCACAAGGGGGCGCACGTGTCTGGAGTTCGTTTGCAGTGGCTAGCAGCCCTGGCATGCCCACTCTCCTCTCTGTCTCCCTGCCTATTTCTCTCTCTATCTGTCACTCTCAAATAAATAAATAAAAATAAACAATTTTGTTTAAGAAAGAGAGCCACTTTTATGCCGTATACTGTGAGGAGACAGGGCCATGCCTGTCACTATGAACACTTTCATTCAATTCACTGAGAAATGGACTAGACTCCCACTAGAGCCACTGTGATGCCATTCTCCGTGAGGAGACAGGGCCTGGGCTCTCAGTAGAACCACTGTGATCCGTGCACTGAGAAGAGACAGGGCCAGACCAGTCACTACAACCACTGAAATGCCATTCACTGTGAGGAGACAGAACCTGGCATCTCACTAGAAGAACTCATCTCATGCACTGTGAGGAGACAGGGACGAACCTGTTACTACAACCAGTGTGATACCATTTACTATGAGGAGATATGGTCTTGGATCTCACTAGAATCACTGTAATACCATGCACTGTGAGGAGACAAAGGTTGTCTGTCACTACAAGCACTGTGATTCCATTTCCTGTGAGGAGACATGGTCTGGGCTCTCACAAAAACCACTGTGATGCCATGCAATGTGAAGAGACACAACCTGGGCTCTCTCTAGAACCAATGTTATGTCATGCACTGTGAGGAGACAGGGGTTGGGTCTGCACTACAACCACTGTGATTCAATTAACTATGGGGAGACAGTGTGGGCTGTCACTAGAACCACCCCGATGCCATGCACTGTGAGAAGAAAAGGCTGCGCCTGTCACTCGAACCACCATGAAGACATTCACTGTGAGGAGACATGTCCTGTGCTGTCACTGGAGCCACTGTGATGCCATGCACTGTGAGGAGAAAGCCCCGGGCCTGTCACTAGAATATTGTGATGCCATGTGAATGGAAAGGGCCAGGCCTGTCTCTAGAACCATTGTGATGCCACCCACTGTGAGGACACATGGCCTGGGCTCTCAATAGAGATATTGTGATGTCATGCACTCTGAGGAGACATCACTTTAGTTCTCACTAGATCTACTATCATACCATCACTGTGAAGAGACACTGACTAAGCTCTCACTAATACCACTCTGCAGCTATAGGGGCCAGGGGAAGGCCTGTCACTGGAACTACAGTGATGACATCCACTGTGAGGAGACATGACCTAGTCTCTCACCAGAACTACTGTGATGCCATTCACTGTGAGAAAACATGGCCTGGTTCATAACTAGAACCACTGTATTCGATTCACATTGAGGAGATGCAGACTGTGTTCTCACTTCAACCACTGTGTTTTCATGCACTGTGAGGAGACATTGCCTCAGTCCTCACTAGAACCACTTTCATGCTGTTCACTGTGTGTAGACATGGACTGGGTTATCATTAGTACCATTGTGATGCAATGTACTGTGAGGAGACAGGGCTGGATCTGTCAATCGAACCACTGTGAGGAGACATGGCCTAGGCTCACAGTAGAACCACTGTCATGGTATCCACTGTTAGGACACATGGTCTGGGTTCTCACCAGAACCAATGTTATGTCATGCACTGTGAGGAGACAGGCGTGGGTCTGTCACTACAACCACTGCGATTCAATTAAGTATGAGGAGACACAGTGTGGGCTCTCACTAGAACCACTCTGGTGCCATGCATTGTGAGAAGAAAAGGCTGGTCTTGTCACTAGAACCACCCTGAGGAATGCACTGTGAGGGACATGTCCTGAGCTCTCACTGGAGCCACTTTGATGCCATTCTCTGTGAGGAGACACAGATGGGCTCTCAAAAGACCCACTGTGATGCCATGCATTGGGCTCTCACTGCAAACACGGTCATGTCACGTACTGTGAGGAGACATTGCCTCAGTCCTCGCTAGGACTACCACCATGCCTTTCACTGTGAGTGGACATGGACTTGGTTATCATTAGTTAAGCTGTAATTCAATGTACTGTGAGAAGACAGGGCCAGGCCTGTCAATAAAACCCCTGTGATGCCGTCCACTGTGTGGGATATGGCCTAGGCTCACTGTAGGACTACTATGATGGTATCCACTGTTAGGAGGCACAGCCTAAGTTCTCACTCTTACCACTGTGATGCCTTCTGTGAGGTGACATGGCCTGTGCTCTCACTTGAACCACTCTGATGCTACCCACAGTGAGTGGACATAAAGTTGCTTCTCTCTAGAACAGCTGTGAAACTATACATTTTGAAGTCAAACAGACTGGGTTGTCACAATTACCACTGGGATTCCATCCATTGTACGGACCACATCTTGGGCTATCACTAGAACCACTATGATGCCATGCATTGTAAGAAGACATGGCCTGGTCCTTTACTAGAAACACTGTTATGTCTTTAATTGAGAGGAGACATGGCCTTTACTCTCACTGGAAACAGAGTGATGCCATGTTCTTTGAGGCGACACATCCTTGATGCCCCCTAGAACCACTTTGAAACTATCCACTGTGAGGAAGCACAGACTGGGTCCTCATTAGTACAACTGTGTGGCGATCTAGTGTGAGGAGACACATCTTAGGTTTTCAACAGAGCCACCGTGAAGCCAATGCTTGTGAGGACATATGGCCTCATGATAGCCACTGTTTTGCCATGTACTCTGAGGAGACAGGGCCTGGGCTCTCACTATAACCACTGTGATCCAATGCTTTTTGAGGGGACAGGGTCAGGCCAGTCACTACAACCACTGTGATGTCATTCACTGTGAGGAGACAGAACCTGGATCCCCCCCTAGAACCACTGGGATTACATTGTCTGTGAGGAGACAGGAGCGGGCCTTTCACTACAAACACTGTAATTCCATTTATGAGGAGACATGGTTTGGGCTCTCACTAGAACCACTCTGATGCTATGGAGAAAAGGCTGGCCCTGTCACTAGAACCACCGTGAGGCCATTCACTGTGATGAGACATGGCCCGAAGTCTCACTAGAGTCACTTTGATGCCATCCACTGTGAGGAGACCTGGATTGGGCTCAATAGCATCATCGTGTTGCCATGCGCTGCGACAACCCAGGGCTGGGCCTGTCACTAGAAACATTGTGACGCCACCCACTGAAGATACATGGGCTGGGCTTTCAATAGAGATATTGTGATGTCATTCCCTCTGAGGAGACATCAACTGGGTTCTCACTAGATCTACTATCATGCCATCATTATGAGGAGACACTGACAGGGCTCATTAATACCACTGTGAAGCAATGCACTGTGAGAAGACATGGCCTAGTCTCTTACTAGAACTAATGTGATGCCATTCACTGTGAGGAAACACAGACTGGGTTCTCACTGAAACCACTGTGATGTGTTCCACTTTGAGGAGGTGCAGATTGGGCTCTCACTGTAACCACTGTGATTTCATGCATTATGAGGAGACATGGCCTCAGTCCTCACTAGAACCACTGTCATCCCATTTACTGTGAGCAGACATGGACTGTGTTATCTCTAGTATTATTGTGATTCAATACACTGTGAGGAAATAGGGTCATGCCAGTCACTGTGAACCCACTATATGGAATCACGGCCTGGTCTCATAGTAGAACCATTGTAGTGGTATCCACTGTTAGTAGACACAGCCTGACCTCTCACTAGTACCACTCTGATGCCACCCACAGTGAGTAAACATAAACTTTCTTCTCCCTAGAACAGTTGTGAAACTGTCCATGTTGAGGGCAAAGAGACTGGGTCCTCACTATTACCACTGTGATGTCATCCTTTTTATGGAGCACATCTTGGGTTCTCAATAAAACCACTATGATGCCATGCACTGTGAGGAGACATGCCTGGTCCTTCACTAGAAACACTGTTATGCCATTAACGGTGAGGAGACATGACCTGGACTTGCACTGGAAACAGTGTGCTGCCATGCACTGTGAGGAGGCACAGCCTGGGTCCTCCCTACAACAACTGTGAAACTATCCAATGTGAGGAGACACAGCCTGGGTCCTCACTAGTACCACTGTGAGGCGATCTAGTGTCAGGAGTCACATCTTGGGCTTTCACCCTAGCCACTATGATGCCATCTCTTGTGAGGACACATGATTTGGCATTCACAAAACCCACTTTTATGCCATGTACTGTGAGGAGACAGGGCTGAGCTTCTCACCATAATCACTATTATGCCATTCACTGTGAGGAGATACAGCCTGGACTCTCACTAGAACCACTGTGATGCCATTCTTTGTGAGGAGAAAGGGCCTGGGCTCTCACTAGAACCACTGTAGTTTAGTGCACTGTGAGGAGACAGGGCTAGGCCAGTCACTACAGCCACTGTGATGCCATTTGCTGTGAGGAGACACATCCTGGGCTCTCCCTAGAACCACTGTGATCTCATGCCCAGTGAGGTGACAGGGGTGGGCTTGTCACTACAACCACTGGGACTTCATTTACTATGAGGAAACCTGGTCTGTGCTCTCACTAGAACCACTGTGAATCCATAACCAGTGAGGAGACACAATCTGGCCTCTCACTAGAACCACTGTGCTCACATACCCTGTGAGGAGACAGGGCGGGTATGTCACTACAAGCACTGTGATTCCATTTACTATGAGGAGACATGGTTTGGGCTCTCACTAGAACTACTCTGATGCCATGAACTGTGAAGAGAAAAGGCTAGGCATGTTCTAAACTCTCACTGGAGCCACTTCGATGCCATGCACTGTGAGGAGCAAGTCCTGAGCCTGTCACTAGAATACTGTGATGCCATGCACTGTGAGGAGCAAGTCCTGAGCCTGTCACTAGAATACTGTGATGCCATGCACTGTGAGGAGCAAGTCCTGAGCCTGTCACTAGAATACTGTGATGCCATGCACTGTGAGGAGCAAGTCCTGAGCCTGTCACTAGAATACTGTGATGCCATGCACTGTGAGAGGACAGGGCAGGGACTCCTACCTCTGGATTGAACGAAACTCACAATAGGTTGCTTCATTCCTTATTTATTCGTTTTGAATATGAACTGATTTGCTTATGTTCTATCAGTGTAAAAGACCTAAGAACACATGACAGGTGCCAGCGCTCCTGTCACATAAAGAGCCAGGTTCAGCATATTTTCTTTTATTTATTTATTTTATACTCCAAATCCATTTTTCTTCTTTAAATATGGCAGAGAAAAACTCAGATATAGAAGAGAACGGGATAGGTACAGTGAATGGCAAACCAGAAGCTCCAGCCCGCAGTAGCGCAAGCGCTCCTGTGCAATGGACTTGCATGAATCCTGGGAATTCGAACCCTGGTCCTTTGGCTGCAGATTCCAACACCATAACTGCTAAGCCATATGCCATTTTCGCATTTCAGGTGTCTTTTTAATAAGGTTTGTTTCGACAGGTAGGCTTTCATTTTTTTGCCTAATCACCTGGAATTCAGGACATAACAAAGTATGTGTTTCTCTGGGAATTAGAGACTTCAGGAAAGTATCCTTTAATGGGCTGATGGAGGAATACCTCCACGAGTTCAAAGCCAGCTGACAGTTCAGGTTGGTGGACTGCTCTCTGAGACTGGTCACTGGGGATTTTTAGGTGTCACACTTATTGAAATGGGCAGGGATGGTGGTCCAGGATTCTTGAGGGAGAGCGAGCACATCAGGACATGTAAGGAGCGTTGTGTCGTTTCCATGGAATGACAGAGGCGGTGGGACACCTACATCTGTGTTGAACGCAATTCACAATAGGTTGTTGCATTCTTTCTTTCTTTGTTTTGAGTATGAACTGATCTGCTTACATTCTATCAGTAAAAAAGACCTAAGTACACATGACATGTGCCAGTGCCCCTGTCTCTTCAAGAGCCGTATTCAGCATATTTTCTTTCTTGCTTTCTTTATTTTTGATCCTGCAAATCCATTTTTTATCCTTAAATGTGGCAGAGAAAAATACAAATAGAGAAGAGAAAGTTACATATGCAGGGAATGGGCCCAACAGGGGCTCCAGCCCACAGGACAGCTAGCGCCCCTTTGTGCAACGGGCTTGCATGCATCCTTGAGATTCCAACACGGGATCTTGGCTTCAGATTCCATGACAAAAAGGCTAAGCCATTTCCTGTATCAGCTCTGTCACCTATTTTTCTTACCTTCGTTTCCCCAGTGAGGTTTGAAATTTTTTACCTAGGACCTGGAGTTCAGGACATAACAAAATGAGTGTCTCTCTGGGAATTTGAGACCTCAAGAAAGTATCTTTTAAAGGGCTATAGAAGGACTACGTCCACCAGTTCCAAGCCAGCTGACAGTTCAGGAGGGCCTGTCTCAAATATCAAGCATTCAGGGATTTCAAAGTCTTAGAGAACTTATAAGTTCACTTCCGTGGATTGCTCACTGGCCTGGTCCCTGGGGATTTTTAGGTGTCACATTGTCTGAAACGTGCAGGGATCATTGTCCAGGATTCTTGAGGGATTGCAAGCAACCAGGACGTGTAAGGAGCGTTGTGCCATTTCCATGGAATGACAGAGGCAGTGGGACTCCTACCTCTGGGTGAAATCAATTCACAAAAGGATGTTTCATTCCTTCTTTTTTTGTTTTGAATATGAACTGATTTGCTTATGTTCTATCAGTATAAAAGACCTAAGTACACATGACAGGTGCAGATGCACCTGTCTCTTCAAGAACCATGTTCAGAATATTTTCTTTTTCTTTGGATCCCCCAAATCCATTCTTCTTCTAGAGATATGGTAGAGAAAAACACAGATAGAGAAGTGAACAGGACAGAAACAAGGAATGGGCACAACAGGTTCTCCTCCCTGGCAGGAGTGTGAGCGTACCTTTCAGCAATGGGCTTTTGTGCATCCTGGGTGTTCAAACCCGAGTCCTTTCACTTCAGAGTCTGACACCCTAACCGCTAAGCCATTTCCTGATTGGCCCTTTCCTCCAATTTGTCCTTACCTTTGTTATGCCAATTAGTCTTGATTTTTTTTTTTTAACCTAGTCACCTGGAATTCAGGACCTAACCAAGGGTGTGTTTTTGTGGGAATTAGAGACCTGAAGAATGTATTCTTTAATGGGCTGAAGGAGGGCTACCTCCACGAGTGCCAAGCCAGCTCACAGTTCAGGAGGGCCTGCCTCAAATATCAAAAATCATAGAGATCCTCTGAGTTCACTTCTGTGGACTGCTCACAGAGACTGGTCACTGGGCATTTTTAGGTGTCACATTATCTGAAACGTGCAGGGATGGCGGTCTAGGATTCTTGAGAGAGAGCGACGACACAAGGACGTGTAAGGAGCATTGTGTCATTGCCATGGAATTGCAGACGTGGTGGGACTCCTACCTCTGGGTTGAATGCAATTCACAATAGCTTGTTTCATTCCTTCTTTCTTTACTTTGAATATGAACTGATTTGCTTATGTTCTTCCAGTATAAACGACATGAGTACACATGACAAGTCCTAGCAACTCTGTCTCTTTAAGAGCCGTGTTCAACTTATTCTCTTTCTTTTGGATCCTGGAAATCCATTTTTCTTCTTTAAATATATCAAAGAAAAACACAGAGAAGAGAAAGGGACAGATACAGGGAATGGGCACAACAGGGGCTCCACCCCACTGGAGGGCGAGCACCCACTTGTGTAACAGGCTTCTGTGCATCCTGGGAATTCAAACCCGGGTCCTTTGACTTCAGAGTCTGATGCCCTAACTGCTAAGGCATTTCACGGTTGGCCCTTTCCACCGATTTTTGCTTACATTTGTTTCATGCGCTAGATTTGAATTCTTTTACCTAATCAACAAGAATTCAGAACATAACCAAGTGTGTGTTTCTGTGGGAATTAGAGACCTCAAGAACGTATTCTGTAATAGGCTCAAGGAAGACTACCTCCACGAGTGCCAAGCGAGCTGACAGTTCAGGAGGGAGGGTTTGCCTCAAATATCAAGCATGCAGTGATTTCAAAATCATAGAAAACTTCTGAGTTCACTTCTGTGGACTGCTCACAGAGACTGGTCACTGGGCATTTTTAGCTGTCACATTATCGGAAACGTGCAGGGATGGCGGTCTAGGATTCATGAGGGAGAGCGACAACACAAGGACGTGTAAGGAGCATTGTGTCATTGCCATGGAATTGCAGACGCGGTGGGACTCCTACCTCGGGTTTAATGCAATTCACAATAGCTTGTGTCACTCCTTCTTTATTTGTTTTGAATATGAACTGATTTGCTTACGTTCTACCAGTATAAAACACCTAACTACACATGACAAGTGCTGGCGACTCTGTCGCTTTAAGAGCTGTGTTCAACTTATTCTCTTCTTTTTGGACCCTGCATATCCATTTTTTTTCTTTAAATATGTCATAGAAAAACACAGATAGAGAAGAGAAAGGGACAGATACAGGGAATGGGCACAACAGGGGCTCCACCCCGCTAGAGAGGGAGTGCCCACTTGTGCAACAGGCTTGCGTGCATCCTGGGAATTCGAACCCGGGTTCTTTGTCTTCTGAGTCTGACTCCATAACCGCTAAGCCATTTCACGGTTGGGCCTTCCGCTGTTTTTTTCTTACCTTTGTTTCAAGGGTTAGTCTTGAATTTTTTTACCTAGTCACCTAGAATTCAGAACATAACCCAGTGTGTGTTTCTGTGGGAATTAGAGACCTCAGGAATGTATTCTGTAGTGGCCTCAAGTAGGACTACCTCCATGAGTGCCTAGTGAGCTGACATTTCAGGACGGCCTGCCTCAAATATCAAGTATTCAGGGATTTCAAAATCATAGAGATCTTCTGAGTTCACTTCCGTGGACTGCTCACAGAGACTGGTCACTGGGGATTTTTAGGTGTCACATTATCTGAAACATGCAGGAATTGCGGTCCAGGATTCTTGAGGGAAAGCGACCACACCAGGACGTGTAGGGAGCATTGTGTCATTTCCACTAAATGACAGAAGCGGTGGGAATACTACCTCTGGTTTGAATGCAATTCACAATAGCTTGTGTCACTCCTTCTTTGTTTGTTTTGAAGATGATCTGATTTGCTTACCTTCTACCAGCATAAAAGACCTAACTAGACATGACAGGTGCCGGCGACGCTGTCTTCTCAAGAGCCATGTTCAGCATATTTTCTTTTCTTTTTTTTAATCCCACAAATCCATTTTTCTTCTTTATATATGCCAGAGAAAAACACAGATAGAGAAGAGAACGTGACAAATACAAGTAATGGGCACAACAGGGCTCCAGTCTGCAGGAGCGCGAGCACCTACTTTTGCAATGGGCGTGCGTACATCCTGGGGATTTGATCCCAGGTCCTTTGGCTTCAGAGTCCAACGCCCTAACCACTAAAACATTTCATGGTTGGCCCATTCCACCATTTTGTTTTTACCTTTGTTTCCCCAGCTAGGCTTGAAATTTTTACCTAGTCACCTGGAATTCAGTATATAACAAAGTTTGTGTTTCTGTGGGAATAAGAGACCTGAAGAAAGTATCCTTTAATGGGCAGAAGGAGGACTACCTCCACGAGTGCCAAGCCAGCTGACAATTCAGGAGAGCCTGCCTCAAATATCAAGTGTTCAGGGATTTTAAAATCATAGAGAACTTCTGAGTTCACTTCTGTGGACTGGTCACTGAGTCTAGTATCTGGGGATTTTTAGGTGTCACATTTTTGAAACTTGCACGAATGGTGGACCAGGATTCTTGAGCGAGGGCAACCACTCCAGGACGTGTAATGAGCGTTGTGTGGTTTCCACGGAATGACAGAGGTGGTGGACCTCCTACCTCTGGGGTGAATGCAATTCACAATAGGTTGTTTCATTCCTTCTTTACTTGTTTTGAATATAAACTGATTTGCTTTCATTCTATAAGTATACAAGACCTAAGTACACATGAGAGGTGCTGGCACCCATGTCTCTTCAAGAGTGTTCATCATATATTCTTTTTTTTTTTTTTTTTGGTGGATCACCCAAATCCATTTTTCTTCTTGAAATATGGCACAGAAAATGGGACAGATACAGGTAATGGGCACAACAGGTGCTCCAGCCTGCAGGAGACTGTGTGAGCCCTTATCAATTGGCTTGCATGCATCCTGGAGATTTGAACCTGGGTCCTTTGCTTTCAGAGTCCGATGCCCTAACCGCTAAGCCATTTGCCCTTTCCGCTCTTCCAACAATTTTTTCTTACCTTTAGCCAGCTAGGCTTGAATTTTTTACCTAGTCACCTGGTCTTCAGGACAAAACCAAGTGTGTGTTTCTGTGGGAATTAGAGAGCTCAAGAAAGTATCCTTTAATGGGCTTAAGGAGGACTACCTGCATGAGTGCAAACCCAGCTGACAGTTCAGGAGGTCCTGCCTCCAATATAAAGCGTTCAGGGATTTTAAATTCATACAGAACATCTGAGTTCACTTCCATGGACTGCTCACTTACTCTGGTCACTGGGGAATTTTAGGTGTCACATTTTTGAAACCTACAGGGATGTTGGTCCAGGATTCCTGAGGGAGGGCAACCACTCCAACATGTGTAATGAGCATTGTGTGGTTTCCACGGAATGACAGAAGCGGTGGGACTCCTTCCTTTGCATCGAACACAATTCATAATAGGTTTTTTCATTCCTTCTTTATTTGGTTTGAATATGAACTGATTTGCTCACGTTCTACCAGTATAAAAGTCTAATTACACATGACATGTGCCGGCAACGCTGTCTTTGTAAGAGCCGTGTTCAGCATATTCTCTTTTTTCTTGGATAATGCAAATCCATTTTTCTTCTTTAAATATGTCAGAGAAAAACACAGATAGTGAAGGGAAATGGACAGATACAGGGAATGGGCACAATAGGGCCTCCACCCGGCTGGTGGGCAAGCACCCACTTGTGCAACGGGCTTGCGTGCATTATGGGGATTCAAACCCAGTGCCTTTGGCTTCAGAGTCCGAAGCCCTAACCACTAAGACATTTCACGGTTGGACCTTTCCGCCGATATTTTCTTACCTTTCATTCCCTCGCTAGGCTTGAATTCTTTTTCCTAGTCACCTAGAATGCAGAACATAAGCAGGTGTGTGTTTCTGTGGCAATTAGAGACCTCAAGACATATTCTTTACTGGGCTCAAGGAGGACTACCTCCATGAGTGCCAAGCCAGATGACAGTTCAGGAGGGCCTGTCTCAAATATGAAGCGTTCAGGGATTTCAAAATCCTAGAGAACATCTGAGTTCACCTGTGCGGAATGCTCACTGAGACTGGTCACTGGGGATTTTTAGGTGTCACATTTATAGAAATGTGCAGGGATGGTGGTCCAGTATTCCTGAGGGAGAGCGACCACACCAGGATGTGTAAGGAGCATTGTGTAATTTCCACAGAATGACAGAGTCCGTGGGACTCTGACCTCTGTGTTGAATGCAATTCACAATAGTTTGTTTCATTGCTTCTTTATTTGTTTTGAAGATGAACTGATTTGCTTATGTTCTACCATTATAAAAGTCCTAAGTACACATGACAAGTGACGGCGACGCTGCCTCTTCAAGAGCTGTGGTCAGCATATTTGCTTTTTTTTTTTTTTTTTTTAGATCCCGCAAATCCATTTTTCTTCTTTAAACGTGGCAGAGAAAAATACAAATAGAGAAGGGAAAGCTACAGATGCAGGGAATGGGCCCAACAGGGGCTCCAGCCCACAGGAGACGAGTGCGCCCTGTGGAAGGGGCTTGCGTGCATCCTTGGGATTGCAACATCGACCCTTGGCTTCCGAGTCCGACGCCCTAACCACTATGCCATTTCACGTATCTGCACTTCCCCCATTTTTTCTTAACTTTGTTTCCCCAGCGAGGCTTGAATTTTTTTTACCTAGTCACCTGGAATTCAGGACATAACCAAGTGAGTGTCTCTCTGGGAATTAGAGAATTCAAGAAAGTATCTTTTAAAGGGATGTAGGAGGACTACATCCATGAGTGCCAAACCAGCTGACAGTTCAGGAGGGCCTGCCTCAAATATCAAGCGTTCAGGGATTTCAAAAATCATAGAGAACGTCTGAGTTCACTTCCATGGACTGCTCACTGGCCTGGTCACTGGGGATTTTTAGGTGTCACATCGTCTGAGACGTGCAGGGATGGTGGTCCAGGATAAGTGAGGGAGAGCAAGCACCCAGGATGTGTAAGGAGCGTTGTGCCTTTTCCATGGAATGACAGAGGCGGTGGGAATCCTACCTCTGGGTTGAAAGCAATTCTAGAAAGGATGCTTCATTCCTTCTTTATTTGGTTTGAATATAAACTGATTGGCTTATGTTCCATCAGTATAAAAGACCTAAGTACTCATGACAGGTGCAGGCGCTCCTGTCTCTTGAAGAACCGTGTTCAGCATATTTTCTTTTTATTTGGATCCCACAAATCCATTCTTCTTCTGTATATATGGCAGAGAAAAACACCAATAGAGAAGTGAAAGGGACAGATACAGGGAATAGGCACAACAGGTTCTCCTGGCCCGCAGGAGTGCAAGCGTACCTTTCTGCAATGGGCTTTCGTGCTTCCTGGGTGTTCGAACCTGAGACCTTTGGCTTGAGAGTCCAATGCCCTAACCAATAAGCTGATTCCTGGTTGGCCCTTTGCACCGAATTTTCCTTGCCTTTGTTTCGCCAACTTGGCTTGATTTTTTTATCCTAGTCACCTAGAATTCAGAACATAACCAAGTGTGTGTTATGAGGTAATTAGAGACCTAAAGAATGTATTCTTTAGTGGGCTCAACGAGGACTACCTCCATGAGTGCCAAATGAGCTGACAGTTCAGGAGGGCCTGTCTCAAATATCAAGCATTCAGGGATTTCAAAATCATAGAGATCTTCTGAGTTCACTTCTGTGGACTGCTCACAGAGATGGTCACTGGGCATTTTTAGGTGTCACATTATCTGAAACGTGCAGGGATGGCGGTCCAGGATTCATGAGGGAAAGCGAGCAAACAAGGACGTGTATGGAGCATTGTGTCGTTTTCACAGAATGACAGACGCGGTGGGAATCCTACCTCTTAGTTGAATGCAATTCAAAATAGCTTGTTTCATTCCTTCTTTCTTTACTTTGAATATGAACTGATTTTCTTTCATTCTACCAGTAGCAAAGACCTAAACACAAGACAAGTGCCAGCGACGCTGTCTCTTTAAGAGCCGAATTTAGCATATTGTCTCGTTATTCGGATCCTGCAAATCCATTTTTCTTCTTTAAATATGTCAGAGGAAAACACAGATAGAGAAGAGAAGGGGACAGATACAGGGAATGGGCATAAAAGAGCCTCTAATCCGCTGGAGGGCAAGCGCTCACTGGTTCAACAGGCTTGTGTGCATCCTGGAAATTCGAACACAGTTCTTTGGCTTTAGAGTCCGACGCCCTAACCGCTAAGCCATTTCACAGTTGTCACTTTCCACCGATTTTTTCTTACCTTTGGTTTGCACGCTAGGCTGGGATTCTTTTACCTAGTCACTTAGACATCAGAACATAGCCGAGTGTGTGTTCTGTGGGAATTAGAGACCTCAAGAACGTATTCTTTACTGAGCTGAAGGAGGTCTAGGTGCACGAGTGCCATGCGAGCTGACAGTTCAGGACGGCCTGCCTCAAGTATCAAGCCTTCAGAGATTTCAAAATCATAGAGGTCTTCTGAGTTCACTTCCATGGACTGCTCACACAGAATGGTCACTGGGGATTTTTAGGTGTCACATTTTGTGAAACATGCAGAGATGGCGGTCCAGGATTCTTGAGGGAGATTGACCATTCCAGGACGTGTAAGGAGCATTGTGTCATTTTCATGGAATGACAGACGTGGTGGGATTCCTACCTCTGGGATGAATACAATTCACAATAGCTTGTTTCACTCCTTCTTTTTTTTTATTTGAGAGAGACCAGCTGCTGCAAACACTTTGTGCATCTGGCTTACATGGGTTCTGGGGAATTGAACATGGGTTCTTTGGCCTTGCAGGCAAATGGTGTAACCTCCAAACCATCTCCTCCAGTCCCTCACTCCTTCTTTTTTTACTTTGAATATCAACTGATTTTCTTACGTTCTACCAGCATAAACAACCTAAGTACAGGGCTGGAGAGATGGCTTAGCAGTTAGGCACTTGCCTGTGAAGCCTAAGGACCCCGGTTCGAGGCTCGGTTCCCCAGGTCCCACGTTAGCCTGATGCACAAGGGGGCGCACGCGTCTGGAGTTCGTTTGCAGAGGCTGGAGGCCCTGGCGCGCCCATTCTCTCTCTCCCTCTATCTGTCTGTCGCTCTCTGTCTGTCGCTCTCAAAAAAAAAAAAAAAAAAACAACCTAAGTACAAATGACAAGTGCTGGCGACATTGTCTCTTTAAGAGCCCTGTCCAACTTATTGAATTTTTTTGGATCCTGGAAATCCATTTTTCTTCTTTAAATATGTCAGAGAAAAACACAGATAGAGAAGTGAAAGGGACAGATACAGGGAATGGCCCAACAGGAGCTTCACCCCACTGGAGGTCGAGCGCCCACTGCTTCAATGGGCTTTCGTGCATCCTGGGAATTCGAACCCAGGTCCTTTGGCTTCAGAGTCTGATGCCAAAACCACTAAGCCATTTCACAGTTGGCCCTTTCCACCAATATTTTCTTACCCTTGTTTCGCGTGCTAAGCTGGAATTCTCTTACCTAGTCACCTAGAATTCAGAACATAACCAAGTGTGTGTTTCTGTGGGAATTAGAGACCTCAAAAACGTATTCTATAGTAGGCTTAAACAGGACTACCTCCAGGAGTGCCACGTGATCTGACATTTCAGGAGGGCCTGGCTCAAATATCAAGCATTCAGGGATTTCAAAATCATAGAGATCTTCTGAGTTCACTTCTGTGGACTGCTCACAGTGACTGGTCACTGGGCTTTTTAGGTGTCACATTCACTATCTGACATGTGCAGGGATGGCGGTGCAGGATTCTTGAGGGAGAGCAACCACACCAGTACATGTAAGGAGCATTGTGTCGTTTCCACGGCATGATAGTTGCGGTGGGAATCCTACCTCTGGGTTGAATGCAATTCACAATAGCTTGTTTCATTCCTTCTTTATTTGCTTTGGATATGAACTGATTTGCTTTCTTTATACCAGAATCAAAGACCTACATACAAAGACAAGTGCCAACGATGCTGTCTCTTTAAGAGCCGTGTTCAGCATATTGCCTCGTTATTTGGATCCTACAAATCCATTTTCTTCTTTAAATATGTCAGAGAAAAGCACAGATAGAGAAGAGAAGGGGACTGGTAAAACCGGCTTCTGTGCTTCATGGGAATTCGAACACAGTTTCTTTGGCTTCAGAGTCCGACGCCCTAACTGCTAAGCCGTTTCACAGCTGGCCCTTTCTGCCGATTTTTTCTTACCTTTGTTTTGCACGCTAGCCTTGAGTTCTTTTACCTAGTCACCTGGAATTCAGAACATAGCCACATTGTGTTCTGTGAGAATTAGAGACCTCAAGAACTTATCTTCAGTGAGCTCTAGGAGGACTGGCTGCACAAATGCCATGGCAGCTGCCAGTTCAGGAGGGCCTGCCTCCAATAGCAAGCCTTCAGGGATTTCAGATTCAGAGATCTTCTGAGTTCACTTCCAAGGACTGCTCATAGAGATGGTCACTGGGGATTTTTAGGTGTCATTTTGTCAAACGTGCAGAGATGGTGAGGGAGAGCAATAACACCAGGTAGTGTAAGGAGTATTGTGTCGTTTCCATGGAATGACAGACACGGTGGGACTCCTACCTCTTAGTTGAATGCAATTCACAATAGCTTGTTTCATTCCTTCTTTTTTGCTTTGAATATGAACTGATTTGTTTTCATTCTACCAGTATCAAAGACCTAAACACAAGACAAGTGCCAGCGACGCTGTCTCTGTAAGAGCCGAATTTAGCATATTGTCTCGTTATTTGGATCCTGCAAATCCATTTTTCTTCTTTAAATATGTCAGAGGAAAACAGATAGAGAAGAGAAGGGGACAGATACAGGGAATGGGCACAACAGGGGCTCCACCCCGCTGGATGGTGAGTGCCCACTTGTGAAATGGGCTTGTGTGCATCCTGTGAGTTCGAACCCGGGTCCTTTGGCTTCCGAGTCTGACGCCCTAACTGCTCAGCCGTTTCACAGCTGGCCCTTTCCACTGATTTTTTTTTTTTTTCTGACGTTTGTTTCGCACGCTGGCCTTGAATTATTTTACCTAGGCACCCAGAATTCAGAACATAACCAAGTGTGTGTTTCTGTGGGAATTAGACACCTCAAGAACATATTTTGTAGTGTGCTCAAGGAGGACGACTCCAGGAGTGCCAAGCAAAGTGGCAGTTCAGGAGGCGTGCCTCCAATAGCAAGCCCTCAGGGATTTCAAATTCAGAGATCTTCTGAGTTCACTTCCAAGGACTGCTCACAGAGATGGTCACTGGGGATTTTTAGGTATCACATTTTGTGAAATGTGCAGAGCTGGCTGTCCAGGATTCATGAGGGAGAGCGACCACACCAGGACTTGTAAGGAGCATTGTGTCTTTTCCACAGAATGGCAGATGCAGTGGGACTCCTACCTCTGCGTTGAATGCAATTCACAATAGCTTGTTTCATTCCTTCTTTGTTTTGAATATGAACTGATATTCTTACGTTCTACCAGTATCAAAGACCAAAGTAAACATGACAAGTACCAGCCACGCTGTCCCTTTAAGAGCCGTGTTCCGCTTATTCTCTTGTATTTTTGATCCTGCAAATCCATTTTTCTTCTTTAAATGTGTCTGAGAAAAACACAGATAGAGAAGAGAAAGGGACAGGTACAGAGAATAGGTACAACCATGGCTCCACCCCGATGGAGGTGAGCGCGCACTTGTGCAACGGGCTTGCGTGCATCCTGGGGATCAAACCCAGGTACTTTGGCTTCAGAGTCCAAAGCCCTAACCGCTTAGCCATTTCACAGTTGGCCCTTTCCATCAATTTTTTGTTACCTTTGTTTCACACGCTAGGATTGAATCCTTTCCCCTAGGCACCTAGAATTCAGAACATAAACTAGTGTGTGTTCTGTGGGAATTAGAGACCTCAAGAATGTATTCTTTAGTGGTCTCAAGGAGGACTACCTCCACGAGTGACATGCCAGCTGAGAGTTCAAGAGGGTCTGCCTCAAATATCAAGCATTCAGGGATTTCAAAATCATAGAGATCTTCTGAGTTCACTCCTCTGGACTGCTCACAGAGACTGGTCACTGGGGACTTTTAGGTGTCACATTTTTATGAAATGTGCAGGGATTTTGGTCCAGGATTCTTGAACAAGAGCAAGCACCCAGGATGTGTAAGGAGTGTTGTGCCATTTTCACGGAACAACAGAGGTGGTGGGACTCCTACCTCTGGATTGAATGTAATTCACAAAACGATGTTTCATTCCTTCTTTCTTTGTTTTGAATATGAACTGATTTGCTTACGTTCTATCATTATAATAGACCTAAGTACACATGAATGTTTTTGTGTTTTTATTGCATAGATCTTCATTTCCTTGTAATTTTATTCCAAGGTATTTTTTTTTTTTTGCTATTGAAAATTGGACAATTTCACTTATTTTTTTCTCTATATCTTTGTCATTTGGATATAGAGAGTCTACTGATGTTTATGCATTGATTTTTTATCTTGCTACTTTGCTGAAGTTGTTTATCACCTTTAAGCGTTTTGGAATGGAGGCTCTCAGGTCTCCTACATACAGAATCATGTAATCTGTGAATAGCACCAACTTAACTTCTTTCCAGATTTTATAGGCTTTATTTCCTTATCCTGTCTTATTGCTTGAGCTAGGACTTCCAGTATTATATTGAAGAGCAGAGGTGGGAGTGGACACCCCTGTGTTCTTCCTGATCTCAATGGGAATTCCTTTAGCCTCTCTCCATTAAGTATTATTTGGGCCTTAGGAGCTTTGTATACAGCCTTTATTGTCTTAAGATATAACCAACCATGCCAATTGCCTCCAATATTTTGATCATGAAGTGATGCTGTATTTTGTCCAAGGCCTTTTGTGACCTCCTTCATTGCTTCCCATGAGTTTTGGTACAATGTGTTCTCATTGTCATTCATTTCTAGAAATTTCTGTTTCATTTATTTTTAAAATTTTGTCCACTATCCATTTATTGTTTAAAAGTGTGCTGCTCAGTTTTCAGGAAATGGTGGGAATTTTGATAGGTGTTTTATTTATTTATTTATTTTTGTTACTTTCTAGCAGTATATCATTGTGATCTGTTATCATGCAGGGGATTATGTCAATCTTCCTAAATATACAGAGGTAGTCTATGTGACCCAATATATGGTCTATTTTAGAGAATGTTCCATGAGCTGCTGAGAAGAATGTGTAATCTGTGGATTTGGGGTGGAATGTTCTGTACATTAATCCAAGAGAAGGAGCAAGCTGAATCAATTTGTGTGGGGGTGGAGGTGAGGGGGTTGTGTTTGTGGAGTGCAGCACATGTGAGCCACAGCATGTGTGGAGGTCAGAGGATAACCTCGTGTGTTGTTAGTCCTCACCTTTCACCATGTTTGAAGCAGGGTCTCTTGTTCTTGTTCACCACTGTGTTTGCCACACTCAAGGGATTGGGAGTTTTCAAGCTATATGCCTATATTCAGTTCCCTTTTGGGCATACACTCATTGGTTATAGGCATCTGCCACAGCACCTGGCTTTTATGTGGATTCTGGGGATCAGACCCAAGGTACTCTTGATGGTACAACATTCCTTTTGTCCACTGAGCTATCTCCCCAGCTCCAAGCTGAATTCTTAATTTCATGTCCCCTTCAGAGCCACAGGTTGTCAATGTCCTCTTCCCTCTTCAAAATGTGCAAGACAGCATTAGCTGAGATATGGAATTGAGTGATGGATGGGACTATCTCCCTGAGCTACACACCCCACAGAAGGCATTGCACAGAGTGCTGGAATCATGGGACCTCAACTGCCCGAAGCCCTGCCTGTGTCAGCACTGGCAGCTGAAGGAACACTAAAGGTTTACATTTATGGAATTCCTATCTGCAGATATTATGTAGTTGTTTAGATTTGCATATAAATCAACATTAGTTAATACATCTCCTAATCCTCTTCTGTGTGGAAGAGAGAGTTCGAAAGCCACTCCTGAACCTGGGCAAGTTGTAAGTTTGTGAGGATTTTGGAAATTTCTGAAGAGTTCCTGAGCCTGAAGTGATGTCCAAAGTATCATCCAGCATGTCCCTATAAAGGATCCTTATACCTCTATAAGCATTGGCTGTCCTAATACCACATTCCAGGATGGTGGAAGACCACAGAGTACTTGTGTGTGCCATGGAAGTACCTATGCCCAGGCAGTGAGAAGCCAGCATGTGCTCCAGGGAGTTTTATTTAATCAGGCCATGACAATAGGAAAGACACAGCATCTCTTCTGGGCCCTGGGCCCTGAACCCTGGGCCTAGGCCACAGACATGGCTTGTACACCTTCGGTCTTGGAGACCAAGGTCATGGAGGATCTCAGAAGCCTTCTGCCTACAAGTAGGTTACAGAAGAGACTGAACTTCTGGGGAACCTATCACTGTCCTTATTCTACCTACAGCTCTAATATCCTTGCTGTTGTACTGCCAGGAGATTTCCCCTTTCCCTAGACAGACAAGACAGACTCTCCCCTTCCTGAGGAATCTGTCTCTGTGGAAGCCTTGGTTGTAGCCTGTCCCCCTAACCCTGCATTGTCTCTGAGGATCTTACTATCTGTGCCCACCTGTTGTATCTGCTGCCTGGGCTCTGGATGCTGTTATGGATGCAGTGGACAGTTCTCACCACACTCTCAAACTTTCTGCTTATGATATGCTGATCATTGTTCTGGTCACGGGATTTATTGAGACAAGATCTCTCACTTGAACCAGAGTTCTCCGATTTGACTAGTCTAGCTAACCAACTTTGCCTCTTTACTATACTTGAGGGCTGTGTTGAGATTTAGGATCAGCCACATTGCTTGGAGCCAGTATTGGGTTATGAGGAGAGTGGAATCCAGGTGATATGATATGTTGTCACATGCAGCAAACCTGAAACCATGGAACAATTACTCTGTGTCCCCAGAGTCCCCATCTTGCGTGCTAGGCTTTGGTTAGTCATAGTCCATCTATGTCACAGGGTCTAAAGATATTCTGTGTAGGAGAGATAGCTATGGGACAGGTCAGTGGAATGAACCTGCTTGACACTGTTAAGAGCTGTGAAATGTCCTTTAAATTGCAAGCTTTTTTCTTGTTTATCTTCATGTTACCAGTTCAACCCACTCCACTCATAACAAAATTACATTTTAGGATGATAATGTAGTCCTTTTTAGATTGATAGCCTAGTATTCATGAGGGAAGTTAAGCCCCCCCCCCATAAACAAACAAACACAATCACAAGAACATGATAAAAGTTATTTGCAAGAAGTCTTTATAAATGTTTGTACTTGTGGTTTGTTGAGGCCTGGTCTCACTCTAGCTAAAGCTTCCTTGGATGTTCCTCTGTAACCCAGGCTAGTTGAACTCATGATTTTCCTACTAAGGTGTGCCAGTGTTGAAAATGTACCTATGATCAATCCATCATTCTCAGCTTATATTTTAAATGGTAGTAATTCACAAAAAAACATTAAACTGTTGACCATTTTAAGCAATATTTTTGCACAAGTGTGTGGTGTTTGTGGGTACGTCAAGCATCTGTGTGTAGAGGGTGTCCATGTGGAGGCCAGAGGCTGACAACAAGTGTCTTCCTCAATCAATCTCCACCTTATTTACTGAGACATATTCTCTTAAAGTCAGAATTGACTAATTCTGCAAGACTAGCTAGCGCACTTGCCCTGAAGACTCTGTATCCACTTCTTCCGAGGGAGCACTGGGGTTCCAGGCAGGCCACAACAGGCATCCAGCATTTACATGGATACTGGGGATCCAATCTCTGCTCTTCACAGTGATGGCAAGGACTGAACCATCTCCCACCCCTCATTTGAATCAGTTCTGAGTATGCAATTTAAGGTTATCATGTACACTCACATGTACATTCAACCATCCCAACCATCTACCTCCAGGATGTCTTCATCATCTCAGTTAAAGTGCAGGCTTTTAAAACTTGGCAGGACAGTAGATGTACTCTTCCTAGCATACTGTTCTGGGTTATATCCATGTTTTCTGATCTTTCAACAATTTTACAGCGCTGCCGAATTGTATAAAGGTAAGAATACTGTGAAGCATTTTTGTCTGCATTCATGCATACCAATTGTCCTCTGGAATGTGGTTGGTTGTGCCCTGGGATGTGCCTGGTTTGCATCTAGTTATACATTCATTTCAGCATTCTTTTTTGCCTCAATCTTCCTGTAGTCTATGAATTTACCTTTGATCTCCCCATGGCGGCACCTCTGGCATGTTTTCCTTCTTTAAGTAGGCACAAAGCCAGAGGTTTGGTATGTATTCATTTTATATTGATGTGGGAATCATGCTTTTTGCTTTTAAGAGCATCAGCCATTTAAAAATTAATTTATTTCATTCTGCTGGATTTTTATATCTTCATGTGTATGTGTGCTCATCTGAGTCTGTGCATGCTGTGCGCTGTATGCATGTGCATGTGTATGTGTGCTCATCTGAGTCTGCATGCTGTGTGTGCTTTTTGCATGTGCATGTGTATGTGTGCTCATCTGAGTCTGCATGCTGTGTGCTGTATGCATGTGCATGTGTATGTGTGCTCATCTGAGTCTGCATGCTGTGCGCTGTATGCATGTGCATGTGTATGTGTGCTCATCTGAGTCTGTGCATGCTGTGTGCTGTATGCATGTGCATGTGTATGTGTGCTCATCTGAGTCTGCATGCTGTGTGTGCTGTATGCATGTGCATGTGTATGTGTGCTCATCTGAGTCTGCATGCTGTGTGTGCTGTATGCATGTGCATGAGTATGTGTGCTCATCTGAGTCTGCATGCTGTGTGTGCTGTATGCATGTGCATGTGTATGTGTGCTCATCTGAGTCTGTGCATGCTGTGTGCTGTATGCATGTGCATGAGTATGTGTGCTCATCTGAGTCTGCATGCTGTGTGCTGTATGCATGTGCATGTGTATGTGTGCTCATCTGAGTCTGCATGCTGTGTGTGCTGTATGCATGTGCATGTGTATGTGTGCTCATCTGAGTCTGCATGCTGTGTGCTGTATGCATGTGCATGTGTATGTGTGCTCATCTGAGTCTGCATGCTGTGTGTGCTGTATGCGTGTGCATGTGTATGTGTGCTCATCTGAGTCTGCTTGCTGTGTGCTGTATGCATGTGCATGTGTATGTGTGCTCATCTGAGTCTGCATGCTGTGTGCTGTATGCATGTGCATGTGTATGTGTGCTCATCTGAGTCTGCATGCTGTGTGTGCTGTATGCGTGTGCATGTGTATGTGTGCTCATCTGAGTCTGCTTGCTGTGTGCTGTATGCATGTGCATGTGTATGTGTGCTCATCTGAGTCTGCATGCTGTGTGTGCTTTTTGCATGTGCATGTGTATGTGTGCTCATCTGAGTCTGCATGCTGTGTGCTGTATGCATGTGCATGTGTATGTGTGCTCATCTGAGTCTGCATGCTGTGTGTGCTGTATGCGTGTGCATGTGTATGTGTGCTCATCTGAGTCTGCTTGCTGTGTGCTGTATGCATGTGCATGTGTATGTGTGCTCATCTGAGTCTGCATGCTGTGTGCTGTATGCATGTGCATGTGTATGTGTGCTCATCTGAGTCTGCATGCTGTGTGTGCTGTATGCGTGTGCATGTGTATGTGTGCTCATCTGAGTCTGCTTGCTGTGTGCTGTATGCATGTGCATGTGTATGTGTGCTCATCTGAGTCTGCATGCTGTGTGTGCTTTTTGCATGTGCATGTGTATGTGTGCTCATCTGAGTCTGCATGCTGTGTGCTGTATGCATGTGCATGTGTATGTGTGCTCATCTGAGTCTGCATGCTGTGTGCTGTATGCATGTGCATGTGTATGTGTGCTCATCTGAGTCTGCATGCTGTGTGTGCTTTTTGCATGTGCATGTGTATGTGTGCTCATCTGAGTCTGCATGCTGTGTGCTGTATGCATGTGCATGTGTATGTGTGCTCATCTGAGTCTGCATGCTGTGTGCTGTATGCATGTGCATGTGTAGGCCACTGGTTAGCACTGGGTTTCTTCAATCATGCTCCACACTATTAACTGAGAAAGGCTCTCGCATGTGAAAGTAGGGAATGCTTGTTTGGCTAAAGTGGCTAGCCTGCATGCTCTGGAATGCCACTCTCTGCCTCCCAAGCATTGTGATAAGCGGGCTGTCATGCTGATATGGTATTTACACCGAGTCTTAGATATCAAATTTGGGTCCTCATGTGTATACAGTAACATTCTTACTAATCAAGCTATCAGCCCAGCCCCCAGTTTTTTTCTCTTGTAGCCCAGGCTGGACTCAAACTTGCTATGTAGCTAAGACTGTCCTTGAACTCTTAATCCTTCTTCTTACACTTCATTATTCTTTGGATTACAGGTATGTGTAACCACACCTGGCTGATCATGAGACCTTTGACATCAGTGTTTTAATCATTGGTTTTGGACAAGTTATGGTTTTATCCCAGAGATATTTTTCAGTTCTTTGTGATTGTGTGTGTGTGTGTATGTGTGTGTGTGTATTTATATACACATGGCATACATATACCATGGTACATGTGTAGATATCAGAGGACAATCATGTGGTGTTTGTCCTTGCTTTCCCCTTTTTTGAGACAGGGTTTTTCTTGTTCGTTGGTGCTGTAAAAGTCAGACTACCTGCCTTGTGAGCACTCATTGCTGTATGTATGTCATGTTACTTATGTTCTGCTTCAGATGGAATCCACATTCCAGTTATTAGATATCTTAGCAAGTGTGTGTGTGTGTGTGTGTGTGTGTGTGTGTGTGTGTGTGTTGTACAGTGAATAAGAGATTTTAAGTAATAAGCCAACTCTCTGGTTTAAAATGTGTTTGTATTGCCTTCTTGTGTTTGGCATGCATGTTTGTGAATTCCTGTGGAGTCCAGAGGACAAACTCTGGTATCATTCCTTGAGGAACACATACATGTCCTTTAATAAAGGCTCTATCATTGGCCTGAAGCTCAACAATTAGCCTGGATTGAACTATCCATAACATTCAGGGATGCTCCTTTCTCTGCTTCCTTGGCACTGGGATTAAAGTCATGATCACTATGCCTGTCATTTCTTTTATTTTTTTCAGCTTTTTTTTTTTTCTTTTCTTTTTTGAGACAGGGCCTTACTCTAGGCCAAGCTGGCCTGGAACTCACTCTGTTGTTGCAGGCTGACTTTGAACTCATTGTGATCCTCTTTACTCAGCCTCCACAGTGCTAGGTTTAAAGGGATGTGCCAGCATGCCTGGTCTTGCCTGGCATTTTTATATGCATTCTAGGGATTGAACTCAGGCCCTCAGGCTTACACAACAGGCATTTTATCCACTGAGATAACTCTGAAGCCTCAATTCCTGGGATCCTTTAGACCATGTATAAAGGCACCAGGCACCCCCTAACCTGGAAGCTAACCATAGAAGCTCATAGGTGTACATTACTTTTATTTAGCAGCCAAGGTGATGAGCTTGGGCCTGGACCACCCCCTAGCTGGAGAGAAGAGAATGCATAAAGTCTTCTCAACTGTTACAGGCCAAGTGAAGCTCCCAGATGTATCCCCACCTCCATCACCCTAGGAGCAGATGACAATATTGGGACACTCAGAGATGGCAGTGACCTTGAGACCATCTCACCAACTTGTGCACATCACTGTAAGATGTTTGTCATACCTGTGGACACATTGAAATGCACCAATATTGACCCTCGGGCTTTCCCTGTGAGGTGTAGATGAGCATGAGCACTGCCTACCATCTAGAAATAAAAGGACAGAGACCCAGGAAGTTCAAAATACCTGACTGAAATCACAACCATATCCAGGAGACAGCAGATGGATATCAAGAGGATGAGGGATGTTGGTGGTCACCAATGGAGAAAACATACATTTTAGAGATGCCTGGAACTACTCAGACAATGAAGTTTTGTTTGGTTCAGAAGAAGTGAAGTCTTAAAGCATGGCAAAGCAATTTAAAACATTTGTAGATTTGTAAATACAACCTATAGGGAAATTGCTTATTTGGTTGTCCAAAGTCATTTGTCACTGTTGGGTGAGGATTTGGCTCTCTTGGTTTCTTCTCACTACGGCCTTGGGCAGGCAGGTCATCTATTGGTCCTGTCCTAAACACCAGCCCCATTCAAGCACTGTGCATGGTGGAGCACTCACCCTCCAGCAGGATCCCAACAACCACAACAGCTCCAATAGCATGCTCTGCCCAGAAGTCATATGGAGACAATACTTTGGTAAGATTTTAAATGTACTTTTATATCAAAGGCCCTGTGGCAAAACAAAGGCAGAATTTTTGAGACTCCACTGTTGCCTTCAGTTTTCTTACCTGTACTTGGGGAACAGACATACTTTTCCCTCAAAGTTGCTGTTGTTTTTAAATTAATTTTTAATTAATTAATTAATTTTTCCCAGGGTGACTCTTACTGACTCCTTAGAGATGAATTTTAAAAGTTTGTATGGGGGCTGGAGAGATGGCTTAGCGGTTAAGCGCTTGCCTGTGAAGCCTAAGGACCCCGGTTGGAGGCTCGGTTCCCCAGGTCCCACGTTAGCCAGATGCACAAGGGGGCGCACGCGTCTGGAGTTTGTTTGCAGAGGCTGGAAGCCCTGGCGCGCCCATTCTCTCTCTCTCCCTCTATTTGTCTTCTCTCTATGTCTGTTGCTCTCAAATAAATAATAATAAAAAATATTAATAAAAAATAAAATAAAAGTTTGTATGGTGGTTTGATTCAGATGTCCCCGTAAATTTATGGATTCTGAATGCCAGATCCCCAGCTGGTGGCAACTTGAGAATCAGAGCCTCATGGTGGCAGTGTATTGCTGGATGTGGGCTTGTGGGTGTTATACCCATCTTTCACTTGCCAGTATTTGGCATAGTCTCCTGCTGCTGTGGTCCAACTGATGTTGGCCAGGAAGTGATGTCTACCCTCTGCTCATGGTCATGCCACCATTTCCGCCTGCCATCATGTAACTTCTTCTGAAATCTGTAATCCAAAATAAGCCCTTTCCTTTCACAACTGCTCTCAGTTCAGTGTTTTGTTTACTTTTCTTTTTTAAGCAATAACAAGCTGACAGCAAGATTAAAATTGGTACTAGGAGTATGGTCATTGATAGTAGAAAACTGACTGTGTGGCTTTTGTCATTTGGTGGCTGATATTTTAGAGAAATGTGGAAGGGTTTGGGACCTTAGCCTAAGAGGCACATAGTAGTCCTGTAAGAATCACTTGATGGACTATTCTGGTCAGAGCTCAAAGACATGAATGCAGTCATAACTATGGATTGTGGGATTTATCTTATGAGAATGAGAAAGAGTTTTCCTTGGAGTGTGCTAGAAACAATTTGTGGGAGAGACTTGCTGTTATGCCCAAGTCCTGAGAACTTGTGTAATATCATGTTATGCAGAAATGGACTGGTGTGAGCACAGAAATATGGCACAGAAATTAAATATTTGGGCTAAAACTTCTGTCCATTCAGCTTCAATTGCCTGAGTAATTACACCATTGAGATTAGGCCAGCTGACCTGAATTGGGACAATAGGAACAATGTATCTTTTAAAGGGGCCTGAATGCTGAAGGTGTGTGTCCCATTTTTCAATGTCTGCTTTATTCCTCCCTGGATTAACAAGTTGCTAGCCCACCTGGTACTATGGAGTATAACAAATATAGGAAAGAGGATCCTTGAATTTGCAACCAGGTTTTGGTTTTTGGAAATGGTTATGGGAAGTATGAAACAGGCTTGTTGGATTACCTGTTTGGAGGCTCATGGTACCATGTGGATGAACCATAGGTTGTGGTGGAGACACAGAGGAGAGGTCAGGGCTATGGGATGTCTGGCAAGGAAAACTGTCAGCACTGGATGAAGTTTACTGGGACTGTAAGGAGCCTAGCTAGAGGGGTGAAATTGGAATAACAGAGACTTTCACTGACTAGTTGTCGAACTTGGAGCTACAGAGATTGATGTTTGCTCCTTTTGTTTTAAATCTTGCGTTGGTTCAACTTTTCCTTGGTATGCAAAGTACCAAGTTTATTCTGTGTCAGTATGGGATTTTTTTCCCCCTTTGGTATTATGGTTCAGCTAAAAGATCTTGGACTAGTAATGTTTGAACATCATTAACATTGTTAAGATTGTTAAAAATATGAAGATTTTTAAAGTTGCACTGAGTGCATTGCATTATATACATCGTGTATGGTTATCAGTTTATGGACATCAGGGGAACAATGTTGTGGTTTGATTAAGGTGACCTTCATATACACGTGTCTTCTGAATGCTGTGTTCTCTGCTGGTGGAAATTTGAGAATTGAAGCCTCCTGAAGGCAGTGCATTGTTGGGGGTGAGCTTAGGGGTGTTATAGCCAGCTACTGGTCGTGGTCTGATGTTGTTCAGGAGATAATATCCATCCTCTGCTCATGCCGCCATTTTCCTCTACCATCATGGATTGTCCCCTTAAGTCTGTAAATCAAAATAAACCATTGCCTCCTATAAGCTGTTCTTGGTCATGTGCTTTTTTTACCAGCAATGATAACCTGATTGCAACACTTTGTTTACTTATGTAGTGTGTGTGTGTGTGTGCGTGTGCAGGTGTGCTTGTTGTGGTCAGAGGGTAATGTTTAGATCCACTCTTGCCCTCCATCTCATTTACCATAATTGTTGTTATTATTATTATTATTAGTAGTAGTACTAGTAATAGTATTTGTACGTGGGTCTGGGCACACCAGCATCTCTTGACACCTTTGTAGGAATTTGTAAAAGTCCATCCAGCTTCAAATCTGGGGAATTTAATCCTGGCCAGCAGGCTTTGTAAACATAGACCTTTGGTGGCTGAGACACCTCTTATGCCTCCAGCTCATTTTTGAGGCTGGGTCTTAGGTCTGTTGGCAAGTTTATGGTCTCTACCTTCCCTCTCTTGTAGGCACACTGGGATTTCAGAAGCCCACCAAAACTTTGCGATTTCATATGGGACCTCGGGAATCTGAACTCAGTTACTCAAAGTTAAACTATAAGCACTTCATCAATGAAGCCATTTCCACAACCATGATTTTAATTTTATTTATTTATTTATTTTTTATTTTTGGTGAGATAGGGTTTCATGTAGACCTGGCTGACCTTAACAATCCCTACATAACCAAGAATGCTCTTGGGATTCCGATCCTCCTATCTTCACTAACCAGTGCTGAAATTAGAGCCATATACCACCACACCCATTTTGTGTGGGGTGGGGAATGGATGCCAGGGCTTAATAAATAGTAGACCACACTCTATCCACTGATCTGGAGGGTACCCTAGATCTGATTTTATGTGTAATCTCCTATCTCCTTGCTGAGTGATGCCAGGTTGGGAGGCTGAAATCCAACATGATGCAAGAATTTACACTTTGGAAATTGGCAAACACTAATAAAGCCAGTTGTTTACCATTAATGGTGGCTGTGCCACATGTGTGGCCTGTGTTCATAGCATCTTCTATATCTGTCCCCTCTGGTGTGTCAGGATGAGAGACCCTGGGATGTATGGGCATATCTTCCTTGTTTGGAGGACAAGTTTGGGATTCTTGTGCAAGGGACTGTTGGTCCCTGAGGCCTGGATGTTAAATTTAGTAGGATGAGAAATGAACTCTTTGGAGAGTGAGGAATATTTCTAAAACTTAAAAAGTAATGGGGAATGTAAAAGGAATTTCAAGGTAGCAGCATCCATTGACATGGGAATTTGTTTCATGTGAGTTGCATGTGGCACATGCATGATGAAGTCCAGAGGACAACTTTTGGTGTCACCTTCAGGAATTCCATCCACCTCCTTTGAGACAGATTCTACTATTAGCTTGTATGTCACTAGCTAGACTAGACTAGCTAGCCTGTGAACCTGAGATCCTCTTGTCTCTACCTCCACAATACTGGGATTACAGACATGTGGTCCTATTTTATGCTTTTTCAAATTTTTTATTCATTTATATTTTATTTATTTATTTGAAAGAGGCAGAGAAAATGATAGAGGGAGCAAATGGGCATACTGTGCCTCTAGCCACTTGAAACAAACTCTAGTCATATGTGCCAACTTGTGAATCTGGTTTATGTGGGTGCTGGGGAATTGAACCTGGGCTTTGCAGGCAAGTTCCTCAACCACTAGGTCATCTCCTCAACTATAGGTTTTACATTAACTATTTTTATTTTAGAGAAAGATACACAAGAAAACACTGACCATGGGCACACCCAGGCCTCATGCCACTCCAAATGAACTCCAGACACATGCAGTTTGTGCTTCTGGGATTACATAGGTACTGGAGATTTAAACTCAAGCCACAAGACTCTTCAAAAAAGAAGAACAAAAAGAAACAATCAGATATCCTGCATTTTAAAAAAGTACGTTTACAATAAAACCCTGACTCCTCATCTGGACCACAGGATAATGAAAAGCAGGATAAGAAGTCCACTGGGGAGATAGTGCAGTGATTAAAGACCACAAGTTGTGGGCCTAAGTTTGGCTCCCCAGCACCTACATAAAACCCTAGTCAAACATATGCATGCATCTGTGATTCCCGACATATGTATGACAATGGGGGCAGAACTAGGAGAACCCAGAAACACAGTAAATATGCTAAAAAAGCAAGAAAAATGTGAAATCATGACCTGAAAGGAGCTTTGTCTTCAGGCCTCCTACCAGCCTGTGTCCAAGTCTCCTGCAAGCCAAGTGGAAGTTACTACATCACCACCATGCCTTTCCTGACTCTGGTATCTGTTTTTGCAAAAGTAAAATTTCATAGAAAAGGGAAACATTGAAGTGTCCCTTGAATCTGAAAGCAATGAAGTCTCTTGAGTGTGGCTTTGAACTATTTCCTCATTAAAGAGCTCCAATGTGGAATGATAAACATAACCACACTATTGCAGACCAGGAAGGCTGTGGCAGCTTGGAGGTCACCAGTGTGTATGAATAGTCTCCGTGGCTTCTGTCCCTCCCACTTGTGCTCAGTGAACACTGGGATGACAGGGGGAACTTGGGTTTATTGTATTGCATTGAATTACATTATTGTACTGTATGTATATGTATGCTTGTGTGTGGGGGGTCAGAGGACAACCTGAGGTGTCAGGCCTTGGAAATATTACCCACTATTTCTTCTTCTTTTGAGACAGGATTAGGCCAGGCCAGTTGAACAGTGGTGGCCTCTATCTCCCTGGCATTGGGATGATAAGCACACAATAGCATACCAGGCTGTGGCTGCTGTTGCTTCTTCTTCCTCCTCTTCCTATTCTTCTTCTCTTTCCTCCTCCTTCTTCTTCATCTACCTTCCTAATCCTTCTCCTTCCTCTTCCTCCCTTCCCTTCCCTCCCTCTTACTCATCCTCTTCATCTTCCTCCATCTCCACTTTCCTCTTCTTTTTCCTCCTCCTTTTCCTTCTTCCTCCTCCCTCTTCCTCCTTCCATCTCTGTTGGGCCCTGAAAGGCCCAGGTGCGAGGCCTAGTGGAATTTCCTGAGCCTAGGAAAAGTTTGGCAACCTGTCTCTGGCCAGCTAGGACTCAACAAGATGCCTAATGGCTTCTGGCCTGCCACTTCTGCATGACAATTGTAATTACCATTTCAATAGTTACATTTTACTATTGGCCCTTACCTCTTCCCCCCTCTCCCATCCTATAATCCCCGCCTTCATCCCCAACATGATATAGACAACTGCTCATAACAATAAAGCGAGTTTTTTCTGTGAGTTCCTGCTTTGAAAAGACTCCTGACTCAGTGTGGTTTCTCTCCGGTGGCAAGGAGAGGTTTCTGAGTCATCGTATGCTCATCTTCCTCCTTAACCCCTAGGGAGGAACCAGCAGGCCGGTCCTTCCACAGCACGACCTGCCTGGGGAGGAGCCTGGCATCTGGTGCCTAGCGTGGGGCTCTCAGAGTCTGGCAGACTAGTGCCCCGTGAGAGGCAGTCGTCGAGGAGGTAATCAGTGTACATGTGCAGGTAAGCGTACCCTCATGAGTTATAAGGCAATCTTCATATTTGATGCACTAAACTTTGCTTCTATAACCTGTACTTGTTTGTCAACATCACTTCATTCCCTTTCTCTTTCCTTTCACTTTTGGTTCACACAAGACCATGTTGCAAACTCAATGACCCTCTTTCCAGCATTTCTTATACTCCACGATACCAGGTAGGGTGCCAATTTGTTTATCCAGGGGTAAATAAAGCAGACTTCGAAGAACAGGACACTCCTTGAGCACTCAGGCCCCTTCTAAAGAGTCTGCATTCTTCTTGTTGTCCTGGTGCAGATCAGCTAGTCCAGTCTCAAAGGTTATAATTTCTCAGTTGCAGCTCAATGGGCAACCATTCACCCAGAGATTTTCTTTCTGTGCCATATCCCTCTGCACACAACAGTTCATTTATACACAATGGAACACTGCACAACTGCTCAGGACACAGGCATAAGAGCAAGCTTCTCACACAAACTGCTATCCCAGTCCAGACAAAGCTCTTCCTCACCCTTATAAGCCAAACCTCACAGTTCACAGTTCTGCATTCAGGTCTTGCAGCTCAGACCAGAATAGTCCATCAAGCTGTACTTATAGCACTGCAAGGCATCTCTTAGGCCAATGTTTCAACTCCTTCCACATTCCTCTTGAAAATCAGCTCCAAAAGGCTGAAGCCACATAGTCAGGTGTCTAGCAGCAATCCCACTCCTTGGTACCACTTTACTGTTGTAGTCCGGTTTGCATTGCTGGTAGAAATCACCCAACCAAGATCAGCTTCTGGGAAAAAAATAAAGAGATTTATTTTGGCTTACAGCCTCGAGGGAAAGCACCATGATGGCAGGGGACAACGATGGCAAGAGCAGATGGTGGACATTACCCCCTGGCCAACATAAGGTGGACCACAGCAACAGGAGGGTGTGCCAAACACTGGCATGGGGAAACTGGCTATAACTCCCATAAGCCTGCCCCCAACAATACACTCCCTGCAGGAGGCATGAATTCCCAAATATCCATCAGCTGGAAACCTTGAATACAGAACACCTAAGTTTATGGGGGACACCTGAATCAAACCACCACACCTTGCTATACCTTTTAGAAATTAAAAATGTTTACTCTGTGCCTTTATATGTCAGAAGTGTTTAACTTGTTTAATTTTGCAGGTCTCAATATCTTAAATTGGTCAAGAGTGTGGAGACCTTTAAAATTGAACTGAGTACAATTTATAATATATGATAGTTATAAATCCATTGGGAGCCAGGGCAGAATTTAGTAATTTAAAAAATGGCCCCCTCCTGGAACCTTGTGCCTGTCCCTCTCCTTCTGGAAATTGGCAGGCAATCCACCTCCTGGGAGACTGCCATGTGGCCCCCTTGGACTGACCCAGGTGTGGACCAGGGAGAAGTCTGCCCTCTCATGGCAACTGGGGCAACTGGTGACTGGGCTCACTGACTTTTCACCTACTGGGCATTGGTACATGTGGAGGAAAAAATATAAACAGGCCATTAGTCATATGCTCCAATGTTTTGCCACTCTTGGGCTGCCTGATCAAATTAAAAGATAATGGCCGCTAGTTTGTAAGCAAGGCCTTTATAGATTTTCTCCAGACCTACAAAATTTCACATTCCACAGGCATCCCATACAACCCCAGGGCCAAGATATTGTTAAAAGATATAATAAAACTCTCAAATCTCAATTACAAAAACAAAAGGGGGAATCCTTACCCTCACACGACCAACTAACAAAACATTATTTACCTTAAATATTTTTAATTTTTTCTAAGAATTTATAATGTGTGATAATTATAAATCTATTGGGCTCCAGGTGTGGAATATGGTAATTTAAATAAGTGGCCCCCAATATATTCAATTATTTATCTTAAGATGTGATGGTGGGTTTCAGATTTCAATCTAAAGTTATATAAAGTGTGCCTAGCAGGAGTTCCTAAAGTGTGCTGTGGCTTGTGGCTTTAGGCTTTAGGCTTGTACTTTTAATGTTTAATTATCCTTCATACTCACAGCTTTAAAGTAGCTCCTGAGAAAGTTGAAACTGTGCCTCCTTTTAAGATCCTGGGCTCAATCCTTACCCTAGATACAGTTTCACCTGTTAGAGGATCTATATGATATGGTTACGTATTTGGGCGAAGAGATACCAGGGTTAAAAGTTAAAGCACATTTGGAGTGTCATGTAGATTTTCAATGGATTTGTGTTACTTCTAAAAAATATAATCACAGTCAACAGTGTTGAAAAAATACATTTAGGAAGCATTTGGCATAATAATAATATTTCCTTGTATCCAATTCAGTTACATTTAGAGATTTTGTCTTTGCAAAATAATCATCTTAATTTTGATGCAGTTAGAGCTGCTGATGACTTAATATCTGCTTTTAAGTCGGCTTTGCCTGGATGGAATTCTTTCACTTCTTGAATAGGAAACTTTGTTGCTACAGGTGTTTGTCTTTTACTCATTCTGTGTCTAATGCCCATACTCGTTAAATGCCTTTTAAGATCATTTATGGATATCCATACAGAAGTACATGGAATATAGCTACTGACCCAACCCTGGCTTCCTGAGACATTATCTTAAAGCCCCTGGAGAGGCTGGTAGTGAACGATGGGTAAGATTCTCTCGAGTTAGTTCAACCTAAGACAGGGCATGAATGATGGAATTCATGTACCAATGCAGGTAAGGCCTAAATATCATAGAGGACAACCTAAGACAGACACAGTCATTCTGTGCCTAGGTCCAGAGGGGCCTGGTTCATAAAAATAATAAATAAAAAAGGGGGAAGTAATTGTCTAAAGTCATTTGGCTGGCCTTGTATCCATAGCTCAGGGCCATTTGAAAGCAAGACTTTAATACCTACATGTAAGCAAGATTATACACATTCAGTATTACTGATAAGAGCTGGCCATTCCTTAATATTTATGTTTATATTGCTGAGATCAAAGGGTTTGTTTGTTTCCCAACCTTGGGATAACCTTTTATACTGAGAAGTGATTAAAGTACAAAAACTCTGTAATAGAAAGGAGTTTTATAATAAAAACGTATGTAAAGTTCATGGAATTTTTGTCAATGGAAAAACTTTGTCAAAAGAAAAAGACCCATTTGGGTAGCAATGAGAGACCTAAAATATCTGGGCCTCCCAAGTTGCTTGCAGTACCAAAAAGGGGACACTGACAATCACTTCCTAGGGAGTGTCCCACCACTGAGGACTGTTCCTAAAATGGTCCTTCACCCTGCTAAACTAAATAACTCTCTCCCATATGGAGGATTTCTGGCCTTGCCTCTGATCTGGGCCTCTCTGGCTGATTGCAGTACAGTGGCCCATACAACCTTAAAAAGCTGCTCAGCCACTTTCCCCATCCCCATCCAGCTTTTCCCAATGTTTCCTCTGGAACTTATATTTGGGCCCCACCTTCCCCTAATAATGCTAGTATAGGTGTGGGATACATTAATTCTTCCTTCTGTACTTTTAACACAACTGAGCCTAATGTTCAATGCTGCCTGCCTTCTGGAATGGGAATGGTTGGTTTGTGGAGGCGGGATGGCCTATGACTTTCTGCCCACCAATTGGACTGGCCTTTGTGCCCCAGCCACCTTAATCCCAGATGTAGATATCATCCCTAAAAATGAGGCCCTCCCTCTGACTTTTTTAGATTATATTGGAGGGAGACCTATCTCCAACAACAGCTATATTCCCTGGCTGAGGTAGTCCTACAAAATAGGAGAGGACTAGACCTACTAACAGCAGAGAAGGTAGGCATGTTTGTTCTTACAGGAAAAATGCTGCTTTTACGCCAATAAATTGAGAATTGTCCAAGATAAGATTAAGAGGCTCCAGGAAGACTTGGAGAGGAGGCATCAGGACCTCCAGGACAACCGACTATGGATAGGCTGACATGGCTTCTCACCTTACCTCCTCGCTTATCTTAGGTCCCTTCTCCTTATCCTCACTGTCGGGCCTTGTGTAATTAACAAAATTACACATTTCATTCACCAGCGGTTAGAGACAATAAAACTTCATCAGGTTGAGATATCACAGGCTGGCAACTCAGGAATTAAGTTCCCCAGATAACCCACTACCACCTTCTGTGCCCTCCATGTGACCAATGACGGGTAAGATCTCAGGCTAACTGAGGCAACCTAAGACAGTCCATGGAGTGGATTCTCAGTGAGCTAAACACATGGTACCCAATAATGGGTAAGATCCCCAGAGGGGTCAACCTAAGACAGGGGCCATGATGAATACTTTGAGATAAACACATGGTACCCAATGATGGCTAAGATCCCCAAAGGGATCTAAGACAGGGGCCATGGTGACTAATGCCCTTACAAAAACAAAAGGGGAAGATGTTGGGCCCTGAAAGGCCCACACGTGAGGCCTAGTGGAACTTCCTGAGCCTAGCTAAAGTTTGGCGACCTATCTCTGGCCAGCTAGGACTCAACAAGATGCTGAATGGCTTCTGGCCTGCCACTTCCATGTGACCATTGTAATTACCATTTCAATAGTTACAGTTTACTCTCCCCCACACCCAGCCTAAAATCCCTGCCTTCATCCTCAACATGATATAAACAACTGCTCATAACAATAAAGCGAGATTTTTCTGAGTTCTTGCTTCGAAAAGACTCCCAACTCAGTGTGGTTTTTCTTTGGGCCAGGAGAGGTTTCTAGGTCATCATATGCTCATCTTCCTCCTTAACCCCTTGGGAGAAACCAGCAGGCCGGTCCTTCCACAGCACGACCTGCCCGGGGAGGAGCCTGGCACCTCTCCTCCTTCTTCTCCTCCTCCTCCTATTTCTTCATTCTTCCTCTTCCTTCCTCCTCCATTCCTCTTCCTTCTACCTCTTTCTTCCTCTTTTCTCTCCCTCCTTCCTCATTTCTCCTCCTTCTCCTTATTGTTTTTGTAGGATGCATGTATATGAGCACACATATGTCACACCATGTGTGGAGATCAGATAGCAGCTTCAGGGTATTGGTCTTCTTCTTCCATCTTGCTTGAGACTAGGTATCTTCTGTTGTTTGCAACTGAAAAGACAAAATCAGTGGGTCTGGAAGCTTCTGGATTCTCCTGACTCTGCCCCCTGTTATCTTAGACTTAGGATTGTAGATGTTTATGTTGCTCTATCTCTGGCTTTATGAGGGTGCTGGGGATTTGAACTTTGATTGGCAGGCTTAAAAAGCAAACATCTTTAATCACTTATTCATCTCCCTTGCTTCATGCCTGGCTTTGTGTGTGTTTGTGTGTGTGGGGTGGTGTGGTTCTGGTGGTCAAAATTAGGTCCTTAGGCAAACAATTTACTGACTGAGCTATCTCTCTAGCTCCATCCCCTCCTCCTTACCCCTTGCTCTTCTGAAACAAAGTATATTATGTATCACAGTATGGTCTTGAACTTTCTATGGATACTAGACTGGTCAGGAACTCTCAGTGATCTTCTAGGCTAAGCTCCCAAATTCTGGCGTCATAGGTATAGTCTACCACACCACCTCAGGAAAGCTTTAACTTTAATTATTTTAGAGATACACTTATTTGCTTATTTGATAGACATAATTGGTACATCAGGGCCTCCTGCTGATAGAAATGAACTTGGGATCTGGCTTTATGTGCATACTGGCAACAAAGTACCTTTCACCACTGAGTAATCTCCCCAGCCCTTAATTATATTTGAAGCAGGGTCTCATGTAATCTAGGCTCACTTTGAACTTGCTATACAGGCAAGGATTGTCTTCAATTTGGGTACTCTAGCCTCCACCTCCCCAGTGCTGGGATTACAGGTGTGCACTGACACACTCAGTTTTATGTGACCTGGGAAGAGAATTCAGGGCCTTATGTATGCCAGCAAGCACTGTACCCACTGAGCTGCATCTCCAACCCTCAGAGGGAACTTTTAAACATGCTAATCTAACCTTGATATTCCCCTTTCTGGAGCCCTCACAGGCTAACATATTGGCATCTGGATACTGCCAAGACCACCTCCCAGTTCCTCCTGTTTGATGATCTGGCCAACTCATGTCCTCCCCTCACCAGCAGTGCCCAGTGTGCTGGCTGTAGATGCTACTCACCGCTGCTTAGCTTTTACCTTCAAGCCTACAATGTGTGCAGTCTTTGAGCATACTTTTAGATGATTTGATGATAAGACTCCAATATAGATAGAAGTTTTCCAGAAAAAAATAAATCCATACATTTCCTTTCCCAGCTGTCTAAATGTTATGCTAGTTTCCCAGGTGATGTCTTCTGAGAGTGTGTATCTGCCCTCAATTTGGTTCTGTTTTTCAGGAGGCATAAATTGTCCTTGGCTCAGTAACATGAGCACCTGAGTAGCTGACCATGCCAGAGCCAAGGTCAGATAGACTATTGAACCTGTCCCAAGGGCCTGATCAATTCTCATCCACTGTGGAGAGCACCCCTGTGCCAGATATAGCAATAGACAGGATCACTGGTGCCCATAAGCAGCAGAGTTATCCACCCTGTGTGTACATGGTCTGCTTCTTTCCACACTCAATGGATAGATTTTGTGGGGCAGCATCACTAAGGTTATATGGAGCTCTTGGAGCAGTGGGAACTGCAGAGATGTCCTGGCACCCTGGGCAGACCTAGCAGCAGGGAGCTAGGCCCACGTGAGCTAGAGATAGCAAGATGGAGGGTGGTGCACAGAGCTAGCTCAAGTTCTGCTTTTTATCATTTGCCAGGGAGTCAAAATATTGGTGAAATTTGAAAGGAATGCTTCTTATATCATTACCATTATGCCCAGCCAAGAAGAACAGAAGAAACCAGCTTGCTAAGTGCAAAATCATCAATGACCAAAGAGACTCAAGAAGACCATGAATCCAAACACAACCCAGTGATCAAGCTGGGTGTTGGGGCCCACATCTATCATCCCAGCACTTGGGAGCTTTGAGTCCAACCTGGGCTACACACTGAGTCTCTGTCAAAAATAACAAAGGTAGGGTCTGGAAAGAGAGCATGGTCAGTAAAAGGCTAACCTGAATGACATGGAAACTTGGGTTTCATCTCCAGAAACCATGTTTAAAAATGCAGGTGTGGAACTGGGGAGATGGCTCAGTGGCTAAGAGAATTTGCAATGCAAGTGTGAGTGCCTGAAGAAGTCTGAGAAACTGCTTGAGTTGCAATCAAAGCCCTTGTTTCTGTTTAAAGTCACCAGTCAGATACCAGACAAGAAGGCTGCCCTCATTTAGAAAAAAGCCCTGCTTTTACTGGGGTATTGATCTCCAGCTCTGGGATCCCTTGCTCCATGAGGAATCTGTTTTCACTTTGGTTTCTTTACTTTAACTCCATCAAAAAAAAAAAAAAAAAAAAAAAGAAAAGAAGGAAGGAAGGAAGGAAATAAGGAAGGAAAGAAAGGGAAAGAAAACTTCACTCTTTGAAACTCATTCCATTACCTTTTAACTCTTTAATTGTTAGAGCAAACAAACCCGAAATCCTAAAGGGTAACAATGTCCTTCTTAAAAATTTTGTCACTATAGTTAGAAGCACTGTAGTCACCATAAATCCTCAGACTGTTTCTTTTGTAAAGTTCTATTTTGGTGGTCAATTGATCACTTGATTTTCTTCCCACAGTTGTTTGACTTCAGTGAATAATTTAAGCAAATGTTTGGCTACTTTGTGTCATGAATTATGACATACCTATAAACTTATTCAAGTCCTTCCACAATTCTTCAAAGTAGGGCCATGCTCTAGCCCAAGCTCACCTGGAATTCACTATATAGACTCAGGGTAGTTTCAACCTTACAGTGATACTCCTACGAGTGCCTTTTGAGTGCTGGGATTAAAGGCATGGGCCACCACACCAGTAAAGTCCTCCATTCTCATATTAATGAAAGAATTCCACATTCACATGGTTAAGAATTGGTTTCCCTGGACCACTAGTGGTTTACATCAGGACAATGGAGCCATTAAACATACTGCAGGTATAAAGGGTGTAATGTGCAAATCTGGAAGGAACTGTGAGGTCTCAAAGGGAAAGCAAAAAGCTTGAGAAGTTTATGCAGCCCTTCTGATAGCACATGTGCTGGTAAACATCTAAGAAAGTGCATGTATGTGGCTGCCACTGTGGATTGATGGACTAAGAGCTGGTGGGGTGATTACAAGGGCTCCACACCTGTCAAAGCTGTCATATCTGATGACACTGTGACAAGAACTGACAGCTACACCCTGTCAATTATAATGGCTTCCCTTCTCTCCTAAGTTTTGTAGGAATTCTTCTGTTTGACATCTTCATGCTAGAAATGTACAGGAAGTGTCATACTGAGTAATATAGGTCCAGATAGAAACAGTTGCAGTAATACTTGGCTATCATCCAAATAATCCAGCAGAATGTTCATTCATCAGTGATTGGCTAAGTAATATAGAGATCATCTTTTTCTTGGAATATAAAAAATGATATAATATGTGAGTAGGCCAGATGAATCTATGGGCTCCTTCCACTTCCTGGGTCTGAGTTCCTTTCTTGGACATGGTGTTTGATGTAGCCGCAGTCTCGATTGAGAAGGCCAGACACACAAGACACATTTCTGGGCTCCTTCCACCTCCCAGCTCTCAGTTGCCTGCCTGACATTTGTGCTAGAGGGCTGGGTTTGAAGTAGGCTAGATCCATGTTCCCTTGCTCCTCCAAGTCCCCTGGTCCTGGCAGGTCCCATTGTGCCCTGCTTGGGGAGGCCTGGACCCTGTGTGAGGTGTGGAATCAGGAATTTTGCTCTGGTACCCTGACTGGCCACTAGGTACCAACATCTGTGTTTACCTGAGTCAGAGAGTGATTGGGCCAAAGGACAACAACGTGTTTCCTCCCCAATAAAATAAAAATTCTTCCTCAAATATGTTGACAAATTGCAAAGAAGCCAATTGTCAGAGTCAGGTTCACATTGCTGGTAGAAATCACTCAACTGAGAGCAGCTTGTGGGAATAAAGAGGGGTTTATTTTGGCTTACAGGCTCAAGAGAAGCTACACAATGGTAGGGGGAAATGATGGCATGAACAGAGGGTGGACATCACCCCTGGGCGAAAATAAGGTAGACAATAGCAACAAGAGAATGTGCCAAACACTGGCATGGGGGAAATTAGCTATAACACCCATAGGCCTACCCCCAACAATACACTCCTTCCAGGAGGGGTTAATTCCCAAAACTCACATTCAGAACACCTCCGAGTTTATAGGGGACACCTGAATCAAAACACCACATTAACAAAAGCCAGAAAACTGAAAGATCTCTTCCAAGGATGCCTAGTCCTACATTGGAAGTCACCTTGGAAATCACAGAGAAATCAACAGAAATTCTTTCCCCAAATGAAAACAAAGAAACCAATGAGACCCTAACCAAAAACTTCACTGAATGTGAAGCAAACTATCAAAAGACCAACAATTGTATGGATGAATGAAATTGAACAGAATCATCTCCTAGAGAGTTCAGCTTTTGACAGCAGACTTAACCAGATTGAAGAAAACATTTGAACCCGCCAAAGACATATGAATAATTTGAAGGTAAGTCAAGAAATGGAAGACCTCAACTACTGGCTGATTATCCTTAATGCAGACTTGAGCAAATGCAAGAGTGAACTACAGGAAGCATCAAGAAAAAAAGAACTCAAATTGATATTGTACCTCAAAAAAGAGATAGATATGATGCAAAATAACACAACAAAAAACAAAGTCACATAGAATTTATAAAATCCTCTCTAGAACCACTCACCTCAGAGTTATTCATGTGTAAGACAGAAGCTCTGGCCTGGATTATAAAACAGAAGAAATTGATCAGGAGGCCAAAACCTTTGCTAACTTAAAAGTCAAGTGACCATAATATGAGGGAACTATGGGACACCCTAAAACTACCAAACATCCAGATCATGGGTATACCAGAAGGAGAAGAAATTCAGACCGCAGACATCAAGAACATATACAAAAACTTACTGAAAAATTTTCAAATTGTGCAAAAGAGAGGCCCACACAGATACAAGAAGCCAAAAATACACCAGATAGGACCAAAGAAGAAAGACTCCAAGACACATCATAGTTAAAACTCTTAACAATGAAAATGAAGAGAGTGCAGACCCGCGAAGATGGCGGCGTAGGCACCATGCCAAAGCAGCCTAGGGGGGAAAAAGACCAAAAAATCTTAGCAAAATACACACTTTTACTAAAAAGTGAAGTGTATAGGAAATTGAAGTGGCAGCGGAGAAGTAGAAGAGTTCCAGAGCATCCAGAGCCTGCACAGGCGGGAAAAGTGGCTCTGGCAGCTCAGCCAACCGTGGCCGCGGCGCACCAGAAAGCCGCCAGACTCAGCTCGAGGTGCAGGAAAAGCCAGGTGCGGGAGCTTCCCCTCACACCGCGCTCTCCGCAACTCGGGAAACATGAGGGGAGAGTGGCAGTGAGCAGCGAGGAGCAGACCGCGAGTAGAAGAATGCTTGGAGCAGCGAGAGAACCAGAGCAGCTGCGGCTCCCTCCCCTCCCCCACCGCCTGAGCCCAGCTCGGCGAACAGAGCAGCGGCCCGGGACCCGGCCACGCCAACTTGGGCTGACGGCAGGACCCAAGCAGGAGCAGAGTTCGGCAGCAACATCAGCAGCTCCTGCACCGGTAACAGCGGCCCCAGCAGAGCAGACCCAGGAGAGGCAGCAGTGGCAGACTCGGCAGCAGCAGCTTCAGGGGGAGCAGCGGCAGTGGACACAGCAGCAGCAGCTTCAGCAGCAGTGGTGGCTCCAGCAGTGGCAGCTACAGAAGCAGCAGAGGAAGCAGCAGCGGCTCGGTTTGCCCCACAGGAAAAGCAAGTGCCCAGCTCCAGAAATCACAACAGCAGCCCGACGACCCAGGCAGCCACTTGACTGAGACCAAAATCATCCAAGGTAACTGGAATTGCACCAGGGAAGGGTCTCACTTGGTCGCAAGCTGACTTGGATCCCTCAACAGACCAGAAATCTTAGCCTCTTTGTTGATAGAGGATCTGGTCATTATAATAACTACTCTTGCATACATACTTGGGGCTGTTTTTGATTGAATGTGTACAGTGTTTAGTTAAATTTTAGAATCTACCTGTATTTTATTCCACTCAGCCTGCTTGAATACTCCTATAGCAGGGAAACTCAACCCCTAAGAACATCTTTGTAGATACTCTGAGAGTCTTAAGAGCCACACCTAACACCTTAAGGTCCTACCCTGAAAATATATTACATGAAATCAATTGATACAGCTAAGAATACACAGCTAGCTAGAAAATCCAAGCATTAACTTAATCCAAGATGCAAAAATATATACATTATAACACAAGAAACGCTAAAAAGCAAGACGATATAAATCCACCTAAAAGTATTAATGCATCAGAAATGTCCTCCAGTGAGAAAGAGTTAGAGGAAATGCCTGAGAAAGAGTTCAAAAGAATGATTATAAATATGTTCAAAGAGGTCAAAGAACATATCAATACAATCAAAGAAGAAATCAAAGAGGAAATCAAAGGAATCAAAGAAGATGCAGGACACCAGTTTAATGAAATAAAGAAGGCAATATAAGACATAAATAAGGAAATAGAAATAATAAAGAAAAACCAGTCAGAATTACTAGCAATGAAGAACACAGTTAATGAAATAAAAAACTCTGTAGAAAATGAAGAGAGTGCAAAAACAGCAAGAGAGAATCAATTCACAACATACAAAGGCAATCCCATTAGAATAACATCAAATTCCTCAATGGAAACCCTGACATCCAGAAAAGCCTGGAATGGAACACTTCAAAATCTGAAATACTGTGCCTTCCAGGCCAAGCTACTTTACCCAGAACGAATATCCCTCATAATAGATGGTGAAAGAAAAACTTTCCATGAGAAGAGTCAACTCCATGATTATATGAGCACAAAGGCAAACCTACAGAGACTTGAGGAACTGCTCCACGCAGAAGTCAAACAACCAATCTCAAGAGTCAACAAGAAGAAGATGACAATAACCAAAATAAGCCAGGCTCAAAACAGTACATACCACAAGAAAATACCAAACCCCATAAAACACCTCATCATGGCAGGGATTAATTTGAACCTCACAGTAATAAGCTTAAATATTAATGGTGTTAGTTCACCCATCAAAAGACATAGGTTATTGGGATGGATCAAAAAACTGGACCCTACTATCTGTGGTATTCAAGAAACCCATTTCACCATGAAAGACAGACACCTCCTCAGGGTGAAAGTTGGAAAATGATATTCCAAGAAAATGCTGCAGAGAATTCCACTGTGTTGATATACCACATCTAAGTTATCTGTTAATCTAATAATGGACATCTGGGTTAATTCTAGTTCTTAGGTATTATGAAGAAAGCAGCTATAAACATCAAATATCTCTGAACTAAGAGTTGGAAATTTTAGGATACATTCCCAGGAAGGGAATAAATGGGTCTGTTGGTACTTCTATAGTCATCCTTTACAGGAATCTCTATAATTTTTTCCATCATGGTTGTGCTAGCTTGCATTCCCAGCAACACTGAGTGAGGGTTCCTATTTCTCCACAACCTCACAAGCATTTGTTGTCATGAGTTTTTTTAATGTTTGCTATCCTTAGTGGGGTAAGGTGGGACCACTTTGTTGTTTTAATTTGCACTTTCCTGATGATTCAAGATGTTGAACATTGTCTTAAGCGTGTATTTGCATTTTGTATTTATTCCTCTGAGAACTCCGTGTTCAGTTCCTTGTCCCATTTTGTGAGTGGGTGATTTGACCTTTAATTGTTTAGGTTTTTGAGTTCTTTGTGATATAACTGTCAGTTTAGGGGGGAGGGTGAGGATATGGGTTAGCAGTTAAGTCACTTTCCTGAAAAGCCTAAGGACTCAGGTTCAATTCTGCAGTAACCACACAAGCCAGATACACAATCTGGCACATGCATCTGGAAATGTCATTTGCAGTTGCTGGAGGCCCAGGGGTGACCATTTTCCCTCTACTTTTTCCTCTCTTTCTCTCTCATAAATAAATAAAAAATAAAAATAAATAAATGTTTTTTTTTAATTTTTAAAAAATTTTTATTAGCTTCTTTTTCAGCAAATACAGAAACTTTGGTACCATTATTAGGCTCATCCGTGACCTACCCCATCCCAATGGCCCCTCCTTGTTGATGTAAATGGGTCATGTATTGTGGAGTTAGCCCACAGTTATTGGTATGGTAAATGTCTCTGTATATCATGACCCAACATAAGACTCTGACATTCTTTCTGCTCCCTCTTCCACAAAATTTCCTTGAGCCATGTTGGGTTCATTTTTGGTCTGCTTCAGTGATGAGGTTTTGGGAGCCTCTAAGGCTCTGGATCTCTGATTTGGTAGGAGTTGATTTTTCTCTGTGTTGGTCTCCTTCCCCTTGTGCTGGTATCCGGTTCATCAGGAAAACAGCACCCTTGCTTGTTTCGCCAATTTTCCTTAGTTTCACTTGGGGCCCTTTTGAGCTATTATGGGCTCTCTCCTTAGGATCTGCATCTATCTGAAAAAGAGAAGCAGATTCTCCAATGGAGAGTAAGTTAGCACCAGGAAAATTGAGATAATGCTTTCTTTTTTAGTAGAGAGTTTAATAGGTGTAGGCACTCTTGGACCCCATGATTGATGGTAGCTTGATATTGGAGAGTGGGCTTATGTTTGGGTATGGTTCTGGACTTGTTTCCCAGCTCCAGCTATGGGTCCTGTACCAATGTGGGGATCAGTTAGCCAAATCAAGAGCAGTTGGTTCCCCACCATGGTTGTGTACCACTATTGAACTTGTATGAGCATCACAACAGGTTATTTGGTGCTAAGTAGGTTAGATCATGACTTGCTTAGACAGATATTGGTCATTTCCCCATTGCCCATGTAGCACCTTCTGTGACTAGACATGCTGACTGTTCTCATTGTCATTCAATTCCAGAAATTTTGGAATTCCATTTTTTATTTCATCCACTATCCATTTATTGTTTAAGATTGTGCTGTTCAGTTTCTAGGTGCCATTGGGATTCTTCATGGGTCTTTTGTTGTTGTTGATTTCTTGCAATATAGCATTTTGATCTGATATCATGCAGAGAATTAGTTCGATTTTCCTAAATATGTTTTGGCAGTCTTTGTGACCCAGCATATGGTCTATTTTAGAGAATGTTCCATGGGCTGCTGAGAAGAAAGCATAGTCTGAGGATTTGGGATGGAAAGTTCTGTAGATGTCCGTTAGGTCTGAGTGATCTATGGTTTTGTCGAGCTCTCTTACTTCCCTGTTCAGTTTCTGTTTGGATGATCTATTACTGATAATGGTGTATTGAAGTCCCAAGCTATGATTGTCTTGGTGGTTATTTCTGTTTTATTGTCAAGTAGGTTTTGTTTTATGAATTGTGGTGCCTCTGTGTTTGGTGCATACAGATTTATGATTGAAATATCCTCTTGATGGATTGTTCCCTTGATAAGTAGGAAGTAGCCTTCTTTGTCTTTTTTTTGATTACTTTTTGTTTGAAATCTATTTTATATGATATCAATATAGCTACACCTGCTTGTTTCTTATTCCCATTTACTTGTAATATTGTGTCCTACCCTTTCACCCTGAGGAGATGTCTGTCTTTAGTGGTAAGGTGGGTTTCTTGAAGGTAGCATATTGAGGGGTCTAATTTTTGATCCACCGTGTTAGCTTGTGTCTCTTGATGGGTGAATTAAGGACATTAATATTTAGGGTCATGACTGTGAAATTTGATTTGATCCCTGCCATGTTGTGGTGGTAGATGTTTGTTGGTGTTTTCACGGGATTTGAATATTTTGTGCCTACTCTGGGTTTGGTTGTTGTGATCTTCTCTGTGTAGAATCCCTGAAATACTCCTGTAGGTTTGGTTTTGTGTTCATATAATTGTAAAGCTGAGTTTTGTTATGGAAAGTTTTTCTTTCATCATCTATTATGAGGGATACTTTTGCCAGGTAGAGTAGTTTGGTTTAGAAGCCATAGTTTCTTAGACTTTGGAGAGTTTCATTCCAGGCCCTTCTAGCTGAAGTAGTCTGAAGTAGTTCTGATGGGGTTTTCTTTGAAAGTGGTGTGCTATTTTCCCTGGCTGCTTTTAGGTTTTTCTCTTTGTTGTCAATGTTTAGAGTCTTAATGACAATACGTCTTGGAGAGTTTGGCCTTTGGTCCAGTCTGTTTGGAGTCTGTTGGCTTCCTGTATCTTGATGGGCCTTTCTTTTAAGAGACTGGGGAAGTTTTCTTCAATTATTTTGTTAAATAGGTTCTCCATGCGTTTGGTCTGAAATGCTTCTCCTTCTGGTATTCCAATGATTATGATATGAGGACGTTAATGTGTATCCCACTATTCCCTCATGTTCTGTTCACAAGAACTTTTGAAGTTACTGAAAATTTTGAACTCTTGAACTGTTTCTCCCATCTTGTCTTCCAGATCAGAATTTCTATCCTACACTTTGCTGATTCTATTCGTGAGAGCCTCTAGAGTATTTTGCACTTGTTCAATTAAGTTTGTATTTTCTACTACTTTTTATGTATCATTTCCATTGCTCTGTCAAGCTCCCTTTTCACATAGTTTTCAGATTTTCTTGATGATACTTGGAATTCATCCTTGCATTTCTTTATGTCTTCATTTAGTGTGGCCAGCTTATTTTTAAGGTCCTCTTTTTTTTTTCACCCTCCCTGAAACCTCTTAACTCTCTTTGAACTTATTACAATCTGTTATCAAATTATTCTACCTTAGTGATGGTAGCATCCACATGATTATCGATCCTTTTTTGCTTTCCTGCAAATTCTAACAGTAGGTTGGTCAGGATTGCATTGCTCATAGCTTCCATTTGATGTTCTGATCCTAATGACTCTTCTATGTTTTGGTTAGATGTATTCCTTGTAGGACTGGGTGATCTATCTGGATTTTCTTGCATTTTATTTTTCATGTTATATTTTTATGCTGTGGTCTACCCATGACAGTGTATGGGCAGGTAGGTGGGTGGACCAGCCTGGGCTCTAGCTCAATGGGAATCTGGGGCAGCCTGGGGCAGTTGCCAAGCAGCCTGGGCTTTGGCTGTCACTTGCCAATGCCACCTATCTACTGCCGACAGGGGCACTAAAGTTGCCTGAATTCTCAAGTGGTAATGCACCAAAGCTGCCTGTCTTCAATCTTGGAGGGGGACTGAGGTACCAAGCCCTGAAGCTTCCAAAACTCTGGCTGGGAACACTGGAACCTGGAAACATTCTGCGATCCCCCAGCACAGGGGAGTGGGGGATGGCCAGTGTCAGACAGGTAGGGGATAGCACCTGAGCTGGCGCTAGTAAGAGACTCAGTCTGGGCTTGTGTGGCCATTGCTGTGGGACTGGGCCCACTGAACATGCATTCAGAGCTCAGCAGCGGCTGGCCCAGAAGGCATGCGATCGGAGCACAGCAGCGGTGGGCACGGGGCCCAGCGCGGCTGTTTGGGGGGTTGGTCTTCCTGCCCGAGAGGGGATCCGTGATTCCCTGTTTTTCCCCCTCTGTGCCCTCCCATTGACTAGAAGACCCAGAAAACCCTTAATGTCTTGCCTTCCTTTCCCCAGTATTTGCATCACAGTTAGGCAGTCTCCATCTTGGCTGGAAGTCAAGAAAATGTTTTTTAGAAAGAACTAGCACATTAACATTTGCACTTGTTAATACCAGTAAAGGAAGGTGATAGTCTGTTTTTTTGTTTTTTTTTTTTTTTTACTTACTTACTTATTTTAGAGGGAGAGAGAGGCAGATAAGAGATATAATGGGCATGCCAATGCCTCCAGCCACTGCAGATGAACTCCAGACTCATGCACCACCTTGTGCATCTGGATTACATGGGTCCTGGAGAATTGATCCAGCCTCCTTCAGCCTGACAGGGAAGTGCTTTAACTACTAAGCCATCTTTCCAGCCCTTAAATTAAATTTTTAATGCCACATGACTATTGCTAGGTAAGCAAGCTGATGTATAATGTGCCATTATCATCTTGTCTTCAAAACTCAAGGTTTATTTTTGTTTTTTTATAATTTTATTTCTGAATTACTAGACATCTGCAGGTAGAGAAATGCTTCAGGCTGTACAAAAATCAAAGCCTTGGATGTTAAGAGAGTTTGTGGAGGAAGTGAGGTTCCGGATATATGGTAACAAATTTTAGGACGTAAAATGTAGATCCAGTGCTTTGTCTAGAAATATTGAATAATTTTTAAAGTGAGTTGATAACAGCAGTGCCCACAGACTGATGCCACCCACATTCTTCATCAATCACCCAGAAACATGTCATTCACAATTTCCACAGCTTCATATACTCACACACTGTCTCCTGGTACTCATTTTCCAAAGCTCATAGGCACAAAACTCAACAAGTTTCTCCATAACATGTTGTGTTCTTGTGAGAAACATAAATTAAATGATGATACTCTTCTAATTTTTATGGGGTGGGGAGTGAGATAGAGTTTCACTCTAGCCCAGGCTGATCCAAAATTCACTATGTAGTCCCTGTGTGGCCTCATACACACAGCCATGATCCTACTACCTCTGACTCTCTTGTACTGGGATAAAAAGTATGATTCCAAGCAAAAAAAAAAAAAAAAAAAAAAGAATTGTTGTTGTTGTTGTTTGTTTTTTAATTTATGAATTCAGGTATTGCTGTAGGTCAGGCTGACCTGGAATTCACTCTATAGTCTCCAGCAGGCCTCAAACTCTGTGACTGTCCTACCTCTACTTCCTGAATGCTAGGATTTAAAGGCTTCTGTCACCATGCCTGGCCAAATGCCAATGTAGATATTTTAGAAATATTTATATTTATTTGCAAGCAGAGGTAGAGAGAAGAGAAAGAGCGAGAGAGAGGAAGAGCCAAATAGAGAGAGAGAGAGAGAGGAGGATGGCCGCATGAAGGCCTCCAACCACTGCAAATGAAGTATAGATGAATGTTCTACCATGTACATATACCTGGCTTTATGTGAGTACTGGGGAATCAAACCTCGGTCCCTTCATCTTTGCAGCAAGGGTCTTTACCACTGACCCAGCTATCCAGCCACCAATGTGAATTTTAAGAATACAATTTAATTGCATGTTGCAATAAAGTACTGAGTATGTGTTACCAAATAAAAGCTTTATTTATAAAGGTAGCTGAATGCCATGTCATTTCATATATATATATACCTATACCTATACCTATACCTATACCTATACCTATACCTATATCTATATCACAACCCCTCACTGTGATTCCACAATTCCCAACCATGTCATTACAATGACTCACTGCCTCACATAATGCCCACATATGACATCACAATGCTACCATATGACATGATAAAACAAACTTTTTCACCACAAAGCCTCACTGTGACAGCATAGTGCCCCACTGTGTCATTACAATGTCCCACTGTGATATAAGAATGCTCTGCTGTGACATAACAAGACCATATTGTCTTATCACAATGTTCCACTGTGGCATCACTACCACTTTTGACATCAGGATGCCCCACTGTGTCACCACAAAGCTAAAGTGTGACCTCAAAGTGTCCCACTGTGACATTACAATACCTTAATATGACACAACAATGCACCACTGTTATTTCACAATGCCCAATGTGATATCACAATACTCCACTGTTCATCACAGATTTCCCCCTTGTAACCTCACACTTATCCACTGCAATATAACAATACTCTACTGTGACATCATGGTACCCTAATATGACATCAAAAATCCCCACTGTTATTTTACAGTGTCCCACTGTGATAACACAATGTTCCACTGTTCATCATGAAGCCCCTCAGTGACATATGTAATCAAAAAGGACAAAGAGGGTCATTTCTTATTCATCAACAGAATGATCCAACATTAACACATCACAATCATAAGTACACATGTGCCAAACACAGATGCAACACAGTTTATAAAAACAAAATCTACTTAGCAATAAGAGACATAAAGTCAACACCATCATAGTTGAAGACTTCAATACTCACCTATCATCAGTAGACAGATCATCCACATAGAAAACTAACAGGGAATAATAGAGGTCAACAACATCATAGATCAACTAGACCTAATGGACATCTATAGAACTTTCCACCCAACTATACAGAATACACGTGCTTCTCAGCAGCCCATGGAACCTTCTCCAAAATTGACCAGATATTAGGCCATGACACATGGCTTCATAAATACATTAAAACTGAAGTCACTTTCTGCATCAAGTCAGATCACAATGCTTTAAAGCTAGAAATTAAAAACAAGATACACATCAAGAAATCCACCAACTCCTGGAGAGTAAGCGACATACTTATAAACAATGAATGGGTCATGAAGAATTTTTTAAAGAAATTTTAAAATTCCTAGAATTGAATGATAATGCAAATGCAACCTACCAAAGGTATGGGACACAATGAAGGCAGTTATAAGGGGAAAATTCATAGCCCTAAATGCTTTCATTACAATGAAAGAAAGACACTGAATTAGTGACTTGAATGTCCACATAAACACAATGGAAAAACAAAAAGAATCCAACTCAAAAAGCTACAGACAGAAAAAAATAGTAATAATAAAGATTAGAGAAGAAATTGATGATTGGAAACCAAGAAAACAATTGTAAAAATCGATGAAACTAGCCAGGTGTGGTGGTTCATGCCTTTAATCCCAGCACTTGTCAGGCAGAGGTAGGAGGATGGCTATGAGTTTGAGGCCACTATGAGACTACATGGTGAATTCCAGGTCAGACTGAGCTAAAGTGAGACTTTCCCAAAAAACGAATGAACAGAGACTTCCGGTTAATATGGTGGCGTAGGTACCACGCCAAAGCAGGCTTGGGGACAAAAGACCAAAAAAACTCAGCAAAATACACACTTTTACTAAAAAGTGAGGTGTATAGGAAATTGAAGCAGCAGCAAAGAAGTAGGAGAGATCCAGAGCATCCAGAGCCCGCACAGGCCAGCAAAAGCGGCCCCAGCAGCTCGGCCAACCACGGCGGTGGCGGGGCACACCAGAAAGCCGCCAGGCTCAGCTCGAGCCACAGGAAAAGCCAGGTGCGGGAGCTTCAACTCACACTGCGCTCTCCGCAACTCAGGAAACGTGAAGGGAGAGCGGCAGTGAGCAGCGGAGAAGCAGAACGCGAGGTAGAAGAACATGTGGAACAGCGAGAGAACCAGAGCAGCTGCGGCTCCCTCCCCTCCCCCACCTCCTGAGCCCAGCTCCAGCAAACCCAGCAGCATCCTGGGACCCGGCCATGCCAACTTGAGCCAACAGTGGGACCCAAGCAGGAGCAGAGTTCAGCAGCAACATGAGCAGCTCCGGAACCGGTACCAGCGGCCCCAGCAGCAGCAGACCCAGGAGCGGCAGCAGCGGCAGACCCAGAAGCAGCAGACCCAGGAGCGACAACAACAGCCGACCCAGCAGCAGCAGCTTCAGCAACAGCAGTGGCTCCAGAAGTGGCAGCTATAGCAGCAGCAGCAGCAGAGGCAACAGCATCAGTGGGACCAGCAGCAGCAGCTTGAGCTGCTGATAGACCCAGCAGAGGCAGCATTTGCAGCAGCAGTTCCAGCTGTGGGGGTGCTGATGTGCAGGGCCACAGTTGCCAGGCTTGGTTTGCCCCACAGGAAAAGCCAGTGCCCAGCTCCAGAAATCAGAACAGCAGCCCAATGACCCAGGCAGCAACTTGACTGAGAACAAAATCATCCAAGGTAACTGGGTTTGCACCAGGGAAGGGTCTCACGTGGTCACAAGCTGACTGGGATCCCTCAACAGACCAGAAATCTTAACCTCGATGTTGATAGAGGATCTGGTTGTTATAATAACTACTCTGGCATACATACTTGGGGCTGTTTTTGACTGAATGGGTACAGTGTTTAGTTAAATTTTAGAATCTACCTGTGTTTTATTCCACTCAGGCTATTTGAGTACTCCCATAGCAGGGAAACTCAGCCCCTAGGAGCAACTTTGTAGATACTCTCAGAGTCTTAAGAGCCACATCTAACACCTTAAGCTCCTACCCTGAAAATATATAACATCAAATCAACTGATACAGCTAAGAATACCCAGCTAGCTAGAAAATCCAAGCATTAACTTAATCCAAGATGCAAAAATATATACATTATAACACAAGAAACACTAAAAAGCAAGACGATATAAATCCACCTAAAAGTATTAATGCATCAGAAATGACCTCCAGTGAGAACGAGTTAGAGGAAATGCCTGAAAAAGATTTCAAAAGAATGATTGTAAATATGTTCAAAGAAGTCAGAGAACAAATCAAAGGAGTCAAAGAAGAACTTAAAGAGGAAATCAAAGGAATCAAAGAAGATGCAGGACACCAATTTAATGAAATAAAGAAGGCAATACAAGATATAAATAAGGAAATAGAAATAATAAAGAAAAACCAGTCAGAATTACTAGCAATGAAGAACACAGTTAATGAAATAAAAAACTCTGTAGAAAATCTCACCAGTAGAATGGATGAAGGAGAGGACAGAATATCTAAGCTAGAAGACCAGGTGGCAGATCTAATACAGGCCAACAAAGAGAAAGACAAACATATAGAAAAGTATGAGTGGGAATTTCAAGATATTCGGGACACTATTGAAAGATCAAATATTAGAATTCAGGGCATATTAGAAGGAGAAGAATTTCACTCAAAAGGCATAGTAGGTGTCTTCAACAAAATCATAGAAGAAAATTTCCCCCAAATTGGGAAAGAGGTGCCAATACAGATACAGGAAGCCTTTAGAACCCCAGCCAGACAAAACCTGGAAAGAACTTCTCCTCAACATATTATAATCAAACTTCAAAACACACACACCAAAGAAAAAATATTGAAAGCAGTTAGAGAGAAAAATCAAGTTACCTACTAAAGTAAGCCCATCAGGATTACAGCAGATTATTCAACTCAAACTTTTAAAGCCAGAAGGGCTTGGGGTGATATATTCCAAGTTCTGAAAGATAACAACTGACAACAAAGGTTACTTTATCCTGCAAAGCTATCCATTCAAATAGACTGAGAAATAAGGACATTCCATGACAAAAGCAGGTTAAAGGAGTATTTGAAGACAATACCAGCTCTACAGAAAATACTTGATAGAATCCTCCATGCTGAAGAAAAGGAAAAGCACACATACAAAGAACCTAGAAAAAACATGCAATACTAAAATACTAGTTAACAGAAGAGAGCACAGGTAGAACCAGAACCACAAAAACAACAGCCACAACAACAACAACAACAAAAAATGGCAAACATAAATACACACCTTTCAATAATATCTCATAATATCAACGGCCTCAATGCCCCAACGAAAAGACCGAGGTTTGCAGACTGGGTTAAAAAGCAGGTTCCTACAGTTTGTTGTCTCCAAGAAACTCACCTTTCTACAAAGGATAAACATTATCTTAGGGTGAAAAGTTGGAAGACGGTGTTTCAAGCAAATGGGCATAGAAAACAAGCAGGCTTGCTATCCTAATATTGGACATGGTAGACTTTAGTCCAACGTTAGTCAAGAAAGATAAGGAAGGTCACATTACATTGATTAAGGGCACACTCCAACTGGATGACATTACAATCCTAAACATATATGCACCTAACATGGGGGCCCCCAAATTCGTCAAATAAACACTATTAGTACTAAGGTCACAGATAACACCAAACACAGTGGTGGTGGGTGAATTTAACACCCCACTCTCATCAATTGACAGGTCATCCGAGAAAAAATAAACAGAGAGACATCTGGACTAAATGAGGTCATAGAAGGAATGGACCTAACAGATATCTACAGGACATTTCATGCAAAGACTGCAGTATATACATTCTTTTCAGCAGCACATGGAACTTTCTCTAAAATAGACCATATATTAGGACACAAAGCAAATCTTAACAAATTCAGGAAAATTGAAATAATTCCTTGCATTGTATCTGACCACAATAGAATTAAACTACAAATCAATAGCAAGAAAGGCAATAGAGCATACACAAAATCATGGAAACTAAACAATACACTACTAAATGATGAATGGGTCAATGAAGAAATCAAGAAGAAAATCAAAAAATTTATAGAGTCAAATGATAATGAGAACACAGAATACCAATATCTCTGAGACACAATGAAGGCAGTTATAAGAGGTAAATTTATAGCCTTAAGTGCCTATATTAAAAAATTAGAATGTTCGCAAGTAAACAACCTAATGCTTCACCTTAAAGCCTTGGGAAAAGAAGAACAAGGCAAACCAAAAATCAGTAGATGGGAAGAAATAATAAAGATTAGGGCAGAAATTAATGAAATAGAAACAAAACAAAACAAAAAATCCAAAGAATTAATGAAGCAAAGAGTTGGTTCTTTAAAAGGATAAACAAGATTGATAAACCCTTAGCATATTTGTTCAAAAAAAAGAGAAAAGAGACACAAATTAATAAAATCAGAGATGAAAAAGGTAGCATCACAACAGATTCCAGAGAAATTCAAAAAATTATAGGGACATACTATAAAAGCATATACTCCACAAAGTATGAAAATCTGAAAGAAATGCATGGTTTCCTTGATTTATATCACCTACCTAAATTAAATCAAAATGAGAATAATCACTTAAATAGACCTATAACAAACATGGAGATCTGAACATTTATCAATAATCTCCCAACTAAAAAATTCCAGGCCCAGATGGATTCACTGCTGAACTTTATCAGACATTTAAGGAAGAGCTAACACCATTGCTTCTTAAGCTTTACTAGGAAATAGAAAAAGAAGGAATTCTACCAAACTCCTTCTATGAGGCCAGCATCACCCTGATACAAAAACCAGGCAAAGATACAACAAAAAAAAGAAAATTACAGACCAATCTCCCTCATGAACATAGATGCAAAAATTCTCAACAAAATATTGGCAAACAGAATACAAGAGTATATCAAAAAGATGATTCACCCTAACCAAGTAGGCTTTATCCCAGAGATGCAAGGATGGTTCATCATATGCAAATCTATATATGTAAAATATTACATAAACGGGTTGAAGGACAAAAATCACATGATCATCTCATTAGACGCAGACAAAGCATTTGACAACATCACATCCCTTCACAATAAAAGTCCTACAGAGACTGGGAATAGAAGGAACATATGTCAATATAATAACGGCTATTTATGAGAAGCCTACAGCCAACATATTACTAAATGGGGAAAAACTGGAAGCTTTTCCACTAAAATCAGGAACAAGACAAGGGTGTCCACTGTCCCCACATTTATTTAGTATAGTTTTGGAAGTTTTAGCCATAGCAATAAGGCAAGAGACACACATAGAAGGGATACAAATTGGAAAGGAAAAGATCAAGTTATCATTATTTGCAGATGACATGATTCTATACATAAATGACCCTAAAAACTCAACTCAACTAGCAAACTGTTAGAGCTGATCAGATCCTACAGCAATGTAGCAGGATACAAAATAAATACACAGAAATCAGTAGCCTTCATATATGCTAACAACAAACACACAGAGGATGAAATCAGAGAATCACTCCCATTTACAATTGCATCAAAAAATAAATAAATAAATAAAGTACCTTGGAATAAACCTAAGCACGGAAGTAAAGAATCTCTACAATGACAACATTAAAACACTCATGCAAGAAATTGCAGAAGACACTAGAAAGTGGAGAAACATCCCTTGTTCCTGGATTGGAAGAATCAATATTGTGAAAATGGCAATCTTACCTAAAGCAATCTACACATTTAATGCAATCCCTATCAAAATTCCAAAAGCTTTCTTCATGGAAATAGAAAAAAAAACCCCATAAATTCATTTGGAATCACAAAAAAACCCTCGAATATCTAAAATAATACTGAGCAACAAAAATAAGGCTGGTGGTATCACCATACCTGATTTTAACCTATACTACATAGCCACAGTAACAAAAACAGCATGGTACTGGAGCAAAAACAGATATGTACATCAGTGGAACAGAATAGAGGACCGAGATGTAATCACAAGTTGCTATAGCCTCCTGATATTCGATAAAAATGCCAAAAATACTCATTGGAGAAGAGACAGCCTCTTCAGCAAATGGTGTTTTGAAAACTGGATATATATCTGCAGAAGGATGAAAATAGATTCTTCACTCTCGCCATGCACAAGAATTAAGTCCAAATGGATTAAAGACCTTAACATCAGACCTGAAACTCTGAAACTGCTAGAGGAAAAAGTAGGGGAAACCCTTCAACATATTGGTCTTGGCAAAGACTTTCTGAATACAACCCCAGTTGCTCAGGCAATAAAACCACAGATTAATCACTGGGACCTCATAAAATTACAAAGATTTTGCACTGCAATGGACACAGTGAAAAAAGCAACGAGGCAACCTACAGAATGGGAAAAAATCTTCGCCAGCTATATATCTGATAAAGGATTAATATCTAGGGTATACAAAGAACTCAAAAAGTTAAATAATAAGGAATCAAACAAACCAATCAAAAAAAGGGGCTATGGAGCTAAATAGAGCATTCTCAAAGGAAGAAATACGAATGGCATATAAGCATGTAAAAAAAAAATGTTCTACGTCACTAGCCATCAGGGAAATGCAGATTAAAACTACATGGAGATTCCATGTCACTCCTGTCAGATTGGCCACCATCATGAAAACAAATGATCATAAATGTTGGCAGGGATGTGGAAAAAGAGGAACCCTTCTACACTGCTGGTGGGAATGCAATCTGGTCCAGCCATTGTGGAAGACAGTGTGGAGGTTCCTAAAACAGCTAAAGATTGATCTACCATATGAAGCAGCTATAGCACTCCTAGGCATATATCCAAAGGACTCATCTCATTTCCTTAGAAGTACATGCTCTACCATGTTTATTGCTGCTCAATTTATAATAGCTGGGAAATGGAACCAGCCTAGATGTCCCTCAACTGATGAGTGGATAATGAAGATGTGGCACATTTATACAATGGAGTTCTACTCAGCGGTAAAGAAAAATGAAGTTATGAAATTTGCAGAAAAATGGATGGACCTGGAAACGATTATACTAAGTAAGGTAACCCAGGCCCAGAAAGCCAAGTGCCACATGTTCTCTCTCATATGTGCATCCTAGCTACAGATGATTGGGCTTCTGCGTGAGAAGGAAAATACTTTGTAGCAGAGGCCAGTAAGTTAAAAAGGAGACATAAAGGAAAGAGAAAGGAAGGGAAGAAGGTACTTAATAGGTTGATATTGTATATATGTAATTACAATGATTGTAATGGGGAGGTAATATGATGGAGAATGGAATTTCAAAGGGGAATGTGTGGGGGTGGGGAGGGACGGAATTACCATGGGATATTTTTTTACAATAATGGAAAATGTTAATAAAAATTTTTAAATTAAAAAAAAAAGAAAAATTAGAGATGAAACAGGCAACATCACAACAGATGGCAGAGAAAATCATAAAATCATAGGGATATACTATGAAAGCATATACTCCAAAAAATATGAAAATCTGACAGAAATGGATGATTTCCTTGATTTATATGACCTACCTAAATTAAATCAAGATGAGATTAATCACTTAAATAAACCCATGAAAAGTATGTAGACCCAAGCAGTTATCAAAAATCTCCCCCCAAATAGAAGCTCAGGCCCAGATGGATTCACTGCTGAATTTTACTAGACCTTCAGGGAAGAACTAACACCATTGCATCTTATGCTTTTCCATAAAATAGAAAAAGAAGGAATCCTACCAAACTCCTTTTAAGAAGCCATCATAACCCTGATACCAAAACCAGGCAAAGATAGAACAAAAAAGAAAATTACAGACCAATCTCCACCATGAACATAGATGCAAAAATTCTCAACAAACAGAATACAAGAATATATCAGAAAGATCATTCACCCTGACTAAGTATGCTTTATCCCAGTGATGCAGGAATGGTTCAACATACACAAATATAAAGTTATACATTATATAAATGGACTGAAGGACAATATCACATGATCATCTCATTAAATGCAGAGAAAGTGTTTGACAATATCCAACATCCCTTCATGATAAAAGTCCTACAGAGACTAGGAATAGAAGGAACATATCTCAATATAGTAAAGGCTATTTATGACAATCCTATAGCCAACATATTACTAAATGGGGAAAAAAAAACTGGAAGCTTTTCCACTAAAGTCAGGAACAAGACAAGGTTGTCCACTGTCCCCTGTTTTATTTAGTGTAGTACTGGAAGTCTTAGCCTTAGCAATAAGGCAAGAGATGCACATAAAAGGGATACAAATTGGAAAGGAATAGATCAAGTTATCATTATTTACAGATAACCTGATTGTATATATAAGAACCCTAAAGACATTATGAGCAAATATTAGAGCTGATTAAAACGTACAGCCATGAAGCAGGATACAAAAATAAATACACAGAAATCAGTAGCCTTCATATATGCTAAGAACAAGCCCAGAGAGGTTGAAATCAGAGAATCACTCCCATTCAAAATTTCATCAAAGAAAATAAAGTACCTTGGAATAAACCTAACCAAGGAAGTAAAGGATCTCCACAATGAAAAGTATAAAACACTCTAGCGAGAAATTGCCGAAGACAGTAGGAAATGGAAAACATCCCTTGTTCCTGAATAAGAAGAATCAGTATTGTGCAAATAGCAATCTTACCAAAAGTAATCTACACATTTAATGCAATCCCCATCAAAAGTGCAATGGCATTTTTTCACAGAAATAGAAAAAAAAAAATCCATGGGCTGGAGAGATGGCTTACGGGTTAAGCGCTTGCCTATGAAGCCTAAGGACCCTGGTTCGAGGCTCGGCTCCCCAGGTCCCACATTAGCCAGATGCACAAGGAGGCGCATGTGTCTGGAGTTCGTTTGCAGAGGCTGGAAGCCCTGGCGCGCCCATTCTCTCTCTCTCCCTCTATCTGTCTTTCTCTCTGTGTCTGTCGCTCTCAAATAAATAAATAAATAAATAAAAAGAAATAGAAAAAAAAATCCAAAAATTCATTTGGAATCACAAAACACCTCGATATCTAAAATAATGCTGAGCAACAAAAATAAGGCTGGTGGTATCACCATACCTAATTTTAACCTGCACAACAGAGCCATAATAACAAAAACCATATGCTACTGGCACAAAGCAGACATGTAGATCAATGGAACGGTAAAGAGGACCCGGATTTAAGTCCAGGTAGCTATAGCCACCTGATATTCGATAAAAATGCCAAAAATACTCATTGGAGAAAAGACAGCCTTTTCAGTGAATGGTGCTGTGAAAACTGCATATGTATCTGTAGATGGATGAAAGTAGATTCTTCTCTCTCTCTCCATGCATAAGAATTAAGTCCAAATGAATTAAAGATCTTAAGATCAGACCAGAAACACTGAAACTGCTAGAGAAAACAGTAGCAGGAACCCTTTAACATATTGGTCTTGGTAAAGACTTTCTGAATATAACCCCAATTGCTCAGGCAATAAAACTACTGATTAACCACTGGGACCTTTTGAAAATACAATGATTTTATACTGCAAAGTGCATTGTGAATAAAGCAAAGAGGCAACCTACAGAATGGGAACAGTAGTTGCCAGCTATATATCTGATAGAGGATTAATATTCAGAATATACAAAAAATTCAAAAGTTTAAAAAAAGAAGTCAAACAAGCCAATTAAGCTGGTAAATGGTACCAGCCTAGATGTCCCTCAACTGCTGAGTGGATAATGAAGATATGGCGCATTTATACAATGGAGTTCTACATAGTTGTAAAGAAAAATGAAGTTATGAGATTTGCAGAAAACTGGAGGGATCTGGAAAGGATTATACTAAGTGAAGTAAGCCAGGCCCAGAAAGCCAAGCACCACACGTTCTCTCTCATATATGGATCCTAGCTACAGGTGATTGGGCTTCTGTCTAAGAAGGAACGAACTAAGTAGCAGAGGCCGGTAAGCTAAAAAAGAGATATAGAGGGAAGGTAAAGGAAGGGAGGAGGGTTCTTAGTAGTATGTTATTGTATATATGTAAGTTGAAGAATAGATTAACCTGGGTGAAAAGGCCCAAATTGAGGTCAGTGGAAGAGATTGAGTAAAGGAAAGGTGGAGGGACGGTAATAAAACTAAGAGGATATAAATAAATAATGGAATACTCTTGTTTTGGACAATGGAACACTCAAGAGCCATAGATCATTGCTGGAAAAATTTCAGTGCCAGAGAAGGGATACCTTCCAGTGAGTTGTTGGCCAGGGAGGTCCCTGGTGCCCCCAAAACATGATAGGCCGTTGCCAAGTCCCTTGGATTCCTGCTAGGATTTGATGGTAACACCATTTTGCTGAAGACTACACATACTTGGGCTGCAAGGACAGTGAGAAATACTGCTGGAATTGAGCTGATTACCTCCTCCATGTAGACCAGCTGAGATAAAGCTGGAAGAGGCCATTCTACATGCAGTTAAATGAGAGAAAGAGATACCATTAGTGAAGTTACTCAACAGTGGACACTGCAAGCCTTATAATTGGCCAGCCAGGCTAAATGAGCCAATGGGTGCAATATTGGTACATCTGTCATGGTGGAAACCAAATGTCCTCCAGTTGAACTGGTGGATTGCTCCATGGGAGTGAATATATCCCTGATAGTGAAAACTTAAAACAGGGGTAGTCATGCACCCTAAGGTGTAACATCTGCTGATGTCTGGATAAATGTATATACTATGCTTATCAAACTGCCAAGTAAGCATTCCTCTTAATGTTCATACCCTTATATTAATGCTACTCTCACGTTTGTAGAGAATCTTCTCTTTTCTGATGGCAGTGACCTTGGGACAACTCAGAGGGTATCATAGTGCTGGAAAGAAGTGACTGGAATACTGAGTAACATCTTGATCAAACCTTCCCAGGCTCAGGGTCTAATTCAGAAGAGGTGGTGGAAAGAATGAAGGAGGCAAAGTAAGGGTAGGACTCCTTACAACGTACTCCCTCCTGACTTAAAATGGCCTTGCTATCTATGACCTCATAGTGCCTGACACAACCTACACAAGACCATCATAAGAGGAGGAAAAGATCATGACATCAAAATAAAAGACAGACTGATTGAGATCAGGAGGGGATATGATGAAGAATGGAATTTCAAACTGGAAAATGGGGGAAAAGAGGGTATTACCATGGGATATTTTTATAATCATGGAAAATGTTAATGAAAATTGTGAAAAAATTAAAATAATTTCTCAGTAAAAAAAGGAAAAATCATGTCATAAGACCTCCAGTCAGATAGAAATGATCTAATCAGAGCAGAAGTTAATGAATGAGGGCCTAAGAAATCAATTCAAAAGATCAATGAAACAAAGAGCTGGATCTTTGAAAATAAGAAACAAGATGGATTAAACCCATAGCAAATTGACCAAGCAAAAAAGACAGGTTTCAAATTCACAAAATCATAAATGAAATAGAGAGGCCACCAGAGACATCAATGAAATGGAAGAATTATCTGGGAATACTTCCAAGCCTGTACTCCACGAAATTGAATTTTCTGGAAGAAATGGATGAATTTATAGACACATACCACATATCAAAACTATACTCAGAACACAGTAATCTCCTAAAGAAACCTACCACATCCATGGAGATTGAAAAATTGATCAAGTACCTCCTCACAAATAGAAATCCAGGAATGGATTATTAGCCAAATTCTATCAAACCTCCAGTGAAGAACTGAAACTATTTTATTTCTCAAACCATTTTCCATAATCAGAGAGCTGAAAATTCTCCACAACCGTTTTTTAATGTAGCTAGCATGATCCTAATACCAAAAGTACGCAGAGATGCAAGAAGAAAAGGAAACTATAGGCCAATATCTCTGTTGAATTTAAATGCGATGTTCCTGAGCAAAATCCTGGTAAATGGCATCAGAAGCATTACCCATCTTGATCAAGTAGGCTTCATTCCACAGATTCAGGGAAGTTTCAACATATGGAAATCTGCCAACGTAACACACCATCTAAATAAACTTAACCATAAGAAACACATAACATTCTCAATTGATGCAGACACTACAATGTCACTTCATTATCAAAACACTGAAAAGAATAGTCCTAGATGCTTTACATGTCAGAACAATAAAAGCTAGATATACTGCATCAAAGACCAAATAATACTTAATTTATAAAGATTTAAGGAGTTCCCATTGAGATTAGGAACAATATAGGACTTCCTGCTCTCCTCATTCTTCTTCAACATAGTATTAGAAGTACTATCCAAAGTAATAATACAGGAGAAATAAATAAAATTGATTCTAATTAGAAAGGAAGAAGTCAAGTTTGCCCTATATGCAGATGACATGATCCTATCCATAAGTGACCTGAATGTATCCATCTCAAAACTTCTAAAGGTGACTAACTCCTCTAGTAAACTGGTAGGGTAAAAAAATCAATGCACAAAAATCAGTAGCCTTTCTATATGCAAAGGACAAATATACATATAAATAAATAAGTGATGATTTCCCACTTTCAGTATCAACACAAACATTAAATACCTTTGAATAAAAGTAACCAAGGATGTGAAAGAACTACATAATGAAAACAAAACCACAGCAACAACAACAACAAAACTCAAGACAGCATAGGTAGAATAAATATCATGAAATGGCAATTCAAACAATCGCAATATACAGATATAATGAAATACCAATAAAAATATCAGCGTAATTCTCCACAGGGATATAAAAAATGATTTCACAACTCATATGGAATGGCAACAGGCTGAGGACAACCAGACCGTTCCTCAAAATAATAAATAATAATAAAACACCTCTGTAAGTGTCCATATACCCAGTTTAAAGCAATATTACAAATCCATAGTGAAAAATAAGTATAGTATTGGCATAAGAACAGAAACATAGACCAATGTAATGGAATTGAAGAGTTTTACATTAGGTCAGGTAACTACATCTACTTGATCTTTGACATGTTGCTAGTAATGTAGATTGGAGAAAATACAGCATCTTCAACAAATGGTGTTGGGCAAATTGGATTACCATATGGTGAAAATGAAATTAGATCTACTCATCTCTCCATACACAAAAATCCAGTCAACATGGATTAAGGACCACAATATAAGACTTGGAATTCTTCTACTACTGGAAGAAAAAATAAAAGAGGGCACTCCTCACCATATAGGAGTGGGGAAACGGTTCCTAAACAAAACCCCAGTAGGTGAGGAAATTGAACAATCACTCAACCAGAAAAATGGACAAATTTGGAAGAGATCAAACTCTGCCAACTCACTCAACCACAGAAAGGCAAATGCTGCATGGTGTCAGTTATCTGCAGTTCCTACCATGGACATCTTTCAGTTACTAACATATGTTACAGACAACTGAAGGCAAACAATAGGGACAAGAGGGGCAGAAAAGGAGGGAATAAAACAAAATAATAAATCCAAAATGAGGTGGTATGATAGAAACATTTATTCTAAGAAATGGCTTAAAAAGCTGGGTGTGGGACTCCTGGCCAAGATGGCGATGCCCTAACTGCAGCACACATCCCCAAGAATGAAAGGTAAGGCATTAAGGGTTCACTGGGTCTTTTAGGGGAAAGAAATCTCTAATAGATTGCCAGTGGGAGGGCACAGAGGGGAAAGAAAGGGAATCACTGATTCCCTCTCTCACAGGTAGTCCAACAGCCCCACAATGCCCCCAAGCAGCCACCATATCCACAGCCCCAGATTCAGTATACCCCTGCACTTACAGAAGGAAAGGGGACCCAGGCCAACATAGATCCACATGCCTCATGGCACAGGGGCAATCGCCCTGATATCCCCACCCACGTGGGAACTTTGGCAGGTTCTGCCCACTGTCCTGCAGGAGCTCAGGCTCCTTTGGGTCATTTGCCAGTCACTTGCATACCACTGATCCCCACTTGTGCAAGCTTAGCCTGCTGTTTGCCCATTTACCCACTTATTGCTCTGGCCACTGTCCAAACATATGTGAGCCAAGGCACATTTCATATGCCTTTGCCAGCTCAGGCTCACTCTGCCTGTGTGCCTGCACCAGCTCAGGTACAAGTCCCTCCCTGTCTGCCACACCCTCTGAGCACCATTGTCCTGCTGTGGGCGAGCTCAGGCTGCTTCTGGGTCCCAGTGTTCAGCCATTTGCAAGTTTAGGCTGCTTCGGTGCTTGGTGCTTCAGCATCCTTCCGAGCACAAGCACAGGGAGCATTGGCACATCGCCGTGTGAAAGCTCAGGCAACTTTGTTGCCCCTCCCAATCAGGAGCTCAGGCTGCTTTGGCATTGTGCTAAGTGAGGGCTCAGACAACTTGGCATCTGCCTCAGTCTGCTTAAGCTTCCCACTGGGTTTGAACTCAGACTGATCCACCCACCCATGTGTTAGTTCAAGGCCACTCAGCCAATCTGCTTGCCTGCAGGCTAGCACAGGCCAGCTCTCCCAAGAGGCAACACCTCCTCCACCCATCAAGACCACAGTCCTACTCTCCTGGTGCATACAATGTAATGGGCAGACCACCAAGCAAAAGAAATAACATGAAAAATCAAATGCAAGAAAATCCAGTTAGATCACCCAGTCCTACAGTAAACATCTCTAATCAAAACATAGAAGGGTCATTAGGATCAGAACACCAGAATGAAGCTATGAGCAATGCAACCCTGACCAACCTACTGGTAGAACTTCCAGAAAAGGAACAAAGGACAGGTAATTGTGTGGATACTAACATCCCTACAATAGACCTAATAGATAAGAAAATGGAAAGAATTTGCAGACAGTTAAGAGATATGAAGGAGAGTGAAAATAAAAAGAGGACCTCAAAAATCAGCTAGCGATGCTAAATGAAGACATAAAGAAATGCAAGGATGAATTCAAAAAAAGCATCAAGAAAATTGGAAAATGATGTGAAAAGGGAGCATGACACAGGCATGGAAACTATACGTAGAAAAGTAGTAGAAAATGCAAACCTAATAGAACAACTCCAAAACTCTGTAGAAGCTCTCAAGATTAGAGTCAGCCATGTAGAGGATAAAAACTCAGATCTCAAGGGCAAAATGGAAGAAAGAGTTTGAGAATTCAAAAGTTTCAATAAGTTCAAAAATTTCTGTGAACAGAACATGAGGGAATTGTAGGATGCCCTTAAATGTCCTAATATCAGGATCATTGGAATACCAGAAGGAGAAGAAATCCAGACAAAAGGCATGGAGAACTTATTTAACAAAATAATCAAAGAAAACTTTCCCACTCTCTCAAAAGAAAGGCCCATCCAGATATAAGTAGCTAACACAGATGGACCAAAGGAGAAACACTCCAAGACATATTGTCATTATGACTCTAAACATTGACATCAAAGAGAAAATCCTAAAGCAGCTAGGGGAAAACAGCACATCACTTTTAAAGGTAACCCCTTCAGAATTACTTCAGACTTCTCAATGGAAACCCTGAAAACCAGAAGGGCCTGGAATGACACTGCAATGTCTAAGAACCTATGGTTGCCAAAACAAACTATTCTACCCAGCAAAAATTTCCATCATAATACATGGTGTAAGAAAAACTTTCCATGAAAAAACTCAGCTTTGCAATTATATGAACACAAAACAAAACCTACAGAGAGTATTTCAAGAAATTCTCCCAAAACAATGACAGACTTCTGTCAGAGTACTTGATGACCCACCAAAGGCCAGTGGTAAGACCCTATTGCTGAAGACTCCATACGCAGCTGATGTGTAAAATGGAATGACTTGGCTGGAAGCCAGGAGAGAGTCAGTCCCCAGACAGTCAGCATGTCTAGTGCCAGAAGGCGCTACATAGGCGACTGGGGGAAATGACCAAGATCTGTCCAAGCAACACATTATTTAACCTAATTAGCAACAAATAACCAGATGTGATGCCCACACAAGTGCAATAGTGGTACACAGCCATGGTGAGGAATCAATTGCTCTTGATTTGGCTAACTGATCCACTCAGTGGTACTAGACCCATAGCTGGAGCTGGGAAACAAGTCAGAACCATACCCAAACACAAGTCCACTCTACAATATCAAGCTACCATCAATCACGGGGTATAAGAGGGCCTAAACCTACCATACTGTCTATCAAAAAAGTAAGTCTTATCTCAATTTTCCGGGTGCTAACTTACTCTCCATTGGAGAATTTGCTTCTCTTTTCCAGATAGATGCAGATCCTAAGAAGAGAGCTGCCCCAACAAACCTCAAAAGGGGCCCAACTGAAACTAAGGACAACTGGCGAAATAAGCAAGGGTGATGTTTTCCTGTGAACTGGATACCAGCACAAAGGGGAAGGAGATCAACGCAGAGAAAAATCAACTCGTACCAAATCAGAGAGCCAGAGCCTCAGAGGCCCCCAACACCTCAGCACTGAAGCAGTCCAAAAATGAACCCAACATGGCTTAGGGAAATTTTGCGGAAGAGGGGGCAGAAAGAATGTGAGAGTCACATGTTGGGTCATGATTTGCAGAGACATTTATCATACCAATAACTGGGGGCTAACTCCACAATGCACGACCCATTTTCATTAACAAGGAGGGTCTAATGGGAGGGGGTAGGTCAGAGATGAGCCTAAATAATGGTACCAAACTGCCTGTATTTACTGAAAAGAAAACTAATAAATTAAATTAAAAAAAAAAAAAAAGAAATTCTTGACACAGAAGAATCAAACTCAAATGCCTACAAGAAGCAGAATACAGTAACCAAACTCAGAGAAAGCACAAAAAAAAGAAAAAATTCAAAGTCCTTTTAAACACCAAACCACATATACCAAGACAATATTGCAGGGATCAAATCAAACCTCACATCATTACCATAAATACTTAGGGCCTCAATTTACCCACCAACAGACAAAAGCTAACAGAATGGATCAAAAAATTAGACCCCTTAATCTGTAGTCTTCAAGAAACCCATCTCACCACTGAAAGGAGACACCTTCTCAGGGTGAAAGGGTGGAAAAAATATTCCAAGAAAATGGGAATAAGAAACAAGCAGGCATAGATATATTAATCTTGTAAAAAATAGAAAATAACCAAAAGAGACAAAGAAGGCCACTTCCTACTTATCAACAGAATGATCCATGAAGAGGATATTACAATCATAAATGTGTGTGCACCAAACAAAGGGACACCACAGTTCATAAAACAAACACTACTAGACAATAGAAAAGAAATAATCACCAGCACCATCATAGTTGTGGACTTCACTACCCCATTATCAGTGATAGACAGACCATCCAAACAGAAACTCAACAGGAAAGTAAGAGAGCTCAACGAAACCATAGGTCATGTAGAACTAATGGACATTGACAGAACATTCCATCCCAAATCCAGACTACACATTTGTCTCAGCAGCCCATGAAACAGTCTCTAAAATAGATCATATACTGGGTCACAGAAACTGCCTCCATACATTTAGGATGATTATCATAATTCCATGCATGATATCAGATCACAATGCTATATTGCTAGAAGTTAAAAACAAAAGACCCAACATGAATCTCATCAATGCCTGGAAACTGAACAGCACACTTTTTTTTTTTTTTTAACTCCAGGTGTGGTGGCGCACACCTTTTATTTATTTATTTATTTATTTATTTATTTATTTATTTATTTATTTGAGAGCGACAGACACAGAGAGAAAGACAGATAGAGGGAGAGAGAGAGAATGGGCACGCCAGGGCTTCCAGCCTCTGCAAACGAACTCCAGACGCGTGCGCCCCCTTGTGCATCTGGCTAACGTGGGACCTGGGGAACCGAGCCTCGAACCGGGGTCCTTAGGCTTCACAGGCAAGTGCTTAACCGCTAAGCCATCTCTCCAGCCCTGAACAGCACACTTTTAAACAATAAATGTCCAGTGGAGGAAATAAAAAATGAAATTGCAAAATTTCTAGAAATGAATGACAATGAGAACTCATTGTACCAAAACCTATGCAACACAATGAAGGCGGTCCTCAGGGGAAAATTCAAAGCACTAAATGCCTTCATAACAAAGACAGAGAGATATCAAATCAGTAACCTAGCCATCCACATAAAGGCATTGGAAAAGGAAGAAAAATATAACTCTAAAAGCTCCAGAAGGAAAAAGAAATAATTAAGATCAGAGGGGAAATTAATGAATTGGAATCTAAGAAAACAATTAGGAAAATTGATAAAACAAAAAACGTGTTCTTTAAAAAAAAATAAACAAGATTGACAAATCCCTGGCCAACTTGATCAAGCAAAAAACAAACAAACAACAAAAAAAGAGATGTTCCAAATTAACAAAATTCGAAATAACAAAGGAGAGATCACAACAGACATAAGAGAAATTGGGAGAATCATCAGGACATATTTCAAAAACCTCTACTCCACAAAACTGGATGATGTGGAGGAGATGGATAAATTCCTGGACACATACCATCTATCAAAGCTAAACTCAGAGCAGATTAATCTCCTAAATGAACCTATCACACTCATTGAAATTGAAAAAGAAATAAAAATCCTCCCCCAAAAGAAGGGTCCCAGACCACATGGCTTCTCAGCTGAATTCAATCAAACCTTCATGGAAGAATTCAAACCAATCTTCTTCAAACTGGGCCACACAATTGTAGAACAGGGAAAGCTACCCAACTCCTTCTATGAAGCTAGCATCTCACCAATTCCAAAACCAAGCAGAGATGCCACAAGAAAAAAAAAAAAATCTACTGGCCTATTTCCCTGATGAACTTAGATCCAAAGATCCTGGACAAAATCCTGGCAAACCAAATCCAACAACACATCAAAAGCATTATGCACCTTTATCAAGTGGGATTCATCCCAGGAACCCAGGGGTGGTTAAACATAATGAAATCTGTTCATGTAAAACACTACATAAACAAGGTTAAACACAAAAAACACATGATCATTTTGATAGATGCAGAAAACGCCTTTGACAAAATACAACATCACTTCATGATCAAAACATTGGAGAGAATTGGCATGGTTGGTTCATATCTTAACATAATAAAGGCAATATACAAAACTCCTAATGCCCAAATAATACTTAATAAAGAGAGACTGGAGGAATTCACAGAGAGATCAGGAAGAAGACAGGCTTGTTCACTCTCACCTGTGTTCTTCAATATAGTACTGGAAGTCCTAGATCAAGCAATAAGAGAAGAGAAAGAAACAAAAGAGATACAATTTGGAAAGGAAGAATTTATTTATTTATTTATTTATTTTTGGTTTTTCGCGGTAGGGTCTCACTCTGGCTCAGGCTGACCTGGCATTCACTATGTAGTCTCAGGGTGGCCTCGAACTCTCGGAGATCCTCCTACCTGTGCCTCCCGAGTGCTGGGATTAAAGGCGTGCGCCACCACGCCCGGCAGAAGGGAAGAATTTAAGTTAGCTCTATTCACTGATGACATGATTGTATACATAAGGGACCTGAGAGACCCCATCACAAAACTCTTAAAGGTGATTAACTCCTATAGAAAAGTAGCAGGATCCGAAGTCAATGCACAAAATAAGTAGCCTTTCTGTATGCAAATAACAAAGATACAGAGAAAGATATTAACTAACTATCAGAATCAGGGGTCTTCAAAGTTAAGGAAAATAAGTCAGATTCAAACAAAAATATATTTTCTCTCATATTTTTATTTTAAATTTTTTGTATATACTAATGATCACAGAAGAATCATCATTTTGGAGAAGACAGTCTAAAAGTAGCTGGGAGATGGAAACTGATTTAAAAATGGACAAGAAAAACAAGATGACAAATATGTTCACTCTCATATGTAAAATACGAATAACTATATATGGCATAAAACACAAGGGGAATATTTAGGGTAATGAAGGGAAAGAATTGGGTAAAGAAGGCACATAGGTAATTGAAGAGTATTATTCTCAGATTGCAATGCCACACACATTACTATTTCATGTAGAAATACATCATGTTACATGTTAACTAAAAATAAAAGCAGTATATTACCTTTTGCCTCAGTGAAATATACAAGTGATTTGAGAGAAAGTTGTGTTTTGGGGAGGGAGGAACCCGAAGGTCTGAAAGATCAACAGCTCATGTGGATAGCAACCAATTTCTGGTTCTGAGAGTTGTAGGCCCACGACAACAAAAACAATACACTTAAGGTAAGGCTGCATCTCATCATCCAGGGGCCCTTCTTTCAGGTGCTTCCCCCATATTCCTGTTGAAGGTTATATCTTTTAGCTGACTTTCAGGGATTAAGGTTTCTATGGTATTAGTTCATTTTGGATTTAGATTTGCCCCAAACATAATTCACCGTAGCCGAAAAAAAAAAAAAAAATCCAACCCTAATGTCTGAACCACGAGTTGTCCATCAGGTATGTCAGCAACTCAAACTGGTCCAGATTAGGAGCCAAAATGAGTGATAAAATGTGAAGCATTCATTTTCTGTGATTGGGTGTGTTCAGTGAGTATGATCTCTTCCATGTATGTCCATTTTCTACAAATTTTACAGTATTGATTTTTCCTATTCGTCAGAAGAATGTCATTTTGTAAATGTACCATAAATTCATTATCCATTCCTCCAATGATGAGCCCCTGGGTTGATGAAAGTTCTTAGCTATTATGAACTGAGCAGCTATCAAAAATGGTTGAGCAGATATCTATTTAGTGAGATTTGGGACCTTTAGGGTAGATGCCTAGTAAGGGAATAACTGGGTTTGTTTGGTAGCTCTATGATCGTCCTTTTCAGAAATCTCCATATTGTTTTCCAATATGGTTGTAAAGTTTACATTCCCACTAACAGATAATAAGGATTCCTTTTATCCCATATCCTCACCAAAATTTGTTTCCAACTGATTTTTTAATTATCACCATCCTTACCAGAGTAATGTGGAATCTCATAATTTTCTTATTTGAAGACAATATATGATGCTGACACAATATGCAGATTCCTGTCTGGAATCTGGAAGAGAGCCAGTACCCAGGCAGTTATCCCACCTAGTGCTATAAAGCACTTCCTGAGCTACTGGGGGAAAGTGGCCATCAATGATCTGAGAAACCCGAGGTCTAAGCTACTCACTATGACAGGATATACATTCCAGTGCTATAGTGGCACACAGACTTGGTGGGTAACCAATAGTTTTCTTGTTGGCTAAGGGATTTGCTCAATGTAAAGAACCCCCTATCTGGAATTGAGAACCAGAGCAGAATCCTATGAAGGCAAAGATCATGCTTTTCAGTGACAAGATCTCATGAGTTTTTGGATAAAAGAGGGGTTGCATACATCAAATTCTGCTTAAATTAATAATGCTTTTCACATTTAAACTATACAGACTCATTCCCACTGGAGAACATATTATTTTATTGAAGGTAGCAAGAACCACGATGATAAGATACCACTTGCACTTAAACCAAGCTACAGATGAAAACCCCAAAATATTGGGGAGATGAGTAAGAATACCACTTCCATAGTGAACCTGATAACCAATGTCAGGGTGAAGGATACAGACCCTGAGGATATTCAACACCTACCAAAGCAGAGATATAGAGGCTCCTAAGAGTTTATCAGTGAAGTAGATTTAAAGCCCACTCAAAATGGCTCAGGAAATTTTGTGGAAGAGGTCGTGAAAAGATTATAAGAGCTACATATTGAAACATCATGCCCAGAGGCACTCCCACCCAACAGAAATAACTGACTGCTGCTTCCACAGTGCATATCCCACAACCCCATGGGGAATTCTTGTAACCCTAAAGAAGAAGGACCCCCAGCGGAATGCAGCAAGATGAAGGATAAGAGGGAACAAATACTTCATATGTACCTATAAAATATGCTGTTAATAAAGAAGATTTATATATAAAAAGAAAGAAATAATGACAGTAAATACTAATGACAAAATACTCAACACTGTCCACAGTGAAAACGAGAAAATGAATTTTCTCCCCTTCCGTGGCTGATTCTCCCTATTTCTATGCATTTGCCTCTCCAAATCCTCCAGGATCATTCTTTTCAGATTTGAAATCACTGAGAAATGATTTGTTTTCAATGTGGGGTCTTGCTCTAGCCCATGCAGAACTGGAATCCACTATGTACACTCAGAATGGCCCCAAGCCCATGACAATCCTCCTACCTTTGAGTCCCAAGTGCTGGTATGGAATTTGTGTGCCGCCAAGCCCAGGTAATGATTTTCCAATATTAATTAGATTTGAAATAATGAGATACATCAGGACAAGTGAGCCTTAATTCAAGTCCCAACATCTATCTCAAGTCACACAAAAAAGAAATTACTTAAATTTGCACAACTTTCTATACAGTCCATATAATAAAAAGCAGACTCATCATCCCATACTCATTTATGTAATTTTATTTTTATTTATTTATTTGAGAGAGTGAGAGAGAACGAGGCAGAGGAGAGAGAAAGAGCAAGAGAAAGAATGGGCTGGCCAGGACCTCCAGACACTGAAAACTAGCTCCAGATTCATGTGGCACCTTGTTCATATGATTTAAATATGTCCTATGGAATTGAATTGAGGTCCTTTGATTTTTCAGGCAAGTACCTTAACCCCTAAGCTATGACTCCAGCGCCCCCCCACACACTTATTTACTGTCCAATTGGCAACAGATAATGTGAAAGCAACAACAAAAATAATGCCTTACTTAGGTGATGGAAGTTCAGTGTAATAACATAAAAAATAAAGTTAATTTCAATGTGGGATTCTGTAATTAGGTAAAGATACATACTGGAGAAAATTGTATTAAAGATGAGAATCTTGGCTATCAAAACTTATTAGTCTGTGGGAATTTAGGAAGAAGATGAAGGTCATGTATTAGAACAAAAGTATGAATCATAGTGTCAGAATTTTTATTGGGAGAGTGACTGGGAATTTCTGGACTTGTCATGATTATTTTATTTATTTTGTACTCAGACAATGGGAAACCTGGAGTTGTGGGATATTACAAGCATGAAAATGCTATGAGCAGTGCATGGACCACACAGTAAATGCTGTGATGCTGATGTGAGTATTCTCTGCATTGCTTGAACAATGGAGGAGCCAATGCTGCCCATGTCTGCTTGAACTATGGTGAGCAGGAAAACTTTCTGACTGTTTCACCTAACATCTTGACTTGGAAACTCCAAGGAAATCCACTTACATGATTTCAGGTGCTATTCATCCAAATGGCTTCTTGAAATTAGTCTGAAAACAAGTATGCTCAGGAGATTGTCCCAGTGGCATTCATGCTTGGATATGCATGAACACACAGCACCTGAACCAACAGATGGTCCTCACAACATGTTTTTCAACTTGGTTTTTGACCTTGATGTAGAACTCAGATGCAGAGCCCCAGGGCTATGTTCTGTACTCCCCAAGGGAGGATGACACAGACTAGAAAGAAATAACTAGGGATATAAGTATCCCTTGTACTCAGCAGTAGTAGTGATGTGGGTACACACATAAGGAGGCTTATGTGATGTGTGTATCTACCTGATTCTGCACATTACATATGAACACAGACTGAGAGCTTCTAGATATGGGGAAACTGATAATTTTCATATTTGTCTTATTTCTTCAATTGCTTTCCATCCCCTTCTGCAGTTTGACAGAAACAAGCTGCTTTTGGAGAATAAAGCAAAATACAGAAAGTAATGGCAACATGTGGAAGGATTGTTTGTTTATAGTTGAGGCACCAAATGAACATAAGATATCCTATGATTCAATGAACCAGCTTTACCGGTAAGTTCAGTTTTGTTAGTTAGCTTTTTGTTTGAAAGTTATGAATAAAGTGTATCAAGTCTGTATATGGGTACAGTAACAGGATCCCTCGATATTTTCCTCCAAAGCATACCATACCACTAATGAAAGAATCAAATTTATTCTATATTTTACTGAGCAGAATTTTCCCACAGTCAAATGTAGCTGATTTGTTTACAGTTCAATGTAAATTTTCTTGCTGATTTGCAGTTTAATCCATTGTGGTCAGATAGAGTACAAGGGATTTGCTTTTTCTCCTAATATATGGTGAATTTTATACAATGTTCCATGTGTTTCTTGGAAAAAAAAAAGTATGATCTGCAGCATTTGGATGGAATGTTCTCTACATATCTGTTAGGTCCATTTGTTACATGACATCATTTAGTCCATATGTCTCTCTATTTTATTTATTTATTTTTTTGTGGTGATGACCTGGCAATTGATGATAGTGGGGTATTGAATTCACCCACTGTAATTGTGATTGGTATTATCTATGACATAAAGTCTAATAGTGCTTGTTTGATAACATTGACATCCCCCATGTTAGGTACATATATATTTAGGATTGTAATCTCCTACTGTTGGAGTGTTCCTATAATCAGTACAAAATGACTTTTATCTTTCCTCACTAATTTTCTTTTGAAGTCTATCTTGTCAGACGTTAGGATAACATTCCTGCTTGTTTCCTATGCATATTTGCTTGAAATACCATTTTCCATCCTTTTGCCCTAAGACAATGTCTATCTTTTATTGAGAGAGGAGTTTCCTGGAGGCAACAAATGGCAGGATCTTAGCTCTTAATCCAGCCTGCACGCCTGTGTCTTTTGGTTGGGCATTGAGGCCACTGATATTAAGAGTTGTTATTGGAAGGTATGTATTATTCTCTCCATTATTCTTGTTTGGTAATGATTCCTGTTTTCCCTTTACTCACTTGTTTTAACTGTTATTTGGGCATGTTTTATTTGTTCCTATTTCTTCCTGTCAGTGATTTGTTTTCTCTTCAGTGAAGGAATACTTCAAGTATATTCTGTAAGCTGGACTACTTGCCATAAATTCCTCTAGCCTGTTTTTGTTGTGCAATGTTCTTATTTCTCAGCCAACTTGGATAGACAGCTTTGCAGCACAAAATAACCTTGGTTGACAATTGTTAACTTTCAAAAATTTGAAAACATCTGTCTAAGCCATTCTGGCTTTTAAAGTTTGTGTTGAGTAATTTCATATTATTCTGATGTGCTTGAATTTGTAGGTGATGCCTTTTTCATCTGACCGCTTTCAATGTATTTTCTCAAGTTTCCCTGTTTAGTAGTTAAATTATAGCATGGTGAAGCAAGGTGCCATCCAGATTTTGTATGTCTTCTGTTCTAAAAGCTTCTTTTATCATCAGTGGCATTTATTTCCCAATTTGGGGACATTTTTCTACTATGATTTTGTCAAAAACACTTACTAAAACTCTGGATTGAAATTCTCCTCTTTCTAACATACCCTAAAGTCTTCCTCTTATTTTCTTTTCTGTTTTTTCAAGGTATATCTCACTATATCCCAGGCTGACCTAGAATTTACTATGGCGTTTCAGGGTGGCCTCGAACTCACAGTGATCCTTGTACCTGTGCCTATGGGGTGCTGGGAGTAAAGGCATATAGCACCACACCTGGTATCCCTAAATTCTTATGTTTGATCTTTTCATAGTATTCTGGATACCTTGATGTTCCCATTCCTACCTTCCTATTAGTTTGTCTTTGTCTTTGTTGGACTGTATTAGGTCGGCCACCAGGCCTTCTAGTTTAGATATTATGTTCACTTCTACATCCCTTCCACTTGTCAGATTTTCACAGAGCTTTTTATTTGGCTGTCTGTGTTCTTCAGAGATACAGTTTCAACCTTCTTTTTCTTCAGTGATTCTATTTCTGTAGAAAGCTAGAATTTGGAGAACGCATTGTTTTCTTCTTGCTTCATATAGAGTTTCCTTTCCTGACAATAAACACCATTGGCATTTGTTCTTATTAACATGCCGAGACAAAGTGTCCGTTCAAGGAGCTGCCCATCTTTCACTCAGGAGCACATAATTCCTAAAGTCTGTGAAAAGGGAACAATTTTCTTTGTCTGTCTAACCCTGGACAGACTTTTCTCATAGCTACTCATCTCTCAGATAATAGGTCTATGAGATTCCATTATATTTCCCTACTTTTGACATAAAGTGTAGGGAGAAGAAAGGTGCCAATGACGCACTGTTTTCCTATATTACTGTGTGTCATAAGAATACCATGAATTTGAAATATAATCAGTCAGGTGTATTGTCCTTATTCCTTTTAATGCATTAATGAAGGACACACTTAAGAAAGGACTGTCAGGCTAGAGAGATGGCTTAGGGGTTAAGAACTTGACCATGAAGCCTAACGACCCCAGTTCGAGGCTCAATTCCCTAGGACCTACGTTAGCCAGATGAACAAGGGGTTCACATGTCCGGAGTCTGTTTGAAGTGGCTAAAGGCCCTGGCATGCCCCTTCTCTCTATCTCTCTCTTTCTCTTTCTTTCTCTTTCTCTTTCTCTCTCCTTCTCTCTCTCTCTCTCTCTCTCTCTCTCTCTCTCTCTCTCTCTCTCTCTCCCTTTCTCTCTGTGTATGTCACTCTCAAATAAATAAATAAATAATGAAAAAATTAAAAATGACTGTATAATATTTTTATTCCTGGTAGGATAGATGGCACTCAAAGTTGTGAATACTTACACCACTTCTGAGAACCTAAACTGGTCAGTGTTACAAGTGGTACTGCTACAATTTCATAGCAGGATTTACATGTTACAAACAGAAATTTCTTTTTTTCACTTCTTATAATATTTCCTTTAATTAAGTTGACACTTTATATGTATACATCAACTGTTGTTACCTTCATTCCCCTCCTTCTGGCCCACATTTCACTAAAATCCCATCTAGTTGGACTATTGGTATTCACCATGTATGTACTGGTAATGAATTGTGAGTAGAAGTCTGTCATTGTGGGGAATGCAATGCTCATGAATATTTCATCCCACCCTGTGGCTCTTACATTCTTTCCATGCTCTCTTCCTCAAGATTCCCAGAGCCTTGATCACTGTGCTCTATGTCTACCTTAGTGTGGAAATCTCAGCATTCTGGATTTCTGCTTTATTATGTTCATAGTATTATCAGTGTGTCTATCTTACCCTGATGCACGTTGTGAAGTTCCTCATGGAAGCAGCATTCTTGCACATCTAGGTAGTTCTTTTGTGTTTTCATTTGGGCCCTAGATTCTGTGCTAGGGGTGGTTCACTTGCTGACATAGAGTAGGTGATCCTTATTCTGTTGGTATATATTTGGTTGCTCTTTGTTCTTATTCCTTTCTGAAAAAGAAAAACAGATTCTCCAATGTAGAATGAGATGATAATAGATTAAAATGTATAATGATTGTAAATTATGAGAGATTTTTTTGGCTGAAGATGGTTCTCATTGGAGTCTATCATCTCCATCTCCTTAGGATTCTGAGTTAGCACTTAGTTCTTGGTATGGTTTCTTTTCCACTGAGTGTATCAATTAGCTAACTGGAAAGGCGTTGTTTATGCACCTAGGGAGACTGACAGTATTGCTCAGGTGTGTACATCTGCTCAGTATGGCTTCTTGGATATACCATAGTCTCCTGATTACTCACAGTTTTGTTGGCTGCTTTTGTACAGACTCTCATAGCATATTTTCAGCAGTATATGGATTAACCATCTTGGTGCTGACTTCCTTCCATATTCAGCCTGATCCTACAATGATCTGTGATATTCAGCATTGGTTGCATGTGGTTTCCTCGGCATTAGGATCTCAAGTTTCCCTTTAGGTGGTTAATCAAGTGATTTGGCAGAAATATGTCTTGTTTAGCAATACTCATAGGTCTCCTCAGTCAACAGCTTGATGTGGGGTGTATTCAATTTCTTGTACTTGGATTTGATAGCCAGTGCCAAACATTTTATGGTAAGGATTCAGTCCACTCTGTCCAGGGTGCATCTTACCAGAAAATCCCTCCATGCTGCTATTGATGGTTTATATATTTTACTCTGCTATTGAAGTGAAAGTATTTTTCTGTATCAATACATATTGTTTGATGAATTTGGGAGCCCCAATGTTAGGTGCATATATGCTTAGGATTGTAATGTCCTCCTGTTGGAGTGTGCCCCTAATCAATATAAAGTGACCTTCCTTATCTTTCTTAACTAACGTTGGACTTAAGTCTAACTTGTCAGATATTAGGATAGCAACTCCTGCTTGTTTTCTAGGCCCATTTGCTTGAAACACCATTTTTCAACCTTTCACCAGAAGATAATGCCCATCTGTTGTAGAAAGGTGAGTTTCTTGGAGACAACAAATTGTAGGATCCTGCTTTTTAAACCAGTCTGCAAACCTATGTCTTTTGGTTGGGGCATTGAGGCCCTTGATATTGAGATATTATTGAAAGGTGTGTGTTTATGTTTGCCATTTTTCTTTTTGTGGTTCTGCCTCAACCTTTGCTCTCTTGTGTTACCTAGTATTTGAGTATTGCTTGTTTTTTCCAGGTTCCTTATGTGTGTGCTTTTCTTTCTCTTCAGCATGGATGATTTTCTGTACAGTGGGTTTTGTTTCAAATACTCTTTTAGCCTGTTTTGTCATGGAATGTCCTTATTTCTCTGTCTATTTGAATGGATAGCTTCACAGGATAACCTTGGTTGACAGTTGTTATCTTTCAGAATTTGGAATACATCACTCAAATCCCTTCTGCTTTTCAATGTTGTGTTGAGTAATCTGCTGTAATCCTGATAGGCTTTCCTTTGTAGGTAACTTGATTTTTCTGTATTAAGAAAGAGGTCAAGATTTATGGTCTGTTGAGGGATCCAAGTTAGCTTGTGACCAAGTGAGACCCTTCCCTGGTGCAATCCCAGTTACCTTTTTGGATGATTTTGGTCTCATTCAAGTTGCCAGCTGGGTCGTTGGGCCACTGTTCTATTTTCTGGAGCTGGGCACTGGCTTTTTCTGTGGGGCAAACTGAGCCTGGCAACTATCCGCCGCTACTGCTGATGAAGATGCCGCTGCTGGATCTGCCGCTGCTTGAGCCACTGGTGCTGGTGCCGGAACCCCTGAGGTTGCTGCCAGAGCCAGAGTTGTGGCTTCAACCGCTGCTTCCACTGCCGGAGCTAGATCCACGACTGCCGGAGCTGCTTCGGCCTGCCTGTGTGGGCTCTGGATGCTCTGGATCTCTCCTACTTCTCTGCTGCCATTTTAATCTCTTACACACCTCCCCTTTTAGTAAAAGTGTGCATTTTACTGGGTTTTCTTTGGCTTTTTTTCCCCTAGGCTGCTTTGGCAGGCTTCTTATGCTGCCATCTTAACCGGAAGTCTCCTCTATCAATACATTTTGGATTTTGTTTTACTTATGTTTCCATGTGTCTGTCCCTTCCCATTCTTGTTCCCCAAACCATCCAATCCCTTTTATTTCTCCCTCCTATTTTTTGTTCAATATCACAGAAATTCAAGCTATTCCAGTTCAGGAACCATGGATGTGGGAAACAATGTGGCTTTTGTATTTTTATATATGAGTGAGTGTTCACTCACTATTGTCTGTTCAAATCCTGACAATTTTCCTGCCAATTTCATTATATTATTTTGTTGATAGGGTTGAATAGAATCCCATTATGTATATGAACCACATGTTCAATATACATTTCCCAAGCGATAAGCATGTGGGTTGATTCTTTTTCTTAGTCATTGTGATCTGAGCAGCTAATATCATGTTTCTGGATTTAAGAGTGGAGCATTTAGTATAGATGCCCAGTAGAGAAATGGCAGGGTTAGTTGTTACCATTATTTTCATCGTTTTCTAGAGTCTGCTCATTGAGTTCTACATTGACTGTACAAGTTTGCATTCCCATCAGTAGTGAATTAGGCATATCCTTTCCTTGAATGTTCTCCAAATTTACTGCAATTTCTTTTAAGATTCCCATCCTTTTTGTAGTGTGGTCTAATTCCATCATAGTTTAAATTTGCATTTCCTGATTATTAAGAACAATGAACATTTTTATAGATGAGTTAGCCATTTAATTTCTTGCTTTGGCAATTTCCTGTTGAGTTCTCTGCCCCACTGTTGGAGTGCATTGTTTGTTTGTGTTATTGTTTAGTTTTTTGAGTTTCTTGTACATTCTGTGTGTGAGTCTTCTGTCAGGGGTTTAACTGGCAAAGATGTTCTCTCCATCTGTAGGCAGTTTGTGGGCTGTGTGTAGGGTATTTTGTCTCTAGACAAGCATTTTTTCTTTGTAAGATTCCACTGCTTGAGGGATTTATTTTTCTGAATTACTGTGGTATTATTCAGGAATTATGTCCCCAGTTGTATTTTGTAGAGAGTTCAACCTTTTGTTTCATCCTGTAACTTTAGAATTTTGAGCCTTATTTTGAGGTAATTCATCCATTTGGAGTTGAATTTTTTGCATGGGAAGAGGAGTGGGTCTAGTTTCATTTTTCTATATGAAGTTATTAAATTTTTCCAGGAGCATTTGTTGCATATGCTATATTTTCTCTAGTGTATATTAGTGTAGTCACTTGAACTACCTAAAAGTTATATGTTCATAAAAGGACTACAAAGAATAAATGATTATGAAGAACTATTTTAAACATGAAGCCAAAATACATCTACGGAAGGACTCTAATTAGCTAATAACATCATATATATATATTTGATATATATATATATATTTTATATATTTGATATATATATATCAAAGACATAATAGTAAGAGTGGTATACAGGAAATCCAAAAGTTACTTTGGCAGGGAGAGCCAAAAGTTTAAGTGAACATGAAATTTTCAACATCTGAAATACCATGAAATTCGGAGGTTTTTTTTTTTTCCTGCTTACTTGGTAAACTAGAAGTCTAGTAGTGATACATAGAGAGAGAAAAAATGTAAAGGCAGAGCACAATGTCAGAAGATTGTATTCATAATCACCAATAACTCAATTGTTTTGCATTGACAAAAGTTATTATCTTTCTCACAACTCATCTTCCCTCCATTGTATCCATATCCGTAGAACCCAATGTTATCTCCTGCCCCCTTACATGTACTTGACTACCAAAATGATTCTAAGCACACCCAGCCACCACTTTTCTCCACCTGTTTCACCTGTGGCGAGTATCACACTTGGTCCACAGAAACACACATGACTAGTTTAGGCATCTTGACTAGTACCTGGTTTCTTTTCCACCCACACTGCACACTGCCAGGTTCCAAAGAGTGTAATGGAGCAGTTTACTCATATCCATGATATTCTTCCTAGCTGCATGATCATTCCTAGGATACCAAATTTGAGTCTGAGTGTAGAGCCAGTCTCTTTTCCCCTCCTACTGCATATACCGCCTGATTCTGGGAAGCCACACATTAGAGGATGTCTCACAAAGCATTACTAAATATGTTGTTATGGCACCAAATAAATACATAAAGAAATTCCTGACAGTAAATTCTAGGTGGACATATGTGTGTGTGTGTGTGTGTGTGTGTGTGTGTGTATTTTTTTCAAGAAGACAGGAGTAAACTACAAATGAGACAAAGAGAACACAAAGCAATTATCACATGTAGTATATGTCCACTTTAATTGTTATCTTGTTTGAAGCCTCATCCATAATGATTACTGTGTTTCTTTTCAGTGTTCCAGTCAAAAAATTTCAATATATTCTGACAATGCTTTTTGTCACTGAGGAGATCAACAGAAGTCCCAAACTTATACCGAACATGTCTATTAATTTTAATTTCAGTCCTTCCAATTGTGAAGATTCATGGATTCTTATCTCTTCTCTAAAAGAAAATAAAGAGTATATTGTTCCTAATTATAACTGTGAAATAATGCATTGTGATTTAATATTGACAGGACCATCATGGGCATCAAGTAGCCTGATAGGGACATTGCTGACAACCTATAATTTTGGACAGGTGAGACTTTGTAATATACAGAGTAGAATTCTTGTCTCCTTTTTAACCATATTCATGTGCTTAGAGATATTTCCAGTAGATACTAGGTTTATCCATGTTTTTTTCATATACAGTTTATAGAGAAAATAATCAGTGATTTGGTGAGGTATCAGCAAGTAATTTTTACAAATTGATAAGAAGAACTGTAGAGACATACAAAAAGATTTCCTACAATCATTAAACTGTTCAGTGGAGTCTTATGGATAATAAAATATGACAACTGATGTTGTGAACAATCAACCATCCCAACATTCTTCCCAAGTGGTGATCATCATAATTCAGATCTTAGATTGAGTTTTCTTCCAATGCTCTTGCTCATGTTGATTTCTATACTCTTTGTCCTTTAGATTCACTATGGCCCATTTCATCCTATTCTGAGTGACCAATTTCAGTACCCTTATCTGTATCAGATTGCCCCCAAGGAAACAAGGCTGCCTTTTGCCATAGTCTCCTTAATGCTTCATTTCAACTGGACCTGGGTGGGGCTGGTAATCTCTGATGATGACCAAGGTAATCAATTTCTCTCAGACTTCAGAGAAAAGATGCAAAGAAATGAGCTATGTTTAGCCTTTGTGAATGTGATCCCACTAAACATGAACTTATATAATACACGGGCTGAGAAATATTATAAACAAATTGTGATATCATTGGCAAATGTTGTGATCATTTATGGTGAAATGAATTCTACACTGGAAGTGAGCTTTAGAAGATGGGCATATTTAGGCATACGTAGGATTTGGGTCACCACATCACAGTGGGATGTCATCACAAATACAGGAAGAGACTTCATTCTTGACTCATTCCATGGTGCTTTCACATTTTCTCATCACCTTCATAAGATTCCCAACTTTAAAAAATTTATTCAGACAATGAACAAATCCCAATATCCAATAGACATTTCTGTGATGCGATCAGAATGGATGTACTTTAATTGTTTGGACATTGAATCTAAATGTAGAACACAGAGTAGGTGTTCACCAAACACCGCATTAGAATGGTACGCAAGTCAAGGACTTGACATAGCCATGAATGATGAGAATTATAACCTATACAATGCTGTGTACGCTTGGGCATATGTCTGGCATGAAATATGTTATCAACAGATAGATGGTCAGCCATTGAGAAAATATCACCGTGAGGACTGCCCAAAGGTATGTAGTGTCATTAATGTTTCTTTCTCAGTATTTCCATACATGTTTAAACCGATTTTCTGGGAGTACTCTAAATTTTGGGTGTTTCTACATTGTTTCATTCCCTAGGAAGTAAATCTAGACTGAGTTTATCAGTTACTTTTTTCAGGGCAAATTCTTGACCAGAACAACTTAGTTGAGAAAGGTTTCATTCTACTTCACATTCAAGACTGTAGTCCTTCGTGATGGTGACACCATGAGAGCAGGCCTGAAACAGACTGCGTCCACGGCATCTGCAGGCTGTAAGCAAGGGTGATGAATATACGTGTTCCAATGAAATAGTGCCACTGCATTGTGTGAGCTTTCCAGGCTTAGTAATTAACCTAAAAATTCCTAGTGACATGCCCACAGTTTTGTTTCCATGTTAATTGTTAATTCTAACTCCAGTCAAGCAGACAGCCATGAAAAAGCTTCACTGTGTATATACATGAAGACACTGAATTATCTAACATAAGTTTTGAGTGATACATATTTTATGTGACACATGATCCTGATACCATGTCCAACTGTTTTAAGCATTTGATATGTGCTTCCAGTATTTTTATCATGCACTGTTTGAAATCTAGATGTAATCTTGCTGTTTTCCATGCCAAATTATCCTGATTAGTGTTATTGAGAGGTCACATGAGAGTTAAAGTTAGTCTGTCTTACTGCTATTACTGAAGACCTTGATGCTATAATGGTTTTTTGATTTCTATAAATATAGTGGGCTTTCAGGCTGATCTCAATAGCCTTTCTGATATTTGGTGATCAATTTTAGGAGTTTCTCTAAAACTATACTTACAAAAATGTAGCAATATTTAATTTATCTGTGGAAATTGATTTATTTCACACTATTAGTTACATGCACTAAAATTTATTTCTCAGAGGAGAGTTGTAAAAAATGGAAAGGTATTACTACTATCACATATTATGTATATCTGTGTATGTACATAATTGGAAAATCATACATTTCTTTTAGTTTTACCACAGTCTGAAGAGCATCCAATTTATTAACCCTGTTGGAGACCTAGTGACTCTTAATGTGAAAAAAAATTATGGTACAGATTATGATATTTCCCACATTTCAAATTTTCCACAAGGTCATGGAATAAAGGTGAAAATAGGACAGTTCTCTTCATATGGTTCCCTTGGTCAACAATTGTATTTGTCTGATGAGGCAATAGCATGGGCCACAGGGAGTAGGAAGGTATGTCGTACCTAACTGTAATGCTTTACTCTAGACCTAAACAGATCAAATCATGTGGGGCCATGTGTGGCCCTCATGGTTTGGTCAGGTGAAACACGGTGTTTAGGATTCTCTTTCCAGGGTCATAGATTTTCTGTATATCTTCTGAAAAATAATTGGAAATGACAAATTATTTTATAAAAATCTTAGTCACTATGACAACTATCAACATAGTAAATCGAGTGTGACACTTCATTTTTATTGTAGTTGTGGATTAAAAGTTTAATAATTGTGATTGTATTAACTATATAGCTATGAATGTAGTGTATAACAATGTAAATTTTGAAACTACACTTTTGGTTCTCCTCAGATTCCCTCCTCTGTGTGTAGTGAGACTTGCAGACTTGGTTTCAGGAAGTTACAACAGAAGGGAAAGGCAGCCTGCTGTTATGAATGTTTCCCCTGTGGAGAAAATGAGATTTCTAACAAAACGAGTAAGTTGATGGTTTAGAGCCTTTCTCCAGTTTGACTGTTTTCTCTACCCACAGTGGGAACTTGCAGGGCCCTTCTGGGAACCTGAAAGTAATCACTTGGTTGAAATGACAAATACTTGTGAACATGAAAATAACATTCACTTTACTCTGTGAAACACATTTTAGGTACCTAGTACAATAATTCTCCAACAATAAAAAACCCTCTTTGAGATCCAATAGTTAGTCATTATGTTATTGCTATCAAGGAATGTCACACATACATATAATCTCCTTTAAATATTCATAAATGAAATTTATAAGAAAGAATTTTTCACATCTTTATCTTTCCAGTACCTCATAGGCTGCTGATGGAAAATAAATGCTCAGAGATGTCATTATTTTGGCTTTAAAGACTTATTTTATTTATTTACTTATTAGGGGGAGAGAGAGAGAGAGAGAGAGAGAGAGAGAGAGAGAGAGAGAGAGAGAGGGAGAGAGAGGGAGAAAGTGAGTGTCAGAGACTCTAACCACTGCAAACAAACTCCAGATGCATGTGACACCATGTGCATCTGGTTTACATGGGACCTGAACAGTCAAACCTGGGTCTTTAGACTTTGCAGGCTTTACTTTAACCAGTAAGCCATTTTTACAACTTTTTTTTGCGTTACAGATATTTATTCTTGCAAATATGTTCAATGTAACAATAATATCTAATGAGTATCTATGAAGTAATTCAGAAAGCAGTTGATTTTAACACTTTAGACAGTAGCATATAACAGACATTAACAACCTTTATCAAGAAACGTAGATATTCTGATTAAAATATAGTATGCATTGTTTCAGATATATATTGAAGCATTTAAGAATATATTGAGAAATGTTCATAGGTTAGAAATAATGATGAAAAGAAGTATGTATTTCTGAGATATCAAGCCTACTAGTTTGAGCAATGTATGGATGAATAGGTGTTATTTGAGGTTGCCCTCTGTTTTACAGGTAAGAAGGCTAGACGGTGTATGGGGGTGTCATGTTAGAGTAGAACATAAAGGCTGCAATATATATTATCAAAGATATTTAAAAGTGATATAAATATTAATTCCTCAATATTTTCATCTATTATAGCTTATAGTATACTCTCATACCCAGTACACTTCTCAGTGTAGCAGAAGTCAAAGTGGACAGGGAGAGGTATTGGTATATAGTGTAAAAAAGGAATGAGATTGACATTAAGTTTTGGGTGTGACTTGATGATGTCATAAAAATGGATTAAAATAATCTTACTAGAAATACGTAAAAACTGTGTTCATTCAAATAATACTTTAATATACAATTAAAAATAGTTTAGTGATGACGATAAATTCAGTATTAACAGGGAAGTGTGTTTTTCATTTGTACATGCTGGCTATGTTACACATACCAAATAAAATGGAATGTATGGCCTTATAGTACAGAATAAATATTACATGTCTACATGATTTATAAAAATGTATGCATGTAAATTTAAAATACATGATTAAGAGAATTAATATTAGAGTTATAAATGTTAAAGAAACTCATTTATGGAAATACTCAATAGGAGATACCATATATTTCTTTTAAATCCCATTTTATTTAATTTTATTGTTTATTCTTATTTATTTATTTGAGAGTGATAGAGACAGAAATAGGTAGAGAAAGACGTGTGTATATGTGTGTGTGTGTGTATATATATATATATATATATATATATATATATATATATATATATGAAAGAGAGAGAGAGAAATGAAATGGGTATGCCAGGGCCTCCAGCCACTGAAAACAAAATACAGATGCATGTGTCACCTTGTGTAACTGGCTTACATGGGGCCTGGAGAATCAAGCCTTGAACTAGGGTCCTTAGACTTCACAGGCACGTGCTTAATTGCTAAGCCATATTTAATTTACAGCCCCTAAATTCCATTTTTTGATTCATTGTAGTCACAATTAAAATTGTGAAACACCATGGTACAAAATCCAACTTCCACATGGGAAGAGCTTCTCCTCATTTCACTATTATGGACCATGTTAGTTCTTTTCAAAGTTGGCAAGTTTTCTTGCTCATACTATCTTGTCAATAATTTCTTGGCCAAATTCTGCTAAAACATAAACCAGGAATTATTGAGGTAGAATTTGGCAAAATAGGTAAATCATATGTCCTCCCAAAATTAGCACATGAATACCAACTCCAAGGAAATGGTTTGAAGCAATAGTGATAATAGTGTTAATTATATCTTGGGGTCTCCATTTTCATTCATATTTCTTAAAAATATATGTTTTGAAACTATAATATGTACCTACTGACATTTGAGTACAAAACTACAGGGAATCACCTGTTACAGACAGACAGACTTCATAAGACAAACCTGTAAAGTGAGGAAACAATCACATTTTTTGGTCTAAATTTATGGATGTTGTCTATTTTTAGTATCATAAAATTGTGTACTTCTCTGGTCTTGGATTGAACGTTTGACAGAACTCTGAGCTAAAGGACATTTTTCTTTTAGGCAAACCAAGCAGACTCATTTTTTAAATGAAAGGCAGCCTGAGCAAGAGGGAGGGAGGGAGAGAGAGAGAGAAAGAAGAGAGAGATAGAGAGAAGGGTGGGGAGGGAGAGAGAGAAAACGAGAATTGGGGTGCAAGGGTCTCGAGCCACTGCAGCTGAATTCCAGACATATATGCTATCTTGTGCACATGTGCAAATTACTCATGTGTCACCTTGTGCATCTGACTTATGAGGATGTGATGGGTCAAGCAGGCATCCTTAGGCTTTGCAGACAAGCATCTTAGTTACTCATTCATATCGTCTCTAGTAGAAGTTGTAAGAAATCTCAAGCCGGGTGTGGTGGCACACACCTTTAATCCCAGCACTTGGGGGACAGAGGTAGGAGGATCGCTGTGAATTCCAGGTCAGCTTGGCCTAGAGTGAAACCCTACCTTAAAAAACCAAAAAAAAAAAAAAAAAAAAAAACAACCTCATGTAAGCGATGTTATTATATATATAATTCTAGTACACTACAACAAAATTATTTTATTCTTTAAAAAATGATTAGTTAAGTGAAGAAAATACAGATTTGTTATGCTGAGATAGCTCAACAATTAAGACACATGCATTCAAACCCTAACTACTTCAGTTAATTCCCAATTACACACAGAAAGCGAGGTGGACAATGTGGTACATGTATCTGGTGTTTGTTTCCAGTAGCTAGAGTTTCAGGAGCACCCATTCTCTCTCTGTCTTTCTGTCTCCCTCTCCTTGTAAACAAATAAATAAAAATATTGTTAGAAACTTTTGTTTCTCTCACCATAACATGATGTTCTTTCTTAATTGTCATGATGGGTATAGAGCAAAGTACCTTAATTATCAATAGGAACAAAGAGTACAACTATAGTTCACCTCAGAGACACTTGTTTGCAGAGTGCTGTTGCTAAGAAGGGAATACTGCCACTATCCTGATGATTCTCTGCATTGTCTGTCAGATATGGATCAATGTGTGAAGTGTCCAATCAATCAGTATGCCAGCATACAGAAAAATCACTGTCTCCAAAAATCCTTGATGTTTCTGGCTTATGAAGACCCCTTGGGAATGGTTCTGGCTTGTATAGCCCTGTTCTTCGCTGCCCTCACTGCTCTTGTTCTTGGGGTTTTTGTGAAGCACCAAGACACACCGATTGTGAAGGCCAATAATCGAACAAACAGCTACATCCTGCTCATCTCCCTCAAGTTCTGTTTTCTCTGCCCATTACTCTTCATTGGACATCCCAACAACACCAATTGCATCCTGCAGCAGATCACATTTGCAGTTTTGTTCACTGTGGCTGTCTCCACTGTTTTGGCCAAAACAGTTACTGTGGTTCTAGCTTTCAGGGTCACTACTCCAGAAAGAAAGATGAGAGGGCTGCTGGTATCAGGAACACCTAACTTCATCATTCCCATATGTACCTTAGTCCAACTTGTTCTTTGTGGAATCTGGATGGGAACATCTCCTCCCTTTGTTGACACAGATGCAGACTTGGAACTCGGCCATATCGTCATTGTGTGCAACAAAGGCTCAGACACTGCCTTTTACTGTGTCCTGGGATACTTGGGATCTCTGGCAGTAGGGAGCTTCACGGTGGCTTTCCTGGCTAGAAACCTGCCTGACACATTCAATGAAGCCAAGTTTCTGACTTTCAGCATGCTGGTGTTCTGCAGTGTGTGGGTCACCTTCCTCCCTGTCTACCATAGCACCAAGGGGAAGGCCATAGTGATAGTGGAGGTCTTCTCTATCTTGGCCTCCAGTGCAGGGTTATTATGTTGCATCTTTTTCCCCAAGTGCTACATCATTTTATTAAGACCAAGTAAAAATTCTTTAAAGAGGAAGAAGATAAAAACATATTGTCCAACCAACTGATTTTAAATTTTTCCCTCATATGTATTAATTTAAAATATATCCTGTAGAAACCCTTACACTATTTAAGCACTATTTTTTTTTAATGGTAAGATATTTGTTCATGTGTAAAAGTCTTATTTGTTCTCTAATATTTTCAGCTTCCTCACAAAGCCTTCAGGCCAGGTACCATTTTCCAACACTAACAGAAATCCAATTTTACAAAAGGGCATATGTCTCTGGAGATTATTTTCAGAAGGAGGAATAATTATTTTCTCACATTTATTTCAAATTTGTAAATAAAGACACTTAGGAAAAAGCACTTTTGATATAATGTGTATTTTGTTCCTATCAGTCTTCATAACTTCAAATATATCTGATTCACTTGTCATATTGTTTCAAGGAAACCTGCTCTAGCTTGCTAGATAGAGCAATTGTCTTTGAGCATGTCTAAAAAGGTTGTAGTTGAGTATTAAATAAATATTCAAAGATATAGTGAGGGTAGGAGGTAGAAGAAGACTTCCCTTGGAAGAAGCAGAGGCCTTATCTTAACCTGTTCTCAATACACGTTGAGGTTGTCAAAGTGTGTAGAATCTACTGGATAACTTGAGGAATGGTAACTAGGCATAATACTATGTCGACCATGGAAGGTCTTTGTCTATTATGTTAGAAGACAGGGGTGCCTTTGAGAATCTGACACAGTTGAGAATAAATTTGGCATTACTTATTATTATAATACTTATAATAATATTACTTAACATGTTTGTAATTTAGTTGTTTGTAGATTATGAAAACGTTGGAATTTATGAAACCTATAATAAAATCAACATTTGTGGTTTTATTTAAGCATTTATAAATTAGTAATTATTTTAAAAATTGTGCATCATTCTAAGTAGTGTAACATCTGCTGAGTATCACTTGCTATACAAAAGCCATTTTTTGATGTAGGATCTCACTCTGGCCCAGGCTGACCTAGAATTCACTATGTAGTCTCAGGGTGGCCTCAAACTCATGGTGATATTCCTGCCTCTGCCTCCTCAGTGCTGGGATTAAAGGCATGAGCCACCACACCTGGCTTTCTTTTTTTTCTCTCTCTCTCAAGGATTCACCTATTGGAGGCTGTTACCACAAGCTCATAGTACAAAAGAAGTGTGATTAAGAACTGGTCCCTAGTAGATCTTCATTGCTTATCCCTTTCTTGAAGCTAGATTACTTTTACACCTTAGTTTTTGTCCTTAAAATGCCACTCTCCATTTTTATGGCTTTAATTGTGATAGCATCCAAGATACTGTGACAAATTTTTTGAACTTCCTTTTGGATATTTTGATCTGAAACTCTTAGCTTACTACCCAAAGTAATTTTAAATAGAACCCAAATATGAGGGAATATGCATGGGAGCAGATAGTTAATCACCTGGAAACTTGAAACAGAATATGGATGGATTAAATCACCAGTCATTTTATGTGTTGATGAAGGGAATATACACAATGGAATGCCTGCAAAACTTCTGTGAGAGTGAAATTATTATGCATGGACTATATGAAAGACAGCCAGGCATGAGGAATAATCAAAGAGTAAGAGATAACTCTTGTTATTAATGTCAGCTTTCTGGTGTATGTAAAATGATTATTTATCACATCATCTGCTTTTCCTGACTATTCTTTGTCTTTCCTGAATAAATGTATCAGCATTTGTGCTCATGAAACATGAACTGATGTCAAGCCTGCATGTCTGTGTGAGCAGTGGAATTTTGAATGTAATATGCTAAGTGTTAATCATAGTTGCCAAGGGAATAGTTCATCAACAGTCTTATTTTTGGTTGTTTTTCATTTGTGTGACACCCAGAGTTCTATCCTACACTTGCAAAACAGTAAAAACGTTTCAAACATTTATCCATTCCCTCTTTAAAAACTGTACATATTGATGGGAGGGTAATTCTCCTTTATGAGTAAGATTAGGGCCAAAACCCACCAAACTATGATGAAAATGGAAGAAAAAGACATTCATAGGTTATATCACAAATTTTAAAAATGCACAGCATGCTTCTGTAGAATAGGTATGTGATATCATATTTATTTTTCTAAAATTACCTAAACTACACACATCACAGTTCTCCTCAAATTGTCAGTGACTGAGTGCACATTTCAGCTACCATAACTACATTCATCATTGTTCATCTAGTTATTCATTCATTTCAGCATTCTTTTTTGCCTCAATCTTCTGTAGATGTCCATTATGTCTAAATGTTCTAAGATTTTATTGAGCTCTCTCATATTTCTGTTGTGTTTCTGTTTGAATGATCTGTCTATTGCTGATAATGGTGTATTTAAGTCCCCAACAATGATGGTGTTGGTGGTTATTTCTGTTTTGTTGTTAAGTAGGTTTTGGTTTATGAACTGTGGTATCCCTGTGTTTGGTGCATAGATTTATGACTGTAATATCCTCTTGCTTGATTGTTTCCTTGGTCAGTAGGAAGTGGTGTTCTTTGTCTTTTTTGATAATTTTTGGTTTGAAGTCTACTTTATCTGATATTACCATGGCTATGCCTGCTTGTTTCTTATTCCAATTTGCTTGGATTATCATTTTCCACCCTTTCACCCTGAGGAGGAGTCTGTGTTTAGTGGTGAGGTGTTTTTTTGGAAGACAACAGATTGAGGTGTCTAATTTTCTGATTCACCCTGTTAGCTTGTGTCTATTAATGGGTGAATTAAGGCCATTGATATTTAGTGTAATGACTGTGAGGTTTGATTTTATCCCTGCCATAAAATGTTAGTTTATGTGGTTTGGTGTTTTCATGGATTTTGAAGATTTTGTGCCTTCTCTGAGCTTTTTTTTTTTTTTTTAATTGTGATCTTGTAGGCATGAGATTGATTATTTGCTTCTTCTGTATGGAGAACTTCTTAAAATACTCTCTGTAGATCTGGTTTTGTATCATATAGTTGTAAAGCTGAGTTTTTTCATGGAAGGTTTTTCTTTCAACATATATTTTGAGGGATACTTTTTTGGGGTATAGTAGTTTGGATTGGAAGCCATAGGTTTTCAGTGTTCCATTCCAGGCCTATCTTGATTTCAGGATTTGCATTGATAAATCTGAAGTGATTCTGATGGTGTTACATTTAAATGTGATGTGTTGTTTTTCCATAGCTTCTTTTAGGACTTTCTCTTTGATGTCAATGTTTACAGTCTTAATGACAATATGTCTTTTAGTGTTTCTCCTTTGGTCCAATCTTCTTGGAGTTCTGTTAGCTTCTTGCATCTTGATGTGAATTTCTTTTGAGAGAGTGGAATGTTTTCTTCAATTATTATGTTAAATAAGTTATCCATGCCTTCGGTCTGAAGTTCTTCCGCTTCTGGTAATTCCATGATCCAAATATTAGGATGTTTAAGGGTATCCCACAATTCCCTCATGTGCTGTTTGCAGAAATTTTTCAACTTACTTAAACTTTTGCACTCTCAAATTGTTTCTTCTGTTTTGTCTTCCACCTCTGAGTTTCTATCCTCCACATGGCTGACTCTATTCTTGAGAGCATCTAAGGTGTTTTGGGCTTGTTCATTTAGGTTTGCATTTTCTCCTACTTTTCTGTGTATGGTTTCCATCCCCTCTGTCAAGTTCCCTTTTCACATCATTTTCTGATTTTCTTGATGCTTCTTAGAATTCCTCCTTGCATTCTTTATGTCTTCATTTAACATATCCAACTGTTTTTTTCCCCCATTTTACATTATATCCTTTAATTCTTTCTGGACCCCTTCCATTTTCTTATCAGGCTTTGTTGTTTTTCTGCAAGTTCTACCAGTACCTTTGTCAGGTTTTCATTGTTCATAACTTCATTTTGGGGTTCTGATTCTGTTGTCTCCTTTATGCTTTGATTAGAGACATCCATTGTAGGACTGGGACATGTTATTGAATTTACTTGCATTTGATTTTTCATGTTATTTGTTTTGCATTGTGGTCTGCCACACTGTGAGGGGCAGGGGAGGTGGTGCTGCTTTGTAATGGCAGAGATGGGAGCAGGAGCAGGGGCTGAGAGGATCTGAAGGTGCATAGGAGTGGTGTCTGGGCAGAGTGATAAGGGTCACCAGTCACATGGAGGTGGGGCAGGGTGGGCAGAGGTGGTCTGAAGTTGTACAGGGTGGGAGTGGGGTTGAGCAGAGCAGGTCACAGTAACAGCTCGGGCAGGGTGGGGTGGAGCAAGCAGAGCAGGTTTGAATTTATGCAGGGGCAGGGGCAGAGCATGGCAGAGTGGGTCAGAAGTTTCGTGGGGGCAGATGGGATGGAGCAGAGTGTGTCTGAAGTTGTGCAGTGCAGGGGGAGAGTACAGTGGAGTGGGTCCGAAGTCATATTGGTGCAGAGCAGAGCAGAGCAGAGCAGAGTAGGTCTCAAGTAGCATGGGAGTGAGGCAGTGTGGGGCAGAACAGGTCTGAAGTTGGGCAGGACTGAAGTGGAGCAGAGTGGAGCAAGTTGAAGTTTGCATGTGGGCAGTGCCAAACAGGGAGGGTCTAAAGTTGAGAAGGGCAGGGCTGAGCACAGTGTGTCCAAAGTCATGAGGGGGTGGAGGAAGGGCTGATTGGGGCAGTTAAAAGTGGGGGGGTTCAGGGTGGAGTGGAGCAGTTTTGATATGGCAGGCATGGGCATGGATGTAGATACATATAGAAAACATTTGATTACTGAAATAGATTTAGCTAAAGAATTGCACAAGAGAGTCAGGCACGGTGATGAATGATTTTAATCCTAGCACTCAGGAGTCAGAGTTAGGAGGATCACCAAGAGTTCGAGCTCACCCTGAGACTACATAGTGAATTCCAGGTCAGCCTGCAGTAGAGTGAAAACCCTACCTTGAAAAAGAAACAAAAACAAAACAAAAAGAATGGCACAAGAGGTTCTTAAAATCATTTTGTCCAACCTTTACAAATTTTGTTGTCCATGGCAGCATAAGCCATATTTAAGGCAAAGAAAGTAAGCACATCTCATACTTCAAATATCTAATCATTATAAATACAGGCAGAACTTGTTATCAGTCTTGAAAACAATACCAATTAATTTTCAAATAAACAAACCAATTAATTTAACCTATAAAATATCAAAAAAGGACAACTAAGACAGTATAAAGTCCTAGCACCTGTGTTTGAAAACATTCTTTAATTAATCCAGATACCTATGTCGGTACCAATTACCCAGAGAACAGAAACAGAACCACAGAACTTGATATTATTTTTTTCCAGATTAGGAACATCGTTTGAACATGAGGCTGTACCCTAAATAAGGGAATATTTCTTAAGAGTTAATTTTATTATAAGTACTGGACTTAAGATGCCAGAAATGAGACAGTTAATTTACATATAATAGTAAGGAAACTGGCCTTTGTTGAGCCAAAACAGCTAAGCTGTAATACAACCCTTGACAAATCTGTTTTTGTAAAAAAATACAACTAATGATTTTGGCTTAATCTTAATAGCCACTGATTTCATGTACCATAGAAATTTTTGTTAACATTTTATGTTATACCCATGACTCAAATTTGATAAAGCTTTATCAAGCTATCACAACCTATTTTAGCCTGAAAATTATCTTTGTGTTCCTTAAAAGTTTGTAAACAGTTGAAAATCTTTAACTTTAGGCATGGTGTTTAGATTTAGCCTGAATATTCTTTCCTACACACACACATCTTTATCCACATAATTTAATATTCTGATCTAAGTACCACTCAAAAGACATTTTAAGCGAGCCTTCTATGTTCAACATTAAAAAATCCCTTCCTAGTTCCTTCAGTCAACTCATCTTATCCCATAACTAACCATCTTTCTTATTAGACTGTTAAGAGAAACTACACCAAATGTATTAATTGTATTACTCACTGACAAGCAAATAGTCTAGATTAAAGAAAATTTTATGTCATTAATACCTCAAACACAATTGGAAATGCTTTATTAGGAGTAACTAAGGAAAATTATATTTTATTTTTGTTTTTAGTTAGGCTTGCCTAGAAGTCAGGTTAGTTGCCTCCTTTTAAGTAACAGGGCAGTATAATCTCTTTAAAAATACTTAACAAATTATGAGTCATCACTTCAGAGAGAATTTTGTTTTCAATATTCCTCTATGTAAGTTGAAGTTGACCTAGAACATAAACTCAGTAATTATATCTGTGATATCATGTAACAAAGTATGTCATTGTTTACATAGAATTTCAGTTCACCGTAGGCTTTTTTTAAATGTGGCTTTTTTTCCCTTTTTCTGCCACTTCATGGTGCAGGTGTGGCCAGCAGGGGCTGGTTGGGGTGTGAGATCCCATACACCCTCAGATCAACTCCACTCTCCTCCTGGGCTCTCACCCAGCACCACTAGGCATGGAGGGAATGGCTGAGATGACTTCCAGCCCACCGGCCTGGGTCCTGCTTCATTAAGGGGAAAGAAGGGAGGAGGTCCCCAGGACCTCCAGTGACTGCTGGACAAGGAAGGGGTCCTCAGGACCACTGGAAACCACTGGAGAAGGGAGGGGGTCCCAAGGACTGCCAGAGGCTTCTGGGAAGGTTGCGCCTCCATGGGCTGAAGCACCATTGGCTCAGCACCACATGAGCCTATAGACAGACCTGAGACACTTGGGAGCACTTGCATAACCAGTTTATGTTTTTCCTGCTGCCCTAGTGGAGAAACTTAAAAGGAGATGACAAGGGAGTGAGGTGAAATTTCCTTCCTGAACTTTTCATTTCCTAGCCAGATAAGCTATGTGGGTCCACATGTCTGGGTCACATGGATCCCCAGAAATCATCCAAGGGGCGACCTGGAGGACTTCCTCCCAAAAGGAGCTTGCCTACCTCTGGGAGAGCTTAATTCCCTAACTTTCAGGAGAGCCTTTAATCTACAAATCTGTGATTCTTTTTGGTGGGAGACAATATTACTCATGACAGAAAAAGAGTGAAAATGCCCAAAAAGAAGGCAACATTTCCAAGGGGTGAATGGAACCATGGAGGATTTCCCAATGATCCATACATAATCCTGTCCACAAGTTTAAGAGACAGGAGATCTGCCCTGCAGGCTTTACGAGGTAGATGTGTTACTGGCTTTCTGTGTTAGAGAGAAATAAGTTGAAGGGTTTTTGCCAATGACCAATGGGCTGTTGGGGTCCAGGCAGAGGGCAGCTGGACTTTTGCCAAGGCAGAAGAGTGGCTTTGGTCAAGAGCTGTCAATTGCCACTTTGTCATGTCTGATCCCTCACAATGGCATGAACCAAAAATAAAGGAGGAAAAAGAGAAATCTCTCTTCCCTCAAAAACATGGAGGCTAAGGCCACGGGGGGGGGGAGGGAGGGTCTGATGTCCCCCAGACTACAATCATACGTCTGAGAGAGTGCACAGTTACATTGGCACATCTCAGAGGGTCACTGTTTGGGTGCCAACTGTGTGTCCCTGGATCCTTGGAACTGGGCACTGTCCCCCGAAGGCATCCAGGCAACCATGGGGAGTAAGATTGTGTGAGTAATGGAAGAACCACTTCCTGGATGCACTCGCAGTGAACAGATTTTATTGTCAGGGAAACAGGTTTATAAGAAGTTGAAGGTGGGAAGAGGTTCCTAAGGGGATTGGATGTACCATGATGCTTGCTGATGCCTAAGCAGCATACAGGAACACACATTACAGCATGTAAGCAATGGCAGGGAAAAGGTATAGGTTACAGGGGGATGGGCTGTGCAAAGGTTGCTGACTAATACCATATAAAATGTTTCCTAGGCAACTGGCCAAAGTGTACATCTAGCCTGTCTGCCTACTTTTTAGTTTTCAAGTTCCACTGCTTAGTTTCACTGTTGATTATTCTCTCCAATCTCACCCAGTCACTTGTATTCCCATTTCAGCACTTATAAAAACTAGAAATGAGGAATCATACTTCCTTCTCAGTTCTAACATAAGTTTTGATGTTCTATGAGCACAGAAGGTGTTGTCCTTAGAAATAGGACCTTACCATTTAGAACTGGTGGTAATTGTATCATTACTTTGGTTGTCTCATGAGCATTCCTGACCAACAGTTCTGTTTGGGGGCAGAGGATCCCAGTTGTACTGTTAAGATTTACCAACAACAACCTATGATTGTAGACTGAAGCTTTCTCCACTCATACATGGCCCTTCTGCTCAAAGTATTCCCTCCACTCTTATTAAAAGAGATTTAATTTTAAATTAGATAAGCCAGATGAACAATTCTATGGTACTAATTCATGGTACCATTGTCTCATGACTTTTCTCCAACTTTCATTAAGCCCAGCCTCTCCACAGTAACTTCCATCCCTGTAATCTGAACTTCCATTTGCCTGACAACTATCCCTAATTATCTCCTCCTCTCATACTTCCTTGTTTTGTATCAGGCCAAACTTCATTTTAGCTTCATCATGAATGCCACCAGTATTTTCTACTACTTTCAACCAAATCAAAATATCCCATTTTAGGATTTGCATATGAGAGAGGACATGAAACTTTTGTCTTTTGGAGCTTGTGGTGTTAAACAAGCTTTTACATGATTTTTTCCAAGTCTATATATTTTCATACAAATTTATTTTAAAAAATATTATTTACTCATTTGATAGTGATAGAGAGAGAGAGAAAGGTGATGGACAGATGTTAGGTAGCTAGATAGAAAGATACAGAGTACAGGTGGACCAGGTCCTCTTGTCACAGCAACAAACTAGACACATGCACATCTGGTACTGTAGAATCAGTCCCAGTCCGTCAGGCTTTGCAACCAAATGTCTTTCACCTCTGAATCATCTATCTTGAAAATTTTATTACTCCATTTTCCTTCCTGCTGAGTAAAATTCCAGTGTGTATATGTAACACATGTTTATTATCCATTCATCAGTTGATTTAGATCTGAGCGGATTCCATTTCCTACTGTGGCACTTTAATTGAGGTATCCCCCATAAACGTAGGTGTTCTGAATGCTAGGTTCCCAGCTGATGGAAATTTAGGTATTAACAACCCCTAGAGAGTGTATTGTTGGGGGTGGGCTTATGGGTGTTAACAGCCAGTTTCCCCATGCCAGTGTTTGGGCACACTCTCCTATTCCTGTTGTTGCCTTATGGGGGCTGGGGGTGATGTCCACCCTCCACCCTCTTCTCATGACATCATTTCCCCTGCCATCGTGGAGCTTCCCCATCAAGCCTGTAAGCCAAAATAAACCTCTTTTTTTCCCACAAGCTGCTCTTGCTTATGTGATTTCTACCAGAAATGTGATCCTGCCTGCAACAGTAATACTACCAATTGTGAGTGAAGAAGCAAAAACTGAAATGACAAAGTATTTCTAAAGTGAAGACTCCTAAGGAGTCTCCCAGGAGTATTACAGTTGTATCAAATTATAGATCTATATTTATATATTTGATAGACATACATATTTATTTGCCTCAAATGCATATAAGTTTGTACTTGCACCACATCCTTAACACTGTTTGAAAGAAATAATTAAGATCAGAGCAGAAATTAATGAATTGGAAAATAAGAAAACAATTAAGAAAATTGTTGAAACAAAGAGCTGGTTCTTGAAAAATAAATAAGATTGATAAACCTCTGGGCAATTTCATCAAGTGAAAAAAATGAAATGCTTCAAATTAACAAAATTAGAGATGAAAAAGGCAAGTTCACAACAGACATAAATGAAATCAGTAGACTCATCAGGATTTACTTCAAAAACTACTGACCAACAAAATTGGATAGTATGGAGGAAATGGATCAATTCCTGGACACATACCACATACCAAAGCTAAGCTCAGAGTAGACTCATCTCCTCCACAAACCTATTACATCAATCAAAATTGAAAAAGTTATCAACCCCCCCCCCCAAAAAAAAAGAGTTCAGGACCAGATGGCTTCTCAGCTGAATTATATCAAACCTTCATGGAGGAACTGCAACCAATTTTTCATAAATTATGCCACACAATTGGAGAACAGAGAAAACTCCCCTACTCCTTCTATGAAGGTAGCATCACCCTAATACCAAAAACCAGGCAGAGATCCCACAAGAAAAGAAAACTGCAGCCCTATTTCCCTGATGAATTTAGATACAAAGATCCTGAACAAAATACTCACAAATTGAACTCAATGGCACGTCAAAAGCATTATCCACATAGATCAAGTAAGCTTCATCCCAGTAACACAGGGATGGTTCAACATATGGAAATCTGTCAATGTAATACACCACATAAATAAGCTTAAACACAAAAACCACATGATCATCTCATTAAATGCAGAAAAGGCCTTTTATTAAATACAAATCACTTCATGATTAAAACATTGGACAGAATAGGCATGGATGGTCTATCTCAACATAGTAAAATCTATATATAAAGGTACTAAAGCCCAAATAATACTTAATGGGGAGAGACTGAAGGAATTCCCATTGAGATCAGGAAAAAGACATCTCTGCTCTTCAACATAGTATTGGAAGTTCTAGATTATGTAATAAGTCAGGAGAAAGAAATGAAAGGGATACAAATTCGAAAGGAAGAAGTTAGTCCTATCTGCAGACATCATGTTTCTATGCATAAGTGACGCAAAAACATCCATCTCTTTTTTTCAAAGGTTTATATTTCTTTGTTTATTAGAGACAGTTCGAGAGAGAGGGAGAGGGGGGAGACTGGGCATGCCAGACCTCCAGCCCCTACAAAGGAACTCCAGGTACATGCATCTCCTTGTGCTTCTGACTTACGTGGTCCTGGAGAATTGAACTAGGATCCTTAGACTCCACAGGCATGTGTATTAACTGCTAAACCATCTCTTCAGCTCTCCATCTCAAAACCCTTAAAAATGATTAACTCCTTCAGTAAAGTATCCAGATACAAAATCAATGCACAAAAATCAGTAGCTTTTTTTATGTGAAAAAGACAAATATACAGAGAAAGAAATAAATGACAATGCCCCATTTTCAATAGCATAAAAAATTACCCTGGAATAACATTAACCAAGGAGGTGAAAGACCTTTACAATAAGTTAGGTGTGTTTTTGTCCATATTCCATGTAATTCATTGGTGAAACACACAATTAAGAAAGGAGTATGGGGGCTGGAGAGATGGCATACCAAACTACATACAGTATCCCTAGAAACACCTCAGGTCATGTTAGAATATAAACTAAATATACAGAATGAAGAAAGGGCACAGAGTGCTCATGACAGAAACATTCAGTAACGTATAAAAGCAAGCCCATCAAAATAGGTGAATTTTCAACAAACTCTAAATTCAAGAAAGGCTTAGCAACATGAGGTACAACTATTGATTAGCCACAATTGGCACAACTACAGCATTATGCCAACAAACCAAAGTAAACACGTGGGATGAAGGCAGAAAAGCTAAGTATCAGGGAGGGAACTTATAGAGGGGAGAGAAAAGAGAAGGGGAGGAAGGGAACAAAAGTTTGTTTTAAAACACCATAATGAAACAAATATTTTAATTCAATAAAAGCACATACATCAACAATAACTGGATATTTATGGTCTTATTTCTCTGATCAAAAGATTTAAAGTAGAAGATTAGATCAGAATAAAGTAAATATTTCCTCATCTTAAAACAATTCACATTACCATTAGAGGGATGATTTTGAGGTAACATATGGAAAAATATTTTCTAACTGTGATATTTTATTGTCATATTCAACTTGAGAAGATTTAGAATCATCTGAAGGAGATTATATGGATTAGGTCATCCCTGGAGAGAATTCCTATGAGATAATCTTGACTAGGTAATTGAGGTGGTAATAGCCAAAGTAACTGTGGATAGCATCCTAGCCGGGAAGAGATCCTGTGCTGCATAAAAGAGAGATGGCTGCCCTGTGCATTCTTAATGTAGCTCTGTGGGCTCCTTGTTGGACTGAAGGAGACCACTCCCAGCTGCCCTGCTCTCCCTGCCAATCATTTCCTCATCCGTTTTGACGACTTTTTTTTTTTTTTTTTTTTTTTTGGTTTTTCAAGGTAGGGTCTCACTCTAGCCCAGGATGACCTGGAATTCACTATGTAGTCTCAGGGTGGCCTCAAACTCATAGTGATCCTCCTATCTCTGCCTCCCGAGTGCTGGGATTAAAGGCGTGCGCCACCACACCCGGCTTGACTACTATTTTTATTAACTGGAAGTATAATCTGCAATAAATATTTCTTCCTTAAACCTGATTTTTGTCAACTATTTCATCTTAGCAAGGGGACTTACCTAACACAAGAAGCAAAGGAATTACAAAATGATGGGACACTCTTCTAACTTCTGTTGAAATAGAGTTCATACTGCAACTAGAAAAGATATCCATGCCTTCAAAGGCATTATAAGAGCCAAGTTTTGCTATAAATAGATAGTATTAACTGTATATTCAGCATTAATCAGGGCATTGACTTATTCAATGCAGGATGTTATGTAACAAAGTACCATAAAATGAATCTGTAAAGGAATTTATGCATACACATGAGGTCCTGAGTTCAAATCCATAGCCCTCACCTAAAATTTTGATTTGGTGAAGTGCATCTGTCATCCCACGTATTGATCAGTTTAAAAAAACAAAAACAAAAACAGGATCCCTAGAAACTGCTTGCTTTTGTAGCCAAATTGGTGAACTCCAAGTCATCAAAATAACTACATGTAAGCCCAGCATGATTGTGCATGCCTTCATTCTCAGCATTCAGGAAGCATAGATACGTGTATCACCATGAGTTCAAGGCTACCCTAAGATTACATAGTGAATACCAGGTCAGATAAGGAAAGAGTCAGACCCAACTTCAAAACAAAAACCAAAACAAACAATTCATGTAAAGTAATAAAGAAAAATAACTGACACTGGTTTATGGTGTATACTCTGAAACAATCATGTTCCCTTTTACACACACACACACAGACACACACAGACACACACAGACACACACAGACACACACACACACACACACAATGTGGTCTTCCACAAACATGAAGATGACTATTATCCACATATACACACCAAAATACCATAAACTAGATCACTACTGCATTTATTTTTCATTTCTTAAAATTGGGAATTCCAGGATCAAGATATGAACAGATTTTCCATCTGAAATAGGTCTATTTTCAAGTTCATGGGTGACCTATATAGTCTTTTCATAAGATTCTTATTTGCTGATGATGAATCTCTTTATATATGATTACAACATAAATATCATCATGAATTGTCTTTCATTTAATAATTTCAAAATACCTAGCTGATTCATATGTCATGTGGGATAATATTCTCATATTAAGGTTAATAATTACATTAGAATTTCAGGAGAAAGCATCACTTATCACATATATTACCTGTCCACTCTAATGGATTTGAAAACTATCCTGTTTGAAGCCTCATCGATAATGATTACGGTGTTTCATTTCAGTGTGCCAGTCAAAAAAAAATTGATGTATTCTGACAATGACCTTTGTCATTGAGGAGATCAATAGAAGTCCCAAACTTATACCCAACAAGTCTGTTAATTTTAACATTAATCCTTCCAAATGCGATGAGTCATTTGGTATTATCTCTTATCTAAGTTACACAGCAAATAAAGAGGATATTATTCCTAATTAGAGGTCCAGAAAATTTTGATGTCATTTATTATTTATAAGACCAATATGGGCAGAAAGTAGCAAAATTGGGACATTTCTGACAATCTGTAATACGGACAGGTAAGACTTTGTGATATACAGAGTAGAATTCCTGTCTCCTTTATTACCATTCTCATGTGCTTAGGGATATTTCCAGTATATTCTTGGTTTATGCATGTATTGTCAGGTACCGTTCATAGAGATAATAATCAGCTATTTGGCGGGGTATCAGCACTTAATCTTTAAAAATTTATATGAGAAACTGTGGAGATATACAAAGGGATTTCCTACAATCATGAAACTGTTCAGTACTTTTTCAGAGTCTTATGGATAGTGAAACACGACTAATAATGGTGTGAGCAATCATCCTTCCCAACACTTTCCCAAGTAGTGATTAACACAATTCAGATCTTATATGAAGTTTTCTTCCAATGTTCTTCCTCAAATTCATTTATAATTTCTGTGTCCTTTAGATTCAATCTGGCCCACGTCATCCTGTTGAGTGACCATTTCTGGTATCCTTATCTGTGTCAGATTGCCCCCAAGGAAACAAGGTTGCCTTTTGCCATAATTTCTTTCATGTTTTATTTCAACTGGACCTAGATGGGGCTGGTCATCTCCGATGATGACCAAAGTGTTCAGTTTCTCTCAGACTTCAGAGAGGAGATTCAAAGAAATGAACTTTGTTTAGCATTCGTGAATGTGATTCCATTAAACATGAGATTATACAGTACAGGGTCTGAGATATATTATAAACAAATTGTGACACCATTGGAAAATTTCATGAACATTTATGGTGAAAGAAATTCTACATTGAAAGTGAGATTTAGAGGATGGGCATCCATTGGATCTGGGTCACCACCTCACAGTGGGATGTCATCAACAAATACAGAAAGACTTCATTCTTGACTCATTCCATGGTGATATCACATTTTCTAATCACCATCACGAGATTCCCTATTTAAAAAAATATATTCATACAATGAACACTTCCAAATATCCAGTAGTCATATCTGTGATACGATCAGAATGGATGCACTTTAATTGTTTGGACATTTAATCTAAATGCAGAAAACCAAGTGAGTGTTTACCCAACACCTCATTAGAATGGTATGCAAATCAACGATTTGACACAGCCATGAATGATGAGAATTATAATCTATACAATGCTGTGTACTCCTGGGCATATGCCCTCAACAGGTAGATGGTCATCCATTGAGAAAACAACACTAAGATAACTGCCCAAAGGTATGTAGTGTCATCAATGTTACCTTCTAAGTAGTTCCATAGAAGTTTAAACTGTGTTGCTGGGAGTACTCTCAATTTTGGATATTTCTACATTGTTTCATTTCCTTGGAAGCAAATCTAGACTGAGTTTATCAGTTACTTTTTTCAGGGCAAATACTTGACCAGAACAACTAAGTTGAGAAAGGTTTCATTCTACTTCACAGTTCAAGACTGTAGTCCTTCGTGATGGTGACACCATGAGAGCAGGCCTGAAACAGACTGCGTCCACGGCATCTGCAGGCTGTAAGCAAGGCTGATGAATATACGTGTTCATCTAGCTTTCCCTGATTTGAATTCCTTGTCCTATAAAATAGTGCCACCTGCATTCAGTATGAGCTTTCCAAGTTTAGGTACCTAACCTAAAAATCCCTTAGTGACATGTCCACAGATTTGTGTCCATGGTAATTCTAACTCTAGTCAAGTAGACAACAATCACAAACCATCACTGTGTGTATAAATGAAAAAGGCACTGAATTTAATGGCATCAGTTTTGAGGATTCCATATATTATGTGACATATGATCCTGATAATGTACCCACCTGTTTTAAGCATTTGATACATGATCCCATTTTTTTAAAATCATTATCTGCTTGAAATCTAGATATAAGCTTGCTGTTCCTATGTCCAAGTACCCTGATCAGTCTTATTGAGAGGTCACATGAGTTGTTAAAGTAATTCTGTGAGGAGGTTTAGATGGGCTAAGCATGAGAATCAATTTTCAGAGTGTCCTTGGAGCAGGGGGAACTGAAGTCATTAGGACTTTAGCAAGCTGAAGTCAACAAGAAACATACTTCTTGACCATAAGACTGAATGTTTTGCCTATGCTCAGGCCTCTTGAGAATGTGGTTTTTGCTTAGATAAAGGTGTTTTACATGCCTCAGTTACTGTGAAGTTTAATTGGGGACATAAACCATCACTGCTTTGTTCAATATTATTAAAAAGAAGTTATACTATCTCTCAATTATTGTGTACTAGAAAAACTGTTTTAAAAACAACACCTGGTGTGTATGAAGTGACTTTCTTTCATGATTACTTTCTGTACAAAAACAAAGAGTGCTAGAAATAAAGTATGCAGTTGCAGTTGCATTTGATTTAGCTTCTCTGCATCCCTGTGTCCACAAGCTCATAGTACAAAAGAAGTGTGATTAAGAGCTGGTCCCTAGTAGATCTTCATTGCTTATCCCTTTCTTGAAGCTAGATTACTTTTACACCTTAGTTTTTGTCCTTAAAATGCCACTCTCCATTTTTATGGCTTTAATTGTGATAACATCCAAGATACTGTGACAAATTTTTTGAACTTCCTTTTGGATATTTTGATCTGAAACTCTTAGCTTACTACCCAAAGTAATTTTAAATAGAACCCAAATATGAGGGAATATGCATGGGAGCAGATAGTTAATCACCTGGAAACTTGAAACAGAATATGGATGGATTAAATCACCAGTCATTTTATGTGTTGATGAAGGGAATATACACAATGGAATGCCTGCAAAACTTCTGTGAGAGTGAAATTATTATGCATGGACTATATGAAAGACAGCCAGGCATGAGGAATAATCAAAGAGTAAGAGATAACTCTTGTTATTAATGTCAGCTTTCTGGTGTATGTAAAATGATTATTTATCACATCATCTGCTTTTCCTGACTATTCTTTGTCTTTCCTGAATAAATGTATCAGCATTTGTGCTCATGAAACATGAACTGATGTCAAGCCTGCATGTCTGTGTGAGCAGTGGAATTTTGAATGTAATATGCTAAGTGTTAATCATAGTTGCCAAGGGAATAGTTCATCAACAGTCTTATTTTTGGTTGTTTTTCATTTGTGTGACACCCAGAGTTCTATCCTACACTTGCAAAACAGTAAAAACGATTCAAACATTTATCCATTCCTTCTTTAAAAACTGTACATATTTATGGGAGGGTAATTCTCCTTTATGAGTAAGATTAGGGCCAAAACCCACCAAACTGATGGAAGATGAAAATGGAAGAAAAAGACATTCATAGGTTATATCACAAATTTAGAAAATGCACAGCATGCTTCTGTAGAATAGGTATGTGATATCATATTTTTTCTTCTAAAATTACCTAAACTACACACATCACAGTTCTCCTCAAATTGTCAGTGACTGAGTGCACATTTCAGCTACCATAACTACATTCATCACTGTTCAGAAATGTTTTATTTTCCACAGTTTAGACTCTGTTCACTCAAAGCATTAAACTGCCCAACCCTTCTTCCAGAAACCTGAATATGGTTTTCTAGGCCAACAACTCAATACCTTAATATTAGATCATGAATATTTATATTTTATGATTTGAAATTTTTAAACTATGATTCTTATTTAATTAGTTAACTATGAAAATGAAGTAATTGCAGGCAGCAACTTGCAACTTTTAATGTAAATGGAGTATAGTATATTTATTTGTATTGAGCCAGATAGTAGATCATCTCAGCTTTGTGGTCACATGGTCTCTGTGGCTGCTGTGACACTCCATAGCTAGAGCATGAGAACAGATGCAAGATGATGCAAAATGAATTGCTTTGACACAATTTGAACAGATTTCTAGTTAGCATGGTATCATTTGGATTTAAATCGCAGCCACATGTTAGGAATTATTTGAATTTCAGTACATTCTTCACATATGAAAGTTGAGAATCCTACACTAACAATTGGAATCTGTAATTCAATAACCTTTTACTCATTTTACTAATAATTATAATTAGAACACACAGCCTTAAAAATACCAAAAATATGAAAATATTAGGTATTCTGAAACATATACTTATACAAATTTTGAAATATAATATTGCAAAATATGAATTATATTTAACTGTTAAATGTAAAAATTTCAAATATTGGCACAGTAATTTCATGACTCTGTTTTTCACATAGACATGAATAGCTAATCTCCTTTGCATTAATATGTAAAACAAATTTCACAATATAAAACATAGAAGCCAATTTCAGTTTATGATCTATGCAAAGAAAATGCTGTACAATTTTCAATTCTGTATTTAGTGAAGAAAATTCTCTTTGTGTATAATGAAAGTATCGTCCACTAAATGGTTTTTTGCATCATTGCCCTAAGAGTCTACATGAAGCGTTACAGAAGTCAGCCTAATTGTTTCTTAAAGCAGTGTTTGGTGACTAAGGTAACTATTCAGTAATTGTTACAGGCTGAAAGTTTTGTCTCCAGGACATAATCCTATTGGAGATTGTACATTTAAGTGGGGTTGTTTGCTTTCAGCAGTAAATGACGTTTAATTATGGTGTGTTTTTTTTTTTGCATTCGGTATTGACACACAATCTGCTCCTCCCCTTCTATAATCTGTGCCAACACATTCCTCCTCACATTCCAAAAAGGATGTGATGCTCTCATCACAGCATAGAAGCACTGGCAGCATGTGAAAAAGGAATGAACATGCTTAAAATGTGAAACAAACAAACTCACTGTTTTATCTTGATGATAAGAGAATGTTCCATATGTTGCTGAAAGAATGGGCATTGTACCACATTTGAATGTGATGTTCTCTATAAGTTTAGATTTTACTGATTTTTAAAGCTTTGGAGGGTTATAGTTAAGAAATAAATTATCCAAGTCATAGTATCATTAAGACTCTAAACATCAATAACAAAGAGAAAGCCATAAAAGTACTTAAGGAAAAAAAATTACATTTAAAGGAATCCTCATAAGAATACTTCAGGCTTCTCAATGCCAACCCTGAAAGCCAGAAGGCTCTATAATGCAACACTGCAAAGTCTAAGAACCTGTGGATTCCAATCCAAACTTCTCTACCCCATAAAAGTATCCCTCAAAATAGATGGTGAAAGAAAAATTTTCCACAATAGCATTCAGCTTTACAACTACATGAACACAATGCCAAATCTGCAGAGAGTACTTCAGAGAATCTCCTCACAGAAGAATCAAATAATAAACCTCAATAGCCTACAAGAATCAGATCACAATAGCCAAACACAAAGTAGGCACACGCACACAAACACACACACACACACACACACACACACACACACACACACACACACACGCCCTACAAAGTCCAAGAAAATACTAACCCACATAAGCCACCACAATATGGCAGGGATTAAATCAAACCTCACAGCTATTACCCCAAATATCAATGCCTTTAATTCACCCATCAAGAGACATAAGCTAACAGGCTGGATCAGAAAATTCAACCCCTCAATCTGTTTTCTTCAAAAAACAAAGATTTACAATTTAATTTAAGTATGCAATCAAGAGCAACTGCCATAGCATATATCATTTTGGTGACCTATGCCACCTCACTGACTCACAACTTATTGGCATGTATCTCATAACTGCCATAGCATGTTTCTAAAGATTTTTTATTCATAACTTTATAAGCAGAGGCAGACAGTGAGGAGAGAGACAAAGTGAGAGTGAGAAAATAGGTGTACCAGGCCCTCCTGCCACTTAACACAAAGCCCACATACATGTGTCAATTTGTGTACCTGGCTTCACATGGGTACAGTAAAATCCATTTAGTGTCATTAGTCTTTGAGTGGTTACCCCATTGTCATAGCATTATTTAGTGAAAAAGCTTTTCTTCTTCATATGTTTTGGCCTATGATTAAATAATTGACATTTTAAATTTAGCCTTTATAAGGAAACAATCAACTGAATTTAACACAATCATAACAGGATATTGTAATGGAATTCCATAAATAGAAAAAAATACCAACAAAAAGTCACACAGTGATGTTTCTGGAAACAAAAATCATAATAAGTCAAATAAAAACCTGTGGGAATCCTGTAAAGGACAAAATTTCAGCAGATGAAGACAATGAAACAGAACTAGTGCTTCACTGAAAGTTAATAAGGTCAAAATGAATGAAGAAAATAAAGTATGTTTGCAACACTACAGAACACCCAAGTTTGCAAATTATAGGCTTAGAAAGAAAAGGATCCTTGGCAAAAGGTATTGAATTTATGGAAAAATGCAGAAGAAAGTTTCCCATATCTAGGAGAAAATATGCTATCCAGGTACAAGAGGCATAGTAAACAACAAATATACATGACCCAAAAGGAGACTACTCAGGTAATGTTATAGTAAGAATTTTAAATATACAGGACCAAGAAAAGGTACTGAAAACTCATGCTAGAAACATTCAGTGTCATACCAATGTGAGCCCATAAATTCTGTGAAACTTCTTATAAAACTGGAGCAAGGGCATAACTCAGTTGACCCTTAACATGTTAGAGGAATTATCCTAAATTTGGGAAATAAAAATTAATACATCTTATACTCCTAAATCTTGTTTATTAGGTACAAGGTGTAATTGTTTTGTAATTGAAAAAGTAATTTAAAGCACTGGTTTTCAATCAGGAAAATATTACTTCCCATGCATGCCATCAAATGCCTACATTACTAAAATGGGGATTTCAAATAAATAGCTTAAATATCCATTTAGAGGTGCTGAAAGGACAAGAACAGTCCAAGAATGAGATGGAAAGGAATTATCAAAAGCAAAGCAGAACACAATGTGTTGGAAATGAAAGTAAAAATTTAAAAATTGATAAAATGAAGAGCTGATTCTTTGAGAAATTGAACAATATTGATATTACACTGGTGAAATTAATAAAATGAAAAAGAGAATATGCAAGTCAACAAGCTTAAAAGTGAAAGTGGATATGTCACAACAATACCAATGAAATTTGAAGAATCTTTGGCATATCTCAAAATCAATATTCTCCAAAATTGGACAACCTGGAAGAAAGAGATGAATTCCTTGATTCTTGTCACAGTCCAGAAGTAAATTGAGAAAATGCAGGCTTCCCAAACAAAGCATTACTTCAAAAGAAATGGAAAAAGGCATTCATAATCTTCCCCAAAAGTACAAAAACAAAACAAACAAACAAACAAACAAAAAAACCACAGAGCTGGGTGTAGTGGTGCACGCCTTTAATCCTAGCATTCAGGAGGCAGAGGTACGAGGATTGCAATGAGTTTGAGGCCATCCTGAGACTCCATAGTGAATTCCAGGTTAGCCTGGGATAGAGTGAGACCCTACTTTGAAAATCCAAAAATAAAAAAAGAAAGAGGGCTGGAGAGATGGCTTAGCGGTTAAGTGCTTGCCTGTGAAGCCTAAGGACCCCAGTTCGAGGCTAGGTTCCCCAGGTCCCACGTTAGCCAGATGCACAAGGGGGCGCACGCATCTGGAGTTCGTTTGCAGATGCTGGAATCCCTGGCGCGCCCATTCTCTCTCTCTCCCTCTACCTGTCTTTCTCTCTGTGTCTGTCGCTCTCAAATAAAAAAAAAAAAAATTAAAAAAAAAAGAAAGAAAGAAAAACACATAGAGTCACTTCTAAGTTCAGCCAAGCTTTTCAAGAACAAAAACCATTTCTTCTCAAATTATTTCACACAAATGAAAAAGAGGGAATGATCCAAATTCCTTCCATAAAACTCCTTCTACTCTCATACCTAAACCAGACAGAGAAACCCCCACAAAATAGAAAGTTATAGATTGATATCTCTAACATAGGAGAGAAAAGTCCACAAGAAAATACAAAACAAATTCAAGTATCCATCAAAAATATCATCGACCTTGACCAAGTAGGTGTCATCCCAAGGTTTCAGAATTTATTCAGCATACAGAAGTCAACAAATATAATTAATCACATAAATAAACTTAAGCACAAGACATGATTTTTGTTTTCTGCAGCAAACCACTTCATGGATGTTCACACAGGTGCAATAGTGACACAGAGACATGGTGTGTAACCACTTCATGGATGTTCACAAAAGTGCAATAGTGACACAGAACCATGGTGTGTAACCAACTGCTCTTTTTTTTGGTTTGGAGATATATATATATATATATATATATATATATATATATATATATATATATATATATATATATATACAAGCATAAAAGTGAACGTGGAGATGTCACAACAATACCAATGAAATTTGAAGAATCTTTGGCATATCTCAAAATTAATATTCTCCAAAATTGGACAACCTGGAAGAAAGAGATGAATTCCTTGATTCATATATATGTATATATGTGTATATATATCTATCTATATCTATCTATATCTATCTATCTATCTATCTATCTATCTATCTATCTATCTATCTATCTCAACTTCTGTACTTACAGACAACAAACCATGGTATTTCCCTCCCTTCCCCCACTTTTCCCTTCATAATTCTGCTCTCTGTCATATCCCCTCCCTCTCTCCATTAGTATCTCTTTTAATTTAATGTCATCATATTTTTCTCATATTATGAGGGTCTTTTGTAGGTATTGGAAGGCACTGCAAGGTCTTGGATATTGAAGCCAAATTCTGTCCTGACATTTGTGTGTAAGGAGTGGTACCCTTCCTTTGGCTCATACATTCTTTCTGCCACCTCTTCTTCAATGTATCCTGACCCTTGGAGGGGGTGAGATATTTCCATAAAATAGAAAAGGAAGCAATTCTACCGAACTCCTTCTATGAAGCCAGCATCAAACTCATAGTAAAACCAGAACAAAAGAAAGAAAGAAAGAAAGAAAGAAAGAAAGAAAGAAAGAAAGAAAGAAAGAAAGAAAGAAAATTACAGACCAATCTCCCTCATGAACATGGATGCAAAAATTCTGAACAAAATATTGTCAAACAGAATACAAAAAATATATCAAAAAGGTCATTTACCCTGAACAAATTGGCTCTATCCCAGGGATGCAAGGATGGTTCAACATATGCAAATCAATAAATGTAATGTATCATGTAAATGGCATGAAAGACAAAAAACACATGATCATCCCAAGAGATGCAGAAAAGGCATTTGACAAAATCCAACATTCTTTCCTGGTAAAAGTATTACAGAAACTGGTAATAGAAGGAACATATCTTAACATAATGAAAGCTATTTATGACAAACCTACAACCCACATAGTACTAAATGTCAAAAAACCTGAAGGTTTTCCAATCAATTCAGGAAGAAAACAAGGGTGTCCTCTGTCCCCACTTTTATTTATTATACTGGAAGTCTTAGCTATAGCAATAAGGCAAGGGACACTCATAAAAAGAATAAAAATTGGAAAGGAAAAAATCAAGTTATCACTGTTTGCAGATGATATGATTCTATATATAAAGACACTAAAAACTCTACCACCAAACTGTTAGCGCTGATAAACACTTTTAGTAATATAGCAGGATACAAAATCAATACACAAAAACCAGGAGCTTCTCTGTATACTTCCAACTGCAACTTATTTGTCTAACGGAACCACTAAGTTGAATGGAACACATAGCTGGATCTGGGAAACAAGTCAGAATCATATTCAAAAATGAGCCCACTCTCCAATACTAAGCACCCACCAATTGTGGGCTAAGAGGGCCTACATGTATTAAATTATCTCTAAAATAGTAATGGTTATCCCATTTATCTGGTGCTGACTTCACTCACTGTTGAAAAATTTGCTTCTCTTTTTCAGATGGATGCAGATACTCTGGAGAAAATCAGACCATCACACCTCACCATGGCCCCAGCTGAAGCCATAGGGTAATTGGGGAAATGGGCAAGAATGCTGCTTTCTTGGTGAAGTTGGTACCAGCACAAGGGTGAAGGAGATAGATACAGAGAATACTCAAGTCCTACAAAAACAGATATCCAGAGACACAGAGGATCCCAAAACCTCAACACTTAAGTAGACCTAAAACAAATGCAACATGGCTCAGTGAAATTCATGGACATTGGGGGGGGGGGAGGTGGACACCGAGACATTACCTCTTCCCCACAACTGATGGCAACCCTAAAATGCACGTCCCCCATTCCCCAATGATGAGGTTCCCCTCAGAGGAGGGAGGATAGGGAGGAGTCTAATGATAGTATCAACATGGCTGTATACACACTGTATACATAACTAATAAAAAAGTGTGTGTTTGAGAAAGAGAAGAGAGACAGACAAAGAGAATGAGTATACAATGGCTTCTAGTGGCTGCAAAAAAAAAAAAAAAAAAGAAAAGAAAAGAAAAGAAAAAACCCTCCAAACACATGCACTACTTTGTGTATCTGGATTTGCATAGATACTGGGGAATCTAACCAGATGAGTACGTTTTGCAGGCAAGCATGCTGACTGCTGAGCAATCTCTCTAGCGCTATGAGTAATATGCTACTTTCAATGCAAATGCTATGTGGCCATGATCTTGGGATTTGAATAATATTTTCTGCTTTCTTATAACAAACTAGACCAACAACTTTTCTCATGTGCTCACTAGCATATTGGCTATGTGTACTAAGTATATTGTGATCTCTTTGCTATGAACTTGTTCCACATAGCTTTAGGAATATAAGAAAACCTAGCACTTAAACCACATTCTCAACTAATCTGAACAACCAGTATGATGTAGCTTTTAGTGTCATGTGATTGTCATTCAACAATGAGGAGATAAATTCAACAATGTCTATGCTGAGAACTACGTTGTGCATCTCAGAGAATCAGAATAAATAATAAGTGAGAATAAGCCTGACCTTTGAGGACAGGAAGATAGTAAATTTTAGTGTTGAGTTACCAGTTGAAATATTAGAGAATCCTATTAGTGGTTTTAAGATTACAGAAGTCTGGGAGTAATGTTCCATTAGCACTTAGTACAGTCTATGTGATTAGATACTTCTATCTGAATACTCTAACATATTCTAATCCAAATGCAAATCATTAGAAATATTTTTGCCTTTTGTAGGTTTTTTTTTTAATCCATATGGACATATTTAGTATGAAAACAATGCACGTTGCTACAATACTTCCCCTCCTTCATGCCCCATTTCTGAAGAGGCCCTACTCCTTTGTGATGTAGGTCAACCCCATGGGGATTGTGGGGGAGAGGCAATGTCTGTGCAAAATATCCCAACTTGTGGCTCTCACTATCTTTCTGCCTGTTCCTTCCTAAAACTTCCTGAGCCATGCTAGGAGCATTTTAATTCTACTTCAGTGATGAGCACTTCGCAGCCTCTGGTTATCTGGAATAGTAGATGTTGAGTATCCTCAGTATCTATCACTATCACCCTTGTGCTGATATAAGATGCACTAAGAAAGCAGCCCTCTTGTTCATCCCCCAATTCCTCTTGGTTTCAGCTGGGGCCAGTGTGAGTCCACTGAATCATTTATAGCCTCATGTCCAGCTCCTATCTTAAAAAGAGAAGATATTCTCCAATGGAGAATGAAGTCAACACTAGTAAAATAGGATAACTGTTATTAATTTAGACAGAATTTAAAAGGTGTAGGGCCTATTATAGTCCAAAGTTAGTGGGAGCTTGACAATGGAAAGGAGAATCATTATCAGGATATAATTCTGGCTTGTTTCCCAGTTTCAGATATGGTTTATTTTCCACTAAGAGAATCTGTTAGCTAAATCTAGAGCAGATAGTTACCCACCATGGCTTTGTGCCACTAATACACTATGTGAGCATCACATCAGGTTGCTTGATTCTGAGTCACTTCGACCTTGAGTTGCTTGGACCGATGTTGGCCACTTTCTCCCAGTACCTCCATGAGGCACCTCCCAGTAGTAGATGGGCTAATTGTCTTGGGACTGGCTCATTTCCTGATTACAACCAGGTCTTTCCATGATCTGTGCCAATATAAAAACGGTGTCTTTGGCAGTAGGGATTTACCATTAAACTCTGGTAGGTAATTAAGTGTTCTGACAGAAGTCTGTCTTGTTTGCTTTGGGAGATCTACTAGGTCTTTCTGATCAAGAGCTTATTGCAGATGTAGACTATATCCTGGTATAGGGAATTACAGACTAGCCCCAAGGGAAAAGATAAAATAAAATAAAAAATAAAAAAAAAACAGGAGAAAGAGAAATGGAATAAATTTAAGGTTAGATGTCATCTCATCCTAGATAGAGACCTTCAATTCAGTTGCTACCAATAAGTCCTCTTGAAAGTATCATCTGTGGGCTGGAGGGACTGCTTAGCAGTTAAGGGCCTTGCTTTGCAAAGCCAAAGGATCCTGGTTCAGTTCTCCAGGACCCATATAGGCCAGATGCACAAGAGGGTGCATGCATCTGGTGTTTGTTTGCAGTGGCTGGAGGCCATGGCTTGCCCATTCTCTCTCTGACTCTTCCCCCCCCTCCCGCTTTCTGTCTCTGAAATAAATAAATAAATAAAATATATTTTTTAAAAAATAAAGTGCCACCTTTTAGTTTCACTTCTAGGATACAGGATTCTATGGTAACACCTCAATTTGGGTTCTGTTTTTTGTCTCCTGCTCAAGCCTTCCAAAAAGCCCTACACTCCCTATGGCCTAAGCCTTCAGATGCTATTCAGGTATGTCAGTAACTTGGGGTTATCCAGGTTAGGAAGTGCATATGAGTGAGATCATGTGATGATTGTCTTTCTGTATTGTAAGTTCACTTAAAATGGTCTGTTATAAGCTCAACCATTTTTCTACAAATTTAATTGTCATTTTTTTTCCTTAATTCTGTGTAGAATTCCATTCCTTAGATATACCACATCTTGTTTATCCATTCTTCCAATGATGGACACCTGGGTTGATTTCAGTTTCTAGCTATTGTTAATTGAACAGCTATAAACATGGTTGAGCAAATATTGCTGAACTGAGATGTGGAGCTTTTAGGGTAAATGATCAGTAAGGGAATAACAAGATGGGTTAGTAACTTTACATTCTGCCTTTCTAGGAGTCTCCATATTGATTTCCATCCTGGTTGTACTAGCTTAAATTCCCAACAACAGTGAATGAGTGTTCCTATTTCTCCACATCCTCACGAACGTTTGTTTTCATTTGATGAAATAATGTTTGCTAGCCTTCCTGGGATAAGGTGGAATCTCAAAGTTGTTTTAATTTGCGTTTCCCTAATGGTTAGGAATATTGAAATTTTTCTTAAGTGTGTGTTTGCCATTTGTAATTCTTCCTCTGATAACTCCCTATTCAGTTTACTGCCCAAACTTTGGAATGTGTTGTTTGATTTTTTTTTTATTATTATTATTTAGGTTTTTTTTTTTTTTTTTTGGTTTTTCAAGGTAGGGCCTCATTGTAGTCCAGGCTGACCTGGTCATTCACTATGTAGTCTCATCCTACCTCTGCCTCCTGAGTGCTGAGATTAAAGGTATGTGCCACCATCCCTGGCTTATATTTTGAATTCTTTATAGATTATATATATTAAGCTTCTGTGAGTGGTATAGCTGGCAAAGCTTTTCTTCCATTCAGTCGGAAATATATTGGCTCTACTTATGATATGTTTGTCTGTGCAGAAGCTTTTAAGCTTCATGAGATCCCATTGGTTGAGTGCTTGCTTAATTTCCTGGGGTACTGGGGTTTTGTTCAGGAAGTCCGTTCCCAGTCCTATATCGTGAGGAGTGCCTTTTTTTTCTTTGAGTTGTTAAAGAGTTTCAGGTCTTATATTGAGATCTTTAATCGATTTGGACTTGATTTTTGTGTATGGTCAAACAGTGGGTCTAATTTCATTTTTCTACACATGGTCATTCAATTTGTACAAGTTTTTTTTTTTGTTGTTGTTGTTGAATTCAACAGTTCTTTGGTGAATTCAGTTTGCAATGATTTTGGTCAGGATCCATGCATTTACGATCACTTGGGATATAGAACTATAGTCTTATTTCCTTGCTACATCATTGTCTGGTTTTGGTATTAGAGTGATAATAGCTTCATAAAAGGAGTCAGAGAGTATTTTCTGGTCTCTGATTATGTGATATAGTTAAAGAAAAATATTGATTTCAGTTCTAAAATGAAGGTTTGATAGAATTCAGCTGAGAAGCCATCCAGTCCTAGACTTTTCTTTTTGGTGAGGTTTGTGATTGCTGTTTCAATCTCCATGGATATGATAGTTTTTTGTTTGTTTGTTTGTTTGTTTTTAGGAGGTTAATCTGCTATGAGTTTAGTTTTGGTAGGTGGCATGTGTCTAGAAATTCATCCATTTCTTCCAGAGTATTTAATTTTCTGGAGTGGAGGTTTTGGAAGTATGTCTTGATGATTCTTACAATTTCATTGATGTCTACTGTGATCTATAGTGTTTCATTTCTGATTTTGTTAACTTGAGACTTCTTTTTTCCTTGATCAGTTTGGCCAGGTGTTTGTCAATCTGGTTTATTGTTTCAAAGAACAAGGTCTTTGTTTCATAGATTTCTTAAAATTGTTTTCTTAGTTGCTAATACATTAATTTCTGCTCTGCTTTAATCTGGTTATTTTTTCCTCTGGATTTTTCTTGTTTGTACAGTGGCTTTAGATGTACAGTCAGATTATTAATTTGGGGTCTCTTTGTACTTATAATGAAGGCATTTAACACTATGAATTTTCCCCTTATGACTGCCTTCATTGTGCCCCATAAGTTTTGTTAGGTTATGTTTTAATTATCAATCAGTTCTAGAAATTTAACATTTTTTTTGATTTATCATTATTTAAAAGTGTGTTAGTTAGGCTGGAGGGATCACTTAACAGTTAACACATTTGCCAGCAAAGCCAAAGAACTCAGGTTTGATTCCCCAGGACCCACGTTAGTCAGATGCACAAGAGGGCACACACATCTGGAATTTGTCTGAATGGCTGGAGGTCCTGGCATGCCCATTTTCTCTCTCTCTGTCCTTCTTTCTTTGTCAAGTAAATATATAAATTAAAATAAAATATTTTTTAAAGTGTGTCAGTTAGTCTGGAACTAATGGGGTTCTTGATGTGTCTCTTGTTGTTAATTTCTACCTTTAAAGCATTGTGATCAAAGATGATGCAGGAAGTTACTTCAATTTTTCTGGCTTTATGTAGCCTCACTTTATGGCCCAATATATATGGTCAATTTTGGGGAAGGTTCCATGGGCTGCTAACAAGAATGTATATTCTGTAGAGTTGAGGTGTAAAGTTATATAGATATCTGTTAGGTCTAGTTGATCTATGATGTTCTTGAGCTCCATTATTTCCCTGTTGGTTTTCTATGTGGATGATCTGTCTATTGATGAGAAGAGAAAATTGAAGTCTGTTTGATCATGTTGGTGTTTATTTCTGTTTTATTGTTGAGTAGTCAGAGTCTTCAATACTTCACTATGACCACTATGACAGCTCATCCAAGAAAAAAGAAAGAAAGCAAATCAACAGGGAAATAATTAATCTCAACAACACCATAGGTCAACTAGACCTAATATACATTCCCATAACTTTTTATCCCAACACTACAGAATATATATTCTTCTTTGAAGTACAGAGAGCCATCTGGAAAATAAACCATATATTAACCCATAAAGTGTTTCTCCATAAATTCTGAAAGTTGAAGTAACTTCCTGTATAACATCAGATAACAATGATTTAAAGCTATAAATTATCAAGAGAAACATCAAGAAGTCTGCCAGATCATGGGGACTAAACAACACACTTTTAAACAATGAGCAGGTTGTGGAAGAAACTAAAAAATAAACTGTAAAATTCACAGAATTGAATGAGAAAACACAATCTACAAAAACTTACTGCATACAATGTAGGCAGTCATGAAGAGAAAATTCCTAGCACCAATGCATTCATAACAAAGATAGGGAGATCCCAAATTACTAACCTAACTGTCCAACTAACTTGTAAAAACAAGAGTCAAACCATAAGCTCCAGGAATAATCGAGATCAGAGAAGAAATTAATAAATTAGAAACTAAGAAACTAATTAATATTGAAGTAACAAAGGGCTGGTTATTTGAAAAAAAAAAATAAACAAGATTAATAAACCACCTAGCTAACTTGATCAAACAAAAAAGTTTAAAATTAACAAATTCATAAGTAAAAAAGCAGAGGTCACAACAGACATCAATGAAATTGAAAGAATCATTTGAGTATGCTTCCAAACATCTACCCCACAAAATTGAATAATCTGGAAGAAATTGATGACTTCCTAGACACATACCACTGCCAAAACTCAACTCAGAGCACATTAAAGTCCTAAACAACGCTGACGCATCCTTGCAGGTTGAAAAGTTAATCAAAAACCTCCCCCAAAAGAGAAATCTAGGACCAGATGTCTTCTCAGCCAAATTCCATCAAATCTTCATTGAATAACTGAAATTAATATTTGTCAAACTCTTTTACATAATCAGAGACAAGGGGATTCTTGACACATCAAGAAACCCATTAGTTCCAGAGTAATTATTATTATGTTATATAGCTAGCATCACCCTAATACCAACATGAAAAGGAAACTCTAGGCATATATCCCTAATGCACTTAGATGGAAAGATGGCAGCAAACTGAATTCAACATCACATCAAAAGTATTATCCGTTTTGATCAAGTAGGCATCATTCCAGGGATGCAGGGGTGGTTCAATATATATATATATATGAAAGTTTGTCATAGTAACATACTACATAAATAAACCAAACCACAAGAAACAAATGATCTTCTCAATTGATGCAGAAAAGGCCTTTGGCATAATACAACATCACTTAATGATGAAAACACTGACAAGAATAGGCCTGGATGTCTTATATATCAGCACTGTAAAGTGTAGATATAAATCACCTAAAGACCAAATAATACTTAATAGGGAAAGACTCAAGGAGTTCCCTTTGATACTGGGAATAATTCAGGGCTGCCCACTTTCATCACTTCTCTTAAGCATAGTGTTAGAAGTATTAGCCTAAGCAAAAGAAATAAAAATAAAAAGAAATAAAAGGGATTCAAATTGGAAAGGAAGAAGTCAAGTTAGACCTATTTGCAGATGACATGATTCTATCCATAAGTGAATGTCTCCATCCCAAAGCTTCCTAAAGTGATTAATTCCTTCAATAATGTGGCAGTGTAAAAAAAAAAATCAATTCACAAAAGTCAGTAGCCTTTCAATATGCAAAGGACAAAAATACAAAGAAAGAAATCATTGAGGCTGTCCCATTTTCAATATCAACAAAAACATTAAATACAGCTGTTTATATATGATTGCAACATTTTACCATTATGAATTGTCTTTCGTTTAATAATATTATCAAGTCTCAAAGTGACCTGAGAGTACCGCTGATGAGAATGACTTATGTCTGTGGATTCATAGTTTCATGCAGCTACAGTGAAATCCAGCAATTTTAAAAGACATGGGAGTCCCACGTTAAATGGACTTAGGTATTTGTGTAGGGGAGGCACCACCATCCTTCATATATTTATAAAATTCCTATTTACCTAGTATCCGTAATATATTCAGTTGTCCCCACTTTTATTCATGCTTTTATCATGTTGGTGGTATATACTATAATGGGGGATGTATCTCCCCCATGCATCTCCTTCCTGTGATTGCTTGTTATCTATGCATAAACTATTTGTTTTGGAACGCTGGGCAACAAAAATTAATGTCAACCTTGATTAAATGGCAATATCATACATGTGCTCCAGGTTATAGAAAATGTTTTTTTTTTGGGGGGGGGTCCAGTAAATTATCAAATCCATTTTTGTTAACAAAATGGTTTGAGAGGACTGGAGAGATGGCTTAGTGGTTAAGTGCTTGCCTATGAAGCCCAAGGACCCCAGTTCAAGGTTCGATTCCCCAGGATCCACGTTAGCCAGATGCACAATGGCGCACATGCGTACAGAGGTCGTTTGCAGTGGCTGGAGGCCCTTGGTCGGCCATTCTCTCTCTGTCTCTGTCTCTGTCTCTGTCTCTGTCTCTCTCTCTCCCTCCCTCCCCCTCCCTCCCCTCTCTCTCTGTCTGTTGCTCTCAAATAAATTAAAATATAAAAACAAAAAAATTAAAAATTTAAAAAATGGTTTGGGAAAGCAACCACACCCTCCCATTCCCATTTATTAAAGTTTTTATTTATTTAAAACAGATTGTGTAAGAGGCAGGTAGAATAGAAGCAACAGGACCTCCAGCTACTGCAAGCAAACTCCAGACACATGAGCATCTTTGTGCATCTAGCTTTACATGGATCCTGAAGAATTAAATCCTGGACCTTATGCCTTGCACACAAGCATCCGAAGTGCCAAGCCACCTCTCCAGTTCCCCATTTCCATTTTTATTTATGGTTCTTTTTATAATGCCAGGGTTCACTACTTGCTCCAGAGAAATGGTCCTTTGAGCCTAAATTATTTATTATTTGAGTCCTTGCAAGGATGTTTGGCAATCCATCCATTTGTGTATGGTCTGACCTTTTAAATTAAAAAAAAATACTACGAGTTTATTTGCAAGCAGAAAGACATAGAGAGAAGAGAGATAGTGAATGGTTATGCCTGGGCCTCCAGCCACATTGTGCATCTGGCTGTCCATGGGTACTGGGGAATCAAGCTCAGGTCATTAGGCTTTGTAGGCACATGCCTTAAGCACTGGGAAATCACTCCAGTACCTCTTTTATTTTATTTTAATTATCCATTATATATATATATATAGAGAGAGAGAGAGAGAGAGAATTGGTGTGCCAGAGCCTCAGCCACTGAAATTGAATGCCAGACACTTCTGCCATCTAATAGGTGTGTTTGACCTTGCACTTGCCTCACCTTTGTGCATCTGGATTAAATGGGATCTGCAGAGTCCTACATTCGTTCTTAGGCTTCAAAGGCAAGTGCCTTATCCACTAAGCTATTTCACCAGCCCTTAGTTTACGTTTTTTTAATATTTGATTTATTTGCTAGAGAAAGACAATGAGTGAATGAATACACCAGTCCCTCTTGCATTCTCACAGAAAACTTTTTGCATCCGGCTTTATGTCTGTACTGAGGAATCAAACGTGGTTTTGCAACAAAATGTCTTCTAGCAATAATACAGAGCAAGTTTGATCCTGTCTTGAGCATGAGAGGGTGGTTTGTGATGAACATGTTGAGTTCATAAAGTTACTGCATCAATATGTACCTCCTGAAATGAATCTTAGCATATTATTATGCTATAGTTCCATGTTGCTGGGATGAACATCCAACTGGATACAGCATACAGCAGGAAGGGATTGATGTTATGCTTATAGAGTCCAGGGGAACAGCACAAGTGGTACAAGAAGTCGGCTTCCTTTCATAGTTCCAAGCAGAGAGACATCACCAACAGCCACTACCATCAGCAAGCTTGAACCCCCAGAACTGAAACAGCTCTACACACACCTAATAAGTTTTAACTGGTGATAAACACCACAAAACAACTAAGGACTAGACTCAGTTCAACCACAGTGACATGACCCCTTTAGCAGGACTCTCCTGGATAGGGGTTTGAGCAGAATGTTTAATAAAAATAATGCCTGAGATGGGGTGGAGAGATGGATTAGTACTTAAGGCATTTGTCTGCAAAGACAAAGGACCAGGATCGATTCCCCAGGACCCACATAAAATTAGATGTACAAGGTGGCACATGCATCTGGGGTTTGATTACTGTGGCCAGAGGCCCTGGCATGTCCATTCCCTGCCCCCCTTTCTCTCTGTCTCTCTTCTCTCTGCCTTGCTCTGCTTGAAAATAAATAAAAATGCCCGTGTCTAAGAGACTAAACATTGAAACTACCACAAATGCATTAATTGAAGATCCACCATCCTTTCACATTAAAAATTATAATTGTGGGCTGAAGAGATGGCTTAGCGGTTAAGCGCTTGCCTGTGAAGCCTAAGGACCCCGGATCGAGGCTCGGTTCCCCAGGTCCCACGTTAGCCAGATGCACAAGGGGGCGCACGCGTCTGGAGTTCGTTTGTAGAAGCTGGAAGCCCTGGCGCCCCCATTCTCTCTATCTCCCTCTCTCTGTCTTTCTCTCTTTGTCTGTTGCTCTCAATATAAATAAAAAAAATTATAATTGTGACCAGATTCACTTCCCCAGTAAACATGTAAGCCAGATGCACAAAGTAGCATGTGAATCTGGAGTTTGCTTGCTTTGGCTAGAGGTCTTGATGCACCCATTCTCTCTCTCTCTCTCTCTCTCTCTCTCTCTCTCTCCTCTTCTCTCTCTCTCTCAATTAAATTAAAATAAATTACATATTTAAACAAAGAAATTACAGTCATACATCAAGTGTGGTTCTTATTTATTTTTATTAGATAAAGAAAGAGAGGGCTGAAGAGATGGCTTAGTGGTTAAGCGCTTGCCTGTGAAGCCTAAGGACCCCAGTTCGAGGCTTGAATCCCCAGGACCCACGTTATCCAGATGCACACAGGGGTGCATGTGTCTGATGTTTGTTTGTAGTGGCTGGAGGCCCTGACATGCCCATTCTCTCTCTTTCCCTCTCTCTCTCTCTCTCTCTCTCTCTCTCTCTCTCTCTCTCTCTCTCTCTCTCTTTCCTCTCTCTCTCTTTCTCTCTATGTCTGTTGCTCTCAAATAAATAAAAATACCAAAGAGAGAGAGAGAGAGAGAGAGAGAGAGAGAGTGCGAGCATATTGGTGCACCAGGCCCTGAGCCACTATAATCGAACTTCAAATGTGTGCACCATCTAATGGGCATGTGTGACCATGTGCTTTATAGCTTATGTGGTATCTGGAGAGTTGAACATAGGTCCTTAGACTTTGGAAGCAATCACCTTCACCTCTAAGCCATCTCATAATGCCTAGTTATCTTTTCTAAAATATTTTACATATTTATATGCAAGCAGAGAGAGATAGAAGATAGCAACACAGAGAAAATAGTCATTTCAGGGCCTCCAGCCTCTGCAAAAAAAAAAAAAAAACTGCAGATGCATTCACCACATTGTGCACCTGGCTTACATGGGTCCTGGGGATTAAAACCTAGGTCTTTATGCTTCACAGGCAAGCACCTGAACTTCTGAATCATCTCTTCAGCCATAGTTCTCCTTTTGATTGTTTGGAATGCTCACAATGTGTGTGGTATAACTGCTTTGATGTGTAGTGCATACACACATGTGGGATATGCATATGAGTGAAGGCTGAAGGTTGACATTCTCTTTTAAAATACTTTTAAAATTTTTATTTATGTATGAGAGAGATAAAGAGAGAGAGGAGAAAGAGAGAGAATAGCTGATTTTGAAATAGCGCTGGCATGGAGTTCAATCCAGAGACTGGTACCAGCTCCTAATGTGACAGCTCCTCTCACAAATCATAGAGGAAACAGGATATCAAGTGCATAGTCAGGAGAAGGATGTGAGAACTTATTTATTTGAGAAGGGGGGAGAATGGGTGCACCAAGGCCTCCAGCCATTGCAAAGGAACTCCAGATGCATGTGCCACCTTGTGTATCTGGCTTACGTAGGTACTGGGGAATCAAACCTTGAACTAGGGTCCTTAGGCTGATCAACCAAGTGCTTAAATGCTAGGCCATCTCTCCAACATTCTTATTCTTACTGTCAGTGTATCTTCTGAACCTGGAGGTCATCCATTCAGCTTGAATCAGTGGCCTGTGAACAGCAGGATTCCCTCTCTCCCCAGCATTTGGATGACAGACATGCACCAACACTCCTAGCATTTTACATAATTGCTAAGTGTTCAAACTCAGGTCAACATGCCTGTATGTCCAGGCCTTAACCCACACTGTCACCTCCCTGGGCCCCAGTATTGCTCTTCAACACAAAGCAGACATTTAAAAATTGCAATGTAAATCCAGGCATGGTGGCACACACCTTTAATGTCAGCACTCTGGAGACAGAGGTAAGAGGATCACTGACTTTTAGGCAAGCCTGAGCAGACAGAGTGAATTCAGGTCAGCCTGAGATAGAGCCAGAGCCTACATTAAAAAATGCACTGTATAGACTATGGAAGAAGAAAGTCAGGTCATATTCTCGAATTTTTTTAAATTTTATTTTATTTACTAGCAAGAGAGAGAGAAAGAGGAAGAGAATGGGCATGTCAGGGCCTCTAGCCACTGTAAATGAACTCGAGATAAATGCACCACCTTGTGCATCTACATTTATCTGGATCTTGCATAATTGAACCTGGGTCCTTAGGCATTGTGGGCAAGTGCCTTTACCACTAAACCATCTCTCCAGCCCTGACTTAAAGAAACTTCTCAGGATTACTAAAACTCTTCATCCTCCTCCCTCAGCCTTATGGGTGTTTTGATTACAACCTTGAGCCTCCATGCCTTTGAACTTTTCTGTATAGAATTTACAAACTGGATTGAGAGATCTAATGATGCCCAGTGACATAATGACTGAGTTTCTTTACAACGTCCCCCCCCCCACTCAGACACAAATGTTCTGGATATCCATGACATCACGGTGCCTGACACTACTTACACAAGAACATCATAATAGGAGGAAAAGATAATGACATAAAAATAAAAGAGATACAGATTTAGGGTGGGCATATAATGGAGAGTGGAGTTTGAAAGAGGCAAGTGGGGAGAAGGATGGAGTTGCCATAGGTTATTGTCTACAATTGTGGGAACTGAGACAACCTGGGAACCATGTCTCAAATAATTTTTAGAAATCAGAGCTGGAGAGATGGCTTAGAGGTAAAGGCCCTTGCCCAAAATGCTAAGGACTGAGGGTCCTACTCTTCCTTTTGTTCTTACATTCTTTCTGCCACCTCTTCTGCAATGGATCCTGAGCCTTGGAAGATGTGATTGAGATATTTCAGTGCTGAGCACTCCTCTGCACTTCTCCACAACATCATGATGCCTTTTGAGTCATTCCAAGATCAATTTCATCTGTAAAGATAAGTTTCTTTTACCAAAAGTGAGAGTAGCAATAATATATGGGTATGAACAGTAAGGGAAGTGCATACTGGGCAGTTTCATGAGCATAGTATATACATCCAGACACCAGCAGACATTACACCCTTAGGGTTCATGACTACCCCTGTTGTATGTTTTTAGTGTCAGGGGTGTATTCTCTCCTGTCAAGCAGTCCTCTAGTCCAATTATAGGGCAGTGGGTTTCCCTCATAACAGACATGCCACTATTGCATGCTGTGGTGGTTTGATTCTGGTGTCTTGCATAAATTTAGGAGCTCTGAATGCTAGGTTCCCAGCTGATTGAGCTTCAGGAATTAACACATCTTGAAGGCAGTGTATTGTTGGGGGCAGGCTTATGTACATTATAGCCAGTTTCGCCTTCCCTATGTTTGGCACACTCTCCTGTTCCTGTTGTCTACCTGATGTTGCCCAGGAGTTATGTCCATCCTCTGCTGATGCCATCATTTTCCCTGCCATTGAGGAGCATCCCCTTGAGTCTGTAAGCCAAAATAAACCTTTTCCCCACAAGATGCTCTTGGTTGGGTTATTTCTAACAACAGTGTGAACTTGACTGCAACAGTGAAGTGGTACCAAGGAGTGGGATTGCTGCCAGTCATTTGCCTGTGTAGCTTTGGCCTTTTGGGATGATTTTCCAGAGGAATATGGAAGGATTTGAAACCTTGGCCTAAGAGATGCCTTGTAGAGCTGTAAGTACAGCTTTATATGGACTATTCTAATCAAAGTTAAAGACCTGGATGCATTAAAAACTATGGACTGTGAGGTTTGGCTTATGAGCATGGGAAAGAGCTTTGCTTGGACTATGCTAGCAGTCTGTGTGAGAAGATTGCTCTTATCTATCTGTCCTGAGAAGTTGTACAGTGTTACTTTGTGTAGAAATGGACTGGTGTGAACAGAGGGATATGACACAAAAAGAAATCTTTAGGCTAAAACTGCTCCCTTTCAGCTGCAGTTGAGTAATTACAACCTTCAACATTGTGCCAGCTGACCTGCACTGGGGCAAGAGGAAGAATGTAGACTCTTGAAAGGACCTGAGTGCTCAAGGAGTGTCCAGTCTTTCAAAGCCTGATTTATTCTCCCCTGGATTAACAAGTTGGCATTGTGGAGTATGAGACATTTAGGAAAGAGAGGGCCATTGAGTTTGCAACATGGTCTTGTGTTTTGGAAATGGTCATGGGCAGTGTGAAGGAGGTTTGCTGGATGCCTGCATGGAGACCACCATGGAGCTATGAGGATGAACCCTGGGTTGCAGTGGAGACCCAGAGGAGATGCTAGAACCACGAGATGGCTACCAAGGAGAGCTGCTGGCCCCAGATGAAGTTTTCCTGGAATATGAGTAGCCTTGCTGGAGGGCCTAAATGGGAGCTCCAATGACTTGTGGTTGGTTAGAGTTATTGGACTTAGAGGTTCGTCACTTAGTGGAATTGTTGGACTTAGAGCTACCTAATTTGATGTTTGCCCAGGTTAAGTCTTTTATTGGTTGAATGTTTCTTTGATATGCCAAATACCATCTTTTGCAGTGTGAAGGTTTATTCTGTGCTATTATGTTTTTCTTTTTCTTTTTTTTTTTTTTTTTTTGAGGATTTGGTGTTATAATTCAGTTAAGAGACTTTGGACTATGGGGATGTAATAACATCATTGGAACTGATAAAAACAAAACTATGAGAAACTTTAATGTTAGGTGAATGCATTGTATTTTACATCATGTATGGTTATCATTGTATGAGGGCCAGGGGCAGAATGTGTGGGTTTGATTCAGGTGACACCCTTAAATTTAGGTTTACTGAACACTAGTTTCCCTGTTGATGGAGATTGGGGAATTAATGCCTCTTGGAAACAGTGTAGTGTTGGGGACAGGCTTATGGGCATTATAACCAGTATTTCCTTGCCAGTGTTTGGCACATTTCCTCTTTCTGTTGTCCACCTGATGTTGGCCAAGGGTTGATGTCCATCCTCTGCTCATGCCATCATTTTTCTTGTCATCTTGGAGTGTCTCCTGAAGTCTGGATGCCAAAATAAACCTCTTTGTTTCCCACGAGCTGCTCTTGGTTGGCTGATTTCTTCCAGCTATGGGAACCTGACTGCAATACACCTATGGGCTCATTGGGCCTGGCTGGCCAAATGTAAGGCTTGCAGCGCCGACTGTTGAGCATCTTCATTGGTGATTTCTCCCTCATCGAACTCCATGCAATGTAGATTTTTCCAGGTTTCCGTCAGCCAATCTAAATGGAGGAGGTTTTCAGCTCAGCTCTAGCACGATTTCTCAGTGACCTTGGAGCCCAAGTATGTGGAGTCTTCAACAATAGGGTCTTACCATCTATTCCTGGTGGGAAACCCAAAGCCTCACCCATAGCCTGTAATGGATTAGGAGTATCAATACAACCTTGGCCAGCAACCCACTGGCTGGTATCCCATCCTTGGCACTAAAAATATTCTAGTAACAATCTACGGCTTCTGAGTGTTCCCTTGTCCAAAAATGTAGGTTTCCATATGACTTCTTTATATCCTATTAGATTTTGATTAGCTCTCTCTCCACCTTTCCTTTACTCAATCTCTTTCCCTGACCTCACTTAGGCCTTTTCACCCCCATTTGTCTTTTATTTTACTTACATATATACAATTACATTCTAATAAATCCTCACTCTCTCCCTTTCTATTTGCTTTATGTCCCCTTTTTAGCTTACTGGCCTCTACTACTGAGTTTTATTCCTACTCACATACAAGTCCAATCATTTGTAGCTAGGATCCACATATGTCTGGAGTTTGTTTGCAGTGGCTAGAGTCCCTAGCACATCCATTTTCCATATGCATGCACCACCTTGTGCACCCATGCTTATATGGGTCCTGGGGTATCAAACTTGGGTTATTAGGCTTTGCAGGCAAGTGTCCAAATGACAGAGCATCTCTCCAGCTCTCTCTAGCTCTAATTAACTGAGATCATGTGTTCATCAGTCTGGTAGAGTCTATCTTCTTAGTGCTATCACACACTACCACAGACAGATACAACAGAAAGTAAAAGGGTCTAACTCATCTTATTTGTAAGTGGATGGCTAAAGATGATGTATTGTGATGGTATTCTCACTGACAAGAGTTCCAAGTTGACTTAGAAACAAGAAAAGCACAGAAAGTAGATTGACAAAAATATATTGAATATTCTTCCTATTATAATAAATGCCTGTGTTTGGGTCTGTCTGTCCCTTTTATAAAACCATGATAGAGATTTCCATAAAGGAAGAAAAAAAATGAATTAAACCAACAAATCAAGCACATGCAGAAATACTGATGAGGATTATATTTTAAGAAAATAAGTTTTCATTTGCTCACTGGCCAGATCATCTAGCTTAATTCATGACCTCCAGGTTCAGAACGAGGCCCCATTTCAAAGAATAGGTCAAAGAGGCACTGAGGCAAGCACTTAACCTTGACATCTGGTCCCTGATAAGGGAAGAGATGAACATGTGCATGACACATGTATGTGTCCACACACATGCACATGCATGCATGAGTGCATACACACACACACACACGCAGTGCATGACATTACGACATGTGAGCACATACAACCTCAGAACCCATCCTGCACTCTTAAATTAGTCTCACAGTCCATAGTGGCTGAGCACAAGTGCAAATGAATGTCTGATTTTCTCATCTTTCAAATATTTTTGAATTTTTGAATTATTTATTTGAGAGAGAGAGAGAGATAATGGGCACATCAGGGCCTCCAGTCACTGCAAATGAACCCCAGATGCAAGCACCAACTTGTGCATCTGGCTTTACTTGGGTACTGGGGACTCGAGCTCTGGTGCTTGGGCTTCGCTGGCAACTGTCTTGACCACTGAGTCATCTCTCCAACCCTACCACACAATTCATACGGGGAAAATATAGTAAGGAGAAAAAGGAGACTTATGTTTCATCTTGACACTTCTGCCATGGGAGTCTTGGTTCCTAAGGTTCTGCCACTTTTGCACTGCTATTCAGTTTTCTGACTTTGGTACCAAGTTTTTGCAGTTTACTTACTTAATGAGAGAGAGAGAATGAGCATGCCAGGGCTTACAGAAATTGAACTCCAGGCATGTACCCCATTGTGTGCATCTGACTTCATGTGAGTGCTGGGAAATTGAACTTGGATCCTTAGGCTTTGCAGGTGAGTGCCTTAACTGCTAAGCCATCTCAGTCTGGGCTAGATGGAGACTGCCTCAAAAATAAACATAAAATAAGGTGAAGAGTATGGCATTTGTGTGTGTGTGTGTGTGTGTGTGTGTGTGTGTGTGTGTGTGGTGTTGGGGGAGTGCACATATCCCAGTGTGTACAAAGCACTTAGAGGACAGTCTTGGGATGTCAGGCTTCATCATTCACCATGCTTGAGAGAGAGAGAGACGTGAGTTTTGTGGTACCCACCAGCTAACCACCCCTGCAAGCTTCAGGTTTCTTCTAAACTATGTCACCCATTTGTGTAGGTACTTTGGGATAACTGATGCAGGCCTTATCCCATCCAGCTTTAGGTGTGTTCTGGAGGTTCCAAACTTCAAACCTCAGGATTTTACCCTATTTAGAAACTTGAAAATTGTCCCAGTATTTTTGGATGCTAAGGCTATAAGACTCTGTCTCTCTCCCTCCCTCTATCTATCTATCTATCTATCTATCTATCTATCTATCTATCTATCATCTATCTATCTATCTATCTATCTATCTATCTATCTATCTATCTATCATCTATCTATCTATTTATCTGGTCTATATACATATATATAATATATATAATCATGATCCCAAAATGTTAAATGTAAAACATTAGAAATAGAGAACTAAAATTGAAGCTATTACCATGCCCTTATATGAACTGTAATTTTTCCTCTTCATACATATGTCAGACAAAGTTTAATTAATTTCTTTATTTTATATTTTTAATTTTTTGACATATGGTCTCACTCTAGCCCAGACTGACCCAGAATTCGTTACCATGTAGTCGCTGCCTCACCTCAAACTCATGGCCATCCTCCTTCCCCGTTTTGCCAGTGCTTGGATAAAAGATGTGTACCACCACACCTCATCATATTTTGAAGATAATTATTGTATTTTGAATTTTTTCACTTTCATACGTAGATATTGTGGTTTTTAAATTTTATTTTCCTCAATCATTCTCTTTGTTTTTTATCCTGTTGTTGTTTGGTTTTGGTTTGTTTGTTTGTTTGTTTTTGAGGTAGGGTCTCACTCTAGTCCAGGCTGACCTGGAATACCCTATGCTGTCTCAGGCTGGCCCTGAACTCATAGCAATCCTCCTACCTCTGCTTCCTGAGTGAGTGCTGGGGTTAAAGGCGTGTGCTACCACTCCCATAGTCTTCTCTCTTATCCCCACATACAACACATTTCTTTTGTCTCCTTAGTACTCATGTGCATTCCATGTTTTGCTCACTCATAAGGTTGCTGGGAGAGGACAATCAGGTTCATCTCTTGTATAGCCATTGGCAAGTTTCCCATTCCACTTTAAATAGCCTTCCTCCCCTAATTTAACACAAACCATGTACCCTATTTTCTATATTTCATAATATTTTATTTCTTTGAGAAATTAAGTAATTTAATTTAGAAAGAGAGAGAGAGAGAGAGAGAGAGAGAGAGAGAGAGAGAGATGGAGAGAGATAATGGAGGTGCTAGGGCCTCCAGCCACTGCAAACAAACTCCAGATGCATGTGCCACCTTGTGCATCTTGCTTATGTGGGTCCTGAGGAATCAAAGCTGTGTCCTTTGGCTTCACCAGAAAGCATCTTAATCACAGAGCCTTCTCTCCAGCCCCCATATGACCTATATTTCTATTCTGACATAATTGATAGTGACTTCCCTTTTCATAAGTGAGGATTGAGGTAGGGTCTCACTCTACCCCAGGAAGGCCTAAAATTCATAATGTAGTCTCAGGCTGACCTTGAACTGACAGTGATCCTCCGACCTCTGCCCTATGCCACCAAAACCTGCCATAGTCACTTACTTCTGGCTTTCTTGTAAAGACTGCGCAGCTGAGCACTGCTGGGCTTGTCTCCTTGGTCGGGCAGCCTGGGTTCCACTTGTTTTAGCTTTCAGCCGTCCAGGACATTACACGTTATGGAATATAGGTTGTTTTTTTTTTTCATAAGGGACAGTATCTTACTTTAATGACTCCATGTTCATTAATAATTAGGCAGGTATTACATATGTAAGGAATATCATAATAATTATTGATCTTCATTCCTTCCTTTATAAATATGAATAAATAAAATTCTAACAGTTACAACAAATTTCATTACAGAGAGGTAAACATCTCAAACTTCATTGGTTTAAAGAAAATGATCTTGTCCTGGAGAGATGGATTAGTAGTTAATGTACTTACCTACAAAGCCAAGGAACCCAGCTTTGATTCTCTAGGACTACATAAACCAAACGACCAAGGTGGCACATGCCCCTGGAGTTTGTTTATAGTGGCTGAATGCCCTGGTATGCCCAATGTCTGTCTGTCTGAGTCTCTCAACTAACTAACTAACTAACTAACTAACTAACTAACTAACTAACTAACTTGCCAGTGTCCAGCCCTGGCTTGAAGGAGGTTCCCCGAAGAGAGGTGTGAAAGGTAATGGTGCAATAACGACTCAAATTCAAATTCTGCTGCAAGCTGACAGGCTAATGCTGAAGGCAGCTGAGATTTTCCATATTTCTCTAATTGCTTCTCTCTTTCTACTTTTTCCCTTGCTCTATTTTTTTCTCTTTTTTTTCTTTTTTTTTTGTTCATTTTTATTTATTTATTTGACAGAGACAGAGAGAGCAAGGAGAAGATAGGAAGAGAGAGAGAAAATGGGCACGCTAGGTCTTCCAGCCACTACAAATGAATTCCAGACATGTGTGGCCCCTTGTGCATCTGGCTAACGTGGGACCTGGAGAATCCAGCCTCCAACCATGGTCCTCAGGCTTCATAGGCAAGCACTTAACTGCTAAGCTATCTCTCCAGCCCTCTCTCTCTTTCTCTCTTTTTGTCTTTTTCTCTGTTCTCTATTTTTCACTGCTTCTATGCTGTCACAGCTCTTAGCCTCAGTCATTTATTTTCTGATCATATCATGCAAGAGCAAACTTCAAAGAAAGGTACAGTTCCACAGAATTCATAGAAACTTTATTTTATTCCTTTGCATCAAACAATCCCATAATTTTCACCTCAAGTAAAGTCATCAGGCCCCTGTAATGATTAACTGTTTTCACACTTTCCACATGTATGGGTGGTCAAACACTTGCAATTTACTGAACTCCTACTTTCAATTTACTATATTAAAAGTGAGAGACAAAGCCGGGCGTGGTGGCTCATGCCTTTAATCCCAGCACTCGGGAGGCAGAGGTAGGAGGATTGCGTGAGTTCGAGGCCACCCTGAGACTCCATAGCGAATCCCAGGTCAGCCTGGGCTACAGTGAGACCCTACCTTGAAAAAACAAAAACACAAACAAACAAAAGTGAGAGACAAAACAACCACAAATGGGTGTTCCCATCATTAATCATTGATCCAATAGATACATTTATCCCTCAATCAATTATTTTGAATTTTCCTTTTCATGTCTCTCCAATACTTAGACTTTGGTTGCACCAAGTGAACTCTTTCTGACTTCGGTTGTTTTTCTGTAAAGATTCTTGTTAAAGAGTCAGTTTGCTGCAATTGCCACCATTTAGAAAAATTAGTCATAGAACAAATTTTACATTGTTCCAGAAGGTTTATTATTTCCTCCTAAGTGTACTGTACTCCATGCCTGACTTTAATTAAGGCCTTTAAGGAAAATAATTATCTCTGACCCATTTTGTTATTTTTCAAATTTTATGCCAGAGCCTCTTTCAGATACATTGACCAACACTTCACTAACACCAAATTTTTATCGGAAAAGTAAATTTAGAGATTGGTACACCAAGTGAAAGACAGAGAAAAACAAACATTGTACAGAAAACCACAGATTTCTGTAACATACAAAGCCAAAGATTTTTCCATATAGGGGCCACATTGGACTTCAAGGAAGAGACAGCTGGGCTGGAACTGGTTCATGCAGCTCTTCAGCGCTCGATTCCTTGTGATCCTGAAATGGCATGCTTGTCATCTCTGGCACTAACTAAGTAACTAACTAACTAACTAACTAACTAAATAAATAAATAATAAAGGTGTTTTAAAAAATGACCTGGGAAACTTTAATCCCAGCACTCAGGAGGCAGAGATAGGAGGATCATGTGATTTCAAGGCCTCTCTGGGGCTTTGTAGAGAATTCCAGGTGCTTATGCTAATGCAAAACTTACCTTGCAAAACTGAAAAAGAAAAAAAAAAATATCTTGAGAATGGTGAAAGGACTTAGAATTTTTAAAACATATTTCCATGTACTCTGCTCTAGTGGCACTATTTTTCACAGGGACAAGCAGCAACAGTACACATTTAGAACATTCATGAGTACAGAAGGCTTTGGTTCAATTGTAGAAAAGCAGATTAAAGGAACTATTTATAAATATTATAAGAGCTTATTGACTAATTAATTAATTTAACTAAATACAATACTGCAATATAGGAATAAATGGATTAATCACACTTAGGGTTTTCTTTTTTCCTCCCAAGACAGAGTTTTGTTATGTAGCTTAGGCTGGCCTTGAACTCAGATATTTCTAACTCAACCTCCCAAATGTTAAACGTTGTGACTAAAGATGGGTACCACTATACCTGGTAGTCCTTTGTATTGTTTTATTTGATTGTTATTGTTTATTTTCTAAAAGGTCTCCTACATCCCAGGCTGGCCTGGAATTATGTAGCTGAGGATGACCTTAAATTCTGAATATCCTCAAGTGTTGAGTTTACAGGTGTGTGTCTCTATTTCCTGTGGAGGGTTTTCTTTATTTTTCATATTTATGTAAGACAAAACCCTATAAGATTCTCATGAATTCGTGTGTGTGTGTGTGTGTGTGTGTGTGTGTGTGTGTGTGTCGGTGTGCTGCTTGCGTAATGTTCATGTGTGCAGAGGCCACTTTATTTCATTGAAATGGAATGTTTCACTGAGCTTAGGGCTTCCATATTTAGGTCAGTCTAGCTGATGAGAAAATCCTAAAAATTCTCCCTCTCTGCCCCTCTGAAGTTACACACATTTGTGGCCACATCTGCCTTTTGTGGGCACTTGGGATCAAACCATCCTCATGTTTAGTAGTAAATGCTCATATTTACTCACCCATATCCTCAGCCTTGAAATCCTGTTAAAATAATTTAAAAAATAAAAATGAACAGAAGAGGGGTAGGAAGGGAGAGAGAAATGAATTCCAAATGAATGCACCACTTTGTACATCTGGCTTTATGTGAATATGAGGGAATGAAACCTACAACACCCTGCTTTCTAAATAAGCATATTTAACTGGTGAGCCATTTTCTTGGTTCCAGCCTTAAATTATACCATATGACCCAGCTATAGCACTACTAGGCATATATCCTAAGGACTCTTCTCACTACCTTAGAGACACTTGCTCAACCATGTTTACTGACCCTCAATTCACAATATCTGGGGAATGGAACCAGCCTATATGTCCCTCAATTGATGAATGGATAATGAAGATATGGCACATTTATACTATGGAGTTCTACTCAGCGGTAAAGAAGAATGAAGTTATGAAATTTTCAGGAAAATGGATGAATCTGGAAAGGATTGTACTAAGTCAGGTAACCCAGGCCAAGAAAGCCAAACATCACATGGTTTCTCTCATATGTGGATACTAGGTACAGATGACTGTACTTCTGTGTGAGTAGGAAGAAAACTCAGTAGCCAAGGCCAGTAAGCTAGAGAAGAGAAATAAAGGGAAGAGAAAGGAAGGAAGGGGGTACTTAATAGGATGGCATTGTATATATGTAAGTAGAAGAATAGGTTAATGGGGGTGAAAAGGCACAAGTGAGGCCAGGGGAAGAGACTGAGTAAAGGAAATTTTGAGGGAGGGCTAATCAAAATCTAAAAGGATATAAATAAATCATATAGAAACATACTTTTTTGGAAAATGGAACACACAGGAGACATTGATTGTCACTAGAAAATTTTCAGTGCCAGGGATAGGATACCTTCCAGTGAGTTATTGGCCAGGGAGGTCCCTGATGCCCCAAAACAGTACAGGCCATTGCTGAGGACATTCATTTCCCACCAGGAATAGATGGCAAGAACTTATTGCTGAAGATTCACATACTTGGGCTACAAGGCCACTGAGAAATCCTGCTGGAACTGAGCTGATAACCTTCTCCATGTAGACCAGCTGACCAAAAGTAGGAAGAAACCATTCTTCATGCAGTTCAATGGGAGAGAGAGAAATCACCATTAAAGATAGTTAACAGTGGACACTGAAAGCCTTATATTTGTCCAGCCAGGCCAAATGAGACACACAGTTATGGAGGAAGGGATATTTATTGAAGCTTACAGATCCAGGGGAAGTTCCATAAATGGCAGAAGAAGCTGGCCTGCCTTCACAGGTCCAGATAGACAGAGAGAAAAGCACAAGCCAAAAGCCACACAGCACAGCACACTTCAGGAACTACTGCTAGGCAAACTTTGTATATCTTTAGATTGAAATCTGAAACCCACCACTACACCTTAAAATGCACCCAGTGACACTGCCTCCAGCCAGGTGGCTGCAGATACAAACTACAAACAAATAAAAAACTGAATATATTGAGGGCCATCTATTCAAACCACCACATTCCACCCCTGGCCCCCAGTAGATTTATAACCATCACACATTGTAAATTGTACTCAGTTCAATTTCAAAGGTCCCCACAGTCTTGATCAATTTAAGATAATTAATACCTGTAAAATCAAACAAGTTAAACAATTCTAACATATAAAGGCACAGAGTAAACATTTTCAGTTTGTATAAGGCATAGCAAGGAGAGACTAAAACAATGCAAACTCAACCACCATCAAACAAACATCAAACTTGGCAGTTCAAGTTCAATATAACCAGGGACTAACAGTCTCCAGATTTTCCAATTCTGTCCCTCTTGCTGGGCAGAGTAGCCAGGGAACACTTACATCTTTGGCTGACAGTGCACTCTATGGTAGCCCTTGCATTATCCTGGTATATACAAAACATCTTCAGGTCTTCATGCAAACCATGGTCCATTTCCAAAGGCTCTTTCAGCCACATGTCAGTAGCAGCTCCTGGAACTGTGTGCAATTCATGACCACTCCATGCACTTTTCATGCTTCTGAAACCAATACCAGTTGTGCAGGACACAGCCATATTGTAAATTCAGGGATGAAACAAATCATAGCCTGGATAAATGTATATATTATGCATATCAAACTGCCCAGTAAGCACTTCTCTTACTGTCCATACCCTTATATTAATGCTACTCCCATTTCTGGAAGAGAATCTTCTCTTTTCAGATGGCAGTGACCTTGGCATCATGGTGCTGGGAAGAAGTGACAGAAGTGCTCAGCACTGCAATGTCTCTATCACACCTTCCAAGGCTCAGAGTCTAATGCGAAAAAGGTGGCAGAAAGAATGTAAAAGCCAAAGGAAGGGTAGAACTCCTTACAATGTGCTCCCCCCAGACACAAAATGGCCTGAATATCCATGACCTCACAATTCCTGACACTACCAACACAAGACCATCATAATAGGAGGAAAAGATCATGACATCAAAATAAAAGAGAGATGGATTGAGAGGGGAGGGGATATGATGGACCATGGGGTTTCAAAGGGGAAGTGTGGGGAGGGGGACATTATCATGGAATATGTTTATAAATCATGGAACTTGTTAATAAAAGAATTGAAAAAATAAAAATGAATAAAATATTTTTATTTGTACTCAGTTGTTAAGGAATTTCCCTGTGAAGTCTAAGTACTCAGGTTTGATTTCCCAGTACCCATGTAAAACCAAATGCAGCAGGTGGAGAAATCATCTGGAGTTTTGTTGTAGTGGCCAGAGGCCCTGGCACTCCCATTATCTCTTTCTTTCTCATATATAAATAACTAAATAAATAGAAAGAAAGAAATAACTAAAGAAAGAGAGAGAGAAAGAAAAAGTGTGGTCATTCTTATGATTATCCATCTACTGTGACAATTTCACTGACCAATGAATTGTGTTTTCCCCAGATTGCTAGCAGAGAAATTTTTCAATGTCTCTAACATAATAACATGATGTGTATTTGAAGTGATGGAAATTCTGGTTAAGTGGATATGATGATCATATGCATTGAGGAGCCATACCATGTCCAAGAAATATGCTGAATGGATGCCACATGCCAATTATCCTTCCCCATATGTGTGTGATTAATTGACTTATATCCAAGGTAATAAAGAATTATTTATTTCTCTCAATGCCAATTTGTATTTTTTTGAGGTAGGGTGTTTCTCTAGTCCAGGCTGATCTAGAATTCTCTATGTAGTCTCAGGGTGGCCTTGAAATCAGAGTGATCCTCTTATTTCTGCCTCCCAAGTGCTGGACCAACATATACCTTGATTTTATGAATATATATTTATGAATATATATATATATATATATATATATATATATATATATATATGTGTGTGTGTGTGTGTGTGTGTGTGTGTACATCTTGAAAAATATATAAACATATATGTAAGTTATATATTCATATATTTATGTATATATAAATGACTCAATTTTTCTTTTTGATTTTTCAAGATAGGGTTTTACTCTACCCAGGACTGACCTGGAATTCTGGATTTCTCTATATTGTCTCAGACTGGCCTCAAACTCACAGTGATCCTCCTAACTCTGCCTTCTCCCAAGTACTGGGATTGAAGGCTTGTGCCATAATGCTTGGCCCAAGATGTATCTTGATTTTATACATATGTCAGTTATGTATTCATATTTAGGTATGTTGACATTACACATATAGATGTGCATATATATTCTATGTATTCATATATTTACATAAAAATGACTCATATTTTGAGGCAAGCCCAAAAGATTACCCCCCTTTTTATGAGTGGGAGAGAGAGAGAAGAGGATTGTTTCTCCAGGGCCTCTAGCCACAGGAATTGAGCTCCACATGCATACACCACCTTGTACGCATGTGTGACCTGGTGCAGTTCCATCACCTTGTGCATCTGGCTTAGCTGGGACATGGAGAGTCAAATATGGGTCATCAGACTACGTAAACAAGCGCCTTAACTGCTAAGGTATATCTTCAGCCCAAATGACTCATTTTTAAATTAAGAAGCACAATTTTATGGCATAATAGTAGCCACAAAAATTTCAAATGTAGCCAGACATGTTGACACACGCCTTTAATACCAGCACTCAGGAGGCACATGTAGGTGGATCTCTGTGAATTCAAGGGCAGCCTGAGAATACATAGTGTATTTGAGATCACCCTGGGCTAGAAAAAGACCCTACCTCAAATCCCTCCGCCCTCCCCCCAAAAAGTTGGAATGTTAACTTGGAAAATTCTCAGTGGGTAAAGACCTTGTCGTATAAGCATGAGATTCTGAGTTTGATTCCTTGGCACCCATGTAAAAATCTGGATGTCAGGGTGCATGCACTTCATTCCTTGTGAGTCTTTTAGCAACCCAATTCTTACCAGAGTAGCTGAATGGGATTGTTGTCGTAATTTTCTAAAACCAAGGAAGCAGACAAAGGAAACAAATCATGTTTTTAATGATACAACATGTTCAAATTCAGTTTATTGTACAAATTTCTTAGTTGTGTTTATGAATGGCTGACAAGACAAGGCTGATTCCAGGAGCACCTGCGAGACTTGTGTTTGGGGTTTTTCCGTTTACTTTAATGTTATATCTACTCTTTGAACACATTTACTTTTCTTTCTTTTTTTTTTTTTAATTTGAAAGGAGAGAGACAGACAGACAGAGAGAGAGAACTTGTGTCACCTTGTGCATATGGATTACACGGGTCCTGGTGAATCAAACCTGGGTCTTCACAGGCAAGTAAGTACCTTAACATCTGAGCTACATCCACAACACCTTTGAACCATTTTTTGAACAGATAAGTAATATTTCTACACATATATGGGGTACACTGAGATAATATAATACCCATGTGTGATGTGTAATGGATAAATCCGAATAAATAACACCCTCGTGCATTCTGACATTTGCCACTGCTCTTGCTTTGGAAGCTTCATGCTTGTGTAGTGACTTTGTGTGTATAACTCATTTTTAGTAGAATACACACACTTCAGTATGAGTCATATTATCAGTCTCATGCTTGCATTGTTACCCAGGCTGGATTTGGGGACTTAACAGTGTATTCAGGGGCTGAACAGATAGTGCAGTGGTTAGAAATGCTTGCTTGCAAAGCCTAATGAACAGGGTTTGATTTCCCAGGACCCACATTAAGCCAGATGCACAAGGTGGCACATGTGTCTGGAGTTTGTCTGCAGTAGCAGGAGGCTTGGGCACACTCATTCTCTCTGTCTATATTTCTTCTCACTCTCACTGTTACTGTGTGTGCAAATAAATTAGTTTTAAACGTGTATGGAAATTCAGAACATTACTCATATTTAATGTTATGTGGATGGTGTCTTGGTATATTAATGACATAATTTGAAAATCACATTGATATTTCCATTTTACAAAACTATTTTCTTCTTCTCTTTGGCCTTCCTTCTATTCTTTTTTTCTCTCTTCCTTCCCTCTTCATTTCTCTTTCCTTACTTCCCCGTGCCCCTTATTTCCTGTCTCTCTCCTTCCCTCTCTCTCTCCCTATTTGTTTCTTTCTCTCTACCTTCCTTCTTTGGTTTCTTCCTTTCTCTCTCCCTTGCTTTTTCTTTCTGTTTTTCTTCCTTCCTGCCTCCCTTCCTTCTTTCCTTCCTTCCTACTTTTCTACTCTCTCCCTCTATCCTTCCTCCTTCTCTCTCCCTTCCATCCTTTCTCTCTTCTTTTCTCCCTCCCTTCCTTACTTCCTTTATTTGTCCATTCTTCTCTTCCTTCTTTCCCTTGTAACATTTTGCTTTTGTTGTTTCTTTGTTGTTGAACTCAGACTAAAGCAGGTTCATGATCTTTATGAATTGGGAACTAGGGAAAAAGCAGGAAAGAAATTTTTACCAGGTTACATGGACTTCCATATTTCTTGGAAAGTTCTTTAAAAACAAACAAACAAAACCACTTTCATTTATTTACTTGAGAGGAGAGAGGGGAAAGGAGCCAGGACCTCTTCCTGTTACAAACGAACTCAGATGCATGTACCACTTTGTGCATCTGGCTTTATGTGGGTACTGGAGAATTGAACGTGGGTTGGCAGGCTTTGCATCCAAACACCTTTAACTGTTGAGCTATCTCTCCATCCCTGAAATTCTTTTTAAGAATTTATTTCATTTTATTTATATATATATAGAGAGATAGGTGCACGCACACACATATACAAACACACACACACACCCAGGGTAGGAAGGAGGGAGGGAGGGATGGAGAGAGATAGAGAGGAAAGATAGAGAATTTGCACAACAGGTTTTCAGCCACTGAAATCAAGCTCTGGATGCTTGCACCACCTAGTGAGCATTGGCAACCTTGCACTTGCCTCACCTTTGTGCATCTGCCTTACATGGGATCTGGAGAGTTGAACATGGGTCCTTAGGCTTCACAGGCAAATGCCTTAACTGCTAAACTATCTCTCCAACCCTAGTTTTTTTTTTTTTAATGAACAGACATTGTCTATGAATTCTATAGTAATAGGGCTTAGTGTGATATTTACACCTCTGTAACTTTTGGGGAGGTACAATAGTTGGTTCCACATCCCTCTGTGGCATTGCCTAGGTTGCTCTCTCTCTCATTCTCTCTCATAAATAAATAAATGAATAAAATATTTTCAAAGCAGCATTAATGACGTGTGCCACCATGCAAGACCATAGTTCCTCTGACAATCTATGCTAACATACCCTGTGAAGAGAGGATGGGTGCACCAGGGCCTTCAGCTGCCACTGAAAATGAACTCCAGACATGTGAGCCACCTTGTGCATCTGGATTGCTTGGGGCCTGTGGAATCGAACTTGGGTCCTTTGGCTTCACAGGCAATCACCATAACCACTGAGTGATCTCTCAAACTCCTTCCCTTTCTTTTATTCCCTCCCCACCTCTCGGTCTTCTTTCTCCCTCTTCCTGTCATTTCTCCCTCACACTCCTTCCTTGTCTCTTTCTTCATAAAATACACAGTGCTAATTATAGCAACAGACATGACATAGTATTATTTCCAAGCACAATGATTCCCTACATTTATTTGTTTATTTATGGTTTTCTAATTATTCTGTTTGTTTTCTCCTGGGATGAAACTCTGTGTATAAAGTCTATCATCATACCCAGCTCATCTATTCACTATCCATTGTACAAATTCTTATTAGGATGTGTGGTGGTTTGATTCAGGTATCCCCCATAAACTTAAGTATTCTGAATCCTAGTCTCTCCACCTGATAATAATTGAGAATTAATGTCTCCTGGAAGCTGTGTATTGTTGGGGATGGGCTTATGGGTGTTAGAGTCAGTTTTCCCTTTCCAGTGCTTGGCATACTCTCCCGTTGCTATTGACCACCTTATGTTGGCCAGGAGGTGATGTCTACTCTCTGCTCATGCCATCATTTTCTCTGCCTTCATAGAGCTGCCCCCTTGAGCCTGTAAGCCAAAATAAGCCTCTTTTTTTTCCCACAAGCTGCTCTGATTGGGTGATTTCTACCACAATGTGAACCTTACTGCAGCAAGAGGGAAGGCTGTCAAGATCAGGAAAACATGGTGCTCACCTGATTTAGAATGTGTCCACTTGATTTTGTGTGTGTGAGCATGCCTATCACAGGTAAAATACACCATGCACGGGGTAAGTTCAGTTTTGCAAATGTGGGTTACATTTTCTGTCTAAGCTGTCCTTGGGGAAGATTGGAAAACATTATGTCCTGCATTTTGTTAAAAATAGGACACGGGGGCTGAAGGGTCTGGCTCAGCGGTTAAGATGCTCGCCTGGGAAGCCCTAATGACCCAGGTTTGATTCCCCAGTTCCCTCACAAGCCACATGCACAAGTTGGCATCTGGAGTTCGTTTGCAGTGTCTAGAGGCCCTGGTGCACCCATTCTCTCTGTGCCTCTCTCCAGCTCAAGTTAATAAACAAAAATAAAATTTTAGAAAAACTAAATTAAAAAGCTGACTTGGTTGGCTCAAGTAGTTTTCAGAAATAAATTTCTGTTGCATAACAAGTATGTTAATTTCACTCTAATGGTGCAGAGGCAGGAGGATTATTTGTTTGTAGGTGGCTGTCCTTCATACTGTAGAGCTTGAGATTTAAAATATTTGTTTATTTGAGAGTGACAGAGAGGCAGATAGAAAGAGAGAGAATGAGTGAGCCAGGGCTCCCAGCCACTACAAAAAACAAAAACAAAAACAAAAAAAAACCCCCTGCAGATCCATGTATTATCTTGTGCATCTGGCTTAGGAGAGTACTGGGGAATTGAACCCAGGTTCTTAGGCTTCACAAGAAAATACCTTAACTACTAAGACATCTTTCCAGCCCCCATGACATGTTTTAAAACTAAATTGGATTTTTAGTTTTGAGATCTTTGAGGGGGTGAGGAGAAAGATCCTTGATTATATCTCACAGAATAAAATGTAGGTAGCTTATCCAGAATTGGGCACAATCATGTTGATAAAAGCATAAAATATAGAAAGACACTCTCTGAGGACTGGATGTGATTTAAATATCTTCTGATGTGACAAAGTTATTGAAAGCCATCATTTATTTACAAGTTATTAATGTTAGTGTGAACAGCAGAAAACATGCCTCATGAAAAATTAAATTTAAGCCTCCTTTGAAATGGCAAGACATTTTATGAACCACTACAGTGACTGGCTCAAATTAGATTCTCCGAGAAAATAGGAAGTTTTAATATCTTGTAAGTGGATATGTGATGAATCTGTAGGAAAATGGATTAAGAAATACTGTTGTTTTTTTTTTAACCTCAGACCTCAGAATGAATAATATTGATCATGACCCTAGAGAGCTCAGCACAACATTTTTCACTAACAAGTTACTTTCCATTGGGTTATATTGTTATCAGTTTATTTTTTTATTTATATTTTTAAAATTTTTATTCCAGCCACTGGTAACACATTAGCACTCATACATATTTACTTCAAATAACCACATTCAAAAAATAAAATACCAGGTTTCTAGAAGTCTCTAGGGGTCCATACCAACTATGACCGAGAATTTGATTCTATGCTATGAGGTCATGGGAAGATATTCTGTTTTATTTCTTTATTGTCTCTGGGTCATACAATTATGTTGATTGAAATGCTCAGGCAGGCAAAAATCTGGATTTCTCCATTAATATAGAAGCAGATTGAGAGTGCACCAGGGCTTCCAACCACTGCAAACAAACTCCAGACACATTTGCCACCTTGTGCATCTGGCTTACATAGGTAGGCCCTGGGGAACTGAAGCCATGCCCTTATGCTTCACAGGCTAGCACCTTAATTGTTGAGCCATTTTTCCAGCCTTTATTCACATTTTTACAAAATATTCTATTTTTGAAGTGGTGTTGTTAGAGCTGACTGTCAGGCTCAAGAGAAATTTCCACCCCTCCTCCCTCCTACCTCCTCCTTAGTTCCTTCTTGTCTTTTCTACTTCCTACCTGCCTTTCAATCTTCTTGTATTTCAAAAATATTTTATTTATTTATTTATTGGAGAGAGGAGAAGGAAAGAAAGAGGCAAAAGAACTTCAGACACATTTGCCACCTTGTGTGTCTGGTTATTGTGGGTACTAGGGAATTTAACCTAGGTCCTTAGGCTTTGCCGGCAAGCACCTTAACCACCAAGCCACCTCTCTAGCCCTTAGTATAACTGTATTTTGTTTGGTTGTTTGTTTTTTGAGGTAGGATCTAGCTCTAGCCCAGGCTGACCTAGAATTTACTATTTAGTCTCAGGCTGGCCTTGAACTCATGGCAATCCTCCAAACTTAGCCACCTGAATGCTGGGACTAAAGGCATCCACAACCATGCCCAGACACTATCTTTTAATACCTTTTCCCTTGCTTCTTCTTCATTCCTGCCTCTGTCCCTTCTTCTCTCCATTCATTCCTCACTCCCTTTCTTTCCCCCTACATCCCTTTCATTTTTCCTTCATCAATTCCCTCTTTCCCTCCTTCCCTTCCTTGTTCTCCCTCACACTTCCACACTCCTGTTGGCATTTATAATTCAGGGGTGCAAGAATGAAGCTATGTAGGGCTGGAGAAATTGCCTAGCAGTTAACATGCTTGCCTGCAAAGTCAAGTGACCCAGGTTCCATTCCCTAGTATCCACATAAAGCCAGATAAAAATGGTGATGCATGCATCTGGAGTTCGTTTGCAGTGGCTGGAGGACCTGATATGTCCATTCTCTGTGTCAAATTAATAAATTAAATATACATCTATATGAGGCCTGGAGATATGGCTTACCAGCTAAGGTGTTTGTATATGAAGCCTAAGCACCCAGGTTTGATTCCCCAGATACTGCACAAGTCAGATAGGCATGGCAGCACATTTGTCTGAAGTTCGTTGACAATGGCTAGAGGCCCAGATGCCTCTGTTCTCTCCCTCTCCCTCTTCCTCCCTCCCTCCCTCTCCCTCTCCCTCTCCCTCTCCCTCTCCCTCTCCCTATCCCTCTGCCTCCCTCCCTCCCTCCCTTCCTCCCTCCCTCTCTCTCTCTCTCTCTCTCTCTCTCTCTCTCTCTCTCTCTCTGTCACCCCTCTCTCTCCCCTCCCTCCCTCTTTCTTTATTCATATTAAATGAATAAAACATATTTAAAAATAATAAAGCAATGGGGAATGCTTTGGGCCTCCGGGGATACTGCATCCATGTTGTAGATGGGTTTGTATTTCAAGAGGATGTCCTTCTGTGTGTCATTTGCAGGGGGAAAGCTTTGGACCTGGACATGTTGGTCGTCAGATCACCATGACATTGGCCATTCTGAGAGGAAATGAGACAAGGGAAGAAAGATGATATCTCTATGCTAATACTCCCCTGCCTATTCAATTACGTTGTCTAATTTTGGTTGTAGTTCCTGATTTATGAGTAAGGTTCACCCACTCTAGCTCAGACTGGCCTCAAACTTGTAATGTTCCTGCTTCCCTCCATCCAAGTGCTCAACTTGGACTTGATCCTATTACTTCCCTGTCCTGGATACCCATCCATCCATCCCTTCCTCTCTTTCCACGTCCTCTCTCTAATTCTCTTTCACTTCTTGTTTATGATGTTCCATTTCATTTTAATTTATTATTATTATTATTTATTATTATTATTATTATTATTATTATTATTATTTTGGATTTTCAAGGTTAGGTCTTGCTCTAGCTCAGGCTGACCTGAAATTGACTATGTAGTCTCAGGGTAGCCTCAAAGTCATTGTGATCCTCCTACTTCTGACTCCCCAGTGCTGTGATTAAAGGCATGCACCACCACACATGGCATGGAGTCCTACTTCGTAAACATCCTGACTAGGACTTTCACACTCTCATAACTTTAATTTAAAAAATGGATTCATATTCATGGTGTGATGGGGTAGTATATTGAAGTGAGCTGGGGCCCTCATCCAGGAACACCATCTAGCATCCATTCTCCACTCTGGTCCCTTGCCCTGATTCACAGGAAAAATTGAGTCATCACTCACTTCTGCAGAGTACTTTGTGTCTGGTCCAAAGTGAGGGCAGCCCAAGATGTGCACTAGGTCCTGGTTTCCATATCACTTTCAATTATCCTTAATCCAAAAGGCATTTTATCCTTTTTTTTTTCTCAGTAGGGTCTAGCTGTAGCCCAGGGTCACGTGGAATTCATTCAGTCTCAAGCTGACCTTTAACTCATGGTCACAAGCCTCCTACCTCTCCTCTAGTGTGCTGGTATTAAAGTCGTCTGCCACCATGCACGATCAGAATGCATTTTTATTTTTTTAATTTAATTTATTAGTTTTCTTTTCAGCAAATACAGGCAGTTTGGTACCATTGTTTAGGCTCATCCATGGTCTACCCCCTCCCAATGGACCCTCCTTGTTGATGTAAATGGGTCGTTCATTGTGGAGTTAGCCCACAGTTATTGGTATGATAAATGTCTCTGCATATCATGACCCAACATGTGACTCTGACATTCTTTCCGCCCCCTCTTCTGCAAAATTTCCCTGAGCCATGTTGGGTTCATTTTAGGTCTGCTTCAGTGATGAGGTGTTGGGGGCCTCTGAGGCTCTGGCTCTCTGATTTGGTAGGAGTTGATTTTTCTCTGTGTTGGTCTCCTTCCCCTTTGTGCTGTATCCGGTTCATCAGGAAAACATCACCCTTGCTTGTTTCGCCAATTCTTCTTAGTTTCCGTCAGGCCCCTTTTGAGGTATGTTGGGGCAGCTCTCTCCTTATGATCTGCATCTATCTGAAAAAGAGAAGCAGATTGTCCAACGGAGAGTAAGTTAGCACCCAGAAAATTGAGATAACACTTACTTTTTTGATAGAGAGTTTGATAGGTGTAGGCCCTCTTGTACTCCATGATTGATGGTACCTTGATATTGGAGAGTAGGCTTATGTTTGGTTATGGTTCTGACTTGTTTCCCTGCTCCAGCTATGGGTCTTGTACCACTGAGTGGATCAGTTAGCCAAATCAAGAGCAGTTGGTTCCCCACCATGGCTGTGTGCCACTATTGCACTTGTGTGGGCATCACATCAGGTTATTTGTTGCTAATTAGGTTAGACAATGGGTTGCTTGGACAGATCTTGGTCATTTCCCCCAGTCGCCCATGTAGCACCTTCTGGCACTAGACATGCTGTCTGGGGACTGACTCTCTCCTGGCTTCCAACCATGCCATTCCATTTTATGTGTCAGCTGCGTATGGAGTCTTCAGCAATAGGGTCTTACCACTGGCCTTTGGTGGGTCATCAAGTACTCTGACAGAAGGCTGTCATTGTTTTGGGAAACCTTGTAGGTTTCTCTGATCAAAAGCTCATTGTGGATGGTAGCCCCAAGCTGGTAGTGGGGGTTACAGGTCAGTGCCTACTAAGAAATTGAGGAAAAACATAACTAATATACAAGAGTTAGAGAGGAGAGAGAGAGGGGGGAGAGGGGGAGAGGGAGGGAGGGAAGATGTAGAAGATTTAGGTTAGTCTTGATCCTACCCTCTCCAGTGTCTTGTGGTTCAGGTGTTTCCTGTAAGGGTCTAGTGAAGGTTCAGTCATTTGGTCTGAGTGTGATGGGTTCATTGAGGTGATTAATCTGCTCTGAGTTGAGCTTTAGCAGATGATATGTGTCCAGAAATTTATCCATCTCCTCCACATTTTCCACTTTTGTGGAGTAGAGGTTTTTGAAATAAGTCCTGATGATTCTCCCAATTTCACTTATGTCTGTTGTGATCTCTGCTTTTTCATTTTGAATTTTGTTAATTTGGAGTCTCTCCTTTTTTTGCTTGATCAAATTGGCCAGAGGTTTGTCAATCTTGTTTATTTTTTCAAAGAAGCAGCTCTTTGTTTTGTCAATTGCCTTAATTGTTTCCTTGGTTTCCAATTCATTAATTTCTGCTCTGATTTTAATTATTTCTTTCCTTCTGGAGCTCTTTGGGTTGTAATTTTCTTGTTTTTCCAGTGCCTTTAGGTGGATGGTTAGTCTATTGATTTGGGATCTTTCTGTCTTTTTTATTAAGCTATTGAGTGCTATGAATTTTCCCCTGAGGACTGCCTTCATTGTGTCCCATAAGTTTTGGTATGATGTGTTCTCATTGTCATTCAATTCCAGGAATTTTGCAATTTCATTTTTTATTTCATCCACTATCCATTTATTGCTTACGAGTGTACTGTTCAGTTTCCAGTTGCCAGGGATTCTTGGTGGGTTTTTTGTTGTTGATTTCTAGTAATATAGCATTATGATCTGATATCATGCAGGGAATTCTGTCGATTTTCCTAAATATGTGGAGGCAGTCTTTGTGACCCAGTATATGGTCTATTTTAGAGAATGTTCCATGGGCTACTGAGAAGAATATGTAGTCTGTGGATTTGGGATGGAAAGTTCTGTAGATGTCTGCTAGGTTTAAGTGTTCTATGGTTTTGTTTAGCTCTCTTACTTCTCTGTTGAGTTTCTGTTTGGATGGTCTGTCTATTACTGATAATGGTGTGTTGATCCCCAGGTATGATGGTGTTGGGGGTTATATCTGTTTTATTGTCTAGTAGGTTTTGTTTTATGAACTGTGGTGCCCCTGTGTTTGGTGCATAGAGATTTATGATTGTAATATCCTATTTATTTATTTATTTATGTATGTATTTATTTATTTATGACCAAGAGAGGAAGAAAGAGAGACATAAAGAGAGAATGAATGCTCCAGAGCCTCCAGCTACTGCAAAAGAATGATGGACACATGTGCCAACTTGTGCATGTGCATCTGGCTTAACTGGATCCTGGGGAATTGAACCTGGTCTTTAGTCTTCAAAGGCAAGTGCCTTAACCACTGAGTTATCTCTTCAGCCCCATAAACATTTCATGATTTTATTTTTTTGTAAGATGGTCTCACTGTAGCCCAAGCTGACCTGGAATTCACTATGTAGTCTCAAGCTGGCCTCAAACTGACAGTTAACCTCCTACTTATGCTTCCTGGCTGCTAAGATTGAAGGAGTGGACCAGCATCTCTGGTGGAAATGAGAATTTCTAGATGTACAAGGCTATTTCTAAAAATTATTATTTCACTTGTAGGTGCATCCACCCAGTGTGCACATGAAACAAGTCCAGGGTGTCTGTCTGCAATATCTCTGATATCACTTTTGCTTAATGTCTCATGACATAATTAGTCAGAAGGTGTCATTAGAAGCAGTTGCTTTGACAGTTAGGAGAGGCATTGGATGTATGATGCATTTTTATTTTAAAAAGAGAGAAACAGAGCGAATTGGTGCACCAAAGCCTTAGCTGCTGCAATCAAACTCCAGACACATACATCACCTATAGGCATGTGCAAACATGCACTTACCTTATCTTTGTGCCTGTCGTTTATGTGGGATCTGGAGAGTCCAATATGGGTCCTTAGGTTATAAAAGCAATCACCTTAACTGTTAAGCCATCTCTCCATTCCTGGATGATGAATTATTGTAACTTTCTTGGGGGGGGGAGGAGTTGGGTGTGCATTCATGTGTGTGTGCATGCACACATGTGTGCCATGGATGGCTGGGTTCCCATGAAGAAGAGAAAAACAAAAACTTGGAAACAAAGGATATTTTCTTTTCCATTGTTGAGGAGACCCCTCCAGCAACAAACAGAAACCTTGTGGCCTTTTAAATATAGTAATTAGCAGTGAGGAGTTGGCTGCCTTTATGGGAGGAAAGAGTCTTTAAATAAAGACATCCCATTAGGATGTATATCATCTCCCTCTGATCTAGCTCTTTTTCTTTTTAAAAAAATAATAACTGGGGGCTAACTCCACAATGCACGACCCATTTTCATTAACAAGGAGGGTCTAATGGGAGGGGGTAGATCACAGATGAGCCTAACTAATGGTACCAAACTGCCTGTATTCACTGAAATGAAAACTAATAAATTAAATTTAAATTTTTATTTGAAAAAAAAAGAAAACATAGAGGAATAATTTTATTTGGTTACATGTAATGCTTATGTTTAATTTACATAAACTGGTCTAAATCAAAAAAATATATTTTATTTTGGGCTGGAGAGATGGCTTAGTGGTTAAGCGCTTGCCTGTGAAGCCTAAGGACCCCGGTTCAAGGCTCAGTTCCCAAGTCCCACGTTAGCCAGATGCACAAGGGGGCACACGCATCTGGAGTTCGTTTGCAGAGGCTGGAAGCCCTGGCGTGCCCATTCTCTCTCTCTCTCCCTCTATCTGTCTTTCTCTCTATGTCTGTCGCTCTCAAAATAAATAAATAATTAAAAAATATTTTATTTTAAATAAATAAATAAAATATTTACTTAAAAGAATAGCAAGACCTGAAGGGATGGCTTAGCTGTTAAGCTGTTTGCCTGAAAAGCCAAAGGACCCAAGTTCAATGGCCCACTACCCACAATAGCCAGAGGCACAAGGGGGCGCATATGTCTAGAGTTGGTTTGCAGTGGCTTGCCAGGCTCCTCCAGCTGGCAGGTAGTGCTGTGGAAGGAACAGGCCTGCTGGTTCCTCACAAGGGGCTGAAGAGGAAGATGAGCGTACGACTACTCAGAAACCTCTGCTGGCCACCGGAGAAAAACCACACTGAGTCAGGAGTCTTTTCCAAGCAGGAACTCACAGTAAAAATCCCTCTTTATTGCTATGAGCAGTTGCCTATATCATGTTGGGGATGAAGGTGGGGATTTTAGTATGGGGGAGAGAGGAAAGGGCCAATAGTAAACTGTAACTATTGAAATGGTAATTACAATTCCTGCATGGAAGTAGCAGGCCAGAAGCCATTAGGCATCTTGCTGAGTTCTAGCTGACCAGAGACAGGTAGCCAAACTTTAGCTAGGTTCAGGAACTTCCACTGGGCCTCACGCCTGGGCCTTTCAGAGCCCAACATCTCCCCCTTTTGAGCATTAGTCACCATGGCCCCTGTCTTAGGTTGTCTCCCTCTGGGGATCTTACTCATCTTTGGGTACCATGTGTTTAGCTCGCTGAGAACCCACTACATGGCCTGTCTTAGGTTGTCCCCTCTGGGGATCTTACCAGTTATTGGTCACATGGAGGGCAGAGGAGGTGGCAGTGGGTCATCTGAGGAATGTAATACCTGAGTTGCCAGCCTGTGGTAATGTATTTCAAACTGATTAAGTTTTATTGTCTCTAGCCACTGGTGAATAAAATGAGTAATTTTGTTAATTACACAAGGCCCAACAGTGAGGATAAAGAAAAGGGGAAGGAGGAGTCCAGGTAGAGGGAGAATTTAGGGTAAGAAGTCATGTAGGCCCGCCAGCAGTGGGTTGTCCTGGAAGTCCCACTGCTTCCTCTCCAAATCTTCCTGGAGCCTCTTAATCTTTTCCTGGATGAGTCCCAATTAATTGGTGTAAAAGTGGCATTTTTCCTGTAAAAACAGACATACATCTCCCTTTTTGGCCATTAGTAGGTCTAGTCCTCTCCTGTTTTGTAGGGCTACCTCAGCCAGGGAATCTAGCTTCTAGGAATGGTATCTACATCTGGGATTAAGGTGGATGGGGCACAAAGGCCCGTCCAATTTGTGGGCAGAATGTTATACTTCATCCCGCCTCCACAAATATAAGCCATTCCAGAAGGCATGCAGCGTTGAGCACTGGGCTCAGTTGTGTTAAAAGTACAGAAGGAAGGATGAATGTATCCCACATCTATACTGGAATTATTAGGGGAAGGTGGGGCCCAAATGCCCAGAGGAAACATTGGGAAAAGCTGGACGGGGATGGGAAAGGTGGCTGAGAAATTTTTTAAGGTCATATGGGCAATTGTACTGCAAGTAACCAGAGAGCAGATCAGAGGCAAAGCCAGCAATTCTCCGCAAGGGAGGGAGTTATTTAGTTTATCAGGGTGAAGGACCATTTTAGGAAGAGTCCTCAGGGGCGGTACACTCCCTAGAGAAATGATTGTCAGTGTCCCCTTGTTGGGACAAATATTTTAGATCTCTCACTGGTACCCAAATGGGTATTTTTTCTTTTTACAAAGTTTTTTTCATGGACAAAATTTCCATGAGCTTCACATAAGTTTCTATCAAAAAACACCTTTCTGTTACAAAGTTTTTGTACTTTAATTACTTCTCAGTACAAAGATTGGGAAACATACAAACCCTTTGATCTCAGCAATATAAACATAAATATTAAGGAATGTCCAGCTCTTATCAGTAACACTGAATGTGTATAATCTTGCTTACATGTAAGTGCTAAAGTCTTGCTGTCAAATGGCCCAGAGCTATGGATACAAGGCCAGCCAAATGGCTCTAGACAATTTTCCCTTTTTTTTTTTTTAATGTCTCAGGAAGCTGGGGTCGGGTCCATAGCTGTATTCCATGTACTTCTGTAGGGATATCCATAATGGATCTTAAAAGGCATTTAATGAGTATGGGCAGCAGACACAGAATGAGCAAAAGACAAACACTTGTAGTAGCAAAGCTTCCTACCCAAGAAGTGAGAGAATTCCTTCCTGGCAAGGCAGACTTAAAAGCAGATATTAAGTCATCAGCAGCTTTAGCTGCATCAAAAGAAAGATGATTATTTGCAAATACAAAATCTCTGAATGAAACTGAATTAGATAAATGTATTTTCCCAATGCTTGATGGTTGTTATATTTTTTAGAAGTAACACAAATCTATTGAAAATCTGCATGACACTCCAAATGAGTTTTAACTTATAACCCTAGTATATAGAGCATCTAACAGGTGAAATTGTATCTAGGGTAAGGATTGAGCCCAAGATCTTAAAGGGAGGCACAGTTTGATCTTTCTCAGGAGCTACTTTAAAGCTGTGAGTATGAAGGATAGTTAGACATTAAAAGTGCAAGCCTAAAGCCAAAAGTAACAGTACACATGAGGAACTCGTGCTAGGCACACTTTGTATAGCTTTAGATTGAAATCTGAAACCCACCATCACACCTTAAGATAAACAATTGAATATATATGGGGGCCATTTATTTAAATTACCATATTTCGCCCCTATCTCTCAATATATTTATAACTATCACATATTATAAATTGTTAGAAAAATTTAGAATATTTAGGGTAAGTAAGGCCTTTATTTAGTTGGTCGTGTGGGGGTAAGAATTCCCCCTTTTGTTTTTGTAATTGAGATTTGAGAGTTTGAGAGTGGCGAAACATTGAAGAATGGCAAGTTTAAATTTTTCTCCCAACATGTGCCAATGCCCAGTAGGTGCGGAAAAAGGTCAGTGAGCCCAGTAACCACAAGAGGGTGGACTTCTCACCTGTCCCCACCTGGGTCAGTCCAAGGGGGCCACATGGAAGTATTCAAGGAGGTGGATTACCTGCCATTTCCCAGTAGGGGAGGGTTCGGCACAAGCTTCCAGGAGGGGGGACATCTATTTAAATTACCAAATTCTGCCCCTTGCTCCCAATAGATTTATAATTGTCATATATTATAAATTGTACCCAGTTTAATTTTAAAGGTCCCCAAAGTCTTGGATAATTTAACATATTAAGAACTGTAAAATTAAACAAGTTAAACACTTCTAACATATAAAGGCACAGAGTAAACATTTTTAAATACCTTATTCTAAAGTATTTAATATATTATTGCTATTGAAAATGAGACGACCTCACTGATTTATTTTTCTCTGTATATTTCTCCTTTGTAAATAGAAAAACTACTGTTTGGGGGCATTAATTTTGCATCCTGCCACCATAATTAGGCTCATCCATTACCTAACCCCATCCCCTTGACCCCTCCTTGTTGAAGTATACATGTAATGCATTCTGGAGTTAGCCCACAGTTATGGATAGGATAAATGTCTGCATATCATAACCCAACATGTGACTCTGACATTCTTTCTGCCCCCTCTCCCACAAAATTTCCCTGAGCCATGTTGGGCTCATTTTTGGTCTGCTTCAATGATGAGGTGATGGGGGCCTCTGGGTCTCTGTGTCTCTGATTTGGTAGGAGTTGATTTTTCTGTGTTGATCTCCTTCACCCTTGTGCTGGTACCCAGTTCACCAAGAAAACAGCACCCTTTCTTGTTTCACCAATTGTTGTTAGTTTCAACTGGGGCCCTTTTGAGTATGATGGGGTGGCTTTCTCCTTAGGATATACATCTATCTGAAAAAGAGAAGCACATTCTCCAATGGAGAGGGAGTTAGCACCAGACAAGTGAGATAACCATTACTTTTTTATAGAGAATTTAATAGGTATAGGCCTTCTTGTAGCCCACGATTTGTAGTAGCTTGATAATAGAGAGCGAGATTATGTATGAATATGGTTCTGACTTGTTTCTCAGCTCCAGCTATGGGTCCCTTACCCCTGAGGGGATCAGTTAGCCAAATCAAGAGCAGGTGGTTATCCACCATGGCTGTGTGCCACTATTGCACTTGTGTGAGCATCACAACAGGGTATTTGCTGCTAAGTGGATGAGACCATGAGTTGTTTGGACAGATATTGATCATTTTCCCCCAGCCCCCCATATAGCACTTTCTGGCACTAGATGTGTTGACTGTCTGGGGACTGACTCTCTTCCAGCTTCCAGCCATGCCATTCCATTTTATGTGTCAATTACATAAGGTGTCTTCAGCAGTAGGGTCTTGCCACTAAACTTTGGTGGGTCATCAGGTACTCTGACATAAATCTCTCTTTCTTTTAGGAAACCTTGTAGGTCTCCCTGATCAAAAGCTCAATGTGGATGATAACCACATGCTGGTAATGGCAGTTACAGGTCAGTGCCCACTAAGAAAAAGGAAGAAAAAGATAACTAATATAAAAGAGATAGAGAGAGAGATTATAGAAGATTAAGGTCAGGCTTCATCATACCATCTCCTGTGTCTTGTGGGTCAGGTGTTCCCTCTAAGGGCCTGGTGAAGGTTCAGCCATTTGGTCTGCCTATTAGCGTTTGGGTCCAGATTTGTGTTGCCCACCCTCTCCCTTCCCCTCCCCTCCCTCCCCACCCATCTGATTGTCTAGTCTGAAAGAAGCCTGCAGAGTACATAAGGTATCTTGGGTAGATTCAGGTTAGGTGTTGTACATGAGTAAGACTATGTGGTGATTTTTTTTTTTTTTTTTTTTTTTGTCTGTGATTGGGTAAGTTCACTGAGAATGATCTGTTCCAGGTTCAACCATTTTTTCCTCAAATTTCATTGTGTCATTTTTTTCTTACTGCTGTGTAGAAATCCATTGGGTAGATATACCACATCTTAGTTATTCATTCTTCTAGTGATGGACATCTGGATTGATTCCAGCTCTTAGCTGTTATGAATTGAACCTCTACAAATATGGTTGAGCAAATGCCTCTGGACTATGGCTTAAAGGTTTTAGGGTGGATGCTCAGTAAGTGAATAACTGGGTCTGTTGATATCTCTATAGGTAGCTTTTTCAGGAGTCTCCATATGGCTTTCCAAAATGGTTGCACCATCTTACATTCCCACCAACAGTGGATGAGTGTTCCAACTTCTCCACATCCTCACCAGCATTTATTTTCATTTGATTTTTTGATGTTTGCTATCCTTACTGGTGTAAGGTGGAATTTCATCGTTGTTGAATTTGCATTTTCCTGATGATTAGGGATGAAAAACATTTTAAGTGTGTGTTTGCCATTTGTTTTTCTTCCTCTGAGAACTGGCAGTTCAGCTCTTTGCCCCACTTTGTGAGTAGGGTGTTTGACTTTTTACTGTTGCGATTTCTGAGTTTTTTGTAGATTCTAGAGATTAGGCCTCTGTCAGTTGGATAACTAGCAAATATTTTTCCCCATATTGTGGTAATCTATTGTCTTTGCTTATTGTCTGCTTGTCTGTAAAGAAACTCTTCAGCTTCATATGATCCCTTTGGTTGAGTGACTGATTAAGACCATGAGCTACTGGGGATTTTGTCAGGAAGTCTTTTTCCGTTCCTATATCATGGAAAGTCCTTCTTATATTTTCTTCCAGTATTAATCAATTTTCTGTTCTTATATTGAGGTCTTTGATCCATTTGGAGTTGAGTGTCATGCTTGACGAAATGTGTGGATCAAGTTTCAGTTTCCTGCATGTGGTTATCCAGTTTGTCCAGCACCATTTGATGAAGATGCTGTCCTTTTTCCAGCCTATATTGTTAGAGCCTTTAACAAATATCAAATATCAAGTAGCTATAGTTGCTTGACCCAAGGTCCGGGTCCTCAAGTCTATTCCATTGTTCAATACTCTTGTTTTTATGCCAGTATCATGCTGTTTTTATTACTATGGCTTTGTAATATAGCTTTAGATCAGGTATGGTGATGCCTCCAGAGGTATTTCTTTTGCTGAGGGTATGTTTGGATATGCGAGGCCTTCTGCCTTTCCATATGAAATTTGAGACCATTTTCTGTATCTTTATGAAGAACACAGTTGGGATTTCAATGGGAATGGCATTACATCTGTATATTGCCTTTGGTAGGATTTCCATCTTCACAATGTTAATTCTGCCTATCCAGGAGCATGGGAGGTCTTTCCACTTCCTCATGTCCTCCTCAATTTCTTGTTTGAGTGTTTTTATGTTTTCATTGTATAGATCTTTCACTTCCTTGGTTAATGTTATTCCAAGGTGGGTTTTTTTTTTTTTTTGGTTGCTATTGAAAATGGAATCATGTCCCTTATTTCTTTCTCTGTATGTTTGCCATTTGCATATAGAAAGTATACTGATTTTTGTGCATTGATTTTGTATCCTGATACTTTGCTATAGGAGTTAATCACATTCAGGAGTTTTGGGAAGGAGTCTCTTGGGTCTCTTACATATACAATCTTGTCATCAGCAAATAGAGCTAATTTAACTTCTTCTGTTCCAAATTATATCCCTTTTATTTCCTTCTCCTGTCTTCTTGCTTGAGCTAGGATTTCCAGTACTATATTGAAGAGCAGAGGTGAGAGTGGACAACCATGTCTTGTTCATGATCTCAATGGTAATTCCTCCAGTCTCCCTCCATTAAGTATTATTTGGGCCTTAGGAGCTTTGTATATTGCCTTTATTTTGTTAACATATGAACCAACCATGCCAATTCTCTCTAATGTTTTGATCATGAAGTGATGTTGTATCCTGTCAAAGGCCTTTTCTGCATCTATCAAAATGATCATTTGGTTTTTGTGTTTAACCTTGTTTATGTGGTGTATTACATTGACAGTTTGCCATATGTTGAACCACCCCTGTGTTCCTGGGATGAATCCCATTAGAGCAAGGTGGATAAAGATTTTGATGTGTTGTTGGATTTGGTTTGTGAGGATTTTGTTCATCATCTTTGCATCTAAGTTCATCAGGGAAAGAGGCCGGTAGTTTTCTTTTCTTGTGGCATCTCTGTCTGGTTTTGGATTTAGGGTGATGCTACCTTCATAAAAGGAGCTGGGTAGCTTTCCCTGTTCTACAATTATGTGGCCCAGTTTGAGGAAAATTGATTTGAATTCTTCCATGAAGGTTTGATTGAATTCAGCTGAGAAGCCATGTGGTCTTGGAGTCTTCTTTTGGGGGATGTTTTTATTATTTTTCAATCTCAATGAGTATGATAGGTTCATTTAGGAGATTAATCTGCTCTGAGGTTATCTTTGATTACATGGTGTGCATCCAGAAATTTATCCATGTCCTCCACATTATCTAGGTTTTTTTTTTTTTTGAGTAGAGGTTTTTGAAATAAGTCCTGATGATTTTCCTAATTTCACTTATGCTCGTTGTGATCTGTCCTTTTTCATTTTGAATTTTATGTATGTAGAGCCTGGTTTATTTGGGCTATTGTGATCTTCTCCTTGTTAGCTTTTGAGATTGGTTGTTTGACTATTCTGTGTATATTTCCTCAATTATTCTCTGTTGGTTGAGCTTTATGTTCATATAATCATAGAGTTGAATTTTTCATGAAAAGTTTACCTTTCACCATCTATTATCAGGCATAATTTTGCTGGGGAGAGTAGTTTGGGGTGGAAGCCATAGCATTTTAATGTTTGATATATTTTATTCCTGGCCCTTCTGGATTTTAGATTTTCCATTGAGAAATCTGATGTCATTCTGATGGGATTGCCTTTTTATGTTGTGAATTTTTTCTCTCTTGTTGCTTTTTACACTCTCTCTTTGTTTTATTTGTTAAGAGATTTAACTATGATGTGCTTTGGAGAGTTTCTTCTTTGGTTCTTTCTGTTTGGTATTCTGTGTTCTTCTGGTACATGTATGGGCACCTCTTTTGAGATGTTCAGAAAAATTTCTTCAAATATTTTATTGAATATGTTCTCTTTGCCTCTGTCCTGGATAACTTGCCTTCCTGGAATATCCGTGATCTGGATGTTTGCTACGTCCATGGCGACCTCGCCTGTGTAGCAAGCTCCAAGGGGGAGGGGTACCAGTAGGCTGTTTGCGCACCAGCTATTGGACGTTCCTAACAGACGCTCCGGATAGAACAGATCATGGTAAGAGATGGATGTGGGTTCTACAACTACAGACTTTAGGCTTTCCTAATTATAATGAGACACATCAGCAAGTTACAGAATTGCCTTTACCATCCTGTATATTAAAATATAGAGACAGGGATCAGTATTGGGACTCTTCTCTCACAAAATATCCTGCTTGGTTAACTTGCGGCTTCCCGAATGCTGCTACATATTATAATCCAAAAAGCTCTGATGTTAAAATATGGGATTATTCTGCTTCCTCAGGGGAAGGCAAATATGAGAATTATATTAAAAATAATAAGGATAAATTTAATGGATTTGAATTAGGAAACATGCTAGGGGAAAAAATAAAAAGATGGTTTTCTCGAGGTTATGTGAAACCAACCTGGGTAGCTAAAAAAGAAAATATATCTAGAACTCATTCAGATTTATTCAGGTTGGTTGCCACTACAAATATGCTTCTTGAGAGACAGCCTAACACTACAAAACCTACACCTTTTGGGCTTAGAGCTTGTGCTACTTATCCTAATGCCTTATTGATTGCTCAACAAAATCTTGTCAATATTAGTAAAGTAAGAAAATCTTATCATGTTCATTGTTATTCTTGTAAGCTTACCAATTGTATTTCCTCAGGTGACACAAAAAAATTAAAAGTAGTACTCAGTGTTAGACGACCTCCTTATGTAATGTTGCCAGTAGAATTAGGTGCTGACCCATGGTATGATAATTCTGCTCTTCAAGTGCTAAAAACTTTTAATGCGTTGTTGCGGCCAAAGAGATTTGTCGCTGCTTTGATTCTTGGTATTACAGCTTTAATTTCAATACTCACCACTTTCGCTATTACTACCACAACACTGGTTAAAAAAATTCATACAGCTCATTATGTTAATGCTTTAAATAAAAACATTACTTCTGCCCTGATGGAACAGGCTGCCATAGATACTAAATTGGAAACAAAAATAAATATTCTTGAAAAAGTAGTTCTGGCTCTAGGACAAGACCTAGCTAATTTAAAAACTACATTATCTACTAGGTGTCATGCTAGTTTTCAGTCAATTTATGTTACACCTCTTCCATATAATTCAGCAGAAACATGGGATAAGGTAAAGGCTCATTTACAAGGAGTATGGAAGGATAATGATGTTACTCATGATATAGATACATTACAAAAAGATATTTCTGCCATTAGTCAGTCTCATCTACAAATGGGAGGCTTAGAAACTTTAGCTAGGGATTTAGAACAGCGAGTTCGCTCTCTTAATCCTCTAGATTGGATTCAATACTTTGTTTTGATTGGCGTGCTACTTTTATTAATACTTTTAGTGGTCTTTCTGTTTCCTATTCTTCTTAAATGCCTTTTCAGCACTGTGGCTGCCGTGAAACAGAAAGTCTTTAAGCTTCATTTTAAAAACAAAAAAAGGGGGAACTGCTACGTCCACGGCGACCTCGCCTGTGTAGCAAGCAGAGATGCTTCTGCACTGGAAGAGAGCTGAGGACAGAGGGCCAGCACTCTTCGGAGGGATGCCCCCGGTGACCCCTTGGCAGTCAGTTACTGTAATGATTCCTGCTGCCCATGAAGTCACGACGACCTAATTGCTGGCGCCAATGAGCTGTTTTCTGCATTCTGTTTCTTTCCTGCTTTCTTCTAGTTGTTTGTCAAAGAACAGCTAGTTTCTACGCTATGCTTACTATTAATCATGCACGCAATCAGAGTACAAAAAACAATTTGAGTATTGAATGTGCCCCTCCTATGATTAGGGCAATGGAGGAAATGTATAACTCTACTAGGAATAAAAAATTAACTCTAGAGGGCTGGAGAGATGGCTTAGCGGTTAAGCGCTTGCCTGTGAAGCCTAAGGACCCCGGTTCGAGGCTCGGTTCCCCAGGTCCCACGTTAGCCAGATGCACAAGGGGGCGCACGCGTCTGGAGTTCGTTTGCAGAGGCTGGAAGCCCTGGCGCGCCCATTCTCTCTCTCTCCCTCTACCTGTCTTTCTCTCTGTGTCTATCGCTCTCAAATTAATAAATAAAAAATTTTGAAAAAAAAATTAACTCTAGAACAGTTTTTAGATGATGTAGAGTAGAAACAGCTTATGATGTTTTAGAACAATACTGATCCTGAGAAAGTGAAAGTAGAAATGTTAATCGGTAATGTTCATTAGAAGCATGACAGTTCTACAGATAAGGAGTTGTAAAACTTAGGCATTCCCACCAGGAAACTTCCTGGGGGATATGTTCAGTACTTGATCAAGGGCAGATGGTGGACTCCTAGAGCTGGAATCTACTTAGTTCCACTCCCCTATGAGGGAGGATATGATAAATTCGGTAATAGATGAATGAATTATGAAGGAAAAAGGAGGCTATGGCATTCTCTTCCATTTATGAAATGCTTAGCAAGGACACATAAGCATTGATACTTATACTCTAGACAAGAAAGAAAGAAATTCCTAGAAAACATTAAACCAGCCTTAAAATATTAGTGGTCTTTTGGATAAAAACACTTTTATAATAAATATGTGCCGCGGACTGACTCTCGGGGAGATCAGGACCGAGGGAGAACAAGGGCGAAGGCTCAAGGAGAACTCGGGATTCGGCAAGGAAATGACAGACAGACACACTCTAGGTAGAATATGCTGCTGCAATTTACTGAAGGTTTCATGAAGATTTTATACAGATTGAACAGGGAAACTTAGCAAGCCTACAAGTGATCTCAGAAATCATTAATCTAAACAATCTTAAGTATTGTTCTATTGTAAGCATACATGCAATGTTGATCAGGCAGGAACTGTACCCATTTTTTAAGAAGGACGCCTTGCATCATTGACCACAGCTTTACATGAATAGAAGCTTGGGGTAAGGGATGTAAGGTGAACAATAGGTTATTTATTTTTTATAAACCGAGCAGAGAGCCATCTCTTTCCACTTATAAGATTATTTATATAATCCTCATATTCATTATAAAAGTGTTTCTATCCAAAAGACCACCAATATTTTAAGGCTGGTTTAATGTTTTCCAGGAATTCTTTTCTTTCTTGTCTAGAGTATAAGTACCAAGGCTTACGTGTCCTTGCTAAGCATTTCATAAATGGAAGAGAATGCCATAGCCTCCTTATTCCTTCATAATTCATTCATCTATTACCGAATTCATCATATCCTCCCTCATAGGGGAGTGGATCTAGGTAGTTCCCAGCTCTGGGAGTCTACTATCAGCCCTTGATCAAGTACTGAACATACCCCCCCAGGAAGTTTCCTGGTGGGAAAACCTAAGTTTTACAACTCCCTATCTGTAGAACTGTCATACTTCTAATGAACATTACCGATTAACATTTCTACTTTCACTTTCTCAGGATCAGTATTGTTCTAAAACATCATAAGCTGTTTCTACTCTACACCATCTAAAAACTGTTCTAGAGTTAATCTTTTATTCCTAGTAGAGTTATACATATCCTCCATTGCCCTAATCATAGGAGGGGCACATTCAATACTCAAATTGTTTTTTGTACTCTGATTGCGTGCAAGATTAATAGTAAGTGTAGCGTAGAAACTAGCTGTTCTTTGACAAACAACTAGAAGGGAGCAGGAAAGAAACAGAGCGCAGAATACAGCTCATTGGCACCGGCAATTAGGTCGTCGTGACTTCATGGGCAGCAGGAACCTTTACAGTAACCGACTGCCAAGGGGTCACCGGGAGCATCCCTCTAAGGAGTGCTGGCCCTCTGTCCTCAGCTCTCATCCAGTACAGAAGCATCTCTGCTTGCTACACAGGCGAGGTCGCCGTGGACGTACCAAATATGAGGATTATATAAATAATCTAATAAGTGGAAAGAGATGGCTCTCTGCTCGGTTTATAAAAAATAACCTGTTGTTCACCTTACATCCCTTACCCCAAGCTTCTATTCATGTAAAGCTGTGGTCAATGATGCAAGACATCCTTCTTAAAAAAAAAGAAAACATTCCTGCCTGATAAATATTACATGTATGCTTACAATAGAACAATACTTAAGATTGTTTAGATTAATGATTTCTGAGATCACTTGTTAGCTTGCTAAGTTTCCTTGTTCAATCTGTATAAAACCTTGATAAAAACTTTAGTAAATTGCAGCAGCATATTCAACTTAGAGCGTGTCTGTCTGTCATTTCCTCACCGAATCCCGAGTTCTCCTTGAGCCTTTGCCCTTGTTCTCCCTCGGTCCTGATCTCCCCGAGAGTCAGTCCGTGGCAGATGTTAGTCATTTTATGGTGTCCCACAGTTCCCTCATATTCTGTTCACTTAAATTTATGAATTAGCAAAGGTTTTGCCCTCCCAATCAATTCCTTCTAACCTGTGTTCCAGGTCATAGTTTCTGTCTTCCACATGAGTAACTTGGTTGGTGAGTTCTAGAGAGGTTTTTATACTTTCTATTTGATTTTTGCTTTCTATTGTGTATCACATTCACCTCATTTCTGAGGTATAATTTCAATTCAAGTTCTGATTTTCTTGGTGCTTCCTGGATATAATTATTGCATTTGATCAAGTCTTCATTAAGCTTAATGAACTGGTTGTTGAGAGTTTCCACTTCTTGACTTATCTTCAGTTTATTAATATCTCTTTGGAGAGTTCTATTTTTTTTTAATCAAGCTAAGCCTACTACCAATAGCTGAACACTCTAGGTGAATTTCTGTTCAATGCCATTGATTCGACTGCTGGTTCATTGATAGTTTGCTTCCAGTTCAGTGAATTCTTTCTGATCACCAAGAAAACAGCAACCTTGCTTGTTTCACCAGTTATTCTTATTTTCAGCTGGGGCCCTTTTGAGGGTGGCTCTCTCCTTAGGATCTACATCTATCTGAAAAAGAGAAGTACATTCTCCAACAGAGAGTAAAGTTAGCATCAGACCAATGGGTAACCCTTATTTTTTATAAATAATTTAATAGGTGTGGCCCTCTTGTAGCCCACAATTGGTGGTAGTTTGATAATGGAGAGTGGGCTCATGTTTGGTTATGTTTCTGACTGGTTTCCCAGCTCCAGTTATGGGTCCCATTCCACGGAGGGGATCAGTCAGCCAAATCAAGAGCAGTTGGTTTCCCACCAAGGCTGTGTGCCACTATTGCACTTGTATGAACATCATGACAGGTTATTTGATGCTAAGTAGGTTAGACCATGAGTTGCATGGACAGATGTTGGTCATTTTCCCCCACTCACCCATGTAGCACTTTGTGGCACTACATGTGCTGACTGTCTGGGGACTGATTCTCTTTCCAGCACTTGGATGGACGCTAAAGCACCAAGCACCAAAGCAGCCTAAACTTGTGTGTGGCAGAACACTGGGACACAGAAGTCTGAGCTCACCTGCAACAGGACACTGGTGGGCAGCCAGCACAGCAGACAGGCAGGGGCTTGCACCTGAGCTGGTGCAGGTGGTCAGGCAGAGTAAGCCTGAGCTCATGTGGGCAAGTGGAATGGGCCTGAGCTTGCATGTGGATGGGCGGTGGCTAGAGCAGTAAGTGTGCAAATGGGTAAAGTAGGCTAAGCTTGCACAAGCAGGGATCTGCGGCATGCATGTGATGGGCACATGGACCAATGGAGCCTGAGTTCCAGCAGGCCAGTGGGCAGAGCCTGCCCAAGGACACCCATGGGCAGGGGTAACAGGGTGATTGCCCTTGTGCAGTGAGGCAAGTGGAATTATGTTGGCCTGGGTCCCCTTTCCTACCATAAGTGCAGGGGTATCCTGAAGCTCGGACTGTGGGTATGGCGGCTGCTTGGGAGGATTGGGGGACTGGCGGGCTACCCGTGAGTGAGGGAATCAGAGATTTCCCCTCCCCCTCTGTGCCCTCCCACTGGCAAACTAGTAGAGGTTGCTCACCCTTTAAAAGACCCAGTGAACTCTTAATGCCTTGCCTTCCTTTCCTGGGGATATGTGGCACATTTAGGCAGTTTCCATCTTGGCCAGAAGTCACTGTTGAGTAAATATTATCTACAATAGCTTCTTAGGTAAATTTTTTGTGTTTATCTTGGATTACAAAAAAATTGTGGAAAACATATTTAATTCATCCAATCCACCACAATTTCTCATTCTGCTAACCTTCTGTTGTGGAGTTAAATGTTTGATTGAAAGAAGGAGGTTATATTCACACATAAAAAATATTTTTATTTTATTTGCAAGCAGGGGGTGGAGAGCATTGCACAGGGCCACTAGCTGGTGTAAATGAATTCCAAGCATGTGCCACTTTGTGCATCTGACTTTATGTGGTACTGGGAAATAGAACACAGATTGTTAGTCTTTGTAAGCAAGTGCCTTAACCCCCAAACCATCTGTCCAGCCAGTATTTATATTTTTTTTTCTTTACTAACCTCCAGTTCTCCTTCACATTTTCTCAATTTTGATGAATCACCTTTCTTCAATTCCAGATTTCCACAAGACAACATGTATTTCTTATTTTTATCATATTTGGTTTTTATTGATTGATTGATTACTATAAAAAGATACCTGGCCAGAAATAACTTAAGTAAGTAAAGTGTTTAATTTGCTTGATAGCATTACAGGGTCGAGTCCATTGAGGTGTGGAAGGTATGTCAACGGTAGAAAGCTGTTGTCATCATACATCAGCAGGGAGGAAGATTTTGGGGGGAGAAACAGAGAGAAAGTGATGTATGCTTGTGCTCAGCCAACTCTCTCCTTTCTGGTACAGTCCAAGACCCTTCCTACAGTTAAATTTGTTCTTTACAACTTAATTGATCTACCCAGATAATCATGTTCATATACAATTGTTGATTGTACATCCTGGGAAATGACTTAGAAGTTAACATTCCTGGGGCTGGAGATCTGGCTCAGCAATTTAGGTGCTTGTCTGTGAAGCCTAAGGTCACATGTTTGACTCTCCACATCCGTAGTAAGCCAGATGCACAAGGGGGAGGCAAGAGCAAGATTGCACATTGCCACTAAGTGGAACAAGCATCTAGAGCTCTCTTGCAATGGCTAAGGACTTGGTGTACCAATCCTCTCTCCCTCTCCCTCTCTCTCTCTCTCTCTCTCTCTCATTCACATACTCTGTTTCTCTCTCCAAAATAAAAATAATGCTAAAAAGAAAACAATAACTTTCCTTAGTCAGTTGTTATATACGACGTCTTTCCTTTCTTTGCTTTTCATCTTTATTAGTTCTTATTAATTACAATTGTTACTATATATTATTTATAGTGAATATACAATTAACTGTGTATGATAGTTTCCTTGTGACTTTTTAATTTTTGTTTTAATTTACTTATTTGAGGAAAGAGGCAGATTCAGAGAATGGGCATGCTGGGGCCCCAGCCACTGCAAATGAACTTCAGAGGCATGCCCCATCTTGTGAATCTCTATTACATGGGTCCTGGGGAATAGAACCTGGGTTATTTGGCTTTTCAGGCAAGTGCCTTAATCTCTAAGCCATCTCTCCAGCCCCTCTATGTGCTACTTTTATCTTGTCAGGCATTTTCTGAGAAATACAGAAATGAGATGAGATGTTGTGGGTGTGTGACCACATCCCTATATTTTACAGAAGGCATCTATGTGGTTTCTCTTTCACTGGGTCAGAAAAGTATATTTCAGCTGGTTGACTGGCCAGGTTCAGGGCACATTTTTCCAGTTCAGCAATGCTAGTGTTTGTACCCACTATCCTAGATTATCTCACAATGTCTTCATTGAGGGAATTAATGCTCTGATTATAAGATTTAAGTGGGTAACTGTGTTTGAACAATGGTTTTTCATTGACAAACTCCAGCAATTGTTTGGGAAATGTATAATAGTTATGATGTTTGTAAAGTTCACCAGTGAGTTATCTGGTTTCATTTAAAAATATTTAATGTTTTAATTTTTTCAAGAGAGGAAAAAAAGAGAATGGGCACACTAGGGCCTCCAGTTACTGCAAACATCTCCAGATGCATGTGCCACCTTGTGCATCTAGCCTATGTGGGTCCTGTGGAATTGAACCTGGGTCCTTAGGCTTTGCACTCAAGCACTTTAACCAGTGAGAAATCTTGCTAGCCCTTTTAAAATGTATTGATTGCATATATTTGTGTGTATTGCATGTCTACATATATGCATGCATGTGATATATTTTGTGCTCACATGTGTGTGAGTGTGTGTGTATACAAGTGGATAAGCAAATGCGTGTGCAACTGAGGTAGATGTTGGGTATGCCCCTCAATTTCTCTCCTTCATCCTCAGGCAGTGTTGACCCCAGACATCAATAGTTGGCGGGGTATTAGAGCTGGCCAGATTACCCAATGGATATCTCTGCATGCCCTGTGCTTAAATTACAGGCATGAGTGCTATGAGATGCTTTTGCCTGGATGCTGGGGATACAAAAGTCAGCACCTCATATAGTAGTGGCTAGCACTTTGCCAACTGAGCCATTTTTGCACACTTTTTGATTTTATTTATGTTCATTTTTAATTTTTAAATATATTTTATTTATTTAAGAGAGAGGAAAAGGGAGAGGAAGAGAAGGACAGGGAAAGAATGAGCACACTAGGGCCCTCATTCACTGCAAATGAACTCCAGATGCATGTGCCACATTAATGTATCATTCCTCCAGCCCTATTTTCATTTTTAAATTCATTTTGTCTTATAAAAACAAGTCATATGAAAGAAAAATACCCATAATGTGGCAGGAGCAGGCCAGTTGGTAACATTGCACCCACAGTCAGAAAGCAGAAGGGGAACAGGAAGTGGTGGGGTGTCAATCAATCCTCAAGGCCTGCCTCTTCCCAGTGACACATTTCCTCTAGCCAGGATCCACATCTTAAAGGTACCACTACCTTACCACACAGTGCCCTTGCTGGAGACTCAGCGTTAACACAGATGAGTTCATGCGGGACATACTACAGTTAAACTACAGCAGGAATCTACTTATGCTAATAGCAAATTCTTTCATTTAATCAAAATTTTCTCAGAACTCTATATAGTGTGAATAAGACTACTTGCATTTATTTTAAAAGAAAAGCCCTTTGAGGGACAGGAGAGAAGGCTTGGCAGTTAAAGTGCTTGTCTGTGAAGCCTAATGACCCAGGATTAATTTTGCAGTACTCACATAGGGCCATATGCATAAAGTGAATCATGCATTTGGAGTTCAATTTACAGTGGCTGGAGACCCTAGACTTCTTTCTCCCCCCACCACCTTCTCTTTCTACACATTTCTCTACTTCCCTCAAATAAATAAAATATTTTTAAATAAAAACCTTTAATATTTTCTGGGAAAATAAAAGAAGTTTGGTCACATTCTCCGTGAATGTTCATGTGTCACAATATTCCTCTCATATTTTTCATGATCAAATTTTCTGTACTATATGTATGATAACAATAAATGAAATTTAATCCAGATGTGGTGCTGCACACCTTTCAACCCAGCACTTAGGAAGCTGAGGTAGGAGGGTTGTGGCCATGAGTTTGAGACCAGCCTAAGACTACAGACTGAATTCCAGGTCAGTGTGTGCTGGAGTGATATGATACCACAACATAACAAAACAAATAATAATGTTAATATGTAATTTTTTCTTATCTTTTGATGGTTTCAGTGGGCCATTGAAGCCATTAGCATTTTTCTTCCAGACCATTAATGACAAATTTAAGAGTCAGGAAGACAAAATATCACCTACTTTTAAACTCTAAATCAGAATCTAGATTAAAAAAAAAAAATGAGTGTAGAAGGGGAGCCATTTGGGAAATGTAAGGAGATGCTGGGGATAAAGTCCATTATATACACATATTACAGTGTCACACAGAAACTCAACATTTTGTACAAGGAACCAACATAGCTACAAATTTGGCCAAAAAAGGGGGCTGCAGAGGTGGCTTAGAGGTTGAGGCACTTGCCTCCAAAGCTAAAAGACCCATGTTCAACTCTGCAGATCCCACACTAGCTAGATGCACAAAGATGAGACAAGCGTAAGGTCGCACATGCCCAGTAGGTGTTGCAAGCATCTGGAGTTCAATTTCACTGGCTGAGGCTCTGATGCACCAATTCTCTCTCTCTCTCTCCCTCCCTCTCTCTCTCTCTCCATCCCTCCCTCCCTCCCCCTGCCCCCTCTCCCTCTCCCTCTCTCTCTCTCTCTCTCTCTTACTTTCTCTAGAAATATATAGAAATAAAAATATGAAGGTGAGATGAGCCTTATGCTATTTACCATAGTGAGATGATTGGAGGCAAATAATGTGGACATCTTCTCTGATGTCCAAGGCAGCATGCATCCAGAGTTGACAATATGTCTCCCTGGGTAGCATGCTTGTTAGCATCCACTAAACCCTGGCTTCCATCATCATCACCACCTGAGCCGAGTGTTGTGTTATGTGCCAGTAATCTCAGAATCTGGCAGGTGTGGGCAGAAGGGTCAAGAGTTTAATCTGGCTAGAGAGATTCCTCAGCAGTTAGGGCACTTGTCTGGAAAGCTTAAGGACCAAGGTTTGCTTACTCAGAACCCATGTAAAGGCAGATGATCAAGGTGGTACATGTGTCTAGAGTTCATTTGCAGTGACCGGACGCCATGGTGCGCCCATAGTCTCTCTATCTGACTCTTTCTCTATCTCCTTGAAAATAAATTAAAAATAAAAGAAAGGGTTTACCACATTTCCCACCCAAGAGTCTGCCCATTTCTGCCTAAAAACCTACTGCTTCCTTCATTTCTTTCTTGAAGAAGTTATTTGTTTGCACCTGAAAACCTGGTGTAGCATCTATGGGCACATAACTTCATGTTGTATGTGACATGAACATCAAAAGACCTTCTCATGGAAGGAGAGATGGCTCAGCAGTTAAGGTGCTTGCATGCAACTCCAAAGGACCAAGGTTTGATATCCCAGTACCCATGTAAAGCCAGATGCACAAAGTGGTACAGGAGTCTAGAGTTCATTTGCAGCAGCTGTAGGCCTTAGTGCACCCTTCTCACTCTCCCTCTCTCCCTCCTTATGTGTTTCATATAAATAAATAAGATATTAAAACAGACCTTCTCAGAAACCAATTGCTACTATGTAGATTTACTCTCTAGAATGTAGATTATCCTCCTTCATCTTTAAGCCACTATTGACCATTTCATTTTATTTGTATTTTAGAAATCATTATTTTTTTTTATCCTTAGGGTCTCACTCTAATAAGGCTGACCTGGAATTCATTATGTACTCTCAGGGTGGCCTCGAACTCACAGCCACAATCCTCCTACCTCTGCCTCCCCTGTGCCATAATGAAAGGTCTGCGCCACCTCGCTTGGCTACCATATAATTTTAACTTGTATATATCCAAATATTCTTTCTGTTTTAGTGAACTTACCTATTTTACATAATCTATAAAAATGAAATAAAACACTACATGACATTTGCTGTTTGGCTTCATGCATTCAACACTCACCCATAGTGTACATCAACCATTTCTTTATTTCTATATTTTAGTGCATAGATAAACCACCTTTTTTGTATCTTTTTATTTTTTAGAGAGAGACAGAGAATTGGCATGCCATGGCCTCAGCCATTGCAACTGAGCTCCAGACACTTGTACTACCTAGGGGGCATGTGAAATCTCGAGCTTTCCTCACCTTTGTGCATCTGGCTAAGTATATCTAGATCATTGAACATAGGTCCTTAGGCTTTGCAGGCAAGCACATTAACAGCTATCCCATCTCCCCAGCTCAAAACAAACCACCTTTTCTTTATTTATCTGTTGATATACAATTTTCTTTCCATATTAGTTGGCTGTAACTGTCGCTACCACAAATACTCAGGTACACATTTTCCTTTGAAATCCCGGTAATGTTTTGGAGGATATATATGTACCAGAAAATGGCTATTTTCTAAGTCTATTTCTAAATATTTATGTCAGAGAGAAAGAGAGATTAAGAGGCAGATAGAGACAAAAAATGGGCACATCAGCGCCTCCAGCCACTGCAAACAAATTCTGGATTCATATGCCACCTTGTACTTCAGGCTTTACATGGATCCTAGGGAACTGATCCGGAATCCTTATTCTTCCCAGGCAAGTGCCTTAAATACTGAACCTTCTCTCCAGCTCATATGCTATGTCTTATTTGGTTATTCCACATGTCCTTGAATGATTTCAACTAAAAGCCAGATTCCATTTCTTTTCATCCATATGTGTGGTCAAAGAAGCAATGATTGAGGATATTGAATATGGAGTTGATAACAGCTATGGCTTGATAACTAATTTTGCTTCCACACCTTCTTATTCAACTAACTCAAGAAAGATTCTAGTCTGGAGATAAGGTTTAACATTTAAAGTGCTTGTCTACACAGCCTAAGAACCCAGACTCGATTCTCCAGTATCTGTGTAAAGCCAGATGCACAAGATGGCGAGTGCATCTGGAGATTGAGTTCAGTGGCCAGAGGTCCTGGCATGAACATTTTCTCTCTATCTACTAAATAATAAAAATTAATATATTTTTAAACAGATGTAACTTTTTTTTTAAAGTAGAGTTTTTCTGTAGCCCAGGCTGACCTGGAAATTTACTAGGGTGGCCTTGAACTCATGGCAACCCTCCTACCTCTCCTGCCCATGTGGTGGGATTAAAGACATGTGCTCCCGGGCTGGGGAGACGGCTTAGCGGTTAAGCGCTTGCCTGTGAAGCCTAAGGTCCCCAGTTCGAGGCTCGGTTCCCCAGGACCCAAGTTAGCCAGATGCACAAGGGGGCGCAAGCGTCTGGAGTTCGTTTGCAGTGGCTAGAGGCCCTGGTGCTCCCATTCTCTCTCTTTCTGTCTCTCTGCCCCTTTCTCTCTCTGTCTGTCGCACTGAATTAAATAAACCAAAAAAAAAAAAGTTTAAAAAAAAGACATGTGCTCCCACACCCAGCAAGATGTACGTTTTATTTATTTATTTTTATTTTTTGAGGTATGGTCTCACTCTAGCTTAGGCTGACCTGGAATTCACTGTGTATTCTCAGGGTGGCCTCAAACTCATGGTGCTCCTGCTCTCTCTGCCTCCTGAGTTAAAAGTGTGTACCACCATGCAGAGAGATGTAACATTTTTGCTCTTGGAATTTGTTTACAAAGAAGACACTCACAAATACACCCATCTCTGTATGCCACATTCCACAAAATGTCAAAAAAGACATGGGATTTTTCTTAGAAAATATTTATTTATCAATTACTCTCCTCAGCCGCCCTTGCACACTGGGTTTAATCGTCTTCCCTCTCCTGGTGTCAAATTAGCTTCAGTCCTCTTGGATGAAAACACAGGGGAATTATTTTCTTCCTCTATGACCTCATCTTGTTTCTTTATCTCCTATAGCTCACTAGTGTGCTTCTCGAAATCATGGTTCCTGGGCTGGAGAGATGGCTTAGCAGTTACGTGCTTGCCTGCAAAGCCTAAGAATTCATGTTTGACTCTCCGGATCCCATGTAAGACAGGCACAGAAAGGTGAGGCAAGCACAAGGTCCCAAATGCCTGCTAGGTGACGCCATCAGCTGGAGTTTGATTTCAGTGGCTGAGGTTCTGGCACATGAATTTTCTCTCTCAGTGGTTCTTTCTATAAATAAAAATGAATAAATTATGGCTCTTTTTCCCTCAAAACAAAATAAACAAAACAGTTGATTCACTGTAATGCCCTATCCTTCATCACTTAATTGTCTATTTATGTCTCTATCTTCCATTTAATGATGCTTCTCTACCATGTCCCATGGTTCTGGCCTACTATGTAAATAGTTTCAAAGAAAACATGTTAAAAGAAAATGCCTGGAGACATTTTGTCGTGTACTTATGCCTATTTTTTTCCAAAATATTTTATTTATTTCTGAGAGAGAGAGAGAGAGAGAGAGAGAGAGAGAAAGAGAGAGAGAGAGAGAGAGAATGGGCGCACCAGGCCCTTGAGCCACTACAAATAGGCTCCAGCCACATGTACCACCTTGTGAATCTGGCTTTACATGGGTACTGGGTCCTTAGGCTTTGCAGGCAAGAACCCTTACCACTGAGCAATCTCTCCAACCCTCTTGTCAATGTATTTTTTTTTGTACAGTGGTTTTGATTTCAGTATAAGTGAAAGAACACTGATAGACACAGAAAAGTAAGAACAGACCTTCTGAATAATGGTGAGGAAGACTCAGGGAAAAATACATCAGAATAACATTCACATGTGCATTGTGATAGAACTGTCACGTGAAGTGTGTGAAGAGATGTGTTTAGCAGTGTGCTTAAGGCACATTCCTGCAAAAGCTAAGGATTCAGGTTCAATTACACAGTACCCACACAAGCCAAATACACAAGGTGGCACTTGGGTCCAGAGTTGTCATTTGCAGTGGATGGAGGCCCTAGGGTGCACATTCTCTCTGTCTTCTTCTTCCTCTCTCTCTGTTAAATACATATATGATGTTTTTAGGAAGAACTAGCACATTAACATTGACACTTGTGAACATTTAGACAAAGATCAATCGGTCATTATTTTTATTTATTTACTTATTTGAGAAGGAGAGAGGGGCAGATAGAGATATCATGGGCATGCCAGTGCCTCCAGTCACTGCAAATGAACTCCAGATTCATGAACCACCTTGCGAATCTGTCTTATGTGGGTCCTGGAGAATTTAACCGGGGTTCTTAGACTTGGAAAGGAAGTGCTTTAACTGCTCAGCCATATTGCCACCCCTTAAATGAAATTCTTTAATGCCCCATGGTTATTGCTATGTAAGCAAGCTGATATATAACATGCCATTTTCTTCTCATCTTCAAAGCTCAGGTTTTGTGGGGGGGGGGGAGGGTTAATTTTATTTCTGAATTACTAAACAATTACTAGACATCTGAAGTTCCAGAAATGCTGCAGACTGTACAAAAATCAAAGCCTTGGATGCTAAGTGAGTTTGTGGAGGAGGTGAGGTTCCAGATAAATGGTAGCAAAATTTGGAATGTAAAACATAGATCGAGTGCCTTGTCTGGAAATATTTAGTAATTTGTAATGTGAGTTGATAACAGCAGTGCCCACAGACAGATGCCACCCACATTCTTCATCTCTCACCAGGAGACATGTCACTCACAATTTCCACAGCCTCACATAATCACATGCTATCTCCAAGTACTCATTTTCCAAAGCTCATAGGCACAAACTCAACAAGTTTCTCCATCACATTTTGGGATCTACTGAGAAACACAAATAAAATGAAGATACTCTTTAAATTTTTGGGGGGTGTGGGAGTTTGAGGTAGGATTTCACTCTAGTCCATGCTGATCTGGAATTCATTATTTAGTCTCAGGCTGGCCTCAATCTCACAGCCATATTCCTCCTACCTCTGACTCCCCAGTGTTGGAATTAAAAGTATGCACCATGATGCCAAGCAAAAAATTAAGATACTCTTTTTGTTGTTTTTGTTTCTGTTTTATGAAGTTAGGTCTTTCTCTTTTTTCAGGCTGACCTTTAATTCACTCTGTAGTCTCAGGCAGGCCTCTAATCTGTGACTCTCCTACCTCTGCCTCCTGAGTGCTGGGGTTTAAAGTCTTGTGCCCCCATGCCCGGCCTCATGCCATCCCAGATATTTTAGAATTTTTTTTTATTTGCAAGCAGAGGCAGAGAGAAGAGAAAGAGAGAGCATGAAGAGTCAGACACAGAGAGAGAATGGGTGCACTAGGGTCTGCAGCCACTGCGAATGAACTACAGACAAATGTTCTACCATGCACATCTACCTGGCTTTATGTGAATACTGGGGAATGAAACCTGGGCCTTTTGTCCTTGCAGGCAAGTCTCTTAACCCCTGATCCACATATCCAGACCCCAATGTAAATTTTTAGAATACAATTTAAATGCATGTTGCAATAAAGTACTGAGTATATGTTACCAAATAAATCTTTATTTATCAAGGCAGTTGACTGTCATGTCATTTCTTTGTTTTTCTTTTTATTTATTTATATATATTTTTTTATTTTAGAGAGAAAGAGAAATGGGGGAGAGAATTGGCATACCAAAGCCTCAGCCATTGCAATCAAATTCACATGCTTGTGCCATCTTGTGTGATCTTGCGCTTGCCTTACTTTTGTGCATCTGGCTTATGTGGGTTCTGGAGAATTGAACATTATGTTTCCTTAGGTTTCACAGGCAAGTGCCTTTACTGCTAAGTCATCTTTCCAGCCCTATCATGCCATTTCTAATGTACATGCTCCATTGCCTTCTAATTTTGCTTGGGGCCTTTCCAAGCCATGGTTGGGGCACACCACTTAAATAACATTTTAGGCTACTGGATTGTTGAGTGGAATACAGGAACACTTTGCAATTGTAGTATGTGTGATGGCATTTGATTCATTAGATTCACATCCCTCCCTGTTCCCAGAAAGGTGGATAGCTATGTGAGTGTTCATGACATTTCTCTTGTCCTATTTTGGGGCATTTAGTCTTGGCCACTGATCATTCTAAGCCAGGTGTTTTTTGTTTGTTTGTTTGTTTGTTTTTGTTTTGTTTGTTTGTTTGTTTTGCCCTCAGCCTTTCAACAAGGAAAGTGAATGTTTACAACCCACACAAATAAAGGGCTGTAGAGTTTTCACCTACCTGGGATCTAAGAATACCTATTCCAGAAATAACCCATATATACATGGCTGGAGAGGTGGCTCAGCTGTAAAGGTGCTTACATGCAAAACCTAAGGACCCAGATTAGATTCCCCAGTTCCCAAATAAGACCAGATGCACAAGGTGATGGGTGTGTCTGGGGTTCTTTTGCAGTGGCTGGAGGCCCTGGCACACCCATACCTACTTTTTCTGTGTCTGCATCTTTCTTTCCCAAATAAATAAATAAATAGAAAGTATATTAAAAAATAAAAACAGGGCTGACCAATTCCCTCATATAGCATTGTAAAAAATTAATCCTCCAGGGAGAGAAAGGCAAAAAGACAAAATTATTTTATTTGAAGTAGGCTCAGGCTGACCTCGAATTCAGGATGGCCTTGAACTCATTGTGCTCCTCCTATCCCTGACTCTATAATGCTGGTATTTAAGGTGCACACCACCACACCTGGCTAAAAGACAAGTTTAATTGATTTTGGGAGTACAGTTTTGTGAACTAATTTTCTGTACCTTATTTCATAATTATGCATATTTTTAATTTCTAAAACTGTGTTATTTGAGAGAGAAAGGGAGAGAGAGAGAGAGAATGGGCACATCAGAGCCTCAGGCCACTGCTAACATATTGCAGAAGCATGCTCCAGTTTGTCCATGTGATGTTTGTGGGTCCTGGGGAAATGAACATGGATTTTTAGCCTTTGCAGAAAAGCACTTTAACTACTGATCAATCTCTCCATCCCTTAATATGCATTTCCCATGCACAAATGAAGTTAGCCTTCAATTTCTCTCCAGTGAATTTACAGTCCTTTGTATTTCAAATATATGATTAATGTTAGGTAGTAGTCATTGCCAGAGGGTTTCACCTGTGTGACCCACAGTTAGATAGATATGGCCTGTGGTGCCAGGGGCAGCATGGCTGAACAAGAGAACCATGCTCACATCTTCACATCAGCAGGGAGAAAGCAGAAAATGCTGATTATTGATGCTCTGTGGACGCTCTCCTTTTCATGGGTGGATATGTGGACTGGTGGATGGGTAGGTACAGAGAATCATGGATAGATGTGGAGATTGATCAATATCAACTGGCTCATGAAAGGCAGAGCTAAAAGAAGGTATAAATGAAGGAATGGGTACATGGGTATATACATGTATACCTAGATACATTGGCATTCAGGTGGGTGGGTGGGTGGGTGGATGGATGGATGGATGTATAGATAGACATACAGATGATAGATAGATAGGTAATAGCTGCAATAGATAGATGCCAAGTGGTTCAAGAAAAGCAAATATAGAAGAATGGTTAGAGGAAGGGATGGGTGCATGGGTATACAGATGTGTACATGGATGCATTGGCATTTGTGTATGCAAGTAGATAGGTAGATGGAACATAGATAGGTAGATAGATAGGTAGGTAGATAGACAGAGAGATAGATAGATGTCAACTGGTTCAAGACAGACAGAGACAGAAGGATGGATAGATGAAGGGATGGGTACATAGGTCAGCATGGCTGGAAGCTGGAAGAGTCAGTCCCAAGACAGTCAGTGTGTCTAGTGCCAGAAGGTGCTACATGGGCGACTGGGGGGGAAATGACCAATATCTGTCCAAGCAACTCATGGTCTAACCTACTTAGCAGCAAATAACCTGTTGTGATGCCCACACAAGTGCAATAGTGGCACACAGCCATGGTGGGAAACCAACTGCTCTTGATTTGGCTAACTGATCCCCTCAGTGGTATGAGACCCATAGTTGGATCTGGGAAACATGTCAGAACCATATCCAAACATAAGCCCACTCTCCATTATCAAGCTACCACCAATAATGGGCTAAAAGAGGGCCTACACCTATTAAATTCTCTATAAAAATGTAAGGGTTATCTCATTTGTCTGGTGCTAACTTACTTTCTGTTGGAGAATCTGACTCTCTTTTTCAGATAGACATAGATCCTAAGGAGATAGCCACCCCATCATACCTCAAAAGGGCCCAGGCTGAAACTAAGAACAATTAGTAAAACAAGCAAGGGACCATTTTCTTGGTGAACCAGGTACCAGCACAAGGGTGAAGGAGATCAACACAGAGAAAAATCAATTCCTACCAAATCAGAGATTCAGAGACCCAGAGGCCCCCAACACCTCATCACTGAAGCAGACCAAAAATGAACCCAACATGGCTCAGGGAAATTTTGCGGAAGAGGGGGCAGAAAGAATGTCACAGCCAAGCATTGGGTCATGATATGCAGAGACATTTATCCTTCCCATAACTGTGGGCTAACTCCAGAATGCATGACCCATATACCTCAACAAGGAGGGGCCAGGGAGAGGTGGTAGGACAAGGATGAGCCTAACAATGGTACCAAATTGACTGTATTCACTGAGTACAAAACTAATTAATGATATCTTGTTATTATTATTTTTAAAAGTTTTTTTAATACATTTTTATTTATTTATTTTAGAGTGACAGAGAGAGAGAGAGAGAGAGAATGGGCATGCCAGGGCCTCCAGCCACTGCAAATGAACTCCAGATGCGTGTGCCCCTTGTGCATCTGGCTAACGTGGGTCCTGGGGAATCAAGCCTCGAACCGGGGTCCTTAGGCTTCACAGGCAAGTGCTTAACCACCAAGCCATCTCTCCAGCCCTATATCTTGTTATTATTTTTAATTCAGTTGGTTGTTTCCCTTGAAAGGTTAAATTTAAAATTTCAAATATTCAATCATATGCCAAAACAACATATAAGGAAGAAAAACTTTTTCACTAAATAATTATATGACAACTGGGTAACCATACAAAGCCAAATGACACTAATTGATTTTACTGTACCCAAATAAAGCCAGGTACACAAATTGGCACATGTATCAGACTTGGTTTAAAGTGGCTGGAGGGCCTGGTGCACCCATTTTATCACTCTCTTTTCCTCTCTGTCTCTCTCTCTCTCTTTTTGTTAATTTATTTATTTGAGAGCGACAGACACAGAGAGAAAGACAGATAGAGGGAGAGAGAGAGAATGGGCGCGACAGGGCTTCCAGCCTCTGCAAACGAACTCCAGACGCGTGCGCCCCCTTGTGCATCTGGCTAACGTGGGACGTGGGGAACTGATCCTAGAACCGGGGTCCTTAGGCTTCACAGGCAAGCGCTTAACCGCTAAGCCATGTCTCCAGCCCTGTCTCTCTCTCTTTGCTGTCTTTCATTGCTTATAAATTTATAAATAAAAAATCCTTAGAAACATTCTGTGCCAGTGATGTGATACCTGCCAATATGTTGTGGGTTAGTGAGGTGGCATAGGCCACCAAAATGATATTAGCTATGGCAGTTATTCTTGGTTGATTACCTGTATTAAATTGTAAATCTCCAGTTTTATATCTTAACTATAACCCTCCAAAGCTAAAAAAATTGTAAAAGCTACACTTCTACCGAACATCCCATTGAAATGTGGCACAATGCTCATTCTTTCAGAAGCATATGGAACATTCCCTAGTCACGTAGAGAAAGCAATGAGTTTGTATCGCAGTTTACACACATGGCTGAAGTGCACCCAGTGCTTCTATGCTGTTCTGAGACAGCAGCACGTCCTTAGTGCAGCGTGCGTGGGTCCTGTCAGGTAGTACAGAGGGAGAGGAGCAGTTTGTGTGTCAGTATACCATGCAATAACATAGTTAAGTATCATTGACTATTGACAGCAGACCACCCCCATTTAATTGTACAATCTCCAATAGGATCACATCCTGGAAACAAAACTTTCAGCTTATACCAATTACTGAATATTTACTTTACTCACCAAACTCTGTTTTAAGAAGCAATTAGGTTCATTTCTGTAACCCTTTATGTAGACTAATATGTCAATGATGCAAAAATTATTTACCAGAGAATGCTTTCATTTTACATAAACATAGTTTTTTTCATTTCATTAAGTGTATAATTGAAAATTGAGGATCATTATCTTTTTTTTTTTTTTTTTGTGGTTTTTCGAGGTAGGGTCTCACTCTGGCTCAGGCTGAGCTGGAATTCACTATGTAGTCTCAGGATGGCCTTGAACTCTCGGCGATCCTCCTACCTCTGCCTCCCGAGTGCTGGGATTAAAGAGGATCATTATCTTTGCATTGATGATGAATTAACACTGGGTTCTCTGGATTGCTTTATTAATTGTGAAGTTTTATTTTACATATGCAACTGAGTGTGATTAGTTTATTCATGTCTATGTGAAAAAATTCATAAAGTTATCATATATGTAATTTAAAATATAAGATTAGCAGTTAAATATACTCTGTATTTTGAAATATTATATTTCAAAATTTATATAAATGTATATTTCAGAATACTCAATATTTTCATATTTTTGGTATTTTGGAAGGCTATATGTTCTAAATATAGTTATTCACAAAATTAGTAGCAGGTTAATAAACTCTAGCTTTCAATCATTAGTGTAAGATTCTCAATATTCATATGGGAATTAAGTTCATAAATTCAAGTTTATAACATGTGGGTGCTACTTAAACCAAAAGATACTATGCTATCTTGAGATTTGTTCCAAATGTGTCACACCCATCCATTCTGCATCACCTAGGTCTGTTTTCACACTCTAATTGTGCAGTGTCACAGCAGCATCAGAGACCATGTAATCACAAAGCTAAAATGATCTACTTTCTGGCCCCTTACAAATAAATATGGGTACTTTATTTATACTAAAAGTTGCAAGTTTTTGCCAGCAATAAAGTAAGTTATTTTGATAGTTACCTGATCAAATAAGAACCACAACTTAAAAAGTTCAAATCATAAAAAATAAAGATTCATACTTTAATATTAGGGTCTTGATTTGTAGGCCTGGAATAATCAAATTCTTCTTTTTGTAGGAAGGGTGAGAAGCTTAATTTATTTGAGTGAGAAGAGCCTAAACTGTGGAATATGAAACATTTCTGGACAGTGATGAACTTAGTTAAGGTCTCTGAAATGTGCACTTAGTCACTAACAAAGTGAGGGAATTGTGTTGTGTGTAGATTAGCTAATTTTAGAAGAATCAATATAATACCACATACTCATTGTACAGAACCATGTGGTACATTATTTACTTATATATATAGTCTACTAATATCTTTTTCTTCCTATTGCATCATAGTTTGGGGTATTTTCACCCTAATCTTTTTACTCACAAAGGAGAAGTAATTTACCACAAATATATACAGTTTTTAAAGAAGTAGTGGATAAATGTTTGAAGCTTTTTTATTCTTTTGAAAGAGTGGGAAAGAACTCTGGGTGTCACACAAACTAAAAACAATCAAAACTATAACTGCTGGGCTGGATGAATAGCTTAGAAGTTAAGGCATTTGCCTGTAAAGCCAAGCACCCAGGTTCCATTCTCCGGGACCCACGTTAGCCAGTTGCACAAGAGGACACAAGTGTCTGGAATTCGTTTGCCGTGGCTGGAAGCCCTAGGTGCTGCACCAATTCTCTCCCTCCCTCCGTCCCTCCCTCTTTCTGTCTCTCTCTTCCATAAATAAATAAATTAATTATAAATTAATTAATTAATTAAAATAAATAAATAAGTAAATAAATAAGACTGCTGATGAGGGGCTGGAGAGATGGCTTAGAGGTTAAGCGCTTGCTGTGAAGCCTAATGACCCCGGTACGAGGCTTGCTTCACAGGACCCATATTAGCCAGATGCACAAGGGGGCACATGCGTCTGGAGTTTGTTTGCAGTGGGGGGAGGTCCTGGAGCGCCCATTCTCTCTCTCCCTCTCTCTCTCTCTCTCTCTCTCTCTCTCTCTTTCTCTTTCTCTCTGCCTGTTGCTCTCAAATAAATAAAAATAAACAACAAAAATTTTAAAATCTGCTGATGAGCCCTTGGCCATTATGATTTACACTAATCCACATATTACATTAAAAATTCCACTGTCCATAAAGTCATTCAGGCTTGATTTCAGTTCATGTTTCATTGGCACAAAAGGTGATACAGCCATTCTGGAAATACAAAGAATATTCATCAAAAATATGATGTGTTAAACAATCATCTTAGTTAGACCAGAAAACTGACATTAATAACAAGACTTATTTCTTTAACTTGCATTATTCCTCATGCCTGGCTGTCTTTTACATGAACCATAAACAACACTTTCACTATTACAGAAGTTTTGTAGGCACTCTTTTGTATATATTCCCTTCAACAACACATGAAATGACTGATGATTTAACCCATTCATATTCTGTTTCAAGTTCCCATATGTGGAACTATCTGCTTCTATGCACGAATAAATCTCTTAGCTCATATTTGAGTTCTATTTTATGTTATTTTGGGTAGGAAGCTAGGAGATTCAGATCAAAATATCCAAATGGAATTTCAAAATTTTTGACACACTTCCTTGGATATTCTCACAATGAATGTCATCAAAATGGGGAGTGGCATTTTTAAGGACAAATAAAGAAGGTATTAACGTAATTTAGCTTTAAAAGGGGCAATTAATGAAGATCAACTAGGGACCAGTACTTAACCACACTTTTTCAGAATTATAACTTTGAGATTCCAGTCCCCAGTAGTTGAATCCTTGAGAGAAACATTACATCCGTATAGCAACTGATACTCAGCTGAAGTAACACTACTGACAATGATGCCCAAAGTTTTACTAATTCCTATTTTCAAATGTTTAAATGAGAGCCACAAAGAGTTTATTTCATTAGAGGTTACATAAATTCAAAAGTTTTCATGGTGTACAAACCACTGAATTACAAATGTGTTAATTAATATTATTCTAATGCCAAATTATCCTCAACTGTGTTAGATTCTCAATGGCACCCCTTTCTTCTCACATAATAGAAAAAGACCTTCCATGGTCTGCATAGGCTTATATCTAGTTGTCATTTTTCAAGTTTTCCAGTAGATTCCACACAATTTGATAACATTTATGTTTACTTAAAATAGGTTAAGGTACGGCCTCTGCTTCCTCCAATGGGAACTCTTCTACCACCTAATCATACCCTCACTGTATCTCTCAATATTCTTTGAACACTAAACTACAACCATTTTAGACATTCATAAAGACTTTACTCTATCCAGCAAACTATAGCAGGTTTCTTTGAAACAATCTGAAGAATGAATCAGATACATCTAAAGTTATCAGAAACTCATAGGAGCAAAATACACAGTACATTAGCAGTGTTTTTTCTAAATGTCTTTAGTTACAAATTTGAGAGAGATGTAAGAAAATGATTATTCTTCCTACTGCAAACAATCTCCAGAAACATATGCCACTTGGTGAAATTGACTGTTGGAAAATGGAACTTGGCCTGAAAGCTGTGCAAGGAAGCTGATAATATTAGAGAACAAATAAGACTTCTACACATGTACAAATATCTTACCATTAAAAAATATTTAGTGCTTACAATAGTGCAAGGGTTTCTACATGATATACTTTAAATTGATACATATAAGGCAAAATTTAAAAATCACTTGGTTGGACAATATGTTTTTTCTTCATCCTCTTTAGGGAATTTTTACTGGGTCTTAATAAAATGATATAGCACTTGGGAAAAAGATGCAACCTAGCAACCCTGCACTGGTGGAGAAGATAGAGAAGACCTCCACTATCACAATGGCCTTCCCCTTGGTTCTATGGTAGACAGGGAGGAAGGTGACTCACACACGGCAGAACACCAGCATGCTGAAGGTTAGGAACTTGGCTTTATTGAATATTTCAGGTAGGTTTCTGGCCAGGAAAGCCACAGTGAAGCTGTCTATATCCAGAGATCCCATATATCCCAGAACATCATAAAAGGCAGTGTCTAAGCCTTTGTTGCACAGAATGATGATGTGCCCATATTCCAAGTTGCAATGATGTCAACAAAGAAGGGGATATTCCAATCCAGATTCTGCAGAGAACAAGTTGTATCAATGTACATATGGGAATCATGAAGTTATGTACTCCTGATATGAGCAGCCCTCTCATTTTTCTTGCTGGAGTAATGACTCTGAAGGCCAGAACCACAGTAATTTTTTTGGCCAAAACAGTGGACACAGCAACAGTGGACAGAACCGCAAATGTGATCTGCTGCAGGATGTAATTGGTGTTGGGATGTCCAATGAAGAATAATGGACAGAGAAAACAGAACTTGAGGGAGATGAGCAGGATGAGTAGCTGTTTGTTCAACTATTGGCCTTCACAATTGGTGTGTCTTGGTGCTTCACAAAAACCCCAAGTACAAGAGCAGTGAGTATAGAGAAGCACAGGGCTATGCATGCCAGAGCCATTTGCAAGGGATTTTAATAAGCCATAAACTTCACAGATTTTTGGAGACAGTGATTTTTCTCTATGCTGGCATACTGATTGATTGGAACTTCACACATTGATCCATATCTGGCAGATAATGCAAGTTATCATCAGGATAGTGGCAGTATCCCTTCTTACTCACAGCATACTGCAAACAAGTGCCTCAGAGATGAACTGTACTTGTATTCCTTGTTCCTGTTGATAAGTAAGGAATTTCTGTCTATAACCATCATGAGAATTAATAAAGATCACCACATTATAGAGAGATAAAAATTTTTTAAACTATTTTTATTTGTTCATAAGCAGAGGGAGACAGAGAGACAGAGAGAGAATGCTTACGCCTGAACCAATAGCCACTGAAAACCAACACCAGATACATGTACCAGTTTGTTGATCTGGCTTTCTCTGTGTGTAATGGGGAATTGAACTGAGGTGGTTAAGATGGGCATGCATATGCCTTAACCGCTGAGCCATCTCAGCCTACCAACCTGTATTTTATTCACTTAACTGACCATATAGTCTCCTGACCCTTTGTTTTTCTTAAAAGAATAAAATAATTTTGTCAGAGTGTTCTATAATTATATAATAACATTGCTTACATGAGCTATTTCTTACAATTTCTACTATAGGAGAGATGGCTTAGCAATTTAGATACTTGCCTGCAAAGCCTAAAGACCCACTCATGACTCACCACATCGCTCATAAGTCATACACACAAGGTGACACATGAGTAAGTTGCACATGTGCACAAAGTGGCACATATGTCTGGAATCAACTGCAGTGGCTAGAGACCCTTGCACCCCAATTCTCTGTCTTTCTGGCTATCTCTCTCTCATGCCCTCTTTCATTTAAAAAATCTTTTTTTTTTTTTTTTTGGTCTTGCCTCAAGAACAAATAAACTCTAGCTCAGAGTTCTGTAAACATTTAGGTCCAAGATCAGAGAAGATCCTATGTCTATTTTATAAACAAATTAGACAACATCCATCAATTTATACAGTAAAATGTGATAGTTTCCTCATGCTTCTATGTCACTTCTATGTCATATGAAATCTATGTATCTGTATCAGGTGATTCCCTTTGGCTTTGTACTCAGATGTCAGTAGGTACATATAATTGTTTCAAAACACAGTTTTAAGAAATATGAATGAAATTGAAGACCCCTAGATATAATTAACTCTAATATCACTTTTGCTTAAATTCATCTACTTGGAGTAGGCATTCATGTACCAATTTTGATAGGACATACCATTTATCTATTTCTCCAAGTTTTGCCCCAATAATCCTTTGTCTATGTTTTAGCAGAATTTGGTCAAGAAGTTATTGACAAAGGATTATAAGCAAGATAACTTGCCAATTTTTAAAAGAATAAACATGATACATAATAGTGAAATGTGGAGAAATTCTTTCCACATGTAAATTGTACTTTCTATCATGCTGTTTGAAAATTTGGTTGTGAGTACATTGAATCATAAAATGGGATTTAAATATCATATCTCCTATTGAGTATTTCCATAAAGAAATATTTTTTCCATTTATAGCTCTACTCTTCCTTCTCTTAATCATGTATTGTAAATTTATGTGCATACATTTTTATGAATCATGTGGGCATGTCATAGTTATTCTGTATTACAAGGCCACATATTTTACTTTATTTGGTACATATAAAAGACCAACATGTACAAATGAAAGAAAAAAAAGCTTCACTGTTAATATTGAATTTAATCCATTACCACTAAGATTTGTATTTAACTAATTAATTTAAATGTAAAGTATTATTTGAATAAACACTGTTTTATATATTTCTAATAATATTAGTTTAATTCATTTTATGACATTATCTACTCAAACCAAAAACTCAATGTCAATCTCATTCTTTTTTTTTTTTAATTTTTATTTATTTATTTGAGAGCAACAGACACAGAGAGAAAGACAGATAGAGGGGAGAGAGAGAATGGGCGCGCCAGGGCTTCCAGCCACTGCAAACGAACTCCAGACGCATGCGCCCACTTGTGCATCTGGCTAACGTGGGACCTGGGGAACCGAGCCTCAAACCGGGGTCCTTAGGCTTCACAGGCAAGCGCTTAACGGCTAAGCCATCTCTCCAGCCCTCATTCTTTTTTTTACATTATGAACCAACACCCTTCCCTGTCCACTTTTACTTCTGCTCCACTGGAAAAGCATCACAGTTAGGTAAACATAGCTGCCTACTCTCTGTGGCCCATGCTATTGCCCCATCAGACAAATGCAATTTTTGGCCAAGGGAATTATATGCAGAAACTGTCCAATTTTCACATTTATTCTAAGACCTTGTGGAAAATTTGAAATATGGGAAATACCATAGTCTTCATCACATTTTGTTTTCTTATTAATAGTTACTAGGTCTCCAACAGGGTTAATAAATCGCATGTTATTCCAAGTGTGGTAAAACTGAAAGAAAGGTATCATTTTCCAATTAAGTACACACAAAAATAAACATAATATGTGATAGGAGTAATACCGTTGATTTTACGACTCCTCCCTGAGAATAAACTTTATTGCATGAACCCAATAGTGGGAAATAAATCAATTTCAACAGATAAATTAAATATTCCTACATTTTTATAAGTTTATTTTTGTAGAAACTACTAAAATTGATCACCAAATATTAGATAAGGTTATTGAAATAACCCTTAAAACCATTAGATTTATAGAAAGCAAAAGAACATTAATTGAAGTATTAAGGCTTTCAATAAAAACAGTAATGCAGAATTGTCAACATCTAGTGCGTTGGGGTCCCTGGGTAGGTGTCTCGACGACATCAAGACACAGGGATGCAGAGAAGCCTGAATCAAATGCAACTGCAACTGCATACTTTATTTCTAGCACCGTTCATTTTTGTACAAAAACTAATCATGAAAGAAAGTCACTTCATACACACCAGGTGTTGTTTTTAAAACGGTTTTTCTAGTGCACACAAAAATTGAGAGATAGTATAACTTCTTTTTAATGATATTGAACAAAGCAGTGATGGTTTATGTCCCCAATTAAACTTCAAAGTAACTCAGGCATGTAAAACACCTTTATCTAAGCAGAAACCACATTCTCAAGAGGTCTGAGCATAGGCAAAACATTCAGTCTTGTGGTCTAAGAAGTATGTTTCTTGTCAACTTCAGTTTGCTAAAGTCCCATGACTTCAGTTCCCCCCGCTCCAAGCTCCAAGGACACTCTGAAAATTGATTCTCATGCTTAGCCCATCTGAACCTCCTCAATTCCTCCTTTTTTATTTTTTAATTTTAAAATAAAGGTCCAAATTTTTCCTTCATCATCAGCATGAAGGTGACTAATACACTCATAGAAAAAGAAGAACAATAGAAAGATAAAACAGACAATAATTCCCATTTCACCTGCTGTATGTACTAGACTTTGTATGAGAGATTGAGGATCCATACTATTAAGTTTATCAGCTAATATCTGTGTGATTTTTAGCAGCTTTAGTATTAGGAAACATACTAAAGAATGTGCTTTTGACATTTTTCTGTAATTTCTTTATAAACTCCTTTGTAGAATTATATCCAGATAAGTAGGATTGAATTTGTTCCCATTTATATTCCAAACTATTATACATATAATTGGTTATACAAAATGTTGTAGAATTTTAATCACATCATAAATTTGTCTTTTCAACACAAGAAACTTCTTCCCTAATTAGCCCACTGTTTATTTCAAAATATCCATCTCTGTAACTGTGCATCAATTTGAGTTTGCTGAAGTCACAGTTTATGTGAATTTTTGTGCCATGTTTTAACAAAATATTTTGTTTGCACAGAGGTATGTAATGCTACACCAGCAATAGCAGTGGAGGTAGACACAGTAATTAATGTGAGAGCTGTTGCTATAACAATTCCAAGCATATGTTTAATAAGTTTTAATAATTTTGTTAAAAATTTCACTATAATATGATCTAAAGGATCCTGTGACCAGGATCGTCCCAAGTACACAGGTAGCCAAACATGAGTTTTTTGTTGAAGAATCATAATAGATTGATTATATATATCATAATTAATAGATGAATTAAGACAAAAAATAGTTTACAATTATAACAAATAGTCCCTCTAGTAAAACTGAAAGATCCCACTAGAAATACATAAGGCATTTGAATGTAAGCAGTAATATTAGTCATAGCAAATAACGTAAAGTTATATTGTGATGCGGATTGTGAAGTTCCGGAGAATGATCCATCAAAAAGTTTCACAGGAAATAGAACTGCAGAGACTTTCCAAATATGTGTTTGAATAGCCGTGGGAGAGTGCAATGCAATGATGCGATTGTCACTGATTCCACCATCTCCCCAAGCCATCAGACCAGATCCTCTCAAGGTGTCATTACTGGCTGTATTCATCCTGGTAACATTAAGCACATCATATCTGGTGATATTCCAATCAGAACAAGTATTAAGAAATTGACCATAGGGCCCCAATTTATCCATTTGCCTTGTATTATTTTATTAAACTTCCCTAAACAGTTTTCCCAAAGAATAGGCCTATATTTTAAAACATTATAGGTAAAGTCAGTACAGTGTGGAAGAGATAATTCGAATGAATAAGTAATATTCTCCCAAGTCTGATTTATGGACCAAGCAGATAACCTTTGTAGGTGGGTACGTGAGCCTGTAATATTTATCCCAGGAGCAATCCAATGTTGATATCTCATACTTAAACAAGGCTCCTGGCCCAAACAGATAGGAAGTTGCTCACCCTGATGTGTAAAATTATACTCAGTGTCATCATGCACATTTAAATAAGTCAAATTATTCCAAGGAGGTGACAGTATAGGAGGTGTGGTATAAACTAAAAGATCCATATCCCCCCAGGTAACAGGCTCAAGCATAGGCGGGTTAGGAATGTAAGCCCAATAACTCACATTACTACCTGTGGCAGATTGAATTGTCAGAAGGGCACACATAGCGATAAACAATTTTTCTGCATTGCAAGGCTTGTCTGTATGTTGTATCAGACTCTGCCCTTGGGCCGACAGAGATTTTATTTGACCTCAGGTTGGCAAAGGAGCAGGCCAATGATGAGGACGATGTTTTAGCGTCAGATGAGCCATAGCAGTGGTCAATGCTTCCCCATGCCCATGGGACACCTCCGGGTACAGATGAGAACTTTTATTCCTGCGAGGAGCTGTAAATATCCTTCCTCCATCACTTTGAATAGCGGGAGCGGATCCACCTTCCAGAGAGCCAAAACAATCAAACTATACCATCTCCCTTGCACCAACAATTGTGCCGGAACCCATTTTGCATCTTGTGTAATTTGAACCCATATAGGCAAAGGGTCCTTTGGAAGTGATGCAGAAGACTGGAAATGCCTATCTGCTCGTGTCAAAATTTCACCCTGTAGCAAATTAAGAAAATTAACAATAACAAGACTTGAGACATAATAGCTCTTGGATTATTTTGTAAATTCCATATAAGGTCCATTCCACTGTCTATCTTTTTCCTCCTTTTTAATTTTTTAATTTGTGTTTTTAAAGTTGCAAGAACTCATTTAACTAAAGCTGGACCTTGTGGATTATATTCAATGCCTGTAATATGTTTAATTTGATATAATGTATAGAATTGTGCAAACTTTGAAGATACATATGTAGGGCCATTATCAGTCTTAAGTATACCAGGACAACCCATCACAGCCACAGCCTCTAATAGATGTTGAATAGTATGAATAGTGTAGGTGTAGCCCATACAAATTTAGAATAAGTATCTATGGATTAACTCCAGCAATACCACTACATAAATGTAAAGGTTTACATATGGGACAATTATGAATGATTTGTTTAGCTTGGGAATAGTGAATTTTATAAGTAACATGCAAATGGTTAGTATTAGTATGTAAATGATTATGTTTTTCCTGAGGGGTTGTAAATGTAACTAGTTTATGTATTTGGGCATTACCATAAGTAAGATAGCCTGGCAGTTTATTATGAGACCATATATAAGTAATAAAAAATTTATAATTTCTATTATTTAATAAAACATGTAATTGCTGAAATAACTGTAAAATGTCTTTTTTAGCATTATGGACTATTGATGTAGCTATATCTCTAACTATAGTCACAACATATGTTGAATCAGAAACTATATTTAAATCTTCATGAAAATCTTGTAAAATTCTTATTAGAGTACATAATTTATTCTGTTGTTCAGAGGTCAATGTAGTAAATTCATGCCAATATTTAGTCTCAGACCAATATGCACTTTCAGTTTGGAACCATCACTGAAAACAGTTCACGCATTAGGTAAAGGATGTAAAGTAATTAAAGAAAAAATTCCTCTCTTCTAAAAAAAATCCCATAATTTATTAGATGGAAAATGATATTTAAATTATCCAGTTAGAGAAACTAAGGCCTGCTGTATAGGTTTACTCAACTGAAATAATAATTTTACTTTTCTTATTTTGGGCATTTTTTTTTAGTTTTCTATTCAGCAAATACAGGCAGTTTGGTACCATTATTAGGCTCATTGTGACCTACCCCTGCCCCATTGGCCCCTCCTTGTTGAGGTATATGGGTCGTGCATTGTGGAGTTAGCCCACAGTTATTGGTTCGATAAATGTCTCTGCATATCTTGACCCAACATGTGGCTCTGACATTCTTTCTACCCCATCTTCCTCAAAATTTCCCTGAGCCATGTTGGGTTCATTTTTAGTCTGCTTCAGTGATGAGGTGTTGGGGGCCTCTGAGGCTCTGGCTCTCTGATTTGGTAGGAGTTGATTTTTTTCTGCATTGGTCTCCTTCCCTCTTGTGCTGGTATCTGGTTCATCAGGAAAACAGCCCCCTTGCTTGTTTTGCCAATTTTCCTTAGTTTCAGCAGGAGCCCTTTTAAGGTATGATGAGGTAGTTCTCTCCTTAGGATCTGCTTCTATCTGAAAAAGAGAAGCAGATTCTCCAAGAGAGAGTAAGTTAGCTCCAGGACAAATGAAATAACCCTTACATTTTTATAGAGAATTTAATAGGTGTAGGCCCTCTTGTAGCCCATGATTGATGGTAGCTTGATATTGGAGAGTGGGCTTATGTTTGGATATGGTTCTGACTTGTTTCCCAGATCTAGCTAAGGGTCCCATACCACTGAGGGGAACAGTTAGCCAAATCAAGAGCAGTTGGTTCCCCACCATGGCTGTGTGCCACTATTGCACTTGTGTGGGCATCATAACAGGTTATTTGCTGCTAAGTAGGTTGGACCATGAGTTGCTTGGACAGATATTAGTCATTTCCCCCAGTCGCCCATGTAGCACCTTCTGGAACTAGACATGCTGACTGGGGACTGACTCTCTCCTGGCTTCCAGACATGTCGTTCCATTTTACGAGTCAGCTACATATAGTGTCTTCAGCAATAGGGTCTTACCACTAACCTTTGGTGGGTCATCAAGTACTCTGACAGAAGTCTATCATTCTTTTAGGAAACCTTGTAGGTTTCTCTGATCAAAAGCTCATTGTGAATGATAGCCCCATGCTGGTACTGGGAGTTACAAGTCAGTGCCCACTAAGAAAATGAGGAAAAATATAACTAATTTACAAGAGTTAGAGCAGAGAGGTGGGGGAGAGGGAACGGGAGGAAGGGAAGATGTAGAAGGTTTAGGTTAGACTTGATCCTACCTTCTCCAGTGTCTTGTGGTTCAGGTGTTTCCTGTAAGAACCTGGTGAAGGTTCAACCATTTGGTCTGCCTTTTAGGAAGTACATTTTTATGGTAACATTGCTGTTTGGGTCTAGATTAGTGTTTCCCACTCCTTCAATGCCCTCCTTTCTCTCCCCGTCCATCCTAGTGTCTAGTCCAAGAGATGCTTGCTGGGTATGTACAGTATCTTGGGTAGATTAAGGTTAGGTGCTGTAGATGAGTGAGACTATGTGGCGATTTTTTTTTCTGTGATTGGGTAAGTTCACTGAGAATGATCTGTTCCAGGTTCACCCTTTTTTCCTCAAATTTCTTTGTGTCATTTTTTCTTACTGCCGTGTAGAATTCCATTGTGTAGATATACCACATCTTACTTATCTATTCTTCTAGGATGGACATCTGGATTGATTCCAGCTATTAGCTCTTATGAATTGAGCCACTACAAACATGGTTGAGCAAATCTCTCTGGCCTGTGGTTTGAAGGTTTTAGGGTACATGCCCAGTAAGGGACTAACTTGGTCTGTTGGTATCTCTATAGTCAGCTTTTCAGGAGTCTCCATATTGCTTTCCAAAGTGGCTGTACCATCCTACATTCCCCCCAACAGTGGATAAGTGTTCCTACTTCTCCACATCCTCGCCAGCATTTATTTTCATTTGATTTTTTGCTGTTTGCTATCCTTAATGGGGTAAGGTGGAATCTCATGGCTTCTCAGCTGAATTCTTCCAAACCTTCATGGAAGAACTCAAACAAATCTTCCTAAAACTGTGCCACACAATTGAAGAACATGGAAAGCTACCCAACTCCTTTTATGAAGTTTGTATCACCCTAATTCCAAAACCATGCAGTGATGCCACAAGAAAAGAAAACTACCGGCCTATTTCCCTAATGAACTTAGATGCCAAGATCCTGAACAAAATCTTCACAAACAGAATCCAGCAACACATCAAAAGCATTATCCACCTTGACCAAGTGGGATTCATCCCAGGAACACAGGAGTGGTTCAACATAAAGAAATCTGTCAATGTCATACACCACATAAACAAGGTTAAACATAAAACCTACATGATTATTTCGATAGATGCAGAAAAGGCCTTTGACAAGATACAACATCACTTCATGATCAAAACATTGGAAAGAATTGGCATGGCTGGTTCATATCTTCACATAATAAAGGCAATATACAAACCACCTAAGGCCCAAATAATACTTAATGGAGAGAGACTGGAGGAATTCCTATTGAGATCAGGAACAAGACAGGGTTTTCCTCTCTCACCTCTGCTTTTCAATATAATACTGGAAGTCCTAGCTCAAGCAATAAGACAGGAGAAGGAAATAAAAGGGATACAATTTGGAAAGGAAGAAGTTAAGTTAGCTCTATTCACTGATGACATGATTGTATACATAAGAGACCCAAGAGACTCCATCCCAAAACTCCTGAAGGTGATTAACTCCTATAGCAAAGTAGCAGGATACAAAATCAATGCAAAAAAATCAGTAGCATTTCTATATGCAAATGACAAAGATACAGAGAAAGAAATAAGGGACATAGTCCCATTTTCAATAGCAACAAAAGAATAAAACACTTTTTCTTTAGTAAGAGGAAATACAATAGTAGCACAATCATATCCTATCAATGTAATACATCTTTGTCTACCATTAATGATTAATCTAGCTATGATCTCTTTATAAGTAGTTAGTGTTTTAGAATAAGTATGTTGAGTATAGATCCATTTAAGAGGATTATTTTGTTGAGTTAATATAGCAGCTGGATAAATTGAAAGTGTTCAATATTAACAATTTAATAGGATTTTGTAAATTAACTCTATGTAAAAAGGTACTTTTAATACATTCTTTAACAAAGTTTAATTCTTTTTTAGCTTCTGTAGTTAATACCCTAGAACTATGCAAATTAGGAACTCCCTGTGATAATGAAAATAAATGCTGTAAATTATAAGTGGGAATTCCTATAGTTGCCTGCAACCAATTAATGTTACCCAACAGTTTTTGAAAATCATTTAGAGTTTGTAATTTATCAGTTTGTAAGGATATTTTTTGAGGCATTACATACTGTCTGGTAACAGAAAATCCTAACTATTTAATTAAGCTATCTCTGAATTTTTTCAGGAGCAATCACTAATCTATCTGGGTGAAATATTGTAGGAAGGTTTTGTAAAATATTATCTAGTATTTCTATTTGTGGAGCACAAAATAATATATCATCCATATAATGAGCTATATATACCATAGGCCATTTCTTCCTAACAGGCTTTAAAGCATGATCAACATATATTTGACATGTGGTAAGAGAATTCATCAGTCCCTGTTTCTTTTACTGGTAGAATAGCCCTTTTATAATCCTCATTAGCATTTTTATAAGCCAGCATTTTTAGCAATTGTTTTCTTATATCTTCCCCTAACATTGTTCTATCAATAACTTTGTTTAATCTGGCTACAAAATCTACATAAGGTTCATTAGGCTTTTGAATTACTTTAGGCCATGACTCATAATGTTCACCAACAGGTTTTATGCGATCCCATGCATTTAAAGCTATTGCTCTCAATTGCTGATGAATCTGCTCTGGAGCATTAATTTGTTGATCAACAGTATCATATTGACCTGTACCAGATAACATAGGGTATGTAATAGCTCTCACAACAGGATTCTGTCTCTGTGCATTTTTTCTGAGCTTGATCAGCACAAAAGTCCATGTACCACATTTGCCATTGCAAATATTTAGTATCTTTTAATAAAGTTTTAGCTACAATTTTCCAATCCTCAGGAGCCCAATTATTATAATGTCTAGCAACCCCACTAAGTAATTCTTTAACATAGTGAGATTGAGGTCCATAAAGACTGACAGCTTTTTTCATTCTTGTTATATGATCAAAGTCAATGCCACTAGTAGTAGTTGTGCAATGCCCTGTGCATCTGGACCTGGTCTAATAAATGGAAAAGAATAACTAGGAAATACATCCTCAGAGTTATTAGTATAATTGAGTTAATCTTCCTCCTGCCCTGAGACAAAATGTATATTCTGCCAAGATGAGCACGTTTTATCAAAAGAAGTTACTTTCACTTTTGGCAGCATAACTTGATCCTGACATTTTTTATCAATTTTAACAATTTTCTCCATAATTTTAGATAAATATATTTTCTATACCTTTATCTGTCGAGGCAACTTTAGAAATATCAGGAGGGGGGTACAAAAGGTTCTGCAGTCATTAGTTGCATTTGATCTGCAGAAATTAATTGCTTTATGTTATTATCTAAATCCAACTTTGTAACGGAAGGAGAGGCTTCCTTTTTCAAGTCAGCTATTAAATTTTCTTCATTCATAGCCTTGAAAATTGTATAAGTAAAAGCCCATATGGACCAAAATCGTACGGGAAGTTTTTCCCCTTGCCTGACAGCCTTTTCCACATGTCTTTTTACTTGCTGCCAGTTCCTGGGATCTAATGTCCCCTCTTCAGGAAACCAAGGATTATATTCTTGTATAACATTTAAGTATTTCTCTAAATCAGAAGAAGATACATGAGCACCATGAGCCTTTAATAACTGCTTTAGCACAGAAAAATAAGGAGTAGATTTAGCTTGTCTCATTACCCTGTAATAAAAGTTTTTACTCACTTCCTAAGTATCTGTCTTCAGGGTTCAGGGTCCCTGTTCAGGTGCCAACCGACAATGTCTAGTGCACTGGGGTCCCTGGGTAAGGGTCTCGATGAAATCAGGACACAGGGGATGCAGAGAAGCTAAATCAAATGCAACTGCAACTGCATACTTTATTTCTAGCACTCTTTGTTTTTGTACAGAAAGTAATCATGAAAGAAAGTCACTTCATACACACCAGGTGTTGTTTTTAAAACAGTTTTTCTAGTACACAATAATTGAGAGATAGTATAACTTCTTTTTAATAATATTGAACAAAGCAGTGATGGTTTATGTCCCCAATTAAACTTCACAGTAACTGAGGCATGTAAAACACCTTTATCTAAGCAAAAACCACATTCTCAAGAGGCCTGAGCATAGGCAAAACATTCAGTCTTATGGTCAAGAAGTATGTTTCTTGTTGACTTCAGCTTGCTAAAGTCCTAATGACTTCAGTTCCCCCTGCTCCAAGGACACTCTGAAAATTGATTCTCATGCTTAGCCCATCTAAACCTCCTCACAGAATTACTTTAACAACTCATGTGACCTCTCAATAAGACTGATCAGGGTACTTGGACATAGGAACAGCAAGCTTATATCTAGATTTCAAGCAGATAATGATTTTAAAAAAATGGGATCATGTATCAAATGCTTAAAACAGGTGGGTACATTATCAGGATCATATGTCACATAATATATGGAATCCTCAAAACTGATGCCATTAAATTCAGTGCCTTTTTCATTTATACACACAGTGATGGTTTGTGATTGTTGTCTACTTGACTAGAGTTAGAATTACCATGGACACAAATCTGTGGACATGTCACTAAGGGATTTTTAGGTTAGGTACCTAAACTTGGAAAGCTCATACTGAATGCAGGTGGCACTATTTTATAGGACAAGGAATTCAAATCAGGGAAAGCTAGATGAACACGTATATTCATCAGCCTTGCTTACAGCCTGCAGATGCCGTGGACGCAGTCTGTTTCAGGCCTGCTCTCATGGTGTCACCATCACGAAGGACTACAGTCTTGAACTGTGAAGTAGAATGAAACCTTTCTCAACTTAGTTGTTCTGGTCAAGTATTTGCCCTGAAAAAAGTAACTGATAAACTCAGTCTAGATTTGCTTCCAAGGAAATGAAACAATGTAGAAATATCCAAAATTGAGAGTACTCCCAGCAACACAGTTTAAACTTCTATGGAACTACTTAGAAGGTAACATTGATGACACTACATACCTTTGGGCAGTTATCTTAGTGTTGTTTTCTCAATGGATGACCATCTACCTGTTGAGGGCATATGCCCAGGAGTACACAGCATTGTATAGATTATAATTCTCATCATTCATGGCTGTGTCAAATCGTTGATTTGCATACCATTCTAATGAGGTGTTGGGTAAACACTCACTTGGTTTTCTGCATTTAGATTAAATGTCCAAACAATTAAAGTGCATCCATTCTGATCGTATCACAGATATGACTACTGGATATTTGGAAGTGTTCATTGTATGAATATATTTTTTTAAATAGGGAATCTCGTGATGGTGATTAGAAAATGTGATATCACCATGGAATGAGTCAAGAATGAAGTCTTTCTGTATTTGTTGATGACATCCCACTGTGAGGTGGTGACCCAGATCCAATGGATGCCCATCCTCTAAATCTCACTTTCAATGTAGAATTTCTTTCACCATAAATGTTCATGAAATTTTCCAATGGTGTCACAATTTGTTTATAATATATCTCAGACCCTGTACTGTATAATCTCATGTTTAATGGAATCACATTCACGAATGCTAAACAAAGTTCATTTCTTTGAATCTCCTCTCTGAAGTCTGAGAGAAACTGAACACTTTGGTCATCATCGGAGATGACCAGCCCCATCTAGGTCCAGTTGAAATAAAACATGAAAGAAATTATGGCAAAAGGCAACCTTGTTTCCTTGGGGGCAATCTGACACAGATAAGGATACCAGAAATGGTCACTCAACAGGATGACGTGGGCCAGATTGAATCTAAAGGACACAGAAATTATAAATGAATTTGAGGAAGAACATTGGAAGAAAACTTCATATAAGATCTGAATTGTGTTAATCACTACTTGGGAAAGTGTTGGGAAGGATGATTGCTCACACCATTATTAGTCGTGTTTCACTATCCATAAGACTCTGAAAAAGTACTGAACAGTTTCATGATTGTAGGAAATCCCTTTGTATATCTCCACAGTTTCTCATATAAATTTTTAAAGATTAAGTGCTGATACCCCGCCAAATAGCTGATTATTATCTCTATGAACGGTACCTGACAATACATGCATAAACCAAGAATATACTGGAAATATCCCTAAGCACATGAGAATGGTAATAAAGGAGACAGGAATTCTACTCTGTATATCACAAAGTCTTACCTGTCCGTATTACAGATTGTCAGAAATGTCCCAATTTTGCTACTTTCTGCCCATATTGGTCTTATAAATAATAAATGACATCAAAATTTTCTGGACCTCTAATTAGGAATAATATCCTCTTTATTTGCTGTGTAACTTAGATAAGAGATAATACCAAATGACTCATCGCATTTGGAAGGATTAATGTTAAAATTAACAGACTTGTTGGGTATAAGTTTGGGACTTCTATTGATCTCCTCAATGACAAAGGTCATTGTCAGAATACATCAATTTTTTTTTGACTGGCACACTGAAATGAAACACCGTAATCATTATCGATGAGGCTTCAAACAGGATAGTTTTCAAATCCATTAGAGTGGACAGGTAATATATGTGATAAGTGATGCTTTCTCCTGAAATTCTAATGTAATTATTAACCTTAATATGAGAATATTATCCCACATGACATATGAATCAGCTAGGTATTTTGAAATTATTAAATGAAAGACAATTCATGATGATATTTATGTTGTAATCATATATAAAGAGATTCATCATCAGCAAATAAGAATCTTATGAAAAGACTATATAGGTCACCCATGAACTTGAAAATAGACCTATTTCAGATGGAAAATCTGTTCATATCTTGATCCTGGAATTCCCAATTTTAAGAAATGAAAAATAAATGCAGTAGTGATCTAGTTTATGGTATTTTGGTGTGTATATGTGGATAATAGTCATCTTCATGTTTGTGGAAGACCACATTGTGTGTGTGTGTGTGTGTGTCTGTGTGTGTCTGTGTGTGTCTGTGTGTGTCTGTGTGTGTGTGTGTAAAAGGGAACATGATTGTTTCAGAGTATACACCATAAACCAGTGTCAGTTATTTTTCTTTATTACTTTACATGAATTGTTTGTTTTGGTTTTTGTTTTGAAGTTGGGTCTGACTCTTTCCTTATCTGACCTGGTATTCACTATGTAATCTTAGGGTAGCCTTGAACTCATGGTGATACACGTATCTATGCTTCCTGAATGCTGAGAATGAAGGCATGCACAATCATGCTGGGCTTACATGTAGTTATTTTGATGACTTGGAGTTCACCAATTTGGCTACAAAAGCAAGCAGTTTCTAGGGATCCTGTTTTTGTTTTTGTTTTTTTAAACTGATCAATACGTGGGATGACAGATGCACTTCACCAAATCAAAATTTTAGGTGAGGGCTATGGATTTGAACTCAGGACCTCATGTGTATGCATAAATTCCTTTACAGATTCATTTTATGGTACTTTGTTACATAACATCCTGCATTGAATAAGTCAATGCCCTGATTAATGCTGAATATACAGTTAATACTATCTATTTATAGCAAAACTTGGCTCTTATAATGCCTTTGAAGGCATGGATATCTTTTCTAGTTGCAGTATGAACTCTATTTCAACAGAAGTTAGAAGAGTGTCCCATCATTTTGTAATTCCTTTGCTTCTTGTGTTAGGTAAGTCCCCTTGCTAAGATGAAATAGTTGACAAAAATCAGGTTTAAGGAAGAAATATTTATTGCAGATTATACTTCCAGTTAATAAAAATAGTAGTCAAGCCGGGTGTGGTGGCGCACGCCTTTAATCCCAGCACTCGGGAGGCAGAGATAGGAGGATCACTATGAGTTTGAGGCCACCCTGAGACTACATAGTGAATTCCAGGTCATCCTGGGCTAGAGTGAGACCCTACCTTGAAAAACCAAAAAAAAAAAAAAAAAAAAAAAAAAAGTCGTCAAAACGGATGAGGAAATGATTGGCAGGGAGAGCAGGGCAGCTGGGAGTGGTCTCCTTCAGTCCAACAAGGAGCCCACAGAGCTACATTAAGAATGCACAGGGGCAGCCATCTCTCTTTTATGCAGCACAGGATCTCTTCCCGGCTAGGATGCTATCCACAGTTACTTTGGCTATTACCACCTCAATTACCTAGTCAAGATTATCTCATAGGAATTCTCTCCAGGGATGACCTAATCCATATAATCTCCTTCAGATGATTCTAAATCTTCTCAAGTTGAATATGACAATAAAATATCACAGTTAGAAAATATTTTTCCATATGTTACCTCAAAATCATCCCTCTAATGGTAATGTGAATTGTTTTAAGATGAGGAAATATTTACTTTATTCTGATCTAATCTTCTACTTTAAATCTTTTGATCAGAGAAATAAGACCATAAATATCCAGTTATTGTTGATGTATGTGCTTTTATTGAATTAAAATATTTGTTTCATTATGGCGTTTTAAAACAAACTTTTGTTCCCTTCCTCCCCTTCTCTTTTCTCTCCCCTCTATAAGTTCCCTCCCTGATACTTAGCTTTTCTGCCTTCATCCCACGTGTTTACTTTGGTTTGTTGGCATAATGCTGTAGTTGTGCCAATTGTGGCTAATCAATAGTTGTACCTCATGTTGCTAAGCCTTTCTTGAATTTAGAGTTTGTTGAAAATTCACCTATTTTGATGGGCTTGCTTTTATACGTTACTGAATGTTTCTGTCATGAGCACTCTGTGCCCTTTCTTCATTCTGTATATTTAGTTTATATTCTAACATGACCTGAGGTGCTTCTTTAGGGGTACTGTATGTAGTTTGGTATGCCATCTCTCCAGCCCCCATACTCCTTTCTTAACTGTGTGTTTCACCAATGAATTACATGGAATATGGACAAAAACACACCTAACTTATTGTAAAGGTCTTTCACCTCCTTGGTTAATGTTATTCCAGGGTAATTTTTTATGCTATTGAAAATGGGGCATTGTCATTTATTTCTTTCTCTGTATATTTGTCTTTTTCACATAAAAAAAGCTACTGATTTTTGTGCATTGATTTTGTATCTGGATACTTTACTGAAGGAGTTAATCATTTTTAAGGGTTTTGAGATGGAGAGCTGAAGAGATGGTTTAGCAGTTAATACACATGCCTGTGGAGTCTAAGGATCCTAGTTCAATTCTCCAGGACCACGTAAGTCAGAAGCACAAGGAGATGCATGTACCTGGAGTTCCTTTGTAGGGGCTGGAGGTCTGGCATGCCCAGTCTCCCCCCTCTCCCTCTCTCTCGAACTGTCTCTAATAAACAAAGAAATATAAACCTTTGAAAAAAAGAGATGGATGTTTTTGCGTCACTTATGCATAGAAACATGATGTCTGCAGATAGGACTAACTTCTTCCTTTCGAATTTGTATCCCTTTCATTTCTTTTTCCTGACTTATTACATAATCTAGAACTTCCAATACTATGTTGAAGAGCAGAGATGTCTTTTTCCTGATCTCAATGGGAATTCCTTCAGTCTCTCCCCATTAAGTATTATTTGGGCTTTAGTACCTTTATATATAGATTTTACTATGTTGAGATAGACCATCCATGCCTATTCTGTCCAATGTTTTAATCATGAAGTGATTTGTATTTAATAAAAGGCCTTTTCTGCATTTAATGAGATGATCATGTGGTTTTTGTGTTTAAGCTTATTTATGTGGTGTATTACATTGACAGATTTCCATATGTTGAACCATCCCTGTGTTACTGGGATGAAGCTTACTTGATCTATGTGGATAATGCTTTTGACGTGCCATTGAGTTCAATTTGTGAGTATTTTGTTCAGGATCTTTGTATCTAAATTCATCAGGGAAATAGGGCTGCAGTTTTCTTTTCTTGTGGGATCTCTGCCTGGTTTTTGGTATTAGGGTGATGCTACCTTCATAGAAGGAGTAGGGGAGTTTTCTCTGTTCTCCAATTGTGTGGCATAATTTATGAAAAATTGGTTGCAGTTCCTCCATGAAGGTTTGATATAATTCAGCTGAGAAGCCATCTGGTCCTGAACTCTTTTTTTTTGGGGGGGGGGGGTTGATAACTTTTTCAATTTTGATTGATGTAATAGGTTTGTGGAGGAGATGAGTCTACTCTGAGCTTAGCTTTGGTATGTGGTATGTGTCCAGGAATTGATCCATTTCCTCCATACTATCCAATTTTGTTGGTCAGTAGTTTTTGAAGTAAATCCTGATGAGTCTACTGATTTCATTTATGTCTGTTGTGAACTTGCCTTTTTCATCTCTAATTTTGTTAATTTGAAGCATTTCATTTTTTTCACTTGATGAAATTGCCCAGAGGTTTATCAATCTTATTTATTTTTCAAGAACCAGCTCTTTGTTTCAACAATTTTCTTAATTGTTTTCTTATTTTCCAATTCATTAATTTCTGCTCTGATCTTAATTATTTCTTTCAAACAGTGTTAAGGATGTGGTGCAAGTACAAACTTATATGCATTTGAGGCAAATAAATATGTATGTCTATCAAATATATAAATATAGATCTATAATTTGATACAACTGTAATACTCCTGGGAGACTCCTTAGGAGTCTTCACTTTAGAAATACTTTGTCATTTCAGTTTTTGCTTCTTCACTCACAATTGGTAGTATTACTGTTGCAGGCAGGATCACATTTCTGGTAGAAATCACATAAGCAAGAGCAGCTTGTGGGAAAAAAAGAGGTTTATTTTGGCTTACAGGCTTGATGGGGAAGCTCCACGATGGCAGGGGAAATGATGTCATGAGAAGAGGGTGGAGGGTGGACATCACCCCCAGCCCCCATAAGGCAACAACAGGAATAGGAGAGTGTGCCCAAACACTGGCATGGGGAAACTGGCTGTTAACACCCATAAGCCCACCCCCAACAATACACTCTCTAGGGGTTGTTAATACCTAAATTTCCATCAGCTGGGAACCTAGCATTCAGAACACCTACGTTTATGGGGGATACCTCAATTAAAGTGCCACAGTAGGAAATGGAATCCGCTCAGATCTAAATCAACTGATGAATGGATAATAAACATGTGTTACATATACACACTGGAATTTTACTCAGCAGGAAGGAAAATGGAGTAATAAAATTTTCAAGATAGATGATTCAGAGGTGAAAGACATTTGGTTGCAAAGCCTGACGGACTGGGACTGATTCTACAGTACCAGATGTGCATGTGTCTAGTTTGTTGCTGTGACAAGAGGACCTGGTCCACCTGTACTCTGTATCTTTCTATCTAGCTACCTAACATCTGTCCATCACCTTTCTCTCTCTCTCTATCACTATCAAATGAGTAAATAATATTTTTTAAAATAAATTTGTATGAAAATATATAGACTTGGAAAAAATCATGTAAAAGCTTGTTTAACACCACAAGCTCCAAAAGACAAAAGTTTCATGTCCTCTCTCATATGCAAATCCTAAAATGGGATATTTTGATTTGGTTGAAAGTAGTAGAAAATACTGGTGGCATTCATGATGAAGCTAAAATGAAGTTTGGCCTGATACAAAACAAGGAAGTATGAGAGGAGGAGATAATTAGGGATAGTTGTCAGGCAAATGGAAGTTCAGATTACAGGGATGGAAGTTACTGTGGAGAGGCTGGGCTTAATGAAAGTTGGAGAAAAGTCATGAGACAATGGTACCATGAATTAGTACCATAGAATTGTTCATCTGGCTTATCTAATTTAAAATTAAATCTCTTTTAATAAGAGTGGAGGGAATACTTTGAGCAGAAGGGCCATGTATGAGTGGAGAAAGCTTCAGTCTACAATCATAGGTTGTTGTTGGTAAATCTTAACAGTACAACTGGGATCCTCTGCCCCCAAACAGAACTGTTGGTCAGGAATGCTCATGAGACAACCAAAGTAATGATACAATTACCACCAGTTCTAAATGGTAAGGTCCTATTTCTAAGGACAACACCTTCTGTGCTCATAGAACATCAAAACTTATGTTAGAACTGAGAAGGAAGTATGATTCCTCATTTCTAGTTTTTATAAGTGCTGAAATGGGAATACAAGTGACTGGGTGAGATTGGAGAGAATAATCAACAGTGAAACTAAGCAGTGGAACTTGAAAACTAAAAAGTAGGCAGACAGGCTAGATGTACACTTTGGCCAGTTGCCTAGGAAACATTTTATATGGTATTAGTCAGCAACCTTTGCACAGCCCATCCCCCTGTAACCTATACCTTTTCCCTGCCATTGCTTACATGCTGTAATGTGTGTTCCTGTATGCTGCTTAGGCATCAGCAAGCATCATGGTACATCCAATCACCTTAGGAACCTCTTCCCACCTTCAACTTCTTATAAACCTGTTTCCCTGACAATAAAATCTGTTCACTGCGAGTGCATCCAGGAAGTGGTTCTTCCATTACTCACACAATCTTACTCCCCATGGTTGCCTGGATGCCTTCGGGGGACAGTGCCCAGTTCCAAGGATCCAGGGACACACAGTTGGCACCCAAACAGTGACCCTCTGAGATGTGCCAATGTAACTGTGCACTCTCTCAGACGTATGATTGTAGTCTGGGGGACATCAGACCCTCCCCCCCCCCCCCCCCCCCGTGGCCTTAGCCTCCATGTTTTTGAGGGAAGAGAGATTTCTCTTTTTCCTCCTTTATTTTTGGTTCATGCCATTGTGAGGGATCAGACATGACAAAGTGGCAATTGACAGCTCTTGACCAAAGCCACTCTTCTGCCTTGGCAAAAGTCCAGCTGCCCTCTGCCTGGACCCCAACAGCCCATTGGTCATTGGCAAAAACCCTTCAACTTATTTCTCTCTAACACAGAAAGCCAGTAACACATCTACCTCGTAAAGCCTGCAGGGCAGATCTCCTGTCTCTTAAACTTGTGGACAGGATTATGTATGGATCATTGGGAAATCCTCCATGGTTCCATTCACCCCTTGGAAATGTTGCCTTCTTTTTGGGCATTTTCACTCTTTTTCTGTCATGAGTAATATTGTCTCCCACCAAAAAGAATCACAGATTTGTAGATTAAAGGCTCTCCTGAAAGTTAGGGAATTAAGCTCTCCCAGAGGTAGGCAAGCTCCTTTTGGGAGGAAGTCCTCCAGGTCGCCCCTTGGATGATTTCTGGGGATCCATGTGACCCAGACATGTGGACCCACATAGCTTATCTGGCTAGGAAATGAAAAGTTCAGGAAGGAAATTTCACCTCACTCCCTTGTCATCTCCTTTTAAGTTTCTCCACTAGGGCAGCAGGAAAAACATAAACTGGTTATGCAAGTGCTCCCAAGTGTCTCAGGTCTGTCTATAGGCTCATGTGGTGCTGAGCCAATGGTGCTTCAGCCCATGGAGGCGCAACCTTCCCAGAAGCCTCTGGCAGTCCTTGGGACCCCCTCCCTTCTCCAGTGGTTTCCAGTGGTCCTGAGGACCCCTTCCTTGTCCAGCAGTCACTGGAGGTCCTGGGGACCTCCTCCCTTCTTTCCCCTTAATGAAGCAGGACCCAGGCCGGTGGGCTGGAAGTCATCTCAGCCATTCCCTCCATGCCTAGTGGTGCTGGGTGAGAGCCCAGGAGGAGAGTGGAGTTGATCTGAGGGTGTATGGGATCTCACACCCCAACCAGCCCCTGCTGGCCACACCTGCACCATGAAGTGGCAGAAAAAGGGAAAAAAAGCCACATTTAAAAAAAGCCTACGGTGAACTGAAATTCTATGTAAACAATGACATACTTTGTTACATGATATCACAGATATAATTACTGAGTTTATGTTCTAGGTCAACTTCAACTTACATAGAGGAATATTGAAAACAAAATTCTCTCTGAAGTGATGACTCATAATTTGTTAAGTATTTTTAAAGAGATTATACTGCCCTGTTACTTAAAAGGAGGCAACTAACCTGACTTCTAGGCAAGCCTAACTAAAAACAAAAATAAAATATAATTTTCCTTAGTTACTCCTAATAAAGCATTTCCAATTGTGTTTGAGGTATTAATGACATAAAATTTTCTTTAATCTAGACTATTTGCTTGTCAGTGAGTAATACAATTAATACATTTGGTGTAGTTTCTCTTAACAGTCTAATAAGAAAGATGGTTAGTTATGGGATAAGATGAGTTGACTGAAGGAACTAGGAAGGGATTTTTTAATGTTGAACATAGAAGGCTCGCTTAAAATGTCTTTTGAGTGGTACTTAGATCAGAATATTAAATTATGTGGATAAAGATGTGTGTGTGTAGGAAAGAATATTCAGGCTAAATCTAAACACCATGCCTAAAGTTAAAGATTTTCAACTGTTTACAAACTTTTAAGGAACACAAAGATAATTTTCAGGCTAAAATAGGTTGTGATAGCTTGATAAAGCTTTATCAAATTTGAGTCATGGGTATAACATAAAATGTTAACAAAAATTTCTATGGTACATGAAATCAGTGGCTATTAAGATTAAGCCAAAATCATTAGTTGTATTTTTTTACAAAAACAGATTTGTCAAGGGTTGTATTACAGCTTAGCTGTTTTGGCTCAACAAAGGCCAGTTTCCTTACTATTATATGTAAATTAACTGTCTCATTTCTGGCATCTTAAGTCCAGTACTTATAATAAAATTAACTCTTAAGAAATATTCCCTTATTTAGGGTACAGCCTCATGTTCAAACGATGTTCCTAATCTGGAAAAAAATAATATCAAGTTCTGTGGTTCTGTTTCTGTTCTCTGGGTAATTGGTACCGACATAGGTATCTGGATTAATTAAAGAATGTTTTCAAACACAGGTGCTAGGACTTTATACTGTCTTAGTTGTCCTTTTTTGATATTTTATAGGTTAAATTAATTGGTTTGTTTATTTGAAAATTAATTGGTATTGTTTTCAAGACTGATAACAAGTTCTGCCTGTATTTATAATGATTAGATATTTGAAGTATGAGATGTGCTTACTTTCTTTGCCTTAAATATGGCTTATGCTGCCATGGACAACAAAATTTGTAAAGGTTGGACAAAATGATTTTAAGAACCTCTTGTGCCATTCTTTTTGTTTTGTTTTTGTTTCTTTTTCAAGGTAGGGTTTTCACTCTACTGCAGGCTGACCTGGAATTCACTATGTAGTCTCAGGGTGAGCTCGAACTCTTGGTGATCCTCCTAACTCTGACTCCTGAGTGCTAGGATTAAAATCATTCATCACCGTGCCTGACTCTCTTGTGCAATTCTTTAGCTAAATCTATTTCAGTAATCAAATGTTTTCTATATGTATCTACATCCATGCCCATGCCTGCCATATCAAAACTGCTCCACTCCACCCTGAACCCCCCCACTTTTAACTGCCCCAATCAGCCCTTCCTCCACCCCCTCATGACTTTGGACACACTGTGCTCAGCCCTGCCCTTCTCAACTTTAGACCCTCCCTGTTTGGCACTGCCCACATGCAAACTTCAACTTGCTCCACTCTGCTCCACTTCAGTCCTGCCCAACTTCAGACCTGTTCTGCCCCACACTGCCTCACTCCCATGCTACTTGAGACCTACTCTGCTCTGCTCTGCTCTGCTCTGCACCAATATGACTTCGGACCCACTCCACTGTACTCTCCCCCTGCACTGCACAACTTCAGACACACTCTGCTCCATCCCATCTGCCCCCACGAAACTTCTGACCCACTCTGCCATGCTCTGCCCCTGCCCCTGCATAAATTCAAACCTGCTCTGCTTGCTCCACCCCACCCTGCCCGAGCTGTTACTGTGACCTGCTCTGCTCAACCCCACTCCCACCCTGTACAACTTCAGACCACCTCTGCCCACCCTGCCCCACCTCCATGTGACTGGTGACCCTTATCACTCTGCCCAGACACCACTCCTATGCACCTTCAGATCCTCTCAGCCCCTGCTCCTGCTCCCATCTCTGCCATTACAAAGCAGCACCACCTCCCCTGCCCCTCACAGTGTGGCAGACCACAATGCAAAACAAATAACATGAAAAATCAAATGCAAGTAAATTCAATAACATGTCCCAGTCCTACAATGGATGTCTCTAATCAAAGCATAAAGGAGACAACAGAATCAGAACCCCAAAATGAAGTTATGAACAATGAAAACCTGACAAAGGTACTGGTAGAACTTGCAGAAAAACAACAAAGCCTGATAAGAAAATGGAAGGGGTCCAGAAAGAATTAAAGGATATAATGTAAAATGGGGGAAAAAAACAGTTGGATATGTTAAATGAAGACATAAAGAATGCAAGGAGGAATTCTAAGAAGCATCAAGAAAATCAGAAAATGATGTGAAAAGGGAACTTGACAGAGGGGATGGAAACCATACACAGAAAAGTAGGAGAAAATGCAAACCTAAATGAACAAGCCCAAAACACCTTAGATGCTCTCAAGAATAGAGTCAGCCATGTGGAGGATAGAAACTCAGAGGTGGAAGACAAAACAGAAGAAACAATTTGAGAGTGCAAAAGTTTAAGTAAGTTGAAAAATTTCTGCAAACAGCACATGAGGGAATTGTGGGATACCCTTAAACATCCTAATATTTGGATCATGGAATTACCAGAAGCGGAAGAACTTCAGACCGAAGGCATGGATAACTTATTTAACATAATAATTGAAGAAAACATTCCACTCTCTCAAAAGAAATTCACATCAAGATGCAAGAAGCTAACAGAACTCCAAGAAGATTGGACCAAAGGAGAAACACTAAAAGACATATTGTCATTAAGACTGTAAACATTGACATCAAAGAGAAAGTCCTAAAAGAAGCTATGGAAAAACAACACATCACATTTAAATGTAACACCATCAGAATCACTTCAGATTTATCAATGCAAATCCTGAAATCAAGATAGGCCTGGAATGGAACACTGAAAACCTATGGCTTCCAATCCAAACTACTATACCCCAAAAAAGTATCCCTCAAAATATATGTTGAAAGAAAAACCTTCCATGAAAAAACTCAGCTTTACAACTATATGATACAAAACCAGATCTACAGAGAGTATTTTAAGAAGTTCTCCATACAGAAGAAGCAAATAATCAATCTCATGCCTACAAGATCACAATTAAAAAAAAAAAAAAAAGCTCAGAGAAGGCACAAAATCTTCAAAATCCATGAAAACACCAAACCACATAAACTAACATTTTATGGCAGGGATAAAATCAAACCTCACAGTCATTACACTAAATATCAATGGCCTTAATTCACCCATTAATAGACACAAGCTAACAGGGTGAATCAGAAAATTAGACACCTCAATCTGTTGTCTTCCAAAAAAACACCTCACCACTAAACACAGACTCCTCCTCAGGGTGAAAGGGTGGAAAATGATAATCCAAGCAAATTGGAATAAGAAACAAGCAGGCATAGCCATGGTAATATCAGATAAAATAGACTTCAAACCAAAAATTATCAAAAAAGACAAAGAACACCACTTCCTACTGACCAAGGAAACAATCAAGCAAGAGGATATTACAGTCATAAATCTATGCACCAAACACAGGGATACCACAGTTCATAAACCAAAACCTACTTAACAACAAAACAGAAATAACCACCAACACCATCATTGTTGGGGACTTAAATACACCATTATCAGCAATAGACAGATCATTCAAACAGAAACACAACAGAAATATGAGAGAGCTCAATAAAATCTTAGAACATTTAGACATAATGGACATCTACAGAAGATTGAGGCAAAAAAGAATGCTGAAATGAATGAATAACTAGATGAACAATGATGAATGTAGTTATGGTAGCTGAAATGTGCACTCAGTCACTGACAATTTGAGGAGAACTGTGATGTGTGTAGTTTAGGTAATTTTAGAAAAATAAATATGATATCACATACCTATTCTACAGAAGCATGCTGTGCATTTTTAAAATTTGTGATATAACCTATGAATGTCTTTTTCTTCCATTTTCATCATAGTTTGGTGGGTTTTGGCCCTAATCTTACTCATAAAGGAGAATTACCCTCCCATCAATATGTACAGTTTTTAAAGAGGGAATGGATAAATGTTTGAATCGTTTTTACTGTTTTGCAAGTGTAGGATAGAACTCTGGGTGTCACACAAATGAAAAACAACCAAAAATAAGACTGTTGATGAACTATTCCCTTGGCAACTATGATTAACACTTAGCATATTACATTCAAAATTCCACTGCTCACACAGACATGCAGGCTTGACATCAGTTCATGTTTCATGAGCACAAATGCTGATACATTTATTCAGGAAAGACAAAGAATAGTCAGGAAAAGCAGATGATGTGATAAATAATCATTTTACATACACCAGAAAGCTGACATTAATAACAAGAGTTATCTCTTACTCTTTGATTATTCCTCATGCCTGGCTGTCTTTCATATAGTCCATGCATAATAATTTCACTCTCACAGAAGTTTTGCAGGCATTCCATTGTGTATATTCCCTTCATCAACACATAAAATGACTGGTGATTTAATCCATCCATATTCTGTTTCAAGTTTCCAGGTGATTAACTATCTGCTCCCATGCATATTCCCTCATATTTGGGTTCTATTTAAAATTACTTTGGGTAGTAAGCTAAGAGTTTCAGATCAAAATATCCAAAAGGAAGTTCAAAAAATTTGTCACAGTATCTTGGATGCTATCACAATTAAAGCCATAAAAATGGAGAGTGGCATTTTAAGGACAAAAACTAAGGTGTAAAAGTAATCTAGCTTCAAGAAAGGGATAAGCAATGAAGATCTACTAGGGACCAGTTCTTAATCACACTTCTTTTGTACTATGAGCTTGTGGTAACAGCCTCCAATAGGTGAATCCTTGAGAGAGAGAGAAAAAAAAGAAAGCCAGGTGTGGTGGCTCATGCCTTTAATCCCAGCACTGAGGAGGCAGAGGCAGGAATATCACCATGAGTTTGAGGCCACCCTGAGACTACATAGTGAATTCTAGGTCAGCCTGGGCCAGAGTGAGATCCTACATCAAAAAATGGCTTTTGTATAGCAAGTGATACTCAGCAGATGTTACACTACTTAGAATGATGCACAATTTTTAAAATAATTACTAATTTATAAATGCTTAAATAAAACCACAAATGTTGATTTTATTATAGGTTTCATAAATTCCAACGTTTTCATAATCTACAAACAACTAAATTACAAACATGTTAAGTAATATTATTATAAGTATTATAATAATAAGTAATGCCAAATTTATTCTCAACTGTGTCAGATTCTCAAAGGCACCCCTGTCTTCTAACATAATAGACAAAGACCTTCCATGGTCGACATAGTATTATGCCTAGTTACCATTCCTCAAGTTATCCAGTAGATTCTACACACTTTGACAACCTCAACGTGTATTGAGAACAGGTTAAGATAAGGCCTCTGCTTCTTCCAAGGGAAGTCTTCTTCTACCTCCTACCCTCACTATATCTTTGAATATTTATTTAATACTCAACTACAACCTTTTTAGACATGCTCAAAGACAATTGCTCTATCTAGCAAGCTAGAGCAGGTTTCCTTGAAACAATATGACAAGTGAATCAGATATATTTGAAGTTATGAAGACTGATAGGAACAAAATACACATTATATCAAAAGTGCTTTTTCCTAAGTGTCTTTATTTACAAATTTGAAATAAATGTGAGAAAATAATTATTCCTCCTTCTGAAAATAATCTCCAGAGACATATGCCCTTTTGTAAAATTGGATTTCTGTTAGTGTTGGAAAATGGTACCTGGCCTGAAGGCTTTGTGAGGAAGCTGAAAATATTAGAGAACAAATAAGACTTTTACACATGAACAAATATCTTACCATTAAAAAAAAATAGTGCTTAAATAGTGTAAGGGTTTCTACAGGATATATTTTAAATTAATACATATGAGGGAAAAATTTAAAATCAGTTGGTTGGACAATATGTTTTTATCTTCTTCCTCTTTAAAGAATTTTTACTTGGTCTTAATAAAATGATGTAGCACTTGGGGAAAAAGATGCAACATAATAACCCTGCACTGGAGGCCAAGATAGAGAAGACCTCCACTATCACTATGGCCTTCCCCTTGGTGCTATGGTAGACAGGGAGGAAGGTGACCCACACACTGCAGAACACCAGCATGCTGAAAGTCAGAAACTTGGCTTCATTGAATGTGTCAGGCAGGTTTCTAGCCAGGAAAGCCACCGTGAAGCTCCCTACTGCCAGAGATCCCAAGTATCCCAGGACACAGTAAAAGGCAGTGTCTGAGCCTTTGTTGCACACAATGACGATATGGCCGAGTTCCAAGTCTGCATCTGTGTCAACAAAGGGAGGAGATGTTCCCATCCAGATTCCACAAAGAACAAGTTGGACTAAGGTACATATGGGAATGATGAAGTTAGGTGTTCCTGATACCAGCAGCCCTCTCATCTTTCTTTCTGGAGTAGTGACCCTGAAAGCTAGAACCACAGTAACTGTTTTGGCCAAAACAGTGGAGACAGCCACAGTGAACAAAACTGCAAATGTGATCTGCTGCAGGATGCAATTGGTGTTGTTGGGATGTCCAATGAAGAGTAATGGGCAGAGAAAACAGAACTTGAGGGAGATGAGCAGGATGTAGCTGTTTGTTCGATTATTGGCCTTCACAATCGGTGTGTCTTGGTGCTTCACAAAAACCCCAAGAACAAGAGCAGTGAGGGCAGCGAAGAACAGGGCTATACAAGCCAGAACCATTCCCAAGGGGTCTTCATAAGCCAGAAACATCAAGGATTTTTGGAGACAGTGATTTTTCTGTATGCTGGCATACTGATTGATTGGACACTTCACACATTGATCCATATCTGACAGACAATGCAGAGAATCATCAGGATAGTGGCAGTATTCCCTTCTTAGCAACAGCACTCTGCAAACAAGTGTCTCTGAGGTGAACTATAGTTGTACTCTTTGTTCCTATTGATAATTAAGGTACTTTGCTCTATACCCATCATGACAATTAAGAAAGAACATCATGTTATGGTGAGAGAAACAAAAGTTTCTAACAATATTTTTATTTATTTGTTTACAAGGAGAGGGAGACAGAAAGACAGAGAGAGAATGGGTGCTCCTGAAACTCTAGCTACTGGAAACAAACACCAGATACATGTACCACATTGTCCACCTCGCTTTCTGTGTGTAATTGGGAATTAACTGAAGTAGTTAGGGTTTGAATGCATGTGTCTTAATTGTTGAGCTATCTCAGCATAACAAATCTGTATTTTCTTCACTTAACTAATCATTTTTTAAAGAATAAAATAATTTTGTTGTAGTGTACTAGAATTATATATATAATAACATCGCTTACATGAGGTTGTTTTTTTTTTTTTTTTTTTTGGTTTTTTAAGGTAGGGTTTCACTCTAGGCCAAGCTGACCTGGAATTCACAGCGATCCTCCTACCTCTGTCCCCCAAGTGCTGGGATTAAAGGTGTGTGCCACCACACCCGGCTTGAGATAATTCTTACAACTTCTACTAGAGACGATATGAATGAGTAACTAAGATGCTTGTCTGCAAAGCCTAAGGATGCCTGCTTGACCCATCACATCCTCATAAGTCAGATGCACAAGGTGACACATGAGTAATTTGCACATGTGCACAAGATAGCATATATGTCTGGAATTCAGCTGCAGTGGCTCGAGACCCTTGCACCCCAATTCTCGTTTTCTCTCTCTCCCTCCCCACCCTTCTCTCTATCTCTCTCTTCTTTCTCTCTCTCTCTCCCTCCCTCCCTCTTGCTCAGGCTGCCTTTCATTTAAAAAATGAGTCTGCTTGGTTTGCCTAAAAGAAAAATGTCCTTTAGCTCAGAGTTCTGTCAAACGTTCAATCCAAGACCAGAGAAGTACACAATTTTATGATACTAAAAATAGACAACATCCATAAATTTAGACCAAAAAATGTGATTGTTTCCTCACTTTACAGGTTTGTCTTATGAAGTCTGTCTGTCTGTAACAGGTGATTCCCTGTAGTTTTGTACTCAAATGTCAGTAGGTACATATTATAGTTTCAAAACATATATTTTTAAGAAATATGAATGAAAATGGAGACCCCAAGATATAATTAACACTAATATCACTATTGCTTCAAACCATTTCCTTGGAGTTGGTATTCATGTGCTAATTTTGGGAGGACATATGATTTACCTATTTTGCCAAATTCTACCTCAATAATTCCTGGTTTATGTTTTAGCAGAATTTGGCCAAGAAATTATTGACAAGATAGTATGAGCAAGAAAACTTGCCAACTTTGAAAAGAACTAACATGGTCCATAATAGTGAAATGAGGAGAAGCTCTTCCCATGTGGAAGTTGGATTTTGTACCATGGTGTTTCACAATTTTAATTGTGACTACAATGAATCAAAAAATGGAATTTAGGGGCTGTAAATTAAATATGGCTTAGCAATTAAGCACGTGCCTGTGAAGTCTAAGGACCCTAGTTCAAGGCTTGATTCTCCAGGCCCCATGTAAGCCAGTTACACAAGGTGACACATGCATCTGTATTTTGTTTTCAGTGGCTGGAGGCCCTGGCATACCCATTTCATTTCTCTCTCTCTCTTTCATATATATATATATATATATATATATATATATATATATATATATATATATCTACACACACACACACACATATACACACGTCTTTCTCTACCTATTTCTGTCTCTATCACTCTCAAATAAATAAATAAGAATAAACAATAAAATTAAATAAAATGGGATTTAAAAGAAATATATGGTATCTCCTATTGAGTATTTCCATAAATGAGTTTCTTTAACATTTATAACTCTAATATTAATTCTCTTAATCATGTATTTTAAATTTACATGCATACATTTTTATAAATCATGTAGACATGTAATATTTATTCTGTACTATAAGGCCATACATTCCATTTTATTTGGTATGTGTAACATAGCCAGCATGTACAAATGAAAAACACACTTCCCTGTTAATACTGAATTTATCGTCATCACTAAACTATTTTTAATTGTATATTAAAGTATTATTTGAATGAACACAGTTTTTACGTATTTCTAGTAAGATTATTTTAATCCATTTTTATGACATCATCAAGTCACACCCAAAACTTAATGTCAATCTCATTCCTTTTTTACACTATATACCAATACCTCTCCCTGTCCACTTTGACTTCTGCTACACTGAGAAGTGTACTGGGTATGAGAGTATACTATAAGCTATAATAGATGAAAATATTGAGGAATTAATATTTATATCACTTTTAAATATCTTTGATAATATATATTGCAGCCTTTATGTTCTACTCTAACATGACACCCCCATACACCGTCTAGCCTTCTTACCTGTAAAACAGAGGGCAACCTCAAATAACACCTATTCATCCATACATTGCTCAAACTAGTAGGCTTGATATCTCAGAAATACATACTTCTTTTCATCATTATTTCTAACCTATGAACATTTCTCAATATATTCTTAAATGCTTCAATATATATCTGAAACAATGCATACTATATTTTAATCAGAATATCTACGTTTCTTGATAAAGGTTGTTAATGTCTGTTATATGCTACTGTCTAAAGTGTTAAAATCAACTGCTTTCTGAATTACTTCATAGATACTCATTAGATATTATTGTTACATTGAACATATTTGCAAGAATAAATATCTGTAACGCAAAAAAAAGTTGTAAAAATGGCTTACTGGTTAAAGTAAAGCCTGCAAAGTCTAAAGACCCAGGTTTGACTGTTCAGGTCCCATGTAAACCAGATGCACATGGTGTCACATGCATCTGGAGTTTGTTTGCAGTGGTTAGAGTCTCTGACACTCACTTTCTCCCTCTCTCTCCCTCTCTCTCTCTCTCTCTCTCTCTCTCTCTCTCTCTCTCCCCCTAATAAGTAAATAAATAAAATAAGTCTTTAAAGCCAAAATAATGACATCTCTGAGCATTTATTTTCCATCAGCAGCCTATGAGGTACTGGAAAGATAAAGATGTGAAAAATTCTTTCTTATAAATTTCATTTATGAATATTTAAAGGAGATTATATGTATGTGTGACATTCCTTGATAGCAATAACATAATGACTAACTATTGGATCTCAAAGAGGGTTTTTTATTGTTGGAGAATTATTGTACTAGGTACCTAAAATGTGTTTCACAGAGTAAAGTGAATGTTATTTTCATGTTCACAAGTATTTGTCATTTCAACCAAGTGATTACTTTCAGGTTCCCAGAAGGGCCCTGCAAGTTCCCACTGTGGGTAGAGAAAACAGTCAAACTGGAGAAAGGCTCTAAACCATCAACTTACTCGTTTTGTTAGAAATCTCATTTTCTCCACAGGGGAAACATTCATAACAGCAGGCTGCCTTTCCCTTCTGTTGTAACTTCCTGAAACCAAGTCTGCAAGTCTCACTACACACAGAGGAGGGAATCTGAGGAGAACCAAAAGTGTAGTTTCAAAATTTACATTGTTATACACTACATTCATAGCTATATAGTTAAAACAATCACAATTATTAAACTTTTAATCCACAACTACAATAAAAATGAAGTGTCACACTCGATTTACTATGTTGATAGTTGTCATAGTGACTAAGATTTTTATAAAATAATTTGTCATTTCCAATTATTTTTCAGAAGATATACAGAAAATCTATGACCCTGGAAAGAGAATCCTAAACACCGTGTTTCACCTGACCAAACCATGAGGGCCACACATGGCCCCACATGATTTGATCTGTTTAGGTCTAGAGTAAAGCATTACAGTTAGGTACGACATACCTTCCTACTCCCTGTGGCCCATGCTATTGCCTCATCAGACAAATACAATTGTTGACCAAGGGAACCATATGAAGAGAACTGTCCTATTTTCACCTTTATTCCATGACCTTGTGGAAAATTTGAAATGTGGGAAATATCATAATCTGTACCATAATTTTTTTTCACATTAAGAGTCACTAGGTCTCCAACAGGGTTAATAAATTGGATGCTCTTCAGACTGTGGTAAAACTAAAAGAAATGTATGATTTTCCAATTATGTACATACACAGATATACATAATATGTGATAGTAGTAATACCTTTCCATTTTTTACAACTCTCCTCTGAGAAATAAATTTTAGTGCATGTAACTAATAGTGTGAAATAAATCAATTTCCACAGATAAATTAAATATTGCTACATTTTTGTAAGTATAGTTTTAGAGAAACTCCTAAAATTGATCACCAAATATCAGAAAGGCTATTGAGATCAGCCTGAAAGCCCACTATATTTATAGAAATCAAAAAACCATTATAGCATCAAGGTCTTCAGTAATAGCAGTAAGACAGACTAACTTTAACTCTCATGTGACCTCTCAATAACACTAATCAGGATAATTTGGCATGGAAAACAGCAAGATTACATCTAGATTTCAAACAGTGCATGATAAAAATACTGGAAGCACATATCAAATGCTTAAAACAGTTGGACATGGTATCAGGATCATGTGTCACATAAAATATGTATCACTCAAAACTTATGTTAGATAATTCAGTGTCTTCATGTATATACACAGTGAAGCTTTTTCATGGCTGTCTGCTTGACTGGAGTTAGAATTAACAATTAACATGGAAACAAAACTGTGGGCATGTCACTAGGAATTTTTAGGTTAATTACTAAGCCTGGAAAGCTCACACAATGCAGTGGCACTATTTCATTGGAACACGTATATTCATCACCCTTGCTTACAGCCTGCAGATGCCGTGGACGCAGTCTGTTTCAGGCCTGCTCTCATGGTGTCACCATCACGAAGGACTACAGTCTTGAATGTGAAGTAGAATGAAACCTTTCTCAACTAAGTTGTTCTGGTCAAGAATTTGCCCTGAAAAAAGTAACTGATAAACTCAGTCTAGATTTACTTCCTAGGGAATGAAACAATGTAGAAACACCCAAAATTTAGAGTACTCCCAGAAAATCGGTTTAAACATGTATGGAAATACTGAGAAAGAAACATTAATGACACTACATACCTTTGGGCAGTCCTCACGGTGATATTTTCTCAATGGCTGACCATCTATCTGTTGATAACATATTTCATGCCAGACATATGCCCAAGCGTACACAGCATTGTATAGGTTATAATTCTCATCATTCATGGCTATGTCAAGTCCTTGACTTGCGTACCATTCTAATGCGGTGTTTGGTGAACACCTACTCTGTGTTCTACATTTAGATTCAATGTCCAAACAATTAAAGTACATCCATTCTGATCGCATCACAGAAATGTCTATTGGATATTGGGATTTGTTCATTGTCTGAATAAATTTTTTAAAGTTGGGAATCTTATGAAGGTGATGAGAAAATGTGAAAGCACCATGGAATGAGTCAAGAATGAAGTCTCTTCCTGTATTTGTGATGACATCCCACTGTGATGTGGTGACCCAAATCCTACGTATGCCTAAATATGCCCATCTTCTAAAGCTCACTTCCAGTGTAGAATTCATTTCACCATAAATGATCACAACATTTGCCAATGATATCACAATTTGTTTATAATATTTCTCAGCCCGTGTATTATATAAGTTCATGTTTAGTGGGATCACATTCACAAAGGCTAAACATAGCTCATTTCTTTGCATCTTTTCTCTGAAGTCTGAGAGAAATTGATTACCTTGGTCATCATCAGAGATTACCAGCCCCACCCAGGTCCAGTTGAAATGAAGCATTAAGGAGACTATGGCAAAAGGCAGCCTTGTTTCCTTGGGGGCAATCTGATACAGATAAGGGTACTGAAATTGGTCACTCAGAATAGGATGAAATGGGCCATAGTGAATCTAAAGGACAAAGAGTATAGAAATCAACATGAGCAAGAGCATTGGAAGAAAACTCAATCTAAGATCTGAATTATGATGATCACCACTTGGGAAGAATGTTGGGATGGTTGATTGTTCACAACATCAGTTGTCATATTTTATTATCCATAAGACTCCACTGAACAGTTTAATGATTGTAGGAAATCTTTTTGTATGTCTCTACAGTTCTTCTTATCAATTTGTAAAAATTACTTGCTGATACCTCACCAAATCACTGATTATTTTCTCTATAAACTGTATATGAAAAAAACATGGATAAACCTAGTATCTACTGGAAATATCTCTAAGCACATGAATATGGTTAAAAAGGAGACAAGAATTCTACTCTGTATATTACAAAGTCTCACCTGTCCAAAATTATAGGTTGTCAGCAATGTCCCTATCAGGCTACTTGATGCCCATGATGGTCCTGTCAATATTAAATCACAATGCATTATTTCACAGTTATAATTAGGAACAATATACTCTTTATTTTCTTTTAGAGAAGAGATAAGAATCCATGAATCTTCACAATTGGAAGGACTGAAATTAAAATTAATAGACATGTTCGGTATAAGTTTGGGACTTCTGTTGATCTCCTCAGTGACAAAAAGCATTGTCAGAATATATTGAAATTTTTTGACTGGAACACTGAAAAGAAACACAGTAATCATTATGGATGAGGCTTCAAACAAGATAACAATTAAAGTGGACATATACTACATGTGATAATTGCTTTGTGTTCTCTTTGTCTCATTTGTAGTTTACTCCTGTCTTCTTGAAAAAAATACACACACACACACACACACACACACACACACATATGTCCACCTAGAATTTACTGTCAGGAATTTCTTTATGTATTTATTTGGTGCCATAACAACATATTTAGTAATGCTTTGTGAGACATCCTCTAATGTGTGGCTTCCCAGAATCAGGCGGTATATGCAGTAGGAGGGGAAAAGAGACTGGCTCTACACTCAGACTCAAATTTGGTATCCTAGGAATGATCATGCAGCTAGGAAGAATATCATGGATATGAGTAAACTGCTCCATTACACTCTTTGGAACCTGGCAGTGTGCAGTGTGGGTGGAAAAGAAACCAGGTACTAGTCAAGATGCCTAAACTAGTCATGTGTGTTTCTGTGGACCAAGTGTGATACTCGCCACAGGTGAAACAGGTGGAGAAAAGTGGTGGCTGGGTGTGCTTAGAATCATTTTGGTAGTCAAGTACATGTAAGGGGGCAGGAGATAACATTGGGTTCTACGGATATGGATACAATGGAGGGAAGATGAGTTGTGAGAAAGATAATAACTTTTGTCAATGCAAAACAATTGAGTTATTGGTGATTATGAATACAATCTTCTGACATTGTGCTCTGCCTTTACATTTTTTCTCTCTCTATGTATCACTACTAGACTTCTAGTTTACCAAGTAAGCAGGAAAAAAAAAAAACCTCCGAATTTCATGGTATTTCAGATGTTGAAAATTTCATGTTCACTTAAACTTTTGGCTCTCCCTGCCAAAGTAACTTTTGGATTTCCTGTATACCACTCTTACTATTATGTCTTTGATATATATATATCAAATATATAAAATATATATATATATATATCAAATATATATATATGATGTTATTAGCTAATTAGAGTCCTTCCGTAGATGTATTTTGGCTTCATGTTTAAAATAGTTCTTCATAATCATTTATTCTTTGTAGTCCTTTTATGAACATATAACTTTTAGGTAGTTCAAGTGACTACACTAATATACACTAGAGAAAATATAGCATATGCAACAAATGCTCCTGGAAAAATTTAATAACTTCATATAGAAAAATGAAACTAGACCCACTCCTCTTCCCATGCAAAAAATTCAACTCCAAATGGATGAATTACCTCAAAATAAGGCTCAAAATTCTAAAGTTACAGGATGAAACAAAAGGTTGAACTCTCTACAAAATACAACTGGGGACATAATTCCTGAATAATACCACAGTAATTCAGAAAAATAAATCCCTCAAGCAGTGGAATCTTACAAAGAAAAAATGCTTGTCTAGAGACAAAATACCCTACACACAGCCCACAAACTGCCTACAGATGGAGAGAACATCTTTGCCAGTTAAACCCCTGACAGAAGACTCACACACAGAATGTACAAGAAACTCAAAAAACTAAACAATAACACAAACAAACAATGCACTCCAACAGTGGGGCAGAGAACTCAACAGGAAATTGCCAAAGCAAGAAATTAAATGGCTAACTCATCTATAAAAATGTTCATTGTTCTTAATAATCAGGAAATGCAAATTTAAACTATGATGGAATTAGACCACACTACAAAAAGGATGGGAATCTTAAAAGAAATTGCAGTAAATTTGGAGAACATTCAAGGAAAGGATATGCCTAATTCACTACTGATGGGAATGCAAACTTGTACAGTCAATGTAGAACTCAATGAGCAGACTCTAGAAAACGATGAAAATAATGGTAACAACTAACCCTGCCATTTCTCTACTGGGCATCTATACTAAATGCTCCACTCTTAAATCCAGAAACATGATATTAGCTGCTCAGATCACAATGACTAAGAAAAAGAATCAACCCACATGCTTATCGCTTGGGAAATGTATATTGAACATGTGGTTCATATACATAATGGGATTCTATTCAACCCTATCAACAAAATAATATAATGAAATTGGCAGGAAAATTGTCAGGATTTGAACAGACAATAGTGAGTGAACACTCACTCATATATAAAAATACAAAAGCCACATTGTTTCCCACATCCATGGTTCCTGAACTGGAATAGCTTGAATTTCTGTGATATTGAACAAAAAATAGGAGGGAGAAATAAAAGGGATTGGATGGTTTGGGGAACAAGAATGGGAAGGGACAGACACATGGAAACATAAGTAAAACAAAATCCAAAATGTATTGATAGAGGAGACTTCCGGTTAAGATGGCAGCATAAGAAGCCTGCCAAAGCAGCCTAGGGGAAAAAAAGCCAAAGAAAACCCAGTAAAATGCACACTTTTACTAAAAGGGGAGGTGTGTAAGAGATTAAAATGGCAGCAGAGAAGTAGGAGAGATCCAGAGCATCCAGAGCCCACACAGGCAGGCCGAAGCAGCTCCGGCAGTCGTGGATCTAGCTCCGGCAGTGGAAGCAGCGGTTGAAGCCACAACTCTGGCTCTGGCAGCAACCTCAGGGGTTCCGGCACCAGCACCAGTGGCTCAAGCAGCGGCAGATCCAGCAGCGGCATCTTCATCAGCAGTAGCGGCGGATAGTTGCCAGGCTCAGTTTGCCCCACAGAAAAAGCCAGTGCCCAGCTCCAGAAAATAGAACAGTGGCCCAACGACCCAGCTGGCAACTTGAATGAGACCAAAATCATCCAAAAAGGTAACTGGGATTGCACCAGGGAAGGGTCTCACTTGGTCACAAGCTAACTTGGATCCCTCAACAGACCATAAATCTTGACCTCTTTCTTAATACAGAAAAATCAAGTTACCTACAAAGGAAAGCCTATCAGGATTACAGCAGATTACTCAACACAACATTGAAAAGCAGAAGGGATTTGAGTGATGTATTCCAAATTCTGAAAGATAACAACTGTCAACCAAGGTTATCCTGTGAAGCTATCCATTCAAATAGACAGAGAAATAAGGACATTCCATGACAAAACAGGCTAAAAGAGTATTTGAAACAAAACCCACTGTACAGAAAATCATCCATGCTGAAGAGAAAGAAAAGCACACACATAAGGAACCTGGAAAAAACAAGCAATACTCAAATACTAGGTAACACAAGAGAGCAAAGGTTGAGGCAGAACCACAAAAAGAAAAATGGCAAACATAAATACACACCTTTCAATAATATCTCAATATCAAGGGCCTCAATGCCCCAACCAAAAGACATAGGTTTGCAGACTGGTTTAAAAAGCAGGATCCTACAATTTGTTGTCTCCAAGAAACTCACCTTTCTACAACAGATGGGCATTATCTTCTGGTGAAAGGTTGAAAAATGGTGTTTCAAGCAAATGGGCCTAGAAAACAAGCAGGAGTTGCTATCCTAATATCTGACAAGTTAGACTTAAGTCCAACGTTAGTTAAGAAAGATAAGGAAGGTCACTTTATATTGATTAGGGGCACACTCCAACAGGAGGACATTACAATCCTAAGCATATATGCACCTAACATTGGGGCTCCCAAATTCATCAAACAATATGTATTGATACAGAAAAATACTTTCACTTCAATAGCAGAGTAAAATATATAAACCATCAATAGCAGCATGGAGGGATTTTCTGGTAAGATGCACCCTGGACAGAGTGGACTGAATCCTTACCATAAAATGTTTGGCACTGGCTATCAAATCCAAGTACAAGAAATTGAATACACCCCACATCAAGCTGTTGACTGAGGAGACCTATGAGTATTGCTAAACAAGACATATTTCTGCCAAATCACTTGATTAACCACCTAAAGGGAAACTTGAGATCCTAATGCCGAGGAAACCACATGCAACCAATGCTGAATATCACAGATCATTGTAGGATCAGGCTGAATATGGAAGGAAGTCAGCACCAAGATGGTTAATCCATATACTGCTGAAAATATGCTATGAGAGTCTGTACAAAAGCAGCCAACAAAACTGTGAGTAATCAGGAGACTATGGTATATCCAAGAAGCCATACTGAGCAGATGTACACACCTGAGCAATACTGTCAGTCTCCCTAGGTGCATAAACAACGCCTTTCCAGTTAGCTAATTGATACACTCAGTGGAAAAGAAACCATACCAAGAACTAAGTGCTAACTCAGAATCCTAAGGAGATGGAGATGATAGACTCCAATGAGAACCATCTTCAGCCAAAAAAATCTCTCATAATTTACAATCATTATACATTTTAATCTATTATCATCTCATTCTACATTGGAGAATCTGTTTTTCTTTTTCAGAAAGGAATAAGAACAAAGAGCAACCAAATATATACCAACAGAATAAGGATCACCTACTCTATGTCAGCAAGTGAACCACCCCTAGCACAGAATCTAGGGCCCAAATGAAAACACAAAAGAACTACCTAGATGTGCAAGAATGCTGCTTCCATGAGGAACTTCACAACGTGCATCAGGGTAAGATAGACACACTGATAATACTATGAACATAATAAAGCAGAAATCCAGAATGCTGAGATTTCCACACTAAGGTAGACATAGAGCACAGTGATCAAGGCTCTGGGAATCTTGAGGAAGAGAGCATGGAAAGAATGTAAGAGCCACAGGGTGGGATGAAATATTCATGAGCATTGCATTCCCCACAATGACAGACTTCTACTCACAATTCATTACCAGTACATACATGGTGAATACCAATAGTCCAACTAGATGGGATTTTAGTGAAATGTGGGCCAGAAGGAGGGGAATGAAGGTAACAACAGTTGATGTATACATATAAAGTGTCAACTTAATTAAAGGAAATATTATAAGAAGTGAAAAAAAGAAATTTCTGTTTGTAACATGTAAATCCTGCTATGAAATTGTAGCAGTACCACTTGTAACACTGACCAGTTTAGGTTCTCAGAAGTGGTGTAAGTATTCACAACTTTGAGTGCCATCTATCCTACCAGGAATAAAAATATTATACAGTCATTTTTAATTTTTTCATTATTTATTTATTTATTTGAGAGTGACATACACAGAGAGAAAGGGAGAGAGAGAGAGAGAGAGAGAGAGAGAGAGAGAGAGAGAGAGAGAGAGAGAGGGAGAGAGAAAGAGAAAGAGAAAGAAAGAGAAAGAGAGAGATAGAGAGAAGGGGCATGCCAGGGCCTTTAGCCACTTCAAACAGACTCCGGACATGTGAACCCCTTGTTCATCTGGCTAACGTAGGTCCTAGGGAATTGAGCCTCGAACTGGGGTCGTTAGGCTTCATGGTCAAGTTCTTAACCCCTAAGCCATCTCTCTAGCCTGACAGTCCTTTCTTAAGTGTGTCCTTCATTAATGCATTAAAAGGAATAAGGACAATACACCTGACTGATTATATTTCAAATTCATGGTATTCTTATGACACACAGTAATATAGGAAAACAGTGCGTCATTGGCACCTTTCTTCTCCCTACACTTTATGTCAAAAGTAGGGAAATATAATGGAATCTCATAGACCTATTATCTGAGAGATGAGTAGCTATGAGAAAAGTCTGTCCAGGGTTAGACAGACAAAGAAAATTGTTCCCTTTTCACAGACTTTAGGAATTATGTGCTCCTGAGTGAAAGATGGGCAGCTCCTTGAACGGACACTTTGTCTCGGCATGTTAATAAGAACAAATGCCAATGGTGTTTATTGTCAGGAAAGGAAACTCTATATGAAGCAAGAAGAAAACAATGCGTTCTCCAAATTCTAGCTTTCTACAGAAATAGAATCACTGAAGAAAAAGAAGGTTGAAACTGTATCTCTGAAGAACACAGACAGCCAAATAAAAAGCTCTGTGAAAATCTGACAAGTGGAAGGGATGTAGAAGTGAACATAATATCTAAACTAGAAGGCCTGGTGGCCGACCTAATACAGTCCAACAAAGACAAAGACAAACTAATAGGAAGGTAGGAATGGGAACATCAAGGTATCCAGAATACTATGAAAAGATCAAACATAAGAATTTAGGGATACCAGGTGTGGTGCTATATGCCTTTACTCCCAGCACCCCATAGGCACAGGTACAAGGATCACTGTGAGTTCGAGGCCACCCTGAAACGCCATAGTAAATTCTAGGTCAGCCTGGGATATAGTGAGATATACCTTGAAAAAACAGAAAAGAAAATAAGAGGAAGACTTTAGGGTATGTTAGAAAGAGGAGAATTTCAATCCAGAGTTTTAGTAAGTGTTTTTGACAAAATCATAGTAGAAAAATGTCCCCAAATTGGGAAATAAATGCCACTGATGATAAAAGAAGCTTTTAGAACAGAAGACATACAAAATCTGGATGGCACCTTGCTTCACCATGCTATAATTTAACTACTAAACAGGGAAACTTGAGAAAATACATTGAAAGCGGTCAGATGAAAAAGGCATCACCTACAAATTCAAGCACATCAGAATAACATGAAATTACTCAACACAAACTTTAAAAGCCAGAATGGCTTAGACAGATGTTTTCAAATTTTTGAAAGTTAACAATTGTCAACCAAGGTTATTTTGTGCTGCAAAGCTGTCTATCCAAGTTGGCTGAGAAATAAGAACATTGCACAACAAAAACAGGCTAGAGGAATTTATGGCAAGTAGTCCAGCTTACAGAATATACTTGAAGTATTCCTTCACTGAAGAGAAAACAAATCACTGACAGGAAGAAATAGGAACAAATAAAACATGCCCAAATAACAGTTAAAACAAGTGAGTAAAGGGAAAACAGGAATCATTACCAAACAAGAATAATGGAGAGAATAATACATACCTTCCAATAACAACTCTTAATATCAGTGGCCTCAATGCCCAACCAAAAGACACAGGCGTGCAGGCTGGATTAAGAGCTAAGATCCTGCCATTTGTTGCCTCCAGGAAACTCCTCTCTCAATAAAAGATAGACATTGTCTTAGGGCAAAAGGATGGAAAATGGTATTTCAAGCAAATATGCATAGGAAACAAGCAGGAATGTTATCCTAATGTCTGACAAGATAGACTTCAAAAGAAAATTAGTGAGGAAAGATAAAAGTCATTTTGTACTGATTATAGGAACACTCCAACAGTAGGAGATTACAATCCTAAATATATATGTACCTAACATGGGGGATGTCAATGTTATCAAACAAGCACTATTAGACTTTATGTCATAGATAATACCAATCACAATTACAGTGGGTGAATTCAATACCCCACTATCATCAATTGCCAGGTCATCACCACAAAAAAATAAATAAATAAAATAGAGAGACATATGGACTAAATGATGTCATGTAACAAATGGACCTAACAGATATGTAGAGAACATTCCATCCAAATGCTGCAGATCATACTTTTTTTTTTCCAAGAAACACATGGAACATTGTATAAAATTCACCATATATTAGGAGAAAAAGTAAATCCCTTGTACTCTATCTGACCACAATGGATTAAACTGCAAATCAGCAAGAAAATTTACATTGAACTGTAAACAAATCAGCTACATTTGACTGTGGGAAAATTCTGCTCAGTAAAATATAGAATAAATTTGATTCTTTCATTAGTGGTATGGTATGCTTTGGAGGAAAATATCGAGGGATCCTGTTACTGTACCCATATACAGACTTGATACACTTTATTCATAACTTTCAAACAAAAAGCTAACTAACAAAACTGAACTTACCGGTAAAGCTGGTTCATTGAATCATAGGATATCTTATGTTCATTTGGTGCCTCAACTATAAACAAACAATCCTTCCACATGTTGCCATTACTTTCTGTATTTTGCTTTATTCTCCAAAAGCAGCTTGTTTCTGTCAAACTGCAGAAGGGGATGGAAAGCAATTGAAGAAATAAGACAAATATGAAAATTATCAGTTTCCCCATATCTAGAAGCTCTCAGTCTGTGTTCATATGTAATGTGCAGAATCAGGTAGATACACACATCACATAAGCCTCCTTATGTGTGTACCCACATCACTACTACTGCTGAGTACAAGGGATACTTATATCCCTAGTTATTTCTTTCTAGTCTGTGTCATCCTCCCTTGGGGAGTACAGAACATAGCCCTGGGGCTCTGCATCTGAGTTCTACATCAAGGTCAAAAACCAAGTTGAAAAACATGTTGTGAGGACCATCTGTTGGTTCAGGTGCTGTGTGTTCATGCATATCCAAGCATGAATGCCACTGGGACAATCTCCTGAGCATACTTGTTTTCAGACTAATTTCAAGAAGCCATTTGGATGAATAGCACCTGAAATCATGTAAGTGGATTTCCTTGGAGTTTCCAAGTCAAGATGTTAGGTGAAACAGTCAGAAAGTTTTCCTGCTCACCATAGTTCAAGCAGACATGGGCAGCATTGGCTCCTCCATTGTTCAAGCAATGCAGAGAATACTCACATCAGCATCACAGCATTTACTGTGTGGTCCATGCACTGCTCATAGCATTTTCATGCTTGTAATATCCCACAACTCCAGGTTTCCCATTGTCTGAGTACAAAATAAATAAAATAATCATGACAAGTCCAGAAATTCCCAGTCACTCTCCCAATAAAAATTCTGACACTATGATTCATACTTTTGTTCTAATACATGACCTTCATCTTCTTCCTAAATTCCCACAGACTAATAAGTTTTGATAGCCAAGATTCTCATCTTTAATACAATTTTCTCCAGTATGTATCTTTACCTAATTACAGAATCCCACATTGAAATTAACTTTATTTTTTATGTTATTACACTGAACTTCCATCACCTAAGTAAGGCATTATTTTTGTTGTTGCTTTCACATTATCTGTTGCCAATTGGACAGTAAATAAGTGTGTGGGGGGGCGCTGGAGTCATAGCTTAGGGGTTAAGGTACTTGCCTGAAAAATCAAAGGACCTCAATTCAATTCCATAGGACATATTTAAATCATATGAACAAGGTGCCACATGAATCTGGAGCTAGTTTTCAGTGTCTGGAGGTCCTGGCCAGCCCATTCTTTCTCTTGCTCTTTCTCTCTCCTCTGCCTCGTTCTCTCTCACTCTCTCAAATAAATAAATAAAAATAAAATTACATAAATGAGTATGGGATGATGAGTCTGCTTTTTATTATATGGACTGTATAGAAAGTTGTGCAAATTTAAGTAATTTCTTTTTTGTGTGACTTGAGATAGATGTTGGGACTTGAATTAAGGCTCACTTGTCCTGATGTATCTCATTATTTCAAATCTAATTAATATTGGAAAATCATTACCTGGGCTTGGCGGCACACAAATTCCATACCAGCACTTGGGACTCAAAGGTAGGAGGATTGTCATGGGCTTGGGGCCATTCTGAGTGTACATAGTGGATTCCAGTTCTGCATGGGCTAGAGCAAGACCCCACATTGAAAACAAATCATTTCTCAGTGATTTCAAATCTGAAAAGAATGATCCTGGAGGATTTGGAGAGGCAAATGCATAGAAATAGGGAGAATCAGCCACGGAAGGGGAGAAAATTCATTTTCTCGTTTTCACTGTGGACAGTGTTGAGTATTTTGTCATTAGTATTTACTGTCATTATTTCTTTCTTTTTATATATAAATCTTCTTTATTAACAGCATATTTTATAGGTACATATGAAGTATTTGTTCCCTCTTATCCTTCATCTTGCTGCATTCCGCTGGGGGTCCTTCTTCTTTAGGGTTACAAGAATTCCCCATGGGGTTGTGGGATATGCACTGTGGAAGCAGCAGTCAGTTATTTCTGTTGGGTGGGAGTGCCTCTGGGCATGATGTTTCAATATGTAGCTCTTATAATCTTTTCACGACCTCTTCCACAAAATTTCCTGAGCCATTTTGAGTGGGCTTTAAATCTACTTCACTGATAAACTCTTAGGAGCCTCTATATCTCTGCTTTGGTAGGTGTTGAATATCCTCAGGGTCTGTATCCTTCACCCTGACATTGGTTATCAGGTTCACTATGGAAGTGGTATTCTTACTCATCTCCCCAATATTTTGGGGTTTTCATCTGTAGCTTGGTTTAAGTGCAAGTGGTATCTTATCATCGTGGTTCTTGCTACCTTCAATAAAATAATATGTTCTCCAGTGGGAATGAGTCTGTATAGTTTAAATGTGAAAAGCATTATTAATTTAAGCAGAATTTGATGTATGCAACCCCTCTTTTATCCAAAAACTCATGAGATCTTGTCACTGAAAAGCATGATCTTTGCCTTCATAGGATTCTGCTCTGGTTCTCAATTCCAGATAGGGGGTTCTTTACATTGAGCAAATCCCTTAGCCAACAAGAAAACTATTGGTTACCCACCAAGTCTGTGTGCCACTATAGCACTGGAATGTATATCCTGTCATAGTGAGTAGCTTAGACCTCGGGTTTCTCAGATCATTGATGGCCACTTTCCCCCAGTAGCTCAGGAAGTGCTTTATAGCACTAGGTGGGATAACTGCCTGGGTACTGGCTCTCTTCCAGATTCCAGACAGGAATCTGCATATTGTGTCAGCATCATATATTGTCTTCAAATAAGAAAATTATGAGATTCCACATTACTCTGGTAAGGATGGTGATAATTAAAAAATCAGTTGGAAACAAATTTTGGTGAGGATATGGGATAAAAGGAATCCTTATTATCTGTTAGTGGGAATGTAAACTTTTACAACCATATTGGAAAACAATATGGAGATTTCTGAAAAGGACGATCATAGAGCTACCAAACAAACCCAGTTATTCCCTTACTAGGCATCTACCCTAAAGGTCCCAAATCTCACTAAATAGATATCTGCTCAACCATTTTTGATAGCTGCTCAGTTCATAATAGCTAAGAACTTTCATCAACCCAGGGGCTCATCATTGGAGGAATGGATAATGAATTTATGGTACATTTACAAAATGACATTCTTCTGACGAATAGGAAAAATCAATACTGTAAAATTTGTAGAAAATGGACATACATGGAAGAGATCATACTCACTGAACACACCCAATCACAGAAAATGAATGCTTCACATTTTATCACTCATTTTGGCTCCTAATCTGGACCAGTTTGAGTTGCTGACATACCTGATGGACAACTCGTGGTTCAGACATTAGGGTTGGATTTTTTTTTTTTTTCGGCTACGGTGAATTATGTTTGGGGCAAATCTAAATCCAAAATGAACTAATACCATAGAAACCTTAATCCCTGAAAGTCAGCTAAAAGATATAACCTTCAACAGGAATATGGGGGAAGCACCTGAAAGAAGGGCCCCCGGATGACGAGATGCAGCCTTACCTTAAGTGTATTGTTTTTGTTGTCGTGGGCCTACAACTCTCAGAACCAGAAATTGGTTGCTATCCACATGAGCTGTTGATCTTTCAGACCTTCGGGTTCCTCCCTCCCCAAAACACAACTTTCTCTCAAATCACTTGTATATTTCACTGAGGCAAAAGGTAATATACTGCTTTATTTTTAGTTAACATGTAACATGATGTATTTCTACATGAAATAGTAATGTGTGTGGCATTGCAATCTGAGAATAATACTCTTCAATTACCTATGTGCCTTCTTTACCCAATTCTTTCCCTTCATTACCCTAAATATTCCCCTTGTGTTTTATGTCATATATAGTTATTCGTATTTTACATATGAGAGTGAACATATTTGTCATCTTGTTTTTCTTGTCCATTTTTAAATCAGTTTCCATCTCCCAGCTACTTTTAGACTGTCTTCTCCAAAATGATGATTCTTCTGTGATCATTAGTATATACAAAAAATTTAAAATAAAAATATGAAAGAAAATATATTTTTGTTTGAATCTGACTTATTTTCCTTAACTTTGAAGACCCCTGATTCTGATAGTTAGTTAATATCTTTCTCTGTATCTTATTTTGTGCATTGACTTCGGATCCTGCTACTTTTCTATAGGAGTTAATCACCTTTAAGGGTTTTGTGATGGGGTCTCTCAGGTCTCTTATGTATACAATCATGTCATCAGTGAATAGAGCTAACTTAAATTCTTCCCTTCCGCCGGGCGTGGTGGCGCACGCCTTTAATCCCAGCACTCGGGAGGCACAGGTAGGAGGATCTCCGAGAGTTCGAGGCCACCCTGAGACTACATAGTGAATGCCAGGTCAGCCTGAGCCAGAGTGAGACCCTACCGCGAAAAACCAAAAATAAATAAATAAATAAATAAATTCTTCCTTTCCAAATTGTATCTCTTTTGTTTCTTTCTCTTCTCTTATTGCTTGATCTAGGACTTCCAGTACTATATTGAAGAACACAGGTGAGAGTGAACAAGCCTGTCTTCTTCCTGATCTCTCTGTGAATTCCTCCAGTCTCTCTTTATTAAGTATTATTTGGGCATTAGGAGTTTTGTATATTGCCTTTATTATGTTAAGATATGAACCAACCATGCCAATTCTCTCCAATGTTTTGATCATGAAGTGATGTTGTATTTTGTCAAAGGCGTTTTCTGCATCTATCAAAATGATCATGTGTTTTTTGTGTTTAACCTTGTTTATGTAGTGTTTTACATGAACAGATTTCATTATGTTTAACCACCCCTGGGTTCCTGGGATGAATCCCACTTGATAAAGGTGCATAATGCTTTTGATGTGTTGTTGGATTTGGTTTGCCAGGATTTTGTCCAGGATCTTTGGATCTAAGTTCATCAGGGAAATAGGCCAGTAGATTTTTTTTTTTTTTCTTGTGGCATCTCTGCTTGGTTTTGGAATTGGTGAGATGCTAGCTTCATAGAAGGAGTTGGGTAGCTTTCCCTGTTCTACAATTGTGTGGCCCAGTTTGAAGAAGATTGGTTTGAATTCTTCCATGAAGGTTTGATTGAATTCAGCTGAGAAGCCATGTGGTCTGGGACCCTTCTTTTGGGGGAGGATTTTTATTTCTTTTTCAATTTCAATGAGTGTGATAGGTTCATTTAGGAGATTAATCTGCTCTGAGTTTAGCTTTGATAGATGGTATGTGTCCAGGAATTTATCCATCTCCTCCACATCATCCTGTTTTGTGGAGTAGAAGTTTTTGAAATATGTCCTGATGATTCTCCCAATTTCTCTTATGTCTGTTGTGATCTCTCCTTTGTTATTTCGAATTTTGTTAATTTGGAACATCTCTTTTTTTGTTGTTTGTTTGTTTTTTGCTTGATCAAGTTGGCCAGGGGTTTGTCAATCTTGTTTATTTTTTTTCAAAGAACACGTTTGTTGTTTTGTCAATTTTCCTAATTGTTTTCTTAGATTCCAATTCATTAATTTCCCCTCTGATCTTAATTATTTCTTTTTCCTTCTGGAGCTTTTAGAGTTATATTTTTCTTCCTTTTCCAATGCCTTTATGTGGATGGCTAGGTTACTGATTTGATATCTCTCTGTCTTTGTTATGAAGGCATTTAGTGCTTTGAATTTTCCCCTGAGGACCGCCTTCATTGTGTTGCATAGGTTTTGGTACAATGAGTTCTCATTGTCATGCATTTCTAGAAATTTTGCAATTTCATTTTTTATTTCCTCCACTGGACATTTATTGTTTAAAAGTGTGCTGTTCAGGGCTGGAGAGATGGCTTAGCGGTTAAGCACTTGCCTGTGAAGCCTAAGGACCCCGGTTCGAGGCTCGGTTCCCCAGGTCCCACGTTAGCCAGATGCACAAGGGGGCGCACGCGTCTGGAGTTCGTTTGCAGAGGCTGGAAGCCCTGGCGCACCCATTCTCTCTCTCTCCCTCTATCTGTCTTTCTCTCTGTGTCTGTCGCTCTCAAATAAATAAATAAATAAATAAATAAATAAATAAATAAATAAATAAATAAATAAATAAAAGGTGTGCGCCACCACACCTGGAGTTAAAAAAAAAAAAAAAAGTGTGCTGTTCAGTTTCCAGGCATTGATGAGATTCATGTTGGGTCTTTTGTTTTTAACTTCTAGCAATATAGCATTGTGATCTGATATCATGCATGGAATTATGATAATCATCCTAAATGTATGGAGGCAGTTTCTGTGACCCAGTATATGATCTATTTTAGAGACTGTTTCATGGGCTGCTGAGACAAATGTGTAGTCTGGATTTGGGATGGAATGTTCTGTCAATGTCCATTAGTTCTACATGACCTATGGTTTCGTTGAGCTCTCTTACTTTCCTGTTGAGTTTCTGTTTGGATGGTCTGTCTATCACTGATAATGGGGTAGTGAAGTCCACAACTATGATGGTGCTGGTGATTATTTCTTTTCTATTGTCTAGTAGTGTTTGTTTTATGAACTGTGGTGTCCCTTTGTTTGGTGCACACACATTTATGATTGTAATATCCTCTTCATGGATCATTCTGTTGATAAGTAGGAAGTGGCCTTCTTTGTCTCTTTTGGTTATTTTCTATTTTTTACAAGATTAATATATCTATGCCTGCTTGTTTCTTATTCCCATTTTCTTGGAATATTTTTTCCACCCTTTCACCCTGAGAAGGTGTCTCCTTTCAGTGGTGAGATGGGTTTCTTGAAGACTACAGATTAAGGGGTCTAATTTTTTGATCCATTCTGTTAGCTTTTGTCTGTTGGTGGGTAAATTGAGGCCCTAAGTATTTATGGTAATGATGTGAGGTTTGATTTGATCCCTGCAATATTGTCTTGGTATATGTGGTTTGGTGTTTAAAAGGACTTTGAATTTTTTCTTTTTTTTGTGCTTTCTCTGAGTTTGGTTACTGTATTCTGCTTCTTGTAGGCATTTGAGTTTGATTCTTCTGTGTCAAGAATTTCTTTTTTTTTTTTTAATTTAATTTATTAGTTTTCTTTTCAGTAAATACAGGCAGTTTGGTACCATTATTTAGGCTCATCTCTGACCTACCCCCTCCCATTAGACCCTCCTTGTTAATGAAAATGGGTCGTGCATTGTGGAGTTAGCCCCCAGTTATTGGTATGATAAATGTCTCTGCAAATCATGACCCAACATGTGACTCTCACATTCTTTCTGCCCCCTCTTCCGCAAAATTTCCCTAAGCCATGTTGGGTTCATTTTTGGACTGCTTCAGTGCTGAGGTGTTGGGGGCCTCTGAGGCTCTGGCTCTCTGATTTGGTACGAGTTGATTTTTCTCTGCGTTGATCTCCTTCCCCTTTGTGCTGGTATCCAGTTCACAGGAAAACATCACCCTTGCTTATTTCGCCAGTTGTCCTTAGTTTCAGTTGGGCCCCTTTTGAGGTTTGTTGGGGCAGCTCTCTTCTTAGGATCTGCATCTATCTGGAAAAGAGAAGCAAATTCTCCAATGGAGAGTAAGTTAGCACCCGGAAAATTGAGATAAGACTTACTTTTTTGATAGACAGTATGGTAGGTTTAGGCCCTCTTATACCCCGTGATTGATGGTAGCTTGATATTGTAGAGTGGACTTGTGTTTGGGTATGGTTCTGACTTGTTTCCCAGCTCCAGCTATGGGTCTAGTACCACTGAGTGGATCAGTTAGCCAAATCAAGAGCAATTGATTCCTCACCATGGCTGTGTACCACTATTGCACTTGTGTGGGCATCACATCCGGTTATTTGTTGCTAATTAGGTTAAATAATGTGTTGCTTGGACAGATCTTGGTCATTTCCCCCAGTCGCCTATGTAGCGCCTTCTGGCACTAGACATGCTGACTGTCTGGGGACTGACTCTCTCCTGGCTTCCAGCCAAGTCATTCCATTTTACACATCAGCTGCGTATGGAGTCTTCAGCAATAGGGTCTTACCACTGGCCTTTGGTGGGTCATCAAGTACTCTGACAGAAGTCTGTCATTGTTTTGGGAGAATTTCTTGAAATACTCTCTGTAGGTTTTGTTTTGTGTTCATATAATTGCAAAGCTGAGTTTTTTCATGGAAAGTTTTTCTTACACCATGTATTATGATGGAAATTTTTGCTGGGTAGAATAGTTTGTTTTGGCAACCATAGGTTCTTAGACATTGCAGTGTCATTCCAGGCCCTTCTGGTTTTCAGGGTTTCCATTGAGAAGTCTGAAGTAATTCTGAAGGGGTTACCTTTAAAAGTGATGTGCTGTTTTCCCCTAGCTGCTTTAGGATTTTCTCTTTGATGTCAATGTTTAGAGTCATAATGTCAATATGTCTTGGAGTGTTTCTCCTTTGGTCCATCTGTGTTAGCTACTTATATCTGGATGGGCCTTTCTTTTGAGAGAGTGGGAAAGTTTTCTTTGATTATTTTGTTAAATAAGTTCTCCATGCCTTTTGTCTGGATTTCTTCTCCTTCTGGTATTCCAATGATCCTGATATTAGGACATTTAAGGGCATCCTACAATTCCCTCATGTTCTGTTCACAGAAATTTTTGAACTTATTGAAACTTTTGAATTCTCAAACTCTTTCTTCCATTTTGCCCTTGAGATCTGAGTTTTTATCCTCTACATGGCTGACTCTAATCTTGAGAGCTTCTACAGAGTTTTGGAGTTGTTCTATTAGGTTTGCATTTTCTACTACTTTTCTACGTATAGTTTCCATGCCTGTGTCATGCTCCCTTTTCACATCATTTTCCAATTTTCTTGATGCTTTTTTTGAATTCATCCTTGCATTTCTTTATGTCTTCATTTAGCATCGCTAGCTGATTTTTGAGGTCCTCTTTTTATTTTCACTCTCCTTCATATCTCTTAACTGTCTGCAAATTCTTTCCATTTTCTTATCTATTAGGTCTATTGTAGGGATGTTAGTATCCACACAATTACCTGTCCTTTGTTCCTTTTCTGGAAGTTCTACCAGTAGGTTGGTCAGGGTTGCATTGCTCATAGCTTCATTCTGGTGTTCTGATCCTAATGACCCTTCTATGTTTTGATTAGAGATGTTTACTGTAGGACTGGGTGATCTAACTGGATTTTCTTGCATTTGATTTTTCATGTTATTTCTTTTGCTTGGTGGTCTGCCCATTACATTGTATGCACCAGGAGAGTAGGACTGTGGTCTTGATGGGTGGAGGAGGTGTTGCCTCTTGGGAGAGCTGGCCTGTGCTAGCCTGCAGGCAAGCAGATTGGCTGAGTGGCCTTGAACTAACACATGGGTGGGTGGATCAGTCTGAGTTCAAACCCAGTGGGAAGCTTAAGCAGACTGAGGCAGATGCCAAGTTGTCTGAGCCCTCACTTAGCACAATGCCAAAGCAGCCTGAGCTCCTGATTGGGAGGGGCAACAAAGTTGCCTGAGCTTTCACACGGCGATGTGCCAATGCTCCCTGTGCTTGTGCTCGGAAGGATGCTGAAGCACCAAGCACCGAAGCAGCCTAAACTTGCAAATGGCTGAACACTGGGACCCAGAAGCAGTCTGAGCTCGCCCACAGCAGGACAATGGTGCTCAGAGGGTGTGGCAGACAGGGAGGGACTTGTACCTGAGCTGGTGCAGGCACACAGGCAGAGTGAGCCTGAGCTGGCAAAGGCATATGAAATGTGCCTTGGCTCGCATATGTTTGGACAGTGGCCAGAGCAATAAGTGGGTAAATGGGCAAACAGCAGGCTAAGCTTGCACAAGTGGGGATCAGTGGTATGCAAGTGACTGGCAAATGACCCAAAGGAGCCTGAGCTCCTGCAGGACAGTGGGCAGAACCTGCCAAAGTTCCCACGTGGGTGGGGATATCAGGGCGATTGCCCCTGTGCCATGAGGCATGTGGATCTATGTTGGCCTGGGTCCCCTTTCCTTCTGTAAGTGCAGGGGTATACTGAATCTGGGGCTGTGGATATGGTGGCTGCTTGGGGGCATTGTGCGGCTGTTGGACTACCTGTGAGAGAGGGAATCAGTGATTCCCTTTCTTTCCCCTCTGTGCCCTCCCACTGGCAATCTATTAGAGATTTCTTTCCCCTAAAAGACCCAGTGAACCCTTAATGCCTTACCTTTCATTCTTGGGGATGTGTGCTGCAGTTAGGGCATCGCCATCTTGGCCAGGAGTCCCACACCCAGCTTTTTAAGCCATTTCTTAGAATAAATATTTCTATCATACCACCTCATTTTGGTTTTATTATTTTGTTTTATTCCCTCCTTTTCTGCCCCTCTTGTCCCTATTGTTTGCCTTCAGTTGTCTGTAACATATGTTAGTAACTGAAAGATGTCCATGGTAGGAACTGCAGATAACTGACACCATGCAGCATTTGCCTTTCTGTGGTTGAGTGAGTTGGCAGAGTTTGATCTCTTCCAAATTTGTCCATTTTTCTGGTTGCGTGATTGTTCAATTTCCTCACCTACTGGGGTTTTGTTTAGGAACCGTTTCCCCACTCCTATATGGTGAGGAGTGCCCTCTTTTATTTTTTCGTCCAGTAGTAGAAGAATTCCAAGTCTTATATTGTGGTCCTTAATCCATGTTGACTGGATTTTTGTGTATGGAGAGATGAGTAGATCTAATTTCATTTTCATCATATGGTAATCCAATTTGCCCAACACCATTTGTTGAAGATGCTGTATTTTCTCCAGTCTACATTACTAGCAACATGTCAAAGATCAAGTAGATGTAGTTACCTGACCTAATGTAAAACTCTTCAATTCCATTACATTGGTCTATGTTTCTGTTCTTATGCCAATACTATACTTATTTTTCACTATGGATTTGTAATATTGCTTTAAACTGGGTATATGGACACTTACAGAGGTGTTTTATTATTATTTATTATTTTGAGGAACGGTCTGGTTGTCCTCAGCCTGTTGCCATTCCATATGAGTTGTGAAATCATTTTTTATATCCCTGTGGAGAATTACGCTGATATTTTTATTGGTATTTCATTATATCTGTATATTGCGATTGTTAGAATTGCCATTTCATGATATTAATTCTACCTATGCTGTCTTGAGTTTTGTTGTTGTTGTTGCTGTGGTTTTGTTTTCATTATGTAGTTCTTTCACATCCTTGGTTACTTTTATTCAAAGGTATTTAATGTTTGTGTTGATACTGAAAGTGGGAAATCATCACTTATTTATTTATATGTATATTTGTCCTTTGCATATAGAAAGGCTACTGATTTTTGTGCATTGATTTTTTTACCCTACCAGTTTACTAGAGGAGTTAGTCACCTTTAGAAGTTTTGAGATGGATACATTCAGGTCACTTATGGATAGGATCATGTCATCTGCATATAGGGCAAACTTGACTTCTTCCTTTCTAATTAGAATCAATTTTATTTATTTCTCCTGTATTATTACTTTGGATAGTACTTCTAATACTATGTTGAAGAAGAGTGAGGAGAGCAGGAAGCCCTATATTGTTCCTAATCTCAATGGGAACTCCTTAAATCTTTATAAATTAAGTATTATTTGGTCTTTGATGCAGTATATCTAGCTTTTATTGTTCTGACATGTAAAGCATCTAGGACTATTCTTTTCAGTGTTTTGATAATGAAGTGACATTGTAGTGTCTGCATCAATTGAGAATGTTATGTGTTTCTTATGGTTAAGTTTATTTAGATGGTGTGTTACGTTGGCAGATTTCCATATGTTGAAACTTCCCTGAATCTGTGGAATGAAGCCTACTTGATCAAGATGGGTAATGCTTCTGATGCCATTTACCAGGATTTTGCTCAGGAACATCGCATTTAAATTCAACAGAGATATTGGCCTATAGTTTCCTTTTCTTCTTGCATCTCTGCGTACTTTTGGTATTAGGATCATGCTAGCTACATTAAAAAACGGTTGTGGAGAATTTTCAGCTCTCTGATTATGCAAAAGAGTTTGAGAAATAGAATAGTTTCAGTTCTTCACTGGAGGTTTGATAGAATTTGGCTAATAATCCATTCCTGGATTTCTATTTGTGAGGAGGTACTTGATCAATTTTTAAATCTCCATGGATGTGGTAGGTTTCTTTAGGAGATTACTGTGTTCTGAGTATAGTTTTGATAGGTGGTATGTGTGTATAAATTCATCCATTTCTTCTAGAAAATTTAATTTCGTGGAGTACAGGCTTGGAAGTATTCCCAGATATTTCTTCCATTTCATTGATGTCTCTGGTGGCCTCTCTATTTCATTTATGATTTTGTGAATTTGAAACCTGTCTTTTTTGCTTGGTCAATTTGCTATGGGTTTAATCCATCTTGTTTCTTATTTTCAAAGATCCAGCTCTTTGTTTCATTGATCTTTTGAATTGATTTCTTAGGCCCTCATTCATTAACTTCTGCTCTGATTAGATCATTTCTATCTGACTGGAGGTCTTATGACATGATTTTTCCTTTTTTTACTGAGAAATTATTTTAATTTTTTCACAATTTTCATTAACATTTTCCATGATTATAAAAATATCCCATGGTAATACCCTCTTTTCCCCCATCTTCCAGTTTGAAATTCCATTCTTCATCATATCCCCTCCTGATCTCAATCAGTCTGTCTTTTATTTTGATGTCATGATCTTTTCCTCCTCTTATGATGGTCTTGTGTAGGTTGTGTCAGGCACTATGAGGTCATAGATATCAAGGCCATTTTAAGTCTGGAGGGAGTACGTTGTAAGGAGTCCTACCCTTACTTTGCCTCCTACATTCTTTCCACCGACTCTTCTGAATTAGACCCTGAGCCTGGGAAGGTTTGATCAAGATGTTACTCAGTATTCCAGTCACTTCTTTCCAGCACTATGATACCCTCTGAATTGTCCCAAGGTCACTGCCATCAGAAAAGAGAAGATTCTCTACAAACGTGAGAGTAGCATTAATATAAGGGTATGAACATTAAGAGGAATGCTTACTTGGCAGTTTGATAAGCATAGTATATACATTTATCCAGACATCAGCAGATGTTACACCTTAGGGTGCATGACTACCCCTGTTTTAAGTTTTCACTATCAGGGATATATTCACTCCCATGGAGCAATCCACCAGTTCAACTGGAGGACATTTGGTTTCCACCATGACAGATGTACCAATATTGCACCCATTGGCTCATTTAGCCTGGCTGGCCAATTATAAGGCTTGCAGTGTCCACTGTTGAGTAACTTCACTAATGGTATCTCTTTCTCTCATTTAACTGCATGTAGAATGGCCTCTTCCAGCTTTATCTCAGCTGGTCTACATGGAGGAGGTAATCAGCTCAATTCCAGCAGTATTTCTCACTGTTCTTGCAGCCCAAGTATGTGTAGTCTTCAGCAAAATGGTGTTACCATCAAATCCTAGCAGGAATCCAAGGGACTTGGCAACGGCCTATCATGTTTTGGGGGCACCAGGGACCTCCCTGGCCAACAACTCACTGGAAGGTATCCCTTCTCTGGCACTGAAATTTTTCCAGCAATGATCTATGGCTCTTGAGTGTTCCATTGTCCAAAACAAGAGTATTCCATTATTTATTTATATCCTCTTAGTTTTATTACCGTCCCTCCACCTTTCCTTTACTCAATCTCTTCCACTGACCTCAATTTGGGCCTTTTCACCCAGGTTAATCTATTCTTCAACTTACATATATACAATAACATACTACTAAGAACCCTCCTCCCTTCCTTTACCTTCCCTCTATATCTCTTTTTTAGCTTACTGGCCTCTGCTACTTAGTTCGTTCCTTCTTACACAGAAGCCCAATCACCTGTAGCTAGGATCCATATATGAGAGAGAACGTGTGGTGCTTGGCTTTCTGGGCCTGGCTTACTTCACTTAGTATAATCCTTTCCAGATCCCTCCAGTTTTCTGCAAATCTCATAACTTCATTTTTCTTTACAACTATGTAGAACTCCATTGTATAAATGTGCCATATCTTCATTATCCACTCAGCAGTTGAGGGACATCTAGGCTGGTACCATTTACCAGCTTAATTGGCTTGTTTGACTTCTTTTTTTAAACTTTTGAATTTTTTGTATATTCTGAATATTAATCCTCTATCAGATATATAGCTGGCAACTACTGTTCCCATTCTGTAGGTTGCCTCTTTGCTTTATTCACAATGCACTTTGCAGTATAAAATCATTGTATTTTCAAAAGGTCCCAGTGGTTAATCAGTAGTTTTATTGCCTGAGCAATTGGGGTTATATTCAGAAAGTCTTTACCAAGACCAATATGTTGAAGGGTTCCTGCTACTTTTTTCTCTAGCAGTTTCAGTGTTTCTGGTCTGATCTTAAGATCTTTAATTCATTTGGACTTAATTCTTATGCATGGAGAGAGAGAAGAATCTACTTTCATCCATCTACAGATACATATGCAGTTTTCACAGCACCATTCACTGAAAAGGCTGTCTTTTCTCCAATGAGTATTTTTGGCATTTTTATCGAATATCAGGTGGCTATAGCTACCTGGACTTACATCCGGGTCCTCTTTACTGTTCCATTGATCTACATGTCTGCTTTGTGCCAGTAGCATATGGTTTTTGTTATTATGGCTCTGTTGTGCAGGTTAAAATTAGGTATGGTGATACCACCAGCCTTATTTTTGTTGCTCAGCATTATTTTAGATATCGAGGTGTTTTGTGATTCCAAATGAATTTTTGGATTTTTTTTTCTATTTCTTTTTATTTATTTATTTATTTATTTGAGAGCGACAGACACAGAGAGAAAGACAGATAGAGGGAGAGAGAGAGAATGGGCGCGCCAGGGCTTCCAGCCTCTGCAAATGAACTCCAGACGCATGTGCCTCCTTGTGCATCTGGCTAATGTGGGACCTGGGGAGCCGAGCCTCGAACCAGGGTCCTTAGGCTTCATAGGCAAGCGCTTAACCGCTAAGCCATCTCTCCAGCCCATGGATTTTTTTTTTCTATTTCTGTGAAAAAATGCCATTGCACTTTTGATGGGGATTGCATTAAATGTGTAGATTACTTTTGGTAAGATTGCTATTTGCACAATACTGATTCTTCTTATTCAGGAACAAGGGATGTTTTCCATTTCCTACTGTCTTCGGCAATTTCTCGCTAGAGTGTTTTATACTTTTCATTGTGGAGATCCTTTACTTCCTTGGTTAGGTTTATTCCAAGGTACTTTATTTTCTTTGATGTAATTTTGAATGGGAGTGATTCTCTGATTTCAACCTCTCTGGGCTTGTTCTTAGCATATATGAAGGCTATTGATTTATGTGTATTTATTTTTGTATCCTGCTTCATGGCTGTACGTTTTAATCAGCTCTAATATTTGCTCATAATGTCTTTAGGGTTCTTATATATACAATCAGGTTATCTGTAAATAATGATAACTTGATCTATTCCTTTCCAATTTGTATCCCTTTCATGTGCATCTCTTGCCTTATTGCTAAGGCTAAGACTTCCAGTACTACACTAAATAAAACAGGGGACAGTGGACAACCTTGTCTTGTTCCTGACTTTAGTGGAAAAGCTTCCAGTTTTTTTTTTCCCATTTAGTAATATGTTGGCTATAGGATTGTCATAAATAGCCTTTACTATATTGAGATATGTTCCTTCTATTCCCAGTCTCTGTAGGACTTTTATCATGAAGGGATGTTGGATATTGTCAAACACTTTCTCTGCATTTAATGAGATGATCATGTGATATTGTCCTTCAGTCCATTTATATAATGTATTACTTTAATTGATTTGTGTATGTTGAACCATTCCTGCATCACTGGGATAAAGCATACTTAGTCAGGGTGAATGATCTTTCTGATATATTCTTGTATTCTGTTTGTTGAGAATTTTTGCATCTATGTTCATGGTGGAGATTGGTCTGTAATTTTCTTTTTTGTTCTATCTTTGCCTGGTTTTGGTATCAGGGTTATGATGGCTTCTTAAAAGGAGTTTGGTAGGATTCCTTCTTTTTCTATTTTATGGAAAAGCATAAGATGCAATGGTGTTAGTTCTTCCCTGAAGGTCTAGTAAAATTCAGCAGTGAATCCATCTAGGCCTGAGCTTCTATTTGGGGGGAGAGTTTTGATAACTGCTTGGGTCTACATACTTTTCATGGGTGTATTTAAGTGATTAATCTCATCTTGATTTAATTTAGGTAGGTCATATAAATCAAGGAAATCATCCATTTCTGTCAGATTTTCATATTTTTTGGAGTATATGCTTTCATAGTATATCCCTATGATTTTATGATCTTCTCTGCCATCTGTTGTGATGTTGCCTGTTTCATCTCTAATTTTTCTTTTTTTTTTAATTTAAAAATTTTTATTAACATTTTCCATTATTGTAAAAAAATATCCCATGGTAATTCCGTCCCTCCCCACCCCCACACATTCCCCTTTGAAATTCCATTCTCCATCATATTACCTCCCCATTACAATCATTGTACTTACATATATACAATATCAACCTATTAAGTACCTTCTTCCCTTCCTTTCTCTTTCCTTTATGTCTCCTTTTTAACTTACTGGCCTCTGCTACCAAGTATTTTCCTTCTCAAGCAGAAGCCCAATCATCTGTAGCTAGGATGCACATATGAGAGAGAACATGTGGCACTTGGCTTTCTGGGCCTGGGTTACCTTACTTAGTATAATCGTTTCCAGGTCCATCCATTTTTCTGCAAATTTCATAACTTCATTTTTCTTTACCGCTGAGTAGAACTCCATTGTATAAATGTGCCACATCTTCATTATCCACTCATCAGTTGAGGGGCATCTAGGCTGGTTCCATTTCCCAGCTATTATAAATTGAGCAGCAATAAACATGGTAGAGCATGTACTTCTAAGGAAATGAGATGAGTCCTTTGGATATATGCCTAGGAGTGCTATAGCTGCTTCATATGGTAGATCAATCTTTAGCTGTTTTAGGAACCTCCACACTGTCTTCCACAATGGCTGGACCAGATTGCATTCCCACCAGCAGTGTAGAAGGGTTCCTCTTTTTCCACATCCCTGCCAACATTTATGATCATTTGTTTTCATGATGGTGGCCAATCTGACAGGAGTGACATGGAATCTCCATGTAGTTTTAATCTGCATTTCCCTGATGGCTAGTGACGTAGAACATTTTTTTTTTTACATGCTTATATGCCATTCGTATTTCTTCCTTTGAGAATGCTCTATTTAGCTCCATAGCCCCTTTTTTTGATTGGTTTGTTTGATTCCTTATTATTTAACTTTTTGAGTTCTTTGTATACCCTAGATATTAATCCTTTATCAGATATATAGCTGGCGAAGATTTTTTCCCATTCTGTAGGTTGCCTTGTTGCTTTTTTCACTGTGTCCATTGCAGTGCAAAATCTTTGTAATTTTATGAGGTCCCAGTGATTAATCTGTGGTTTTATTGCCTGAGCAACTGGGGTTGTATTCAGAAAGTCTTTGCCAAGACCAATATGTTGAAGGGTTTCCCCTACTTTTTCCTCTAGCAGTTTCAGAGTTTCAGGTCTGATGTTAAGGTCTTTAATCCATTTGGACTTAATTCTTGTGCATGGCGAGAGTGAAGAATCTATTTTCATCCTTCTGCAGATATATATCCAGTTTTCAAAACACCATTTGCTGAAGAGGCTGTCTCTTCTCCAATGAGTATTTTTGGCATTTTTATCGAATATCAGGAGGCTATAGCAACTTGTGATTACATCTCGGTCCTCTACTCTGTTCCACTGATGTACATATCTGTTTTTGCTCCAGTACCATGCTGTTTTTGTTACTGTGGCTATGTAGTATAGGTAAAAATCAGGTATGGTGATACCACCAGCCTTATTTTTGTTGCTCAGTATTATTTTAGATATTCGAGGGTTTTTTGTGATTCCAAATGAATTTATGGATTGTTTTTTTCTATTTCCATGAAGAAAGCTTTTGGAATTTTGTTAGGGATTGCATTAAATGTGTAGATTGCTTTAGGTAATATTGCCATTTTCATAATATTGATTCTTCCAATCCAGGAGCAAGGGATGTTTCTCCACTTTCTAGTGTCTTCTGCAATTTCTTGCATGAGTGTTTTAAAGTTCTCATTGTAGAGATTCTTTACTTCCTTGGTTAGGTTTATTCCAAGGTACTTTATTTATTTATTTATTTTTGATGCAATTGTAAATGGGAGTGATTCTCTGATTTCATCCTCTGTGTGCTTGTTGTGAGCATATAGGAAGGCTACTGATTTCTGTGTGTTTATTTTGTATCCTGCTACATCGCTGTAGGATCTGATCAGCTCTAACAGTTTGCTAGTTGAGTTGAGTTTTTAGGGTCATTTATGTATAGAATCATGTCATCTGCAAATAATGATAACTTGATCACTTCGTTTCCAATTTGTATCCCTTCTATGTGTGTCTCTTGCCTTATTGCTGTGGCTAAGACTTCCAAAACTATGCTAAATAAATGTGGGGACAGTGGACACCCTTGTCTTGTTCCTGATTTTAGTGGAAAAGCTTCCAGTTTTTCCCCATTTAGTAATATGTTGGCTTTCACTTGTCATAAATAGCCTTTATTATATTGAGATATGTTCCTTCTATTCCAAGTCTCTGTAGGACTTTTATCATGAAGGGATGTGATGTTGTCAAATGCTTTGTCTGCATCTAATGAGATGATCATTTCAACCCGTTTATGTAATATATTACATTTATAGATTTGCGTATGATGAGCCATCCCTGCATCTCTGGGATAAAGCCTACTTGGTCAGGGTGAATGATCTTTTTCATATACTCTTGTATTCTGTTTGCCAATATTTTGTTGAGAATTTTTGCATCTATGTTCATGAGGTATATTGCTCTGTAATTTTCTTTTTCTTGTTCTATCTTTGCCTGGTTTTGGTATCAGGGTGATGCTGGCCTCATAGAAGGAGTTTGGTAGAATTCCTTCTTTTTCTATTTCCTAGAAAAGCTTTAGAAGCAATGGTGTTAGCTCTTCCTTAAATGTCTGATTAAATTTAGCACTGATTCCATCTTGGCTGGGCTTTTTTTAGTTTGGAGATTATTGATAACTGTTCAAATCTCCATGTTTGTTATAGGTCTATTTAAGTGATTATTCTCATTTTGATTTAATTTAGGTAGGTGATATAAATCAAGGAAATCATGCATTTCTTTCAGATTTTCATACTTTGTGGAGTATATGCTTTTCTAGTATGTCCCTATGATTTTTTGAATTTTTCTGGAATCTGTTGTGATGTTACCTTGTTCATCTCTGATTTTATTAATTTGAGCACTTAAGGCTATAAATTTACCTCTTATAACTGCCTTCATTGTGTCTCAGAGATTTTGGTATTCTGTGTTCTCATTATCATTTGACTCTATAAATTTTTTGATTTTCTTCTTGATTTCTTCATTGATCCATTCATCATTTAGTAGTGTATTGTTTAGTTTCCATGATTTTGTGTATGCTCTATTGCCTTTCTTGCTATTGATTTGTAGTTTAATTCTATTGTGGTCAGATACAATGCAAGGAATTATTTCAATTTTCCTGAATTTGTTAAGATTTGCTTTGTGTCCTAATATATGGTCTATTTTAGAGAAAGTTCCATGTGCTGCTGAAAAGAATGTATATACTGCAGTCTTTGCATGAAATGTCCTGTAGATATCTGTTAGGTCCATTCCTTCTATGGTCTCATTTAGTCCAGATGTCTCTCTGTTTTTTTTTCCCAGGATGACCTTGCAATTGATGAGAGTAGGGTGTTAAATTCACCCACAACCACTGTGTTTGGTGTTATCTGTGACCTTAGTTCTAATAGTGTTTGTTTGATGAATTTGGGGGCCTCTATGTTAGGTGCATATATGTTTAGGATTGTAATGTCATCCTGTTGGAGTGTGTCCTTATTCAATGTAACGTGACCTTCCTTATCTTTCTTGACTAACGTTGGACTAAATTCTACCATGTCCAATATTAGGATAGCAACCCCTGCTTGTTTTCTAGGCCCATTTGCTTGAAACACCGTCTTCCAACGTTTCACCCTAAGATAATGTCTATCCTTTGTAGAAAGGTGAGTTTCTTGGAGACAACAAATTGTAGGATCCTGCTTTTTAACCCAGTCTGCAAACCTCTGTCTTTCCGTTGGGGCATTGAGGCCGTTGATATTAAGAGATATTATTGAAAGGTGTGCATTTATGTTTGCCTTTTTTTTTTTTTTGTCGTTCTGGTTCTACCTGTGCTCTCTTCTGTTAACTAGTATTTGAGTATTGCTTGTTTTTTCTAGGTTCTTTATATGTGTGCTTTTCCTTTTCTTCAGCATGGAGGATTCTATCAAGTATTTTCTGTAGAGCTGGTTTTGTCTTCAAATACTCCTTTAACCTGCTTTTGTCATGGAATGTCCTTATTTCTCCGTCTATTTGAATGGATAACTTTGCAGGATAAAGTAACCTTGGTTGACAGTTGTTATCTTTCAGAACCTGGAGTATATCACCCCAAGCCCTTCTTTCTTTAAAAGTTTGAGTTGAACAATCTGCTGTAATCCTGATGGGCTTACTTTAGTAGGTAACTTGATTTTTCTTTCTAACTGCTTTCAATATTTTTTCTTTGGTGTGGGTGTTTGGAAGTTTGATTATAATATTGCAAGGAGAGGTTCTTTCCAGGTTTTGTCTGGCTGGGGTTCTAAAGGCTTCCTGTATCTGTATTGGCACCTCTTTCCCAATTTGGGGAAAATTTTCTTCTATGATTTTGTTGAAGACACCTACTATGCCTTTTGAGTGAAATTTTCTCCTTCTAATATGTCCTGAATTCTAATATTTGATCTTTTCATAGTGTCCCGAATATCTTGAAATTCCCACCCATACTTTTCTATATGTTTGTCTTTCTCTTTGTTGGCCTGTATTAGATCTGCCACCTGGTCTTCTAGCTTAGATATTCTGTCCTCTCCTTCATCCATTCTACTGGTGAGATTTTCTACAGAGTTTTTTATTTCATTAACTGTGTTCTTCATTGCTAGTAATTCTGACTGGTTTTTCTTTATTATTTCTATTTCCTTATTTATGTCTTGTATTGCCTTCTTTATTTCATGAAATTGGTGTCCTGCATCTTCTTTGATTCCTTTATTTCCTCTTTGAGTTCCTCTTTGACTCCTTTGATTTGTTCTCTGACTTCTTTGAACATATTTACAATCATTCTTTTGAAATCTTTTTCAGGTATTTCCTCTAACTTGTTCTCACTGGCGGTCATTTCTGATGCATTAATACTTTTAGGTGGATTTATATCATCTTGCTTTTTAGTGTTTCTTGTGTTATAATGTATATATTTTTGCATCTTGGATTAAGTTAATGCTTGGATTTTCTAGCTAGCTGGGTATTCTTAGCTGTATCAGTTGATTTGATGTTATATATTTTCAGGGTAGGAGCTTAAGGTGTTTGATGTGGCTCTTAAGACTCTGAGAGTATCTACAAAAGTGCTCCTAGGGGTTGAGTTTCCCTGCTATGGGAGTATTCAAGTAGGCTGAGTGGAATAAAACACTGGTAGATTCTAAAAGTTAACTAAACACTGTACCCATTCAGTCAAAACAGCCCCAAGTATGTATGCCAGAGTAGTTATTATAACAACCAGATCCTCTATCAACATAGAGGTTAAGATTTCTGGTCTGTTGAGGGATCCCAGTCAGCTTGTGACCAAGTGAGACCCTTCCCTGGTGCAAACCCAGTTACCTTGGATGAGTTTGTTCTCAGTCAAGTTGCTGCCTGGGTTGTCGGGCTACTGTTCTGATTTCTGGAGCTGGGCACTGGCTTTTCCTGTGGGGCAAAGCAAGCCTGGCAACTGTGGCCCTGCAGATCAGCATCCCCGCTGCTGGAACTGCTGCTGCGAAAGTTGCCTCTGCTGGGTCTGTCAGCAGCTCAAGCTGCTGCTGCTGGGCCCACTGCTGCTGTTGCCTCTGCTGCTGCTGCTGCTATAGCTGCCTCTTCTGGAGCCACTGCTGTTGCTGAAGCTGCTGCTGGGTCGGCTGTTGTTGTCGCTCCTGGGTCTGCTGCTTCTGGGTCTGCCGCTGCTGCCGCTCCTGGGTCTGCTGCTGCTGGGGCCGCTGGTACCGGTTCCAGAGCTGCTGATGTTGCTGCCGAAGTCTGCTCCTGCTTGGGTCCCGCTGTCGGCTCAAGTTGGCATGGCCCGGTCCCAGGATGCTGCTCTGTTCGCCGGAGCTGGGCTCCGGCGGTGGGGGAGGGGTGTGAGCCGCAGCTGCTCTGGTTCTCTTGCTGTTTCACGTGTTCTTTTACCTCGCGTTCTGCTCCTCCGATGCTCACTGCCGCTCTCCCTTCACGTGTTCTGAGTTGCGGAGAGCGTGGTGTGAGTTGAAGCTCCTGCACCTGGCTTTTCCTGTGACTCGAGCTGAGCCTGGAGGCTTTCTGGTGCACCCCGCCGCCGCCACGGTTGGCTGAGCTGCGGGGCTGCTTTTGCTGGCATGTGCGGGCTCTGGATGCTCTGGTTCTCTCCTTTTCTCCGCTGCTGCTTCAGTTTCCTATACACCTCACTTTTTAGTGAAAGTGTGTATTTTGCTGAGTTTTTTTGGTCTTTTTCCCCCCAGGCTGCTTTGGCGTGGTACCTATGCCGCCATCTTAACTGGTAGTCCAAATATTTTAATACATATTTGCTATGCTTGTTTTTTTCTTTAACTGTAGACATGGATAAAAGCACTGAGTAATACTCAGTACAGCCACAATACTACCTTGTCTTGAGATTTACTCCAACACAAATTTATCCATTCCTTTATTATTACTAACAATATATTTCATATGGATATATCATGTTTGGTACCCTATTTTCCCTCTTCCCTGCCCTCATTCTATCAGGGCCACTCATCAGTGGCGTTGCAGATATTCCCAATGGGGTGTTGGTTTGTGCATTGTGTGAGCAGGAGTCAATTATATGGGATGGTAGTGAATGCATCTGCACATAAAATGTCAATCTGTGGCTCGTAACATATTTTCTTCCCTTCACTCATAATATTCTCTGAGCCATGGTGGGTGAGTTTTAAAACTACTTCATTTATGAGCTTTTATAAACCTTTGGATCTCTGCTTTGATAGGTGTTGAGTATCCTCAAGGTCCATCTCCTACACCCTGGTACTGATTATTAGGTTCAGCATGGAGGCAATGCTCATGCTTGTCTCCCAAATTCCTCTGTGGTTTTAGCTGTGGCTTGGCTGAATGAGAGGGTAGTTTACTTTCTTCAGTCGGGCTACCTTCAAAGAACGAACATATTCTCCATGGGTTCTTGGTAGTCTCTGGATGCTAAACCTGGCAAAGATTTTCTCCCAATCTGTAGGAAGTTTGTCAGCCCTGTTTAGGTTATGTTGCCTGTACAAAAGCATTTTATCTTCAATAGATGGCACTGGTTGAGTGATTTTTTAATTTGCTTGGATACTGATGTACTTCTCATTTTTCCCCAGCACCTACATGAAAGTAGAAATAAGTAGCATATGTTTCTGCAGTCCTAATAATCCTATAGTAAGGGAAGGCAGAGCCATGAGAAATTGGATTCTCTCAGGACAGCTAAACTGGAGCACACAGTAGCAAATTGAGAGAATTTGTTTCAAAAGAAGGTAGAAGAAGACTAAAACTGTGAGGTTATTTTCTGAATTTGAAATTCCATGGCATGATCATGACAATTCAGACACATTACCAACACATATATACACATATAAATTATAAAGAAATATTATACAAAGGATCATGTATATGGCCTATCCCACACTGGTAAATATATATATATTTCAATATTTCATGCTTTATCTAAGGACAACTTTAACTCTTTTTGTAGAACCCAAGATTCTGTGTGGACATGCAAAAAGGACTTACCTAATATTCACAAGGATATTGGATGACACACAGTGTAGGCACCAAATATCTATTTATGGGCTAAATAGCCCACATTAATGTGTGTTAACTTGTAATATTCCTGTCAACATTTGATTTTACACATACTTGTGGCATTTTCCTACTTGGAAACCTCACTTTATAACAGGTTCTCTTCTGCTTTCTGTTGTGCTTCATATAGATTATTAATACATCTTCTAGATAGGATCACTAAATGACCTCCGGGAGATATGACATTTCCCACTGGAGAAGAAGTTGAAATGAGCTGTCAACTTCTTTCCATTCATCAGCACACAATATCAGTTGCTGGTATGATTCATCTAATTGGGGTTTCACTGAACACCAGGTAACATCCAATGGAGAGTGTGAGGTTTATAGTTCTACAATGAAGTGAGCCTGTATATGTCAATATATAAAGCAATAGATACCATAATACTAGTATGCTTAATTGAAGAATAAACACTTATGTGTTGTTTATGGTTAAAGTAAAATTGAGGAGAATTATTTCAATATAATTTTTGAATGACAAGAAGATAAAATGACTTATGCATGATAAAACTACGTGATCATTTATGAGAATGAAAATGTTCTTACTTTACTACTATCCATAAGAAATGATATCATGCACTCATCATTGTGTGCTACAATGTTTCATTAAATATCTTAATTTTTTTTGCTTTCCTCTTATACATTTAAAAGTAGATAGGCCACAGGAAAACCACATTTTTGGACAATAGCACACATAGGAACTATAGACTGTTACTGGGGGGTATACCTTCCAGTGAGTTGCAGGCCAGAGAGGACTTTGATGCTCCCAAGATATTACAAGCCAGTGCCAAGGCTCTTGGTTTCTCACCAAGCATAGATGGCAAGACCTTATTGCTCAAGTCTAGGCTACAAGATAAATGAGAAGTCATGCTAAAGCTCAGCTGAAAACCTCTTTCCTGTAGATCAAATGGCCAAAAGGTGGGAAAAGGTATGCTACATGGGTGAGACAAGCCATCAGTGGAGATAAACATGAGTAGACACTGCAATCCTTAAGTTTGGCCAGCCAGACCAAATGAGCCAATTGGTAAAATGGTGGCACATCTCATATGGGGGTAAAAAAATTGCCCAGTAATTGGACTGGAGGTCCACTCCACAGGAGGAAATAAGTACTTGGTACTGAAAAACTAATATGGAGAGGTCATGAGCCCTCAGCATGTAACACTTAATGATGTCTGAGAAAATGTGTATATTATGCTCACAAAACTGCCAGTAAGCACTTCTAATCCTCATGTGTATATATTAATCCCACTCTCAATTTTTGTTATGGAACTTTCACTTTTTAGGTGGTGGTGAACTCCATGATGATTCAAAAGTCACCATAGTGGCAGCGTACTGTTTAACACAAAAGCATCTCTATCACAACTTCCAAGGCTCAGAGTCCATTGCAGAAAAGACGGCAGAAAGAATGTGAAAGCCAAAGAAAGGTTAGGACTTCTAACAATCAATGTTCCAGACACGAAATTTTCTAGATGTCCATGATTTCACAAGACCCTCATAATAGCAGGAAAATATGATGATCAAATAAAAGAGAGGCTAATTTTGGGGGGCATCTGAAGAGTGGGTTTGTGAAGGGAAAAGTGGGGGACCAGAATTATTATGTTGTATTGCCTATAATTATGGAAATTTAAATAAAAATTAAAAATGTAACAAAATGAACAAAAAATAACTGAATAATGGGTCAATATGTCAGGTAAAGACAACAAATAAATGCATGTTATATTAAAAATTGTTTACACACATTGATGGCATGTCATTCTCACCTCAAAGCTATGTTCTATCTACTTGAATGATTTTTTTTTCATTGTGTATCGTATAACAGTAAAGCACAAGAAAACTCACACAGGTTTCATGGAGATATTGAAAATATCTTGTAGAATTCTGGAGTTGTCACACTGGCTGTAATTTGACTTTATATACAGCAGTGGAAAATATACACTATAAATTCTAAAAGCTCCTACAGAAATAGGAAACTGTATTTTATAGTTTCTTCTATTTATTTAAAGCTGCAGTACAGCTATTCTTTTCCTTAATAGTGAATGTTAAGTATCATAGTGTTTATTCTGTGAAGTTTCTCTTGTCCTACAGGAGCTAGGGCATGGGTCAATTGACCCATAACATGCTAGAGGATCCAATATGAATTTGTGAAATTGTGAAGTAAATAGCATATTTTATATTCCTACAACTTGTTTATTAGTTACGATGTTTAATTTCATTGTAAATATTGAAGGTAGTTAAAGTCATTGTTTTTCAATGAGGTCAAACTTTACCATCCATTTTTTAACATTAAATACATGTATTGCAAAAACAGAGATATTTCCAATAAATAACTTAATTATTCACTTAAAAGTGCCAAAAGACAGGAAAATACCAACCCCAAAATTACCAGATACAAATAAATTATAAAGCTCAAATCAGAAGTCAACAAGTTGGGGTTAAAAATAATAATTTAACAATGGATATAATGAGATCTGGTTCATTAAAAATCAAACAAGATGGATAAAAAACTGGTCAAATTGATCAAAAGAAAAATTTGCATACTCAAATCAACTTGGTTACAATTGAAACTGGAGACATCACAATTGATATAAATAAAAATGGAAGAATCAAAAACTGTATTTTACACAATTGGAAAACCTGGAAGAAAAATATGAGTTCCTTGACTCATATCACCTTCTAAAACTAAGTACAGAACAGATGGGCCTCTGAACAAACCTATTACTTCCAAGGAAATTTTAATATGTAATGAAGAATCTTCCAACAACAACAACAAAAATCAAAGCCCAGACTTCGGAGTTGCTTCTGAGATCAAACAAACATTTATTCAAGAACTAAACCACTTCTCAAATTTTTTTCACACAAATGAAAAAGAGGGAAGGCTACAAACTCCATCTATGAAGCAACCATTTATCTAATACCTAAATGAGTCTGAGACCCATCCCAAAACAATAGATAGTCATAGACTAATGTCCCTAATGAACTTAGATGGAAAATGTCTCCATGAAATACAAGCCAAATTCAAGAGCACATCAAAAGCATTATCCACCTCGATCAAGTAGGTTTCACCACAGGGCTGCAAGTATGCCTCATCATACTGATAACAACAAATGTAACTCTTCACCTAAATAAACTTAAACACAGGAATCACATGATTATTTCATTTGATGCAAAAAGAGGCCTTTCACAAAATATAACTCCTCTTTATTTTTATTTATTTATTTTTTTTAAATTTAATTTATTAGTTTTCTTTTCAGTAAATACAGGCAGTTTGGTACAATTGTTTAGGCTCATCTGTGATCTACCCCCTCCCATTGGACCCTCCTTGTTGATGAAAATGGGTCTTGCATTGTGGAGTTAGCCCCCAGTTATTGGTATGATAAATGTCTTTGCAAATCATGACCCAACATGTGACTCTGACATTCTTTCCACCCCCTCTTCCGCAAAATTTCCCTGAGCCATGTTGGGTTCATTTTTGGTCTGCTTCAGTGCTGAGGTGTTGGGGGCCTCTGAGGCTCTGGCTCTCTGATTTGGTAGGAGTTGATTTTTCTCTGAATTGATCTCCTTCCCCTTTGTGCTGGTATCCAGTTCACAGGAAAACATCACCCTTGCTTATTTCGCCAGTTGTCCTTAGTTTCAGTTGGGCCCCTTCTGAGGTATGTTGGGGCAGCTCTCTTCTTAGGATCTGCATCTATCTGGAAAAGAGAAGCAGATTCTCCAACGGAGAGTGAGTTAGCACCCAGAAAATTGAGATAACACTTTTTTGATAGACAGTTTGATAGGTGTAGGCCCTCTTATACCCCGTGGTTGATGGTAGCTTGATATTGTAGAGTGGGCTTGTGTTTGGGTATGGTTCTGACTTGTTTCCCAGCTCCAGCTATGGGTCTAGTATCACTGAGTGGATCAGTTAGCCAAATCAAGAGCAATTGGTTCCTCACCATGGCTGTGTACCACTATTGCACTTGTGTGGGCATCACATCAGGTTATTTGTTGCTAATTAGGTTAAATAATGCGTTGCTTGGACATATCTTGGTCATTTCCCCCAGTTGCCCATGTAGCACCTTCTGGCACTAGACAGGCTGACTGTCTGGGGACTGACTCTCTCCTGGGTCCCAGCCATGTCATTCCATTTTACGCGTCAGTTGTGTATGGAGTCTTCAGCAATAGGGTCTTACCACTGGCCTTTGGTGGGTCATCAAGTACTCTGACAGAAGTCTGTCATTGTTTTGGGAAACCTTGTAGGTTTCTCTGATCCAAAGCTCATGTGGATGGTAGGCCCAAGCTGGAAGTGGGGATTACAGGTCAGTGTCCACTAAGAAATTGAGGAAAAACATAACTAATATACAAGAGTTAGAGAGGAGAGAGATAGAGGGGAGAGGGGAGAGGGAGGGAGGGAGGATGTCGAAGATTTAGGTCAGTCTTGATCCTACCCTCTCCAGTGTCTTGTGGTTCAGGTGTTTCCTGTAAGGGTCTAGTGAAGGTTCAGCCATTTGGTCTGACTTTTAGGAAGTAGAATTTTATGGTACCATTGCCATTTGGGTCCAGATTACTGTTTTCCACCCTTCAATGCCCTCCCCGCCCTCCCATCCATCCTATTATCTAGTCCATGAGGTGCTTGCTGGGTATGTAAGGTATCTTGGGTAGATTCAGTTTAGGTGTTGCAGATGAGTGAGACTATGTGTCTATTTTTTTTCTGTGATTGGGTAAGTTCGCTGAGAATGATCTGTTCCAGGTTCAACCATTTTTCCTCAAATTTCTTTATGTCGTTTTTTCTTACTGCTGTATAGAATTTCATTGTGTAGATATACCACATCTTTGTTATCCATTCTTCTAATGATGGATAGCTGGGTTGATTCCAGCTTTTAGCTATTACGAATTGAGCTGCTACAAACATGGTTGAGCAAATCTCTCTGGCTTTTGGTTGAAGGTTTTAGGGTAGATGCCCAGTAATGCTATAACTGGGTCTGTTGGTATTTCTATAGTCCGCTTTTTCAGGAGTCTCCATATTGCTTTCCAAAGTGGTTGTACCATCCTGCATTCCCACCAACAGTGAATGAGTGTCCCTGCTTCTACACATCCTCGCCAACATTTATTTTCATTTGACCTTTTGATGTTGGCTATCCTTATTGGGGTAAGGTGGAATCTCATAGTTGTTTTAATTTGCATTTCTCTGATGATTAGGGATGATGAACATTTTCTTAAGTTTGTGTTTGCCATTTGTATCTCTTCCTCTGTGAATTGCCTGTTTAACTCTGTGCCCCATTTTGTGAGTGGCATATTTGTCTTCTTATTGTTTAGACTTTTGAGTTATTTGTAAATTCTAGAGATAAGACCTCTATCAGTTGGATCAAAACACTGGAGAGAATAGAAAGTGACCATATCTAAATACAATGAAGGCTATTTATAATTCACTTAAGGCACAGACCACACTAAATGAGAAATGACATGAATCCTTCCCATTAAAGTCTGTAACCAGACTGGGGTGCCTATTCTTACAATCTCTTTTATATCATAGTAATTAAAGTTTATATCAAACAATAAGACAAGAAAAAGAATAAAGGATACACATTGATGAGGGAAAATTCAAACTGTCTCTAATTGAGGATGACATGATTTTCTATATATGTCACCCAAAATCCTCCTCCAAGATATTTAGCTGCTAATATCTAACAATATTGTCACCCTGCAAGGCTCAGAGAATTCTGTGAAAGAGGGCACAGAGAGAATATAAGGGAAGCAGGGTTGGAGGGAATATCAAGAGACACTGCATCTTCACAATGACTGACTGTGGGTCTCACAAACCATAATGCACAACTCCATGGTGAATTCCTATAATCCCACTAAGGAGGGACATCAGTATACTGGGGGCAGGGAAGAGGGAAATAGTATAAACATATGAGATGTTTGTACACAGTTTCTAATTAATAATGAAAAATAGAAAATAAAGTTCAAAAGAAAAACATATAAAAAAGAGATAACTGGGGCTGGAGAGATGGCTTAGCAGTTAAGCGCTTGCCTGTGAAGCCTAAGGACCCCGGTTCGAGGCTCTGTTCCCCAGGTCCCACGTTAGCCAGATGCACAAGGGGGCGCACGCGTCTGGAGTTCGTTTGCAGAGGCTGGAAGCCCTGGCGCGCCCATTATCTCTCTCCCTCTTATCTGTCTTTCTCTCTGTGTCTGTCACTCTCAAATAAATAAATAAAATTATTTTTAAAAAAAGAGATAACTGTAAAACACAAACCTGACACAGAAGTAAAAGTAAACCAGTTTAAAGTTTTAGGCACAGGTCCTGGTTTATAGACTATTTATGTTGCAAGTGTTAAATCTATTACTAACATTGAAGACTGGTGAACATAAAAGATTCTGCTTTGGGACAATGAGAAAAAATCGCTGAGAGTGAACCACCACGAATCAGAGTCTCAAGCTTGTGAGGATACAAATTCTTTATAAGGGAGGGAGCCTGAAGAAAGAATGTTGAAGAAAGGTCTTGCTCCTTAAGGGAAAGCTTTAATCCCTTCTGGTTTTACAAATTTGATAGTCAAGTCTATCTGATCTTGTTTTGATATTGATGAGAAATGAAGGGTAAAGAAGTGCAATCAGTTTTCTAGGTCTTTCTGATAAGTGGCAAAGTGAATGTGCATCATAATTCCTGCATTAAGGCCCTGTGATATCACTCGGGCATGGGAGGTTGTGAGGAAAACTTATGAGTTGCAGTGTAGAGACCAGGATTTTTGAGACGCCAGGACTGTAGGGTGGCTTACATGGACAGCTGTTTACTCTGGCCCAGGTGGAGCAATGTGAGGGTCAGGTTGAGTTTTCTGTATCTCATAGGATGTTATCACTTGGGTTCTAGGTATCTGACATGGAGTTGCAAGATTTGATAAATGCCCTGATCATTTTCTATCATGCATTGCTGCAGTTCTTCCTTACTAGGTCTTATTTTTGTAACAAGAATATTTACTCTGTATTATTTATTGGGTGTTGAGATTTGTAACTTGAGTTTGATTTTACATGGTTTACAGTTAAGAGTTTGCCTTGAGTTTCACAAGTAACTTTAGAATTTTGAATGATATTGAGATTGGTAAAGACTATGGCGACTTTTAAAATTAGAGAGAAGGCTTTTGACATTGTGTGATGGTAATTACTTTATGCAGCCCATGGGCAGAATGTGGTGGTATGAATGCAAAATGTTTCCCATAGCTTCAAGTGTTTATGATTAAGCTTCCACCTTAGTTTTCAACTGTTTGAACCTTGAGAGATGGAGCTTTGCCTATGGATGTATGTCACTGGGGAAGATCCTTGAGAATTATAAGTATACTAGTATACTGGACATACACAGTTACCTTGCTTTGTCTTTCTGTCTTTGCTATGGATGTGCGGTGTAATCTGTCAGTTACTTTTCTTCACCCTGATTAAATTTCTATCAAAAATATAAGCCTGAAAGAAATGGTTTCCTTCCTTAAATTGCTCACCATCATGTTTTTATTTTTCCTCATCAATGACAATTTAACTATTAAATAGTCAAACACATAATAAACTTAGACTTCTCAATAGAATCCATTAACATCAAGAAAAAAGGAATGCCACACTTCAATCACAGGAAGCAAATTATTGCTAAGTAATATTTCAGTATCAGGAAGATTATCATTTAAAATCAGCAAGAAATAAAGACAATTCAAGTCCAGTACAAAGTAAATCAATTATGATACCAATCAAGAATTACAGAAGATAAAGGAGTCCTGCATAGAGAGGAAAGACTCTCTATCATGAAATCAGAGAAAATAAATAACTTTCATGACAGTAGCAGATGACCATTTGTTAATTTCATAAAGTTAAGAGGATTGCCGTGAGTTTGAGGCCACCCTGAAACACCATAGTGAATTCCACGTCAGCCTGGGCTAAAGTAAGACCCTACTTTGAAAAACCAAAAAAAGAAAACAAAAAAAGAAGAAAAAAAAACCCTAATTTAGATAAATTGTCTAAACAAACAAACTCCTAATATAAATTTTTAAATAATCAAAAATATAAGAAGACAACCAAAAATGTTACATAAATAATAAAAGTCCCCTCAACAATATCACTAAATTGATGTGATCTTAGTAATCCAATTAAAAGTCATCAGATAGACATCATAAACAATTATTTATTAGTTAATTAAAAAGGAAAACATTAAAAGGAACACATACCACTGGCACCAGAAATGAGTCACTCAAATAAAAGGACATAAATCAATATATGAATCAAACTTGCATGCATATGGTTATGAGCATGTTTACACCAGATTATTCAAATGACATGAAGAATGTGAAAACATTTTCTAAAAATTAAAATCCATAAAAGTAAAAGAGTTGTAGATACATGTTCCTATTGCAGAAGTACCCAATTTCATAAAACAAATTCTATATGAAAGTAACTGAGATACAAGTTCCAGTAAAATAAATAACTTCAATACCAGACTGACATTAACACATGAACCAACTAAACAAAAATCAACGTGAACTCTTCACCTTACAATTGCATAATGTATCAAATGGTCACAGCTAACGTCTAAGAAATATTCCACCCAACACCAGAGCAATGCATATTCTTCTCAGTAGGACATGGAACATACATCAACATAAACCACTCTTTCTTACTTTAGTTATTTTAATTTAATATTTTAAAAAGTATTTTATGTATTTTTGTTTATTGACAATTTATATAATTGTAAACTATATCCCATGGTCATTCCCTCACTCCACCCACTTTCCCCTTTGAAACATCACTCTCCATCATCTCCCCTCCCCCTCTCAGTCTCACTCTTATCTTGAGGTCATGATCTTTTTCTCCTATTATGATATTCTTGTGTTGATAGTGTCAGGCACTGTGAGGTCATGAATATCCAGGCCATTTTTTGTCTGGAGGAACATGTTGTAAGGAGTCCTACCCTTCCTTTGGCTCTTACATTCTTTCCACCACTGCTTCTACAATGGCCCCTGAGCCTTGGAAGATGTAATAGAGATATTTCAGTGCTGAACACTCTTCTGTCACTTTTTCTCAGCACCATGCAAACCCTTGAGTTCATGAATACCCCTTTTGAAGGTTTTCAGTATCAGGGATGTATTCCCTCCCATGGAGTGAGCCTGCAGTCCAATTAGAGGGTGATCTGTTTCTCCCATAAAAGGCATGCCTTTATTGTACCCAGTCACTCATTTGGACTAGCTAACCAAATATATCGCTTGCAGTGATTTCTTTCTCTCCCATTGAACTGCATGCAGCATAACTTTTTCCAGCTTCCTGTCAGCTGGTCTACATGGAGGAGGTTTTCAGCTCAGTTCCAGCAGAATTTCTCAGTAACTTTTCAACACAAGTATGTGGTGTCTTCAGCAATAGGGTCTTACCATCTGTTCCTGGTGTGAAACCAAGAGCCTTGGCAATGACCTGCAATATTTTGGGGGCATCAGGGGCCTCCCTGGCCAACAACTAACTGCAATGTATCCCATCCCTGACATTGAAAATTTTCTAGTAACAATTTATGGTTTATGAGTGTTTCATTGTCAGAAAAGGAGGTTTCCATATGACTTATTTATATCCTCTTAGATTTTTTTTTTTTTTTTGAGATAGGGTCTCACTCTAGTTCAGGCTGACCTGGAATTCACTATGTAGTCTCAGCATGGCCTCAAACTCATGGTGATCCACCTACCTCTGCCGCCCAAGTCCTGGGATTAGAGGCATGCACCACCAAGCCCACCTTCCTCTTGGATTCTGATTAGCCCTCCCTCCACATTTCCTTTACTCAATCTCCTCCATTGACCTCACTTAGACCTTTCACCCCCATTAATCTGTTCTTCTAGTAACATACATACAGCCCCATCTTATTAAGTCCCCCTCCCTCCATTCTATTCCCTTGAAATCTCCTTTCTCGCTTACTGCTCTCTAGTACTGAGTTTTATTTCTTCTCACATGGCTCGGATCCACATATGAGAGAGAAAATATGTGACGTTTGGCTTTCTGGGTCTGGGTTACGTTAATAAGTATTAGACTTTCCAGATCCATCCATTTTCATGCAAATTTCATAACTTAATTTTTCTTTATTGCTGAGTAGAACTCTGTTGTATAAATGTGCCACATCTTCATAATCCACTCATCAGTTGAAGGACATCTAGGCTGGTTCCATTTCCTAGATATTGTGAATAGAGCAGCAATTAACATGGCTGAGTAGGTATCTCTAAGGTAGTGAGATGAGTCCTTTAGGCTATATGCCTAGGAGTGCTATAGCTGGGTCATATGGTAGATCTATTTTCATCTGTCTTAGGAAGCTTCACACTGTTTTCCACAATAGCTGGTCCAGATTGCATTCCCACAAACAGGTTCTCTTTTCTTTTATCCTCACCAGCATTTGTGGTCATTTGTTTTCATGATAGTAACCAATCTGACAGGAGTGAGATGGAATCTCAATGTACTTTTAATTTGCATTTCCCTGATGACAAGGGATGTAGAACATCTTTTAGATGTTTATATGTCATCTGCATTTCTTCTTTGGATCTCTCTAGTTCCATAGCCCATTTTTAATTGAGGTGTTTGAATTCTTAATATTTAATTTTTTAGTTCTTTGTATATCCTAGATATTAATTCTCTATCATAAATTTAATTTTTAACATAGACCACATTTGGGTTGGAGAGCAAGTACTTACAACTTAAAAGAAAATAAGTATCCACAAATAGAAGAAAACAGAAAGGAAGGGTAACAAAAAGAATATAAATATACAATTACATAGTCCAGGAAGAATGCAGTCTTGAATGGCCTATTGTAGAAACCTAGGAGGAAATAAAACCATTCATAGGATCAGTTAAAATACATGACAACTATCTGAGATTTGGAGATAGGGCAAGCATAGTTAAGATCAGATATTTTTAGAAATGTATGAATATCTCTTAAAGCTCAACTTACTACAATTAAGTATCTTAACAATATATCTCAAAATCTTAGAAGGATAAGACTGACAAATCCAGTGCTTAGAAGGTATCTAGTACTTCATCTAATATGAATATGATTACTTTTTTGTTGTTTTTCAAGGTAGGATCTCACTCTAGCCCAGGAAGGCCCAGAATTCACTATGTATTCTCAGGGTGGCCTCAAACTTACAGCAATCCTCATACCTCTGCCTCCCAAATGCTAGGATTAAAGGTGTGTGCCACCATGCCTGGCTAAATAGTTTTTAAGAATGCCTTCTCCAGGCAGCTATGCTAAGTTTTTGTTCCAATCAGTCTTCCTCAAATATGAAAAGAAAAAACCAAAGGGCATGCTTTTTCCAAGGGACTTTAGCTCTAACATCTTTTTCCACACAAAGACATCAATAAAAGGTGATAGATCATGCAATGGAGAACTGTCTAGGGTCAAGGCAGAGAATTACATAGATTAAGGTGCTAATTGAGACTTGCCAGATAGACAATTTCAGGCTATGTATGATATTCCCAGTTGACAGGACAGCCCAGTGTTCCCTCCTGATGATTGCCACTGAAATCCAGACTCCTTAGTCCATTTAAGGCTCCATTATTTCCATGTGCCTCTTGTCCTACCCATGGGGAGGAAAGAGGTGATAGAGCAATGGTTTATTATATTGCCAGTAACATGTATTTTTTTTTCTTTTAGGTATTACCCCCACATGTACTCTATGAAGAATGCACTTCATTAGAGAATCTCATTATCATGCTTATGGAAATTTTCTAATATCCACCAAAGCGCTAAATACTGGCTGTTGTCCCAGGCTACAAGTACATTCATTGGTTTGTCAATCTCTTCATTGGATCATCTGTCCGTATTCCACTTGTTTGCATTCTGTATCTGGAAAGTGCTATCTATATTAAACATCTTGCTTTTCTACTAAATAAGACTTAATGTTTTAGCCACTGATTTAAGGTCATTAATTGCTCAGGTCTTTCTGTCTTACCAAGCTGATGAGCAAAGCATCTTAGACCTTTGTCAGCAATTTTCATCCTAATAAATTTCATGTCACAAGTCATGCAAAACTGATCTAGTAAACAAACTTAAATAAATGGAAAAGAAGAAAAGGGGGCAGAGAGATTGCTTACTAGTTAAGGAACTTACTTGCAAAGCCAATGTACCCAGGTTTCACTCTGCAGAACCCATGTGAGCCAAATTCTAATGGTATCACATACATTTGGAGTTTCTTTTCAGTGTCTAGAGGCCCTGACAAGCCTACTTTCTCTCTCTTTCTCTACCTCTCTCTCTCTCTCTCACGAAACTTTGCAAAATAATATATTGAAAAAAAACTCAAGTTACTGAAAACACATAACTTAACAATGAATCTCCACATCTTAAAGGGAAACCTATCCACCAAATCCAGTGTCTGTAGACAGACAGGCTGAGTTGTCATAAATGCAGAAAGTAATGAAACAGAATTAAAAATGCAATATAATAAGTAGATTACAGATAGAGGTCTTTCTTGAAGATTTACTAGAACCACACTCTTTAAATAAACTATTAAAAATGCAGGGGAAAGCCCCAGATTAATAAAATTAGAGTGGACATGGAAAAATTACAATAAATGCAATTAAAACCCTGAACAACATATTGAATTATTTGTAAAACTTATATTCCTAAACTCGGAAAATGTAGAAGAAATACCTGATTTCCTAAACAAATATTACATGGCAAAATTAAAAGAAGAGGTAAAAATCAACATACAGACTGATAGAGAGACAAAGACAGAAAACCAAGCACTAATACATTTTTTAAACAAAGGCAAGCCAAATACTGTATTAACACGATGTCAATCAGAACCCAACAATAAAAGTAGAATGAACATCAGATATCTCACCCTATTTCATGATACAAAGGGTGATCCCACTACAAAACACGTTATATGAAGCCAGTGCTACTGCCTCAGACACTAAAACCAGATAAGGAAACAACAAATAAAGGTGTGGAATGATGTCAATGATGAACACAGAGGCAAACATTCTTAATAAAATAGCAGCAAACTAAATTCATCAACACATAGAAAAGATCAGACAACACCATGACCAAATGAGCTTTATTGGAGGCACAGGAAGGTGCCTCATATATACCCATCAATAAGATCAATATGGAATTCAAATAGATTCAATAATAGAAATCCTAAGATCATCTTAGCTGATAGAAATAAGACCACTGGTAAACTTCTATAACCACTTATAAAATCATCGAAGTCTCTGTAAAAACAATGATATTGAATATTAAAAACTAATCATAAGCTGGGCATGGTGGCGCATGCCTTTAATCCCAGCACTCGGGAGGCAGAGGTAGGAGGATCGCTGTGAGTTCAAGGCCAGCCTGAGACTCCATAGTGAATTCCAGGTCAGCCTGGGCTAGAGTGAGACCCTACCTTGAAAAAACAAAACAAAACAAAAATAATAATAATCATAATATGCTAACGAAAATATTGAAAACATGGAGACTGGAGGGTCCACTTGGGCAAAGTGGTTGGCAAAGCCTTATAGACCAGTTTATAATTCCCAGTGCCTACATAATGCCAGATGCACAATGTGGTGCAGTGTCTGGATGTCCTGTTTCACCCATGCATGTAATTTCTTTTTTTCTGCTCCTTTCTGTCTTTATCAGTGAAATTAACCATAAATAAATGAATTAATAACTAAAGTATTAAAATTGTACTGAGAAAAATGAAATTATGACCTGTGAAATTTGAAATTGAACAAGAATGTAATCTTTCTCAGTCTCATTAAACATTGTGGTATTCTGAATACTGATTTTCAAATGCTGTTATTAAGGGGTGTCCCACAATGCTTGGCCTAAATTTCTATATTTTATTACTTAGGACACAACTATTTTTCTGACAGTTCCATGCTGATTGCATTACTATTCCTTTGAATTATAATTTGAAATGAGGAATTGTGATACCTTCAGGATTAATACTTCTGAATAAATTTGTATTACAAATTTTATCAGGATCATTGAAACTATTTGATCTATTATCTGCAGCCATAGAAATTGAAGCTCTTATTTTTCTCATTTGGTGAAGTATATGTTTTTTGATTTGAGAATCCTCACATAACTTTTGGAAGGGATTTATCTAAAATAACTGTTTACTATAATTAAAAGCTGATTAACACAATAATTAATATTTACCCCCTCTGTATATTTCCTTCATTCATGCTGTCTACTGTACATATCCACTCTCACAGAGAGTTTGTGGGAGAAACATGGGAGATAACTAAGCAAGACAGCTACTCTTGCAGAAAAGTAACTGACAATCTTATTCATGGTACATGAAAGCCATAGGAACACCTAGCTGATACCCTACCAATTCACTGATTATTACCTCTTTAAACTGTATGTGACAAAATATGCATAAAACAATTACCCTACTTGAAATATCCCTAAGCACATGAGAATAGTAATAAAGGGGACAGGATTTATACTCTTTATATCACAAATTCTCACCTGTGCATAATCAAATACCTTCACAAATGTCCCAATTTTGCTACTTGCTGCCCATGTTGGTCCTGTCAGTAGTACACTTCATACAATTTGTGTATATCTATAATTAGGAACATTGTCATATAAGTTTTTTGTCCAATGTAGGAAAAATATAATTTTAAATGGATCACCATACAGTAAAGGAAAAAAAAGCTAAAATTCAGAGATGTTGAATATAAGGTTGGGATTCTTGTTGATCTCCTAAGTGACCAAAGTCAGTGTCAGAATATACTGATATTTTTTGACTGGCAAACTGGAAAGAAACACAAAGATTATTATGGGTAAGGCTTCAAGCAGCATAAATTTCAAAGCAAATACAGTGGGCATGTAATACATGTGGTAAATTAGGCTTTCAACTGAACTTCTCATGTTATCATTTACCTTGATGTGAGGATATGAAATCATGTGACATAGGAATGAACTAGGTATTTTTTAATTATGTAATATCAGACCATTAATAAATATATTTATGTTATTGTAAAATATCTAAAGAGTTGGTTTCATTTTTAGCACATGAGAATCTGGTGAAAAACTGTAGGTCATACATGAACTTGAAAAAAGAGCTATACCACACAGTAACTCTGCTTGTATCTTGATCCTAAAATTCCCAATTTTAAGGAATGAAAAATAATGCAGTAGTGATCTAATTTTTGGTATTTGGTGTGAATATATGTGTAACATTCCTCTTCATGTTTGTGATAGACCATATTGTATGTGTGTGTGGGTGGAAGAGGGCACCTTCTTCTTTCAGTGTGCACACCATAAATCAGTGTCACTTGTTTTTCTATACTACTTTACATAGAATCATTTTGATGACTTGGAGTTTACCAATTTGGCTAGACAAGCAAACAAGCAATCTCTAGGGATCTTTTTTTTTTTCAAACTTGTGATGACGGATGCACATCATCATGCCAATAGTTTATGTGAGGCACATAGATTTGAAGTCAGGACCTCATGCTTGTTCAGAAATCACAAGTTACGATACTTTGTTACATACAATCCTGCACTAAGTCCATGCCCTGATTAATGACAAATATACAGTCAATCCTATCATTTAGTGACAAAATTTGACTCTTATAATGCCAATGAAGGCATGGCATCTCTTCTAATTGCGGTATGAACTCTGTATCATTTTTTTGCAGTTACATTTGCTTTTTGTATAAGGAAACTTCCCTTTGTTAGGACAAAATAGCTGACAAAAATCAGGTTAAAGGAAGTATTTTTATATATATTATCTTTCTAGATAACCTTAAATAATAGTCACAATTGATAAGAGAATTATTGTCAGGGAAGGAATGACAGCTGGAAGTGGTCTCTTTCAGTCCCACAAGGAAGCAGCAGAACTAGGTTAGGGTTGCACATGTAGAGTATACAGTGAAGGATTTCTGCCTTGCCATGGTGCTGTTCACAGTTAATTTAGATATTCCCACATCAATTTTTCTAGTGAAAAATTCTCATATATATGCTCTCCAGGGATAACCTAATCCATATAATTCCTCTCACACCATTCTAAGACTTCTCACGTTGAATGTGAAAATAAGTGTCATAGTTTGAAAAACAGTTCCATCTTTTCTCTCAAAAAACATCTCTATAATGGCACTGTGAATTATTTTAAGATAAAGAAATAATTCATTTTTCTGACCCAATCTTGTACTTTGAGTATTTTGATTGGAAAGTTAAGAAAAAAATTATCCAAAGTTACTGTTGTGTGAATTTCTTGAGTTTCAAAGTTTTGTTTCATTATGGTGGTTTAAAACAAATTTGGTTCAATTCTTCCCCTTCTCTTTTAATCTCCCCATGCTTTAAACCTTCTCCCTAAAACTTAGCTTTTCTGCTTTCATACCAAATGTTTCCTTTGGTAATCTCACCTTGTCTCATCCACTTTGATTCATTACTCATGGCTGACATGATGTTTACAGAGGCTTAATTTGCTTAATTATTGCAGTACTATTGGTTGCTGGATGTTATATTTTAGGAATATTTTTTTCTCTTCTGTTCAATTTGAAGTATTCCTTGTATCTTCTGCAGCATTGTCTTTCTGTCTAAAGTTTCCTTGATCCTTAATTTGTTATGGAAAGTTTTTTCCCCTTAATTGGGGAGAGAATTTGGTGATATAACACTTTGGTTGTGCAGGTTGTTGTTATTCAATAGCTGAAGCTCATCTTGCCAATCCCATATTGTTTTTAGAGTCTGTTGAAAGATGTATTCTTAAGATGGTGGAGTAGGTACCATGCCAAAGTAGCCTGGGGGAGGGGGACAAAAAAAATATACACTTTTACTAAAAAGTGAGGTGTATATTGAAACTGCAGCGGAGAAGTAGGAGAGATCCAGAGCATCCAAAGCCCACACAGGCTGGCAGAAACAACTCCATCAGGTCCGAGGGACCACTGTGGCTGCATACTAGCCAGCCACCAGGCTTGGCTTGAGCCACAAGAAAAGCCAGGTGAGGGGATTTTCAACTCACACCAGAAATCTCCACAAACTCAAGAATCATGAAGGGAGAAAGGCAATGAAAAATGGAGGAGCAGATCACAAGGTAGAAGAACACAAGGGACAATGAGAAAACTAGAGTAGCATCTGCATTTTCCCCTCCCCCACAACCAGTGCCCAGCTCCAGCAAACAGAGCAGTGGTCCAGGGACCCAGGAACACCTACTTGAACCAACAGTGGGACTCAAGCTAGAGCAGCATAACTGAGACCAAAATTATCCCAAAAGGTAACTGGTATTACACCAGGTACTACCCACCTAATAAACCCGGTATATAGGCCTGAACTAGAAGTACTAATTGCACCTTTCATATCAGGATAAATTATGTTAAATCTGATGGATGGTCATATTTGCCATTCTTAAATAAGCTATATTTGGGGCTTGTTATTTGTTGCTTCTTGATTTAAAGTGGCTTTGTTTCCTTTTCTGTTATACATTAGGGAAGGGTGTCAGCTGGACAAAAGCTGAATTGGAACCCTCAACAGACGAGAAATCTTAACCTCTTTATTGTCAGTATTAAGCGAGTGGGGTACCATACAGCCTAAGGGACAGACAGAGGATCTGGTTGTCTTAATACCTACTCTTAGGTAAATACTCTGTGCTATTTTTCATTGAAAGTGTATGTTAAATTGTAGAAACTAACTGCATTTGGTTCTACTCAGCCAACTTGAATACACTTATACCAAGCAAACCCAACACCTAGGGTCACCTTTGTGGATACTCTGAGAGTCTTGAGAGCCACACCTAGCACCTTATGCTCCTACCCTGAAGATATATCACATCAGATTGATTGATACATCTAACAATACCAAGGTAACTAGAAAATACGTCACATTACATAATCCAGGATGCAAAAAATATATACATTATAACACAAGAAAAAAACAAAAATCAAGACAATATAAATCCACCAAAAAGTATTAATGCATCAGAAATTACCTCCAGTGAGAAAAACGTGGAGGAAATGCCTGAGAAAGATTACAAAAGAATGATTGTAAATTTGTTCCAAGAAGTCAAAGAAGACATCAAAGGAATGAAAGAGAAAATCAAAGGAATGAAAGAAAACACAGGACACCAATTTAATGAAATAAAGAGGTCAATACTAGACATAAATAAGGAAATAGAAATAATAAAGTAAAACCAGTCATAATTACTACCAATGAAGAACACAGTAAATGAAATTAAAAACTCTGTAGAGAATCTCACCACTAGAATGGATGAAGAATAGGATAGAATATCTAAGCTAGAAGACCAGGAGGCAGATCTAATACCGTCCAACAAAAGAAACGCAAACTAATAGAAAAGTATGGGTGGGAATTTCAAAGTAGAATGAGAAGAATTTCATTCCAATGGCATAGTAGGCATCCTCAAAAAAATCATAGAAGAAAACTTCCCCTAAATTTGGAAAGAGGTGCCAATGCAGATACAGGAATCCTTTAGAACACCAGCCAGACAAAACCTGGAAGGAACCTCTCCTCACGATATTATAATCAAACTACCAAACACACAAACCAAAGAACAAACATTGAAAGCAGTCAGAGAAAAAATCAAGTTACCTACAAAAGGAATCCTATCAGGATTACAGCAGATTACTCAACACACAAACTTTAAAAGCCAGAAGGGTGTGCAGTGATGTATTCTAAGTTCTGAAAGATAACAACTGCCAACCAAGGTTACTTTATCCTGCAAAGCTATCCATTAAAATAAACAGAGAAATAAGGACATTCCATGATAAAAGCAGCCTAAAGGACTATTTGAAGACAAAACCAGCTCTACAGAAAATACTTGAAACAGTCCTCCATGCTGGAGAAAAAGAAAAGCACACATATAAGGAACCTGGAAAAAAACAAGCAATACTCAAATACTAGTTAACACAGAAGGCAAATGTAAAACTGGAAGAACTACAAAAATGACAAAAATAAATGCACACCTTTCAATAATATCTCTTAATATCAATGGCCTAAATGCTCCAACCAAAAGATAGGTTTGCAGACTGTGTTAAAAAGCAGGATCCTTCAGTTTGTTGCCTCCAAGAAACCCACCTTTCTACAAAGGATGGACACTACCTTAGGGTGAAAGTTTGGAAAATGGTGTTTCAAGCAAATGGAATGAGAAAACAAGCAGGGGTTTCTAATATCTGACAAGGTAGATTTCAGTCCAACATTAGTTAAGAAAGATAAGGAAGGTCACTTCATATTGATTAAAGGCACCCTCCAACAGGAGGACATTACAATCCTAAACGTATATGCACCTAACATGGGGGCTCCCAAATTCTTAAAACAAACACTATTAGAACTAAGGTCACAAATAACACCAAACAGTGGTAGTGGGTGACTTCAACAGCCCACTGTCATCAATTGACAGGTCATCCTGGGAAATAACAAACAGAGAGGCATCTGGACTAAATGACGTCATAGAAGGAATGTACCTAACAGACATATACAGGACATTTCATCCAAATGCTCCTGAATATACATTCTTTTCAACAGCACATGGAACATTCTCTAAAATAGACCATATATTAGGATACAAAGCTAATCTTAACAAATACAGGAAAATTGAAATAATTTCTTGCATTCTATCTGAGCACAATGGAATCAAACTACAAATCACTAGGAAGAAAAGCTATAGTGCATACACAAAATCATGGAAACTAAACAACACACTACTAAATGATGAATGGGTCAATGAAGAAATCAAGAAGGATATAAAAAAAATAGAGAGAGATTAAAATGATAATGAGAACACAATATACCAAAATCTCTGGGACACAATGAAGGCAGTCCTAAGAGGTAAATTTATAGCTTTAAGTGCCTATATTAAGATATTAGAAACTTCACAATAAATGAACTAATGCTTCACCTTAAAGCCTTGGAAAAAGAAGAAGAATAAGGCAAACCAAACATCAGTAGACAGGAAGAAATAATAAAGATTAGGGCAGAAATTAATGAACTAAAAACAAACAAACAAACAAGAAAAAACAATCAAAACAATCAATGAAACAGAGTCGGTTCTTTGATAGGATAAACAAGATTGATAAACCCTTAGCAAATCTGACCAAATGATCTGGAAAGAGAAGTGCCTCATGTTCTCTCTCATATGTGGAGCCTAGCTACAGATGACTGGGTTGCTTTGTGAGAAGGAAAAAACTCAGTAGCAGAGGTCAGTAAGCTAAAAAGGAGATATAACAGGAAGGAAAGGAAGGGAGGAGTGTACTTAATAGGATGATGTTGTATATATGTAAGTAAGAGAATAGATTACAGGGGTTAAAAGGCCCAAAGTGAGGTCATGGGAAGAGATTGAGTAAAGGGAAGGTGGAAGGAGGGCTAATCAAAATCTAAGAGGATATAAATAAATCACATGGAATCTCTGGTTTTGGACAATGGAATACTTAGGAGCTATAGAAAATTCCTAGAAAATGTTCAGTGCCATGGATGGGATACCTTCCAGTGAACTGTTGGCCAGGTAGGACCTTGATGCCCAAAAAACATTATAGCCCATTGCTAAGGCCCTTGGTTTCCCACCAGGAATAGATGGTAAGACCCTATTGCTGAAGACTCCACATACTTGGGTTGAAAGGCCACTGAGTACTCATGCTGGAACTGAGCTGATAACCTCCTCCATGTAGACCAGCTGACAAAAAGCTGGAAGAAGCCATTCTACATGCAGTTTAGTGGAAGAAATAGATACCACCAGCAAGCCTTGTAATAGACCAGCTAGGCCAAATGAGCCAACACGTGCAATAGAGGCAAGTCTATCATGGTGGAAACCAGCTGCCCTCCAATTGGACTGTAGGCCCACTCCATGCGAGGGAATACATCCCTGATACTGAAAACTTAAAACAGGGGTAGTCATGAGCCCTAGGGGTGTAAAGTCTCCTGATGTCTGGACAAATGTATATACTATGCTTACAAACTGCCCAGTAAGCACTTCTCTTAATACTCGTACCTTTATATTAATGCTACTCACTTTGGGTAAAGAATCTTCTCTTTTCAGTTGGCATTGACCTTGTGACACTCAGAAGGTATCATGGTGCTAGACAGAAGTGACTGGAGTACTGAGTAATATCTCGATCACCCTTTCCAATGCTCAGGATCTAATGCGGAAGAGGTAGAGGAAAGAATGTAAGAGCCAAAGGAAGGGTAGGACTCCTTACAACGTGCTCCTTCTAGACATAAAATGGCCTGGATATCCATGACCTCACAGTGCCTGACACTACCTACACAAGCCCATCATAAGAGGAGGAAAAGATCATGACATCAAAATAAAAGAGAGACTGATTGAGATGGGGAGGGGATATGGTGGAGAATGGATTCTCAAAGGGATAAGTGGGGGGAGGGAGTGTATTACCATGGGATATATTTTTTAAGTATTTTATTTTTATTTATTTGAGAGGGAGAGAAAGACACACACAGAGAGAGAGAGAGTGAGAGAGAGAGAGAAAGAGAGAGAAAAAGAGAGAATGGCCTCCAGCCACTGCACATGAATTCCAGACGCATGTGCCACCTTATGCATCTGGCTTACATGGGTCCTAGGGAATTGAACCGAGGTCCTTCGGCTTTGCAGGCAAGTGCCTTAACTGCTAAGCCATATCTCCAGCCCACCATACGACATTTTTTTAAAATTTTTTTATTAATTTATTTATTAGAGAGAGACAGACAGAAAGAGGCAGAGAGAAGGAGAGAATGGGCGTGCCAGGGCCTCCAGGTACTGCAAATGAACTCCGGATGCGTGAGCCCCCTTGTGCATCTGGCTAACGTGGGTCCTGGGGAACAGAGCCTCGAACCGGGGTCCTTAGGCTTCACAGGCCAAGCGCTTAACCACTAAGCCATCTATCCAGCCCGACATTTTTTATAACCATGGAAGATGTTAATAAAAACTGGGTAAAGAAACATAAGAAAAACGTGACCATCTCAGTTGATGCAGATAAGGCCTTTGACAAAATGAAACACCACTTCATGATTGAATGAATATGCAAGGGAGATTTACATCTCAACAAAATAAGAGGTATATAAAGCAACCAAAGTCCAAATAATACTTAATGTGGAAAAACTCAAGGAGTTCCTATTGAGATTGGCAAAAAGAAAGGAGTGCCCATTCTCACCACTGTTCTTCAACATAGGACACAAAGTATGAGCCCAAGCAATAAGGCAGGAGAAAGAAATAAAATGGATTCAAATTGGAAATGAAGAAGTCAAGTTAGCCCTATTGTAGGTGTCATAATACTATACATAAATGACCCAAATCTCCATCTCAAAACTTCTAAATGTGCTTAATTTCTTTAGCAAAGTGATGGGATACAAATTTAATTCTAATAAATCAATAGCTTTTCTGTATGCAAAGGACACATATGCAGAGAAAAAAATCAGTGAGTCTATCCTATTTTCAATACCAACAGAATTATAAAATTAATAACTCATGCCTTGCATAAACAACTATCCACCCAGGCCATGGCACTTAATGCAAATACTTTTTAAAAAATTTATATTTTAAATGGGCTTATCATGTAGTAAGTTTCCAAATGACTTGTTTATATATCTTTTGTTTTGGTCACCCTACATTCTAATATGTAAAGAAATCAAATTGGAAATGACTTCACAGCTTGTTCCCTTATAGCTAACTGTCTATGTGAAAGAAGGTACTATTGACAGATTAAGTCCTCAACAACCCTACCCATGTGTGTCCCCCACAAGTGGCCTTTCAATTCTGCTATGTCCACTGATACAATAGTGGAATGTCTGCTATGAAAGTATCTAATTGGTTTCTGATTGGATTTTACAATAATAGCATTAATTTGTTATTACAAAAGAAAGGCAAATAGAGAAACCATTGTTTACCTGGACACATGATCCTTTCCAGATTGGCTGACTTCATTTGTGCTCTTGGTTTTCACCTTACACACATTCAACTACAAAATCCACCTGGGTCTATGTAAACCTTGTGTGCAGCCTCACTGTTCAAATTTTGAAGTTCCTTCCTGTTACTTACCAGATGATGAAGGGGAAAGAGATCTGTATAGATGACTACCTTGAGGGTAGGATGCATGGAACTTATTGTACTGGTACTGCTAGACCAAATCTTTTCACTATGGGCCACTTATGGCCATTTTGCTGAGAGTCCTGGACACACTCCCACACCTGAGAGTTTCCGGAGCTGTTTGTGTTAAAGATGCTTGACCTGTTCCTGACTCTACAAATCCAGAAATGGTCTTGGGGCAAAAAGTCTCTCTAACTGGATTTATCTTACTGGCTTTGCTTTTTAGGATCTACTATGCTTCTACCCACATGTGCTCTGGCAGTACCAGCTCCTGATTCATTGAAACCAATCCACTTATCCACTGGTAGGTACTCACTCCTCGGGTTAAGGAACCACACTTAGCTGATATTCCAAGTACCATCAAGGATATAAAAACACATCTTGATGAGTATCATGAGACCTGTCACAAGTCAGAATTGAAACTTCCACGTTTGCCAACTCTAGGTTGATAACTGATAATACTGAAGGCTGGATTGTCAAAGCTGTCTCTATTACCATTATATGTGCTCAGTTTCAAACCAGCTGCCAGATTAAGTAGGAGTTCAGAACTTTCAATGTTCTGTTTGAGTTGTATTCCCATGTAATAGTCTTCATTTGTTCTTCCTTTACAGTCTATAAATATATTTCATTCATAGAGTGAAGTTAAGAGCAAGGAGACTAAGCCTGTAACAGCAGTAGTGGTATCTTGTCTTGCTTTGTCTTTGATTTGCACAGGTCTTATATCCAAGTAGAGATCTTGGAAAAAAAATTTACCTTAAAAATGTGCACAGAGACAAAAAAAAAAAAAAAAAAAAAACCCAAACATTATCAAAGATACTAAAAAGTTAGCTTATAATGAAACTTTTAAAAATATTTTATGTATTTTTTATTTTTTTGTTTATTTTTATTTATTTATTTGAAAGTGACAGACACACACAGAGAGGGAGAGAACGAGGGAGAGGGAAAGGGAGAGGGAGAGGGAGAGAGAGAGAGAGAGAGAGAGGGAGAGAGAGAGAGAAAAAAAATTGGTGTTCCAGGGCCTCTAGTCACTACAGATGAACTCCAGACACGTGCACCCCCTTGTGCATCTGGCTAACATGGGTCTTGGGGAACTGAGCCTTGTACCATGGTCCTTTGGCTTCACAGTCAAGCTTTTAACCACTAAGCCATCTCTCTAACCCTATTTCATCTATTTTTGAGAAGAGAGAGAGAGTATTTTATCCTTTTGCCACTATGAACAGAACTGCATATGTATTCATGCTGGAGAATTGATCCCAAATCATGAAATTTCGCAACAAAATGCCTTTAACTATTGATAAATTGTTCTAGCCCATAAAGAAACATTTATAACTAGGCCAAATAAAATATAGTGAAGTTTATTATATTTCATTTGAAGCATATTCCAGTTGGTCATGTAATTAAGCAAAATAGAGAATGGAAAATAAACAAAAAGTTAACAAATAAATGTTTTCATCCCTTCTTTCAGTTTTTATATGCATGGCATCATGGATAGGGAACACGAACTCATTTTACTTTCTATAATCCTGTCGTATGTGAGCCCAGTTTGCTCTGCACTGACCATAACTGGTTGTTGACAGGATGACAGAAATATGTCCACCATCAATTTTTCCTTGCCTGGGAAAAATGTATATAACACACTTTGTAGGAAGGATATTTGTCAAAGTGTAGATCCAATTTAATGCACTTAAACCATTATATATCTATATCAGTCCATTGCTCTCCCTTGATTCCAGTGCTCCTGATGTTGTCTATGAATCAAAATATATTGGTATCTAGAATATATTTAACCCCACTTATGCACATTTGTAGGAGGTATGTACAAAAATCTACACTTAAAGCCAGGAGTGGTGGCACACACCTTTAATCCCAGCACTTGGGAGGCAGAGGTAGGAGGATCGCCATGAGTTCGAGGTTACCCTGAGAATACATACTGAATTTCAGGTCTGCCTGGGCTAGAGTGAGAACCTACCTTGAAAAAAATAAAGAAAAAAAAAGTCTACAATTAAACATGAGGTTATCATTTGACCTAAATGTTACTGACCTATGGACAAATTTGGCTGCCATGTTAGATGTGTGGCTGAGATGTTCCATTATAGAATGCCTTTAACTATACTGAGTTCTTTAGCACATCAAAATTCTGATTTCCATGCAAACCTAAACCACTCAGACCTGCTACAGCCTCTACTACCACATGAAAGTCAAATCTCATGTACTACTTTGAAAAGATACTCACATACCATATCAGTTTTGAGGCTCTGGATGAATTGAATTTTATCTTAAATCTCCTATTGTTGCACTTACCTTCTGGTTGCTGAGAAAAATACAGAAGCAAAAGCACCTTATTTGAGGAAATCATTAACTTTAGATTTACAGATTCCAGGGGAAGATTCATCATGGCAGAGAAAGAGAGGCTCATTCATCACACGACGAGAAGAGGTAAAGAAAGTCAGAGTTCAAGCTGGCTCAAAACACACCTTAGGACTGGAGTCCATTCCAAGGTCTGCTCCTGGTGACACACCTCCTTCCAGACAGCTGTTCCTGCTAAATACATAAGTAGGAAACTTAATCCTATTCAAAAATACCTGAGGCAATGGAGACAAAATAAGTAAAGCACCACACCTTTGAACTCAATTCTATCCAGATTAGTGAAGTGAGACTCAAACTCATCTCCTATCCACTTTCTTTAGTGATGTCTGTTCTTCCTCTGATATTTTTCAAATGCCCAATATTCATGGGGAAGTCGGTTGGAGATAACGAAGTGTCCTTAATGGCTTGTATGAGCCAATCCATTAGAGACTGCAACTAACCACATTGCATATTGTTCTGAAGCCTTTGTCTCATCATGGATAAATAGGTGTAATGCTCTGTTTCTACACTTCCATGGTACTAAGTTTCATCCAATCTGGTCCATCACATCATGATTTATTTGATGAAATCCTTCTTCATTTCTGGTTTAGGAGTATTTCAATTCCAAAATTCAGTAGAACAATAATCATGAGCAATGTAGTTTTATATATTCGTCATTAAAACCTTTTATAATCATGCTGAACCATGTTTCTCCTTTATTTAAAAAAAATGTCAAAATTGAGAGGTTCTTTCTCTTACTCCTACTTTGCTCTCTCACTTTTCCAATGTGTTCCAATTTTGTTTTCAAAACTGGAGATTTTCAACATTAAGCTAATTTATACTCTTTCCTTTAGGCCCCACCAGCAGTGGAATCTAGCAATACAATATTACCTCTTTTTCTTTTTCTCATTTCTTTTCTTTTCTTTTTTTTTTGACCTATCCTGCCAAACCATAAGCCCAGGTAGAGGATATAACACACATTAATTGTCCTGCTGTAATTCAATGCATATATGGACAAGTTCTTTCAATAAGAAAGCTCAGACTCAGCTGCTGTGTTCTTACCCAATGCAAGGAAAATACTTGCCTAAATATTTTAGTCATTATCATATCCCATAAGACCTACTTTCAGAGACTAATATATTCTATACTTCATCAAACAATTTGAAATTATCTTAGTTCTCTTGTAGCAAATATATTATTAATCAATGAGAAAATTTGTTCAATAACACATGGAAGTAAGATAGCCACCCTAGGATATTCCTGAATATAATCTGCCCTCAGATATGTCACCCTTATTCATGAGTTACTTCCCCACAGAAGTGTCCATAAAAATATAAAGACCAGGGCTGGAGAGATGGCTTAGCAGTTAAGCGCTTGCCTGTGAAGCCTAAGGACCCCGGTTCAAGGCTCGGTTCCCCAGGTCCCACGTTAGCCAGATGCACAAGGGAGCGCACGCGTCTGGAGTTCGTTTGCAGAGGCTGGAAGCCCTGGCACGCCCATTCTCTCTCCCTCCCTCTATCTGTCTTTCTCTCTGTGTCTGTCGCTCTCAAATAAGTAAATAAAAATTTTTTTAAAATATAAAGACCAAAGTAAAAAGAAAACATGTCACTGAATGCCATATGGGTATGACATTTTAAAACCCTATAAAGATATATTGTCATGAACACTTCATTACTAAATTATTCAGCCTCAGTTTCATTTTTTAACTTTTAAATGATTTTAAACATATTTGCGTGTGTGTGTGAGAGAGAGAGAGAGAGAGAGAGAGAGAGAGAATGAGAGAGTAAGACTGAGAAACAGATAGTATGGGTACACAAGGGCCTCTTCCCAGCACAAATAAACTCCAGATGCTTGTGCCACATTGTTCATTTGGATTATGGAGGCACTCATAAATAGAACCTGGCCTGGCAGTCTTTACAAGCAAGCACTGTTAACCACTGAACCATCTATTTTGCACTCAGTTGAATTTTTCTACACATTGCATGGGCTTCACAATTTCGTTCAAACAAATGTATTAAAGATATCTTTCTTCTGGGCTGGAGAGATGGCTTAGCGGTTAAGCGCTTGCCTGTGAAGCCTAAGGACCCCGGTTCGAGGCTCGGTTCCCCAGGTCCCACGTTAGCCAGATGCACAAGGGGGCACACGCGTCTGGAGTTCGTTTGCAGTGGCTGGAAGCCCTGGTGCGCCCATTCTCTCTCTCTCCCTCCATCTGTCTTTCTCTCTATGTCTGTCACTCTCAAATAAATAAATAAAAAATGAACAAAAAAAAATTAAAAAAAAAATTAAAAAAAACTTAAAAAAAAATAAAGATATCTTTCTTCCTACTCCTCTGAATCCTCACCAGCCTTTATTTTCGTTTGATTTTTTGATGTTTGCTATCCTTATTGGGGTAAGGTAGAACTCATTCACTGTTGGTTGGAATGTAGGATGATACAACCACTTTTGAAAGCAATATGGAGACTCCTGAAAAAAGCTGACTATAGAGATACCAACAGACCCACTCATTCCCTTACTAGGCATCTACCCTAAAACCTTCAAACCACAGGTAGAGAGATTTGCTCAACCATGTTTGTAGCGGCACAATTTGTAATAGCTAAGAGCTGGAATCAATCCATATGTCCATCACTAGAAGAATGTATAACTGAGATGTGGTATATCTACACAATGGAATTCTACAAAGCAGTTAGAAAAAATAACACAAAGAAATTTGAGGAAAAAGGGGTGAACTTGGAACAGATCATTCTCAGCGAACTTACCCAACCATAGAAAAAAAGCACCACATAGTCTCACTCATCTACAGCACCTAGCCTGAATCTATCCAAGATACATTACATACCCAACAAGCATCTCATGGACTAGACACTAGGATGGATGGGGAAGGAGGGGAGAGCATAAAAGGGGTGGGTAACACTAATCTAGACCCAAACAGCAATGGTACCTTAAAATTCTACTTCCTAAAAGGCATACCAAAGGGTTGAACCCTCACCAGGCCCTTATAGGAAACACCTGAACCCCAAGACATTGGAGAGGATAGGATCAATCTAACCTAAACCTTGTACATCTTCCCTACCTCCCTCTTCCTCTCCTTCTCCCTCTCCCTCTCCTCCCTAACTCTTGTATATTAGTTATATTCTCCCTCATTTTCTTAGTGGGCACTGACCTGTGACTCTCAGTACCAGCATGGGGCTATCATCCACAATGAGATTTTGATCAGTGAAACCTACAACGTTTCTAAAAGAATGACAGATTTCTGTCAGAGTACTTGATGACCCACCAAAGGTTAGTGGTAAGACCATATTGCTGAAGACACCATATGCAGCTGACATATAAAATGGAATGGCATGGCTGGAAGCCAGGAGAGAGTCAGTCCCCAGACAGTCAGCATGTCTAGCACCAGAAGGTGCTACATGGGCGACTGGGGGAAATAACCAATATCTCTCCAAGCAACTCATGGTCTAACCTACTTAGCAACAAATAACGGGTTGTGATGCCCACACAAGTGCAATAGTGGCACAAAGCCATGGTGGGGAACCAACTGCTCTTGATTTGGCTAACTGATCCCCTCAGTGGCATAGGACCCATAGCTGAAGCTGGAAAACAAGTCAGAATCATATCCAAACATACACCCTCTCTCCAATATCAAGCTACAATCAATCATGGGCTACAAGAGGGCCTACACCTATTAAACTCTTTATAAAAAATGTAAGGCCTAATTCATTTGTCCTGGAACTAACTTACTCTCCGTTGGAGAATCTGCTTCTCTTTTTCAGATAGATGCAGATCCTAAGGAGAGAGCCACCCCATCATACCTCAAAAGGGCCCTGGCTGAAACTAAGGAAATTTAGCAAAACAAGCAAGGGTGCTGTTTTCCTGATGAACCAGATACCAGCACAAGGGGGAATGAGACCAACACAGAGAAAAATCAACTCCTACCAAATCAGAAAGCCAGAGCCTCAGAGGCTCCCAACATCTCGTCACTGAAGCAGACCAAAAATAAACCCAACATGGCTCAGGGAAATTTTGAGGAAGAGGGGCGGAAAGAATGTCAGAGCCACATGTTGGGTCAGGATATGCAGAGACATTTATCATACTAATAACTGTGGGCTAACTCCACAAGGCATCCATGGCCCATATACCTCAACAATGAGGGGCCAATGGGGAGGCAGTAGGTCATGGATGAGCCTAATAATGGTACCAAACTGCCGGTATTTGCTGAATAGAAAACTAATTAACATTAAAAAAAATAAATAAAAACAGTTTGCAAAGAAAAAAAATAGATATCTTTCTTGGGCTGGGGAGATGGCTTAGCAGTTAAGGAGCTTGCCTGCAAATACTAAGCATACTTTTTTTAAAATTTTAATTAATTATTTATTTTTTTAAATTTTCACAATTTTTATTAACATTTTCCATAATTATAAAAAAAATCACATGGTAATACCTCCCCCCACCCCACACTTTCTAAGCATCCATTTTTGACTCTCCAGATTTCACATAAGCCAGAGGCATAAGGATGAGGCAAGCACAAAGTTGCACATGCCCATTGGGAGCATAAATGTCTGGAGTTTGATTTCAATGGCCTAGGTCCTGATGTGCCAATTATCTCTCTTTCTCTCTCACACACATACTGTCTAAAAAAAAAAAATCAAAAAGATAACTTTCTGTCCCTGAACAAGTGACAATTTTGCTGCATATGCTTTCTATGTTAGCATATATTCAACTAAGATAGGCTTAATAAGACATTTCCATAGATTCCCTCAGTCTATATTTATGATCAAGAGCTTACTTAACTTATAGGGTAAGGGTTTGTTTATGGTGTCATGTGTGATGAAGGCCTCTATACCAACACAAACACTAGCTTTACATGGATAGTGGTGCACAACAGAGGTAAAAGTGGAGATTTACACAATAATTATTGTCCTCTACATTACTGAAGATTCTCCTCCATTCCATTATTTTTATACTTTTATTAACTTGAAGAAGGGTTTTTTGTATTGTACTTTTCACAATATTCTGAGTCTATGTCTCCTGAAGTGCCTTAGTCATGAAATTTTGTGAGATTCTTACTTTCTTCTCCCTGAGGAGATGAAAACACATGTCTTCACTCCAAATAGGGCTCATATTCAGACTAAAGTATGATTACACCAGTACCAATTTAGTGAACCAATGAGTTTATTGGAATTTAAATAAAGAACATGGAAGGAGGTTATTCATAGCAACATCAGCCCCCAAAGCAGCCATTCTGATGAGGCTTCCTTTGTGCATATTACTCCTTGGATGCTTCTCTCTCTGCCTAGGACAAGGGTTTCTGCACAGCAAAGGAACCTCAGAGCAGCTGCTCCATACAGAAGTGTCATCCTATTCTGAATGGGGGTTTCCCCGTGGCCATATTCGGAGATCCTTCTTACTGTCTGGGTATATTAAACAACATGGCATCACTTCATTGGATTTCAGTATGTTGCAATTACCCCCAGATGTCCATCCCTTAGCCTCAGGGTGATGGTTTACTTACAGATCATGGAGACTTTATAGAAATAATGTCAGTGGAGCTCACTGTTCCTTTATCTTTTAGTCTCCATGTACCCTATCACCCTCTGAAGTCATGGGACTTTCTGCATTTCTTTTTTTTTTTTTTATTTGAAAGCAACAGATACAGAGAGAAAGACAGATAGAGGGAAAGAGAATGGGCACGCCAGGGCTTCCAGCCTCTGCAAATGAACTCCAGACGCGTGCACCCCCTTGTGCATCTGGTTAATGCGGGACCTGGGGAACTGAGCCTCAAACCAGGGTCCTTAGGCTTCACAGGCAAGCGCTTAACTGCTAAGCCATCTCTCCAGCCCACTTTCTACATTTCTTGTATACAGCTGGCAGAGAGGGCACTTGAATCTCAGGTAGGGTGGTCTGATGCCCCTCCCTATGCCTTCTCTCATGAGTTGACCCAGATGTTTTAGATCTGGCAATTGGATGCTGGGCTCCACCTGCGGGTGTAGGTAGTGCTGAGGGAAGGACCAGGCCTGCTGGTTCCTCCCAAGGGGTTAAGGAGGAAGCGAGCGTACTACGACTCAGACCTCTCCTAGCCACCGAAGGAAAATCACACTGAGTTGGGAGTCTTGTGGAAAAAGGAATTCACAGGAACTCGCTTTATTGCTATGATCAGTTGCCTATATAATGTTGGGGATGAGGGCAGGGATTTTAGGATGGGGAGGGAAATGTAAGGGCCAATAGTAAGCTGTAACTATTGAAATGGTAATTTCAAATCCTTCACAGAAGTAGCAGGCCAGAAGCCGTTAGGCATCTTGCTGAGTCCTAGCTGGCCAGAGACAGGTCACCAAACTTTAGCTAGGCTCAGGAAGTTCCACTAGGCCTCACACCTGGGTCTTTCAGGGCCCAACATCTGCCCCCCCCTTTTTTGGTAACAGCATTAGTCACCATGGTCCCTGTCTTAGGTTGTCCCCATCTGGGGATCTTAACCAACATTGGTCACATGGAGGGCAGAGGAGAGGGCAGTGGGTCATCTGAGGAAGTTAATTCCTGAGTTTCCAGCCTGCAGTAATGTATCTTGGCTTGATTAGATTTTATTGGCTCTAGCCACTGGTGAATGAATTTTGTAATTTTGTTAATTACACAAGGCCAAATGGTGAGGAGAAGGAGAAGGAGGGGAAGGGGCCCAAGTAGAGGGTGAAGGTAGGGTCAGAAGTCATGTAAGCTCATCCACAGTGGGTTGTTCTGGAGGTCTTGTCGCCTCCTCTCCAAGTCTTCCTGGAGCCTCTTAATCTTGTCCTGGATGATTCCCAATTTATTGGCGTAAAAGCAGCATTTTTCCCGTAAAAACAAACATACACCTCCCTTTTCGGCCATTAGTAGGTCTAGTCCTCTCCTGTTTAGTAGGACTACCTCATCCACGGAATCTAGCTTCCAGGAATGATATCTACATCTGGGATTAAGGTGGCTGGGGCACAAGGGCCCGTCTAATTGACGGGCAGAAAGGTATAGGCCATCCTGCCTCCACAAACATAAACCATTCCAAAAGACGGGCAGTATTGAGCACTGGGCTCAGTTGTGTTAAAAGCACAGAAGGAAGGATGAATGTATCCCACATCAATACTTGAATTATTAGAGGAAGGCGGTGCCCAAATGCAAGTTCCAGAGGAAACATTGGGAAAAGCTGGATGGGAATGGGGAAGGTGTCTGAGCAAATGTACTGCAAGCATCCAGGGAGGCCCAGATATTTTAGGTCTCTCGCTGGTACCCAAATGGGTCTTTTTCTTTTTAAAAAGTTTTCCCATGGACAAAAATCCCATGAGCTTCACACTAGTTTCCATCAAAAAAAAAAACTCCTTTCTGTTACAGAGTTTTTGCAGTTTAATCACTTCGGAGTATAAAAAATTATCCCTAATTTGGGAAACAAACAAACCCTTTGATCCCAGCAACATAAACATAAATATTAAGGAATGGCCAGCTCTTATCAGTAACACTGAATGCGTATAATCTTGCTTACATGTAGGTGCTAAAGTCTTTCTGTCAAATGGCCCAGAGCTATGGATACAAGGCCAGCCAAATGGCTTTAGAAAATTTCCCCTTTTTTATTTATTCTTTTTTATGAACTGGGCCCTTCTGGGCCTCGGTGCAGAAAGACAGTGTCTGTCTTAGGTTGTCCTCTATGATATTTAGGCTTTACCCATTATTGGTACATGAATTCCATCATTCATGCCCTGTCTTAGGTTGACCTAACTCAAGAGAATCTTACCCATCTTTGACTACCAGCCTCTGCAGGGGCTTTAAGATAATGTCTCAGGAAACCGGTGTCAGGTCTGTAGCTGTATTCCCTGTACTTCTGTATGGATATCCATAAAGGATCTTAAAAGGCATTTAACAAGTATAGGCAGCAGACACAGAATGAGCAAAAGACAAACATCTGTAGTAGCAAAGCTTCCTATCTAAAAAGTGAGAGAATTCCATGTAGGCAAGGCAAACTTAAAAGCAGATATTGACTCATCAGCAGCTTTAGCTGCATCAAAAGTAAGATGATTATTTTGCAAAGACAAAATCTCTAAATGTAACTGAATCAGATATAAGGAAATATTATCTTTGTGCCAAATATCTCTTAAATGCATTTTCCCAAAACTGTTGACTGTTATTATATTTTTAGAAGTAACACAAATCCATTGAAAATCTACATGACACTCCAAACAAGTTTTAACTTTAAACCCTAGTATATAGAGCATTTAACATGGAAACTGTATCTAGGGTAAGGATCGAGCCCAAGATCTTAAAGGGAGGCACAGTTTGAACTTTCTCAGGAGCTACTTTAAAGCTTTGAGTATGAAGTATAGTTAGACATTAAAAGTAGAAGCCTAAAGCCAAATGTCACAGCACAATTTAGGAACTCCTGCTAGGCACACTTTGTATAACTTTAGATTGAAATCTGAGACACACCATCACACCTTAAGATAAACAATTGAATATATTGGGGGCCATTTATTTAAATTACCACATTTGGCCCCTGGAGTCCAATAGATTTATAAACATCACACATTATAAATTGTTAGAAAAAATTAAAATATTTAGGGTAAATATTATCTTTTTTAGTTGGTCGTGTGCGGGTAAGGATTCCCCCTTTTGTTTTTGTAATAGAAACTTGAGACTTTGATTGTATCTTTTTAACAATAGCCTGGCCCAGGGGTTGTGTGGAATGCCTGTGGAATGTGAGATTTTCCAGGTCTGGAGAAAATCTACAAAGGCCTTGCTTACGAAGCCAGGATAATTATCTGTTTTAATATTTAACTTAAATATTGGTTTTAATTTAATTTGATATGATAAGTTCTTATACTACTATTATCTGTCTAAGGTTTTTATTTTACCAAATGTTTAATACTATGTCCAATAAGAGTATAGAGGGCAGACATGAACAACTCATTACTGATTTTAAAAGAAATGATTTAATTTTTCACCATTTAGTGTAGTGTTGTTTTTAGGACTATTGTATATAGCTGTTATGGTATTGAGATAATTTTTCTCTAGTCCCTGTAACTTCAGGGTATTATAATAAATTTATATAAAATATATAAAGGAAATAACTATATTTTATGAGTTGGTCATGTGATTTTTTTAAAGTTTATTATTGAATTTAATTTACAGTTTTGTAAAAGAGAGCCACCTTTACATTCCTAAAATGAAACCTACTAGATCATGTTACATGTTCTTTTAAATGTGGTGATGAGGACTTTCCTGCATGGTCAGTGTGTGGGCACTGCAGTCTGTAGTGAGTATTCCAGACTCATCTCTCCTCCCTTCCACAGCCTGGGTCTGAGTTCCCTGCATGATCAGTGTGTGGTTGTGCACAGAACTCTGGAATGAGTAGGCTGGCCCCATTACTCTCTCTCCCCCAGCTAGGGTCTGAGTATCCTGCATGGTCAGTCTGTGGGCTCCTCCCACCTACCTTGTCTAGGTTGCCTACACTGGTCCAGGTCCTAGAAGGCTCAGCACAAAGTAGGCCAGATCCTTTTTCCCTTACTCCTCCTACTACTCTGGTCTTGGTAGGCCCCATTGTCCCTGGCTTGGGGAGGCCTGACTCCTGTGTATGATGTGAAATAAGGCCTTTTGCGCTGGTATCTTAACTGGACACTAAGTACCAACATCCCTGTTCAACTGAGTCATCGGGTGAATGCATCAAAAGACACAAATTTGCTTCATCCAGAATATAATAGTCTTCCTAAAATGGGTAGACAACAATGCCAAAAAGCCAACAAAAGTCAGAAAACTGGGAGATCTCCACAAAGAAGGCCTAGTCCTATATGATATAATATAGTCAATATATATATGATATAATAATATGATGTAATATATAATATGATATAATATGTAAAATATAATATGATATAATATATAATATATATGTGATATAATAATATGACATATTATAATATATGATATAATAGAAAAATCCACAGAAACATTTTCTGAAAATGAAAAAAACAACAACCAATGAGACCCTTATTAAAAAAAAAATCACTGATTTTGAAGCAAACTACCAAAGAACCAACAATCGTACCACAATCTTGAAGAGAATCATCTCCGAGAGAGTTCAGGTTTTGATAGTAAGCTCAAATTGATTGAAGAAAACACTAGAACCCTTCAAAGAGATATGAATACATTGAAGATGAGTCAAGAAAGGAAAGACGTCAACAACTGGTTATTAAGCTTAATGAAGACATGATCAAATATAAATCAAGAAAATCAGAATTCTAATTGAAAGCATACGTCAAAAAAGAGATGTACATTATACAACACAACACAACAGAAAACAAAAATCAAACAGAATTTGTTAAAACCTCTCTAGAATGACTCACCAACAACATTACTCGTGTGGAAGACAGAACCTCGGACCTGGAAGACAGGACAGAAGAACTTCATGGGGAGGAAAGAACTTTGCTAAGTACAAACAATCAAGTGAACACAATATGAAGAAACTTTGGGACAGTCTAAAAGACCAAATATCCAGATCATGGGCATACCAGCAAGAGAGGAAACCCAGACCGGAGGCATAGAAAACATACTCAACAAAATTATTGAAGAAAAATTTCAGAATCTTGCAAAACATAGGTCCATCCAGATAAAAGAAACCCACAGAACACCAAACAGACAGGACCAAAGAAGAAATTTTACAAGACACATCATAGTTAAAACCCTTAACAATGAAAACAAAGAAGGTGTTAAAAGCAGCAAGGGAGAAGCAATTTCTAATATGCAAAGGCCATTAGAATAACATCAGATTTCTCAATGGAAACACTGAAAGCCAGAAGGGTCTTCAATGGAACACTTCAAAGTCTGCAAAACTCTGCCTTCCAACCCAAGCTCCTTTACGAAGCAAATACATCCCTCGTAATAGATGGTGAACGAAAAACTTTTCAATAAAAAAAAGCCAAATCTATAATTATATGAACTCAAAGCTAAACCTACAGAGAATACTTTTGGGAATACTCTACACAGAACAGTCAAACAACCAGTCTGAGGAGCCAACAAGAAGAAAATCACAATAACCAAAAAGACCAAACTCAAAGCAGTACATAACACAAGACAGAAAGAAATAATCAAGATTAGAGAAAATATTAATGAATTAGAAACTAGGAAAATCATTTTTAAAAATCAATGAAATGAAGAGCTGGGTCTTTGAAAAAATAAAGAAGTTTGAAAAACCCCTAGCCAACATGATCAAGCACAAAAATAAGAAGTCTCAAATTTAAAAAAAATCAGACATGAAAAAGTAGAGCTCACTACAGACATCAATGAAATTGGAAGCATCATCAGGGCATTCTTGTAAAACGTCTAGCCCACAAAAATAAATAATTTGGAAGAAGTGGATGAAATCCTAGACATGTACCACCTAATAAAACTAAAATCAGAACAGATTAATATCCCAAACAAACCTATAGCTCCCATGGATATTGAAAAGGTAATCAAAAACCTACCCAAAAAGAAAAGTCCAGGACCTATGGCTTCTCATCTGAATTCTGTCAAACCTTTATTAAAGTATTGAAACCAAATTTTCTCAAACTATTCCACATAATGTGAAACCAGGGAATACTCCATGACTCCTTTTATGACGCTATCATCACTTTAATACCAAAACCAGATAGAGATGCTACAAGGAAAGAAAATGATAGGCCTATAACCCTAATGAACTTAGATTCAAAGATAAGGAACAAAATCCTTGCAAAACGAATTCAACAACGCATCCAAAACATTAATCACTTGATCAAGTAGGCTTTATCCCAGGCATGCAAGGATGGTTTAACATATAGATATTGCTCAATGTAATACATCACATAAATGAACTGAATCATAAGAACCACATGATCATCAAAATTGTTGCAAAGAAGGCCCTTGACAAAATATAATACCACTTCATAATCAAAGCATGAAAAGAACAGGCATGGAGAATTATATCTCAACACAATAAAGGCAATATGTAAAGCTCCTCAAGCTCAATTTTTTTTGTTTCCATTTTTTAAAAATTTTTATTAACATTTTCCATGATTATAAAAAAAATCCCATGGTAATCCCCTTCCTCCCCACCCCCCACACTTTCCCCTTTGAACTTCCATTCTCCAAAATATTACCTCCCCATCTCAATCATTGTACTTACATATCAGGTGGCTACAGCTAGCTGGGCTTACATCTGGGTCCTCTATTCTGTTCCACTGATCTACATGTCTGTTTTTGTGCCAGTACCATGATGTTTTTGTTACAATGGCTCTGTAGTATAGGTTAAATTCAGGTATGGTGATACCACCAGCCTTATTTTTTTGCTCAGTATTATTTTAGATATTTGAGGGTTTTTGTGATTCCAAATGAATTTTTGGATTTTTTTTTTCTATTTCCATGAAGAATGCCTTTGCAATTTTGATAAAGATTACATTAAATGTGTAGATTGCTTTTGGTAAGATTGCCATTTTCACAATATTGATTCTTCCAATCCAGGAACAAGGGATGTTTCTCTACTTTCTAGTGTCTTCTGCAATTTCTTGCTTGAGTGTTTTAAAGTTCTTATTGTAGAGATTCTTTACTCCCTTGGTTAGACTTATTCCAAGGTACTTTATTTATTTATTTATTTTATTGTTTTTATGCAATAGTGAATGGCAGTGATTCTCTGATTTCATCTTTTGTGTGTTTGTTGTTAGCATATGTGAAGGCTACTGATTTCTGTGTATTTATTTTGTATCCTGCTACATTGCTGTAGGTTTTGATCAGCTCTAACAGTTTGCTAGTAGAGTCTTTAGGGTCCTTTATTTACAGAATCATGTCATCTGCAAATAATGATAACTTGATCTCTTCCTTTCCAATTTTTATCACTTTTATGAATGTCTCTTGCCTTGTTGCTATGGTTAAGACTTCCAAAACTATATTAAATAAAAGTGGGGACAGTGGACACCCTTGTCTTGTTCCTGATTTTAGTGAAAAAGCTTCCACTTTTTCCCCATTTAGTAATATGTTGGCTGTGGCTTGTCATAAATAGCCTTTATTATATTGTGATATGTTCCTTCTATTCCCACTGTCTGTAGGACTTTTATCATGAAGGGATGTTGGATTTTGTCAAATGCTTTCTCTGTGTCTAATGAGATGACCATGTGATTGTTGTCCTTCAACCCATTTATATAATGCATTACGTTTATAGATTTGCATATATTGAACCATCCCTGCATCTCTGGGATAAAGCCTACTTGGTCAGGGTGAATGACCTTTTTGATATTCTTGTATTCTGTTTGCCAATATTTTGTTGAGAACTTTTGCATCTATGTTCATGAGGGAGATTGGTCTGTAGTTTTCTTTTTTAGTAGTTTCTTTTTTAGTAGTTTACTAGTGTATTGTTTAGTTTACTAGTGTATTGTTTAGTTTACTAGTGTATTGTTTAGTTTCCACAATTTTGTGTATGCTCTATAGCCTTTCTTTTTTATTTTCAAAGAGTTAACCATCTTACTGTTGGAAATTTGTAGAGAAATAGCCTTCCTTAGTATTTAGATCATCAAAAAATCTCTACCTGTCAAGCAGACTTGCTTTATAAAACTAGTATGTATACTTTCAGATTTTACATAGCCCATTGATTTGAGATAGTTTCTATTAATAAACACCATGAAACACATTTTCTATGAATACATGGCAAAACATGACAAGCTTTTCTTGCTACTGGTTTGTAGTTTAATTCCATTGTTGTCAGATAGAATGCAAGGAATTGTTTCAATTTTCCTGAATTTATTAAGATTTGCTTTGTGTCCTAATATATGGTCTATTTTATAGAATGTTCCATGTGCTGCTGAAAAGAATGTATATTCTGCAGCATTTGGATAAAATGGCCTGTATATATCTGTTAGGTCCATTCCTTCTATGACCTCATTTATTCCAGATGCCTCTCTATTTATTTTTTCCCTAGATGAACTGTCAATTGATGAGAGTGGGGTGTTAAAGTCACCCACCACCACTGTGTTTGTTGTTATCTGTGACCTTAGTTCTAATAGTGTGTGTTTGATGAATTTGGGAGCCCCATGTTAGGTGCATATATGTTTTGGATTGCAATGTCCTCCTGTTGGAATTTGCCCTTAATCAATATAAAGTGACCTTCCTTATCTTTCTTGACTAACATTGGACTGGAGTCTACCTTGTCAGATACTAGGATAGCAACCCCTGCTTGTTTTCTAAGTCCATTTGCTTGGAACACTGTTTTCCAACCTTTCACCCTAAGTTTGTGTCCACCCTTGTAGAAATCCCCATTACCTTTTTGGATGATTTTGGTCTCAATCAAGTTGCTGGCTGGGTCGGTGGGCTGCTGTTCTGATCTGGAGCTGGGCACTGGCTTTTTTTGTGGGGCAAACCGAGCCTAGCAACTGTGGCCCTGCAAATCAGCACCCTTGCTGCTGGAACCGCCACTGCTGCTCCTGAAGTTACCGCTGATGGATCTGTCTCTACTGCTGCTAAAGTTGCTGCTGCTGGGTCTGTCACCTCTGCTGGGTCCACTGCTGCTGCTGCTTTAGCTGCCACTGCTGGATCCTCTGCTGCTGCTGCTGGACCTGCAACTGCTGCCTCTTAAGCTGCTGCTACTAGAACTGCCACTGCTGCAGCCACTGCTGCTGGTGCCAGAGCCACTGATGTTGCTGCTGGACTCTGCTCCTGCTTGGGTCCTGCTGTCGCCTCAAGTTGGCATGGCCGGGTTCTGGGGCCACTGCTCTGTTCGCTGGAGCTGGGCACAGGTGGTGGGTGTTGAGAGGGAGCTGCAGCTGCTCTAGTTCTCTTACGGTTCCATGTATTCTTCTACCTTGTTATCTGCTCATCTGTTGCTCACTGCCTCTCTCCCTTCACGTTTCTTGAGTTGCAGAGAGCTTCAGTGTGAGTGGAAGCTCCCCTCACCTGGTTTTTCCTGTGGCTGGAGCCAAGCCTGGAGGCTTTCTGGTGTGCTGCTGCCAGCACAGTTGGCGGACCTGCTGGGGCCACTTTTGCAGTCCTGTGCAGGCTCTGGATCTCTTCTACTTCTGCACTGTTGTTTTGATTTCCTATACACCTCATTTTTTAGTAAAAATGTGTGTTTTGCTGAGGTTTTTCGGTCTTTTCCCCCCTAGGCTGCTTTGTCGTGGTACCTAAGATGCCATCTTAACCAGAAGTCTCAAAGAATCTTTAATGGGGAAAAACTGAAGGAGTTTTTACTGACATCGGGAGCAAGACAAGGGTGTCCACCCTCACCAATGCTCTTCAACATAGTACTAGAAATACTGGGCCAAGCAATAAGACAGGAGAAATAAATAAAAGGGATTCAATTTGGAAATGGAGAAATGAAGTTAGCCATATTTTCAGATGAAATTAACCTATATATAAGTGACCAGGAAGTCTCCATCCCAAAATTTCTAATTGTGATATATTTCTTCAGTAAAGTGTCAGGATACAAAATCAATGCACAAAAATTAGTAGTTTTTCTCAATGCAAAGGACAAATATTCAGAGAAAAGAATCAATGAAACTGTCCCATTTTCTATATCAACAATAAAATCAAAATAAGTACCTTGGAATAACACTAGAAAAGGTTGTTAAGAACTATATCATGGAAACATAAAATCACTCAAGAAAGAAATACAGTAGGACCTAAGAAGATGGAAAAACCTCCCATGTTCCTGGATAGGTAAAATTAATATTGTCAAAATGGCAATTCTACCAAAAGCAATAAACAGATTTAATGCAATACCAATAAAAATACCAGCATCATTCTTCAGTGAGACTGAAAAATTGATCTTAAAGAATTATGGCACTGCATACGGCCTCACATATCCAAACATATCCTCAACACAAGGAACACCTCTGGTGGTATCACCATACCTTATCTAAAGCTATATCACAAATCCAGTCACAAAATAGCATGGTACTGGAATTAAAACACAGAGACCAGTGGAACAGAATTGAATAGCCAAAGTTTAGGGTAAGCAAGTAAAGCTGCTTGATCTTTGACAAAGCTGCCAATAATGTAGGCTGGAGCAAAAACAGAATCTTCAACAAATGGTTTTGGACAAAATGGATGTCCATACGTAGAAAAATGAAATTAGACACACTCATTTTGCTGTACACAAAAATCAAGTCCAAATGGATTAAAAACCTCAATATAAGACCTGAAACATTTCAAATACTGGAAGAAAAAAGAATAGAAGCATGTTCCACGATATAGGACTGGGAAAAGACTTCCTGAACAAAATTACAGTAGCCAAGGAAATTAAACATGTATTCATGACTTCCGGTCAAGATGATGACCGCCTAGCTGCACTACAGACAACAAGGAAAAAAAAGGCAAGTATTCAAGGGAAATTAGAAACTTTTTGCAAGAGGGAGGGCACAGATTGGGGTAAAAGAGGGAAGCACACACCTCCGAGACCCATGCACCGCCACCCCGCCCGCCGCGACCCACTGCATCAGGCGCGGCCTGGCGCCCTGGCGCCCCAGAGGCCTCACGCGCACCAAGCCCCACGCGCCCCCGGTGGCCCCGCGCGCCCCACCAGCCCCGCGCACCCCCCCCCCCGCCCATCACGCCCCACCCACCACGCCCCCCACGCTCCCTATCCACACTCAGTAGGCGCGCCCCAAGCGCCCCACTGCGTTCCGCACTCCAGGCGCCCAGGCGTGCCCCGCGCCCCCCCAACCCCGGCGTGCCCCGAGACCCCCGCGCTCCACCCCCGCGCACTGCGCTACCCACCCTCGCACGCCCCACCCTCCCTATCCACGCACGGCAGGCACGCCTCGAGTGCCCCACGGCGTCCTGCGCCCTGGGCACCCAGGCATGCCCTGCGCCCCCACGCCCCCTGTGCGCCCCACCCTGCGCTCTTCGAGACCCCCCCCGCGCCTCCAGAGCGCCCCGTGATGTCCCGGCGTCCCGCGCCCCTTCTTACCTCAGCATGCTCTGCGCCCCCCGCATGACCCGCGATCCCCTGCCACGCGCGCCCCGCCCCGCCCCCCCACCCCCTCGAGTCCAGAGCACCCGTGATGTCCCGCAGTGTCCCGCGCCCCCGCGCCCACCTGAGCGCCCCGCCCCCCCGCACACTCCGTGCTCCTAGCCGCCCCACTGTGCGCCGCCCCCCTGCGCGCACCCTGCGCCCCCATCCCCACACGCCCCAGGGCATCCAGCACTCCCCAAACCCCGTGCGCCCCGCGGCGCCCCCTGCCCCACCCGCAGCCCGCCCCAGTGGCTCCCACCCCCCCACTCTGCGCGACCATCATCCCCCCACCACACACGGCCCGTGCGCCCCTGCACGTCCTGGGCACACCCCTGTGTGCCCAGGCATTCCCTGTGGGCCCCGCGACCCCCATGCACCTCGCGCCCCCCCAGCACCCCGCCCCCCTGTGCGTCTTGAGCCCCAGCGTGCCTTAGCGTGCCCCGGCCCCTCCATGCCCCGCACCCCCTGCGCGACCCCCCCCCCGTGTGCCCTGCCCCCCGCATGTCCAGAGCAACCTGTGGCGTCCCGTGGCCTCCCACACCCCAGTGTGCCCTGTGCCCCCACCCCCTGTGCCCCCGCGCCCCCCCCACACCCCGCACCCCTAGCCCCCCGAGCACCGCAACGTCCCACACGTCCTGCACCTCCCACACGCTTCCCTGCGTGCCCCGTGCCCCCCCATGTGCCCCACACCCCCCTGCGCCCCCCAGGCGCCCCGCGCCCCCCCATGTCCCGCACAACCCCTCTGCGCACACGCCCCCCCACAACCACGGCGCGCCCCTCGTCCCCCCAGACTGACCAGAGTGCCCCACGCCCCCCACCCTTCCAGGGCACCCCACCCCACGCCCCCTGAGCCCTGCCGCCTCCCGCACGCCCTACCCTGATTGCCCAGTGCCTCGGCACGCCCTGTGCCCCCCCGCCGCGTGCCCCACTCGCTCCGTACACCTGGTCGCACCCCGCGCCCCCATCCGCCCACCCGCCCATGCACCCCCCGCACGTCCTGCATGGCTGTGCTCTGATCGGGCACCCACCAGTCACGCCTGCCAGCCTGCTGCACTGAAGCTGAGACCTCCTACCTCGCCCTTGTTCTCTGATCCTGCGAGTAGACCAGCCATGTGGTGCTCGGTTCACAGGCCTGTGGGGACCACCCCTGCCGTGAATAGGTGGCTGCCAGATCCCCTGCTGCTGTACTCACATCACTTGCCGCCGGTCAGCCTCTGCTGTGTCCTGATTCCGTACCCACATCATCTGCCTCTGCACTACAATTGCACGTGCAGTGGGCCCACTTCCACAGCAAGAGCCATACAAGTCCACACTGAGTCACTAGCGCCAGCGCAGGTGCCATCCCCTACCTGTACATCGCCACCCATCCCCCACTCCCCTGAGGCGGGAGAGCACAGACTGCTTACAGACCCCAGTGTACCCAGCCAGAGTCTGGGCACCTTCAGGGCTTGCTACCTCAGTCCCCTTTCAAGCTCAAAGGCAGGCAGCTTAGGTGCATTACTGGGTGAGAATTTAGGCAACTTTGGTGCCCCTGTCAGGCTATAGATAGGTGGCTTTGGCAAGAGTGAGTAAAAACCCAGGCTGCTTGCAACTGCCCCAGGCTGCCTTGGATTCACATTAAGCTAGATCCCAGGCTGCTCCACCCACCTACCTGCCCATACACTGACATGGGTAGACCACAGTGCAAAAGAAATAACACGAAAAATAAAATGGAAGAAAATCCAGACAGATCACCCAGTCCAACAAGGATCACAACTGTGGTGGTTTGATTCAGGTGTCCCCCATAAACCTAGGTGTTCTGAATGCTAGGTTCCCAGCTGATGGATATTTGGGAATTAATGCCTCCTGCAGGGAGTGTATTGTTGGGGGCGGGCTTATGGGCTTTATAGCCAGTTTCCCCATGCCAGTGTTTGGCACACCCTCCTGTTGCTGTGGTCCATCTTATGTTGGCCAGGGGGTGATGTCCACCCTCTGCTCATGCCATCGTTTTTCCCTGCCATCGTGGAGCTTCCCCTCGAGCCTGTAAGCCAAATAAACCTCTTTTTCCCAGAAGCTGCTCTTGGTTGGGTGATTTCTACCAGCAATGCGAACCGGACTGCCACAACAACTAACCAAAACATAGAAGAGTGTTTAGGATCAGAACATCAAGTGGAAGCAATGAACAATGCAACCCTAACCAAACTACTGCTAGAACTGACAGGAAAGCTACAAAGGATAGATAATCGTATGGATGCTACCATCACTAAGCTAGAGCAATATGATAAGACACTGGAAGGAATTCAAAGAGAGCTAAGAGAGTTGAGGGAGAGTGAAAAAAAGGAGAACCTTAAAAATCAGCTGGCCACACTAAATGAAAATATAAAGAAATGCAAGGATGATTTCCAAGAATCATCAAGAAAATCAGAAAATGAGACAAAAAGGGAGCTGGACAAAGCGATGGAAGTGATACATAGGAAAGTAGTAGAAAATGCAAACTTAATTGAACAAGTCCAAAACTCACTAGAGGCTCTCAAGAATAGAGTCAGCGAAGTGGAAGATAGAAATTCTGATCTGGAAAACAGGATGGAAGAAACAGTTCGAGAGTCCAAAAATTTCAGTAAGTTCAAAAGTTCCTGTGAACAGAACATGAGAGAATTGTGGGATACACTTAAACGTCCTAATATCAGAATCATTGGAATACCAGAAGGAGAAGAATTTCAGACCAAAGGCATGGAAAACTTATTTAACACAATAACTGAAGAAAACTTCCCCCGTCTCTTAAAAGAAAGGCCCATCAAGATTCAAGAAGCAAACAGAACTCCTAACCAACTAGACCAAAGGAGAAACTCCCCAAGGCATATTATCATTAAGACTCTAAACATTGACACCAAGGAAAAAATCCTAAAAGCAGCTAGGGAAAAACAGCACACCACTTTCAAATGAAACCCCATCAGAATTACTTCAGACTTCTCAATGGAAACCCTGAAAGCTAGAAGGGCCTGTAATGAAACTCTCCAAACTCTAAGAAACTATGGCTTTCAACCCAAACTACTCTACCCGGCAAAAGTCTCCCTTATAATAGATGGTGAAAGGAAAACTTTCCATGACAAAACTCAGCTTTACAATTATATGAACACAAAACCAAACCTACAGAAAGTACTCCAGGAAATTCTCCACAGAGAAGAAACAAATAACCAAACACAAATGCCTACAAGAAGCAGATCACAGCAACCAATCCCAGAGTAGATAGGAAAAAAATAAATAAATTCCATGGAAATGCCAACACACCTCTACCACCACAACATGACAGGGATCAAATCAAATCTCACAGTCATCACCCTAAACATTAATGGCCTTAATTCACCCATCAAGAGACACAGGCTAACAGGGTGGATCAAAAAATTAGACCCCTCAATCTGCTGCCTTCAAGAAACCCACCTTACCACTAAAGACAGAAACCTCCTCAGGGTGAAAGGGTGGAAAACAATATTCCAGGCAAATGGGAATAAGAAACAAGCAGGTGTAGCTATATTAATATCAGATAAAGTTGACTTCAAACCAAAAACAATCAAAAAAGACAAAGAAGGCTACTTCCTACTTCTAAAGGGAACAATCCATCAAGAGGATATTACAATCGTAAATCTGTATGCACCAAACACAGGGGCACCACAGTTCATAAAACAAAACCTACTTGACAATAAAACAGAAATAACCACCAACACCATCATAGCTGGGGACTTCAACACACCATTATCAGTAATAGACAGACCATCCAAACAGAAGCTCAACAGGGAAGTAAGAGAGCTCAACAAAACCATAGAGCACATAGACCTAACAGACATCTACAGAACTTTCCATCCCAAATCCACAGACTACACATTCTTCTCAGCAGCCCATGGAACATTCTATAAAATAGACCATATACTGGGTCACAAAGACTGCCTCCACATATTTAGGAAAATCGACATAATTCCCTGCATGATATCAGATCATAATGCTATATTCCTAGAAATCAACAACAAAAAAACCAACAAGAACCCCAACGGCAACTAGAAACTGAATAGCACACTCTTAAACAATAAATGGATAGTGGATGAAATAAAAAATGAAATTGAAAAATTCATGGAATTGAATGACAATGAGAACACATCATACCAAAACTTATGGGACACAATGAAGGCAGTCCTCAGGGGAAAATTCATAGCACTCAATGCCTTCATAAAAAAGACAGAAAGAGATCCCAAATCAATAGCCTAACCATCCACCTAAAGGCATTGGAAATACAAGAAAAATCCAACCCAAAGAGCTCCAGAAGGAAAGAAATAATTAAAATCAGAGCAGAAATTAATGAATTGGAAACCAAGGAAACAATTAAGGCAATTGACAAAACAAAGAGCTGGTTCTTTGAAAAATAAACAAGATTGACAAACCTCTGGCCAATTTGATCAAGCAAAAAAAGGAGAGACTCCAAATTAACAAAATTCAAAATGAAAAAGGAGAGATCACAACAGACATCAGTGAAATTGGCAGAATCATCAGGACTTATTTCAAAAACCTCTACTCCACAAAACTGGAAAATGTGGAGGAGATGGATAAATTCCTGGATGCATATCATCTTCCAAAGCTAAACTCAGAGCAGATCAATCACCTCAATGAACCCATCACACTCATGGACATTGAAAAAGTAATAAAAAAAACCTCCCAAAAAAGAAGAGTCCAGGACCAGATGGATTCCCAGCCGAATTTTATCAAGCCTTCACGGAAGAACTCAAACCAATCTTCCTAAAACTGTGCCACACAATTGAAGAACAGGGAAAGCTACCCAACTCCTTCTATGAAGCTAGTATCACCCTAATCCCAAAACCAGGCAGAGATGCCACAAGAACAGAACACTATCGGCCTATTTCCCTAATGAACATAGACGCAAAGATCCTCAACAAAATACTCACAAACCGAATCCAACAACACATCAAAAGCATTATCCACCTTGACCAAGTGGGATTTATCCCAGGAACACAAGGGTGGTTCAACATACAAAAATCTGTCAATGTAATACACCATATAAACAAGCTTAAACATAAAAATCACATGATCATTTCGATAGATGCAGAAAAGGCCTTTGACAAAATACAACATCACTTCATGATCAAAACATTGGAGAGAATCGACATGACCGGTTCACATCTTACCATAATAAAGGCAATATACAAAGCTCCAAAGGCCCAAATAATACTTAATGGAGAGAGACTGGAGGAATTCCCATTGAGATCAGGAACAAGACAGGGATGTCCTCTCTCACCTCTGCTTTTCAATATAGTTCTGGAAGTCCTAGCCCAAGCAATAAGGCAGGAGAAGGAAATAAAAGGGATACAATTTGGAAAGGAAGAAGTTAAGTTAGCTCTATTCGCTGTTGACATGATTATATACGTAAAAGACCCGAGAGACTCCATCCCAAAACACTTGAAGGTGATTAACTCCTATAGCAAAGTAGCAGGATACAAAATCAATGCACAAAAATCGGTAGCATTTCTGTATGCAAATGACAAAGACACAGAAAAAGAAATAAAGGACATAGTCCCATTTTCAATAGCAACAAAAAAAAATAAAATACCTTGGAATAACGTTAACCAAGGAAGTAAAAGATCTATACAACGAAAATATAAAAACTCTCAAAAAAGAAATTGAGGAGGACTTGAAAAGATGGAAAGACCTCCCATGCTCCTGGATAGGCAGAATTAACATTGTGAAGATTACCATCCTACCAAAGGCAATATATACATTTAACGCAATTCCAATTAAAATCCCTACAGTGTTCTTCACAGAGATAGGCAAAATGATCTTAAATTTCATATGGAAAGGCAGAAGGCCTCACATATCCAAACATATCCTCAGCAAAAGAAATACCTCTGGTGGCATCACCATACCCGATATAAAGCTATATTACAAATCCATAGTAATAAAAACAGCATGGTACTGGCATAAAAACAGGAGTATAGACCAATGGAATAGACTTGAGGACCCAGATTTTGGGCCAAGCAACTATATCTACTTGATATTCGACAAAGGCCCAAACAATATAGACTGGGAAAAAGATAGCATCTTCAACAAATGATGCTGGACAAACTGGATAACCACATGTAGGAAACTAAAACTTGATCCACACATTTCACCATGCACAACACTCAAATCCAAATGGATCAAAGACCTCAACATAAGACCAGAAACTCAAAAACTACTGGAAGAAAATTTAGGAAGTACTTTCCATGATATAGGAATGGAAAAAGACTTCCTGAATAAAACCCCAGTGGCTCAAGTTCTTAAACAGTCACTCAACCATTGGGATCATATGAAGCTGAAGAGTTTCCTTACAGAGCAGCATATAATAAGCAAAGCCAATAGAATACCCACAGAATGGGAGAAAATATTTTCATGTTATCCAACTGATAGAGGCCTTATCTCTAGAATTTACAAAGAACTCAAAAGTCCAAACAATAAGAAGACAAATATGCCACTCACAAAATGGGGCACAGAGTTAAACAGGCAATTCACAGAGGAAGAGATACAAATGGCAAACACACACCTAAGAAAATGTTCATCATCCCTAATCATTAGAGAAATGCAAATTAAAACAACTATGAGATTCCACCTTACCCCAATAAGGATAGCCAACATCAAAAGGTCAAATGAAAATAAATGCTGGCGAGGATGTGGAGAAGCAGGGACACTCATTCACTGTTGGTGGGAATGCAGGATGGTACAACCACTTTGGAAAGCAATGTGGAGACTCCTGAAAAAGCTGGCTGTAGAAATACCAACAGACCCAGTTATAGCATTACTGGGCATCTACCCTAAAACCTTCAAACCAAAAGCCAGAGAGATTTGCTCAACCATGTTTGTAGCAGCTCAATTCGTAATAGCTAAAAGCTGGAATCAACCCAGATGTCCATCATTAGAAGAATGGATAACAAAGATGTGGTATACCTACACAATGGAATTCTATACAGCAGTAAGAAAAAACGACATAAAGAAATTTAAGGAAAAATGGTTGAACCTGGAACAGATCATTCTCAGCGAACTTACCCAATCACAGAAAAAAAATCGAAACATAGTCTCACTCATCTGCAACACCTAACCTGAATCTGCCCAAGATGCCTTACATACCCAGCAAGCACCTCATGGAGTAGACAATAAGATGGGTGGGAGGGCGAGGAGGGAATCAAAGGGTGGAAAACAGTAATCCGGACCCAAACGGCAATGTTGCCTTAAAATTCTACTTCCTAAAGACCGACCAAATAGCTGAACCTTCACTAGACCCTTACAGGAAACACCTGAACCACAAGACACTGGAGAGGGTAGGATCAAGACTGACCTAAATCTCCTACATCTTCCCTCCCTCCCTCTCCCCCTCTCCCCTCTATCTCTCTCCTCTCTAACTCTTGTATATTAGTTATCTTTTTCCTCAATTTCTTAGTGGACACTGACCTGTAACCACCACTTCCAGTTGGGCCTACCATCCACATGAGCTATTGATCAGAGAAACCTACAAGTTTTCCCAAAACAATGACAGACTTCTGTCAGAGTACTTGATGACCCACCAAAGGCCAGTGGTAAGACCCTATTGCTGAAGACTCCATACACAGCTGAAGTGTAAAATGGAATGACATGGCTGGAGGCCAGGAGAGAGTCAGTCCCCAGTCAGCGTGTCTAGTGCCAGAAGGCGCTACATAGGCGACTGGGGGAAATGACCAATATCTGTCCAAGCAACATATTGTTTAACCTAATTAGCAACAAATAACCGGATGTGATGCCCACACAAGTGCAATAGTGGTACACAGCCATGGTGAGGAATCAATTGCTCTTGATTTGGCTAACTGATCCACTCAGTGGTACTAGACCCATAGCTGGAGCTGGGAAGCAAGTCAGAACCATACCCAAACACAAGCCCACTCTACAATATCAAGCTACCATCAATCACGGGGTATAAGAGGGCCTAAACCTACCATACTGTCTATCAAAAAAGTAAGTGTTATCTCAATTTTCCGGGTGCTAACTTACTCTCCGTTGGAGAATCTGCTTCTCTTTTCCAGATAGATGCAGATCCTAAGAAGAGAGCTGCCCCAACATACCTCAAAAGGGGCCCAACTGAAACTAAGGATAACTGGAAAAATAAGCAAGGGTGATGTTTTCCTGTGAACCAGATACCAGCACAAAGGGGAAGGAGATCAACGCAGAGAAAAATCAACTCCTACCAAATCAGAGAGCCAGAGCCTCAGAGGCCCCCAACACCTCAGCACTGAAGCAGACCAAAAATGAACCCAACATGGCTCAGGGAAATTTTGCGGAACAGGGGGCGGAAAGAATGTCAGAGTCACATGTTGGGTCATGATTTGCAGAGACATTTATCATACCAATAACTGGGGGCTAACTCCACAATGCATGACCCATTTTCATTAACAAGGAGGGTCTAATGGGAAGGGGTAGATCACAGATGAGCCTAAATAATGGTACCAAACTGCCTGTATTTACTGAAAAGAAAACTAATAAATTAAATTTAAAAAAAATCAAAAAACAACAAAAAAAACCATGTATTCAACCAATGATATCATATGAAGCTAAAGAGGTTTTGCACAGACAAACATACAATAACCAGAGCCAACAAATTACCCACTTAATCTGAGGAAATATTTGCCAGCTATAACACTGACAGAAGCCTAATATCTAGAATCTACAAAGAACTCAAAAAACTAAACAATAAAAAAGTCAAGCAACCCATAAATGGGGCAGAGAAATAAATAGGGAATTCTTATAGGAAGAAATCCAAATTGCAAACATACACTTAAGAAAATGTTCAACATCCTTTTCCACCAAGTGAATGCAAATTAAAACAACTCTGAGATTCTACTTTAAGCATATCAAATATTAAACAATAAAATGCAAACAAATGTAAGTGAGGCTGTGGAGAAATTGCAACCCTCATTCACTGTTGATAGGAATGTAAGCTGGTACAACCACTGTGGAAATCAATTTGGGAACTCCTGAAAAGGATGGATATAGAGTTTCCAGCAAACCCTCTTATTCCCTTTCTTGGCATTTACCATAAATGCTCCACCTTTCAGTTCAGAGATATTTGCTCAACCATGTTTATAGCTGCTCAATTCATAATAGCTAAAAACTAGAATCAACCTAGGTACTTATTGCCAGATCAATGGATAACCAAGATGTGGTGTATCTACAGGATGGAATTCTACTCATCAGTAAGAAAGAATGGCACACTGAAATTTGTAGAAAATAATATTTGAATTTGGAACAGATCACTTTAAGTGAACTCACACAATTGCAGAAACACAATCATTGTATGATCTCACTCATCTGCAGTTCCTAACCTGGACCAGCCCAAGTTTCTGACATAACTGAATAGCATCTTGATGGCTGCATAACAGGGAGGGTAGGGCTTGTGGGAGGGGAGAGGCTGGGGTCACAAAATCTGAATCCAAATTGAACTGATACCATATAACCCAATATCCTGGAAATCAGACTAAAAGGTTGAACCCTTAGTAAATCTTAGAGGAAGAATCTGAATCAAAGGGACCTGAAGAGTTTGAGATGAAACCTAGCCTCAAATTTCTCCTCTTTCTCTTCTTTTCTGGTTTTTCTTTTCTTTTCTTTAACCTTTGCACCAGCCTGTAATCCCCTGTCCCAGGATGTGGTCTATATCTACAATGAGCTGTTGCTCAGAGACCTACTAGATGTCCCAAAACAAACAAGACAGACTTCTGTCAGAGCACTTGTTTACCCTCCAAAGGTTAAGGGTAAGTCCCTACCTCTGAAGACACCATGCTGTCAGCATGGACCATGGAGAGACATGGGTGGGGTCCAGAGGAGAGCCAATCCTCAGATAATTAGGCCATCTAGTACTAGAAGGTACTTCATGAGCTATCAGGGGAGAGTGGCCAACATCTATCCAAGCAATTCAAAGTCTAAGCAACTCAGAATCAAACAACCTGACATGATGCTCACACAAGTACAATAGTGGCAGACAGCCATGGATGGTAACCACCTGCTCTTGGATTGGCTAACAGATATGCTCAGTGGAAAGGAAAGCAATTCTCAAATTTGGAAACAAGTCAGACTCATATCCAGATGATTCTTCCCATTGTCAAACTCACAGTAACCATGGACTATAAGAGTTTCTAAACCCTTTTAATTCTCTCTAAATTAATAATGGCTATCCCATTTCATCGGCACTGACTCCACTGTCCTTTTGAGAATCATCTTCTCTTTTTCTGATGGGAAGTAGACTTGAGGAGACAAATGACCCAGAAAAATCCACCCTGGACCCAGCTGAAACCACAGAGGAATTGGGGAAATAAGACAGAATGCTGCTTTCTTAGTTAAGCTGATATCAAAACAATGGTGATAGAGAAAGATACTGAGAACACTGAACAGCTACCAAAACAGACATCTAAGTGCCCATCACTGAAGTAGCCTCAAAATGCTCTCAGCATAGCTCAGAAAATTTTGTGGTAGTGTGGGCAGAAGGTTTCTAGAGCTACAAGTTGGGACACTTTGAACAGACAAATTGCCTCTCCCACATAACTGGCTCCTGCTCTAATAATGCATGACCCCAAATCCCCATGGAGTTGACCTGCATCCACAATGAGGAAAGCTTATTCAGAAAAGCATAGCACCAACATGTGATGTTTACATACAAAAAATATGCCCATGTCTAAGAATGAAAAAATAAATAAAAATGAAAAAAATGCAGAAAAGAGAGTCATAGAATACACATAGTACAAGGAGCTTCTAAGATACAAAAATGAAGCAAGGTTGAAATCCCTGTATGGTGAGGTATTAAGGCAATTGTATGGAGCTATGAATATGAAATGTGGGGTCAATGGAGACCCCAGCAATTTAGAAATGCCAGGACTGTGAGAAGGCTGCCAAAGAAAGCTGATAGATCTGGTTTGGGTTGGTCTTCCTAGAGACGAAGCTGCACAGAAACAGGGAAAATATGGCCAAAGTACTTTAGAGCCATATATTTCATCATAGATCCCAGATGCTCAATATGGAACTGAAGATGTTTGAGGTTCACTTGCTAGTTGTTGAACTTGCAATGGTCCATTCTCTCCTGATAATGCCTTCTTTTTACAATGGGAATGTTTACTCTTTGCCAATGTGGGTTAGAAGTATGTAATTAGAGTTTTGATTTTGGAGGGCTCACAGATAAGAAAATAGGTTGAGTCTCAATTGAAACTGGATTTTTGAACAGTGTTACAATTGGTAAAGACAATGGAAACTTTTGAAGTTGGACTGGGTGCATTGTGAAATGTGAGATGTTCGTGAGTCTTTAAGGACTAGGGGCAGAGTGTTGGGGTTTCAATGTAAGTACCCCCTTACCCTCATGTATGTTTAACCTAGTTTATAGATGGCAGAACCCTGCTGGCGACAGTTTGTCTCTGGAGGCTGATCTTGAGTCTAGCCTACTGTGTGTTCAGAGCCAGCTTGAGCTCTTGCCATTTGTTCTTTATGATAGGTATGTACAACAATGAAATAAACCCTTTGCTCTCAGAATGTGCTCTTGGTTGGGTGTTTTGTTTTAGTAATGACAAGGAAACTTCAGCAGTCTTCAGTGGTCAAGTACTTGACTGCATCACTCAGGGGGGATTTTCTACTTGTTTACATTGATGGCTGCCTTTGGCATGCTGCAAGTCACCTGCTATTGATTTCCTCTGCTGCTCAGTATTGACTTTCCCTGAACAAGATTTTCTGATGTTCTGGGCTGGAGAGGTGGCTTAGCAATTAAGCACTTGCCTGTGAAGCCTAAGGACACAGGTTTGAGGCTTGATTCCCCAGAACCATCACTACCTAGATGCACAAGGAGGCATATACATCTGGAGTTCATTTGCAGTGGGTGGTGGCCCTGGCATGCCCATTCTTCCCCACCCTCTCTGTCTGTTGCTTTCAAATAAATAAATAAAAATAAACATTAAGAAATTTCTGGCTTTCTGCTTTGCTGTAAGCCACTTCACTCTTTCTCCCACTGCATAACATTTTTGTTTGCAAACTAGATGTTAGTGTCTACTGCTAACCATTCCAAGGAGGTACTCCTCCATTGGACAAGATAAAGGTGAGGCAGTGCTGTGACCCCTCTAGCTCATTTTCTCCCAACTGTGCCTGTCTCTGAGATGTCTTTGCTCTTTTAGATCCTCTGCCTCTGGGTTGCTCTCTCAGTTGTGTGTGTCCCCAAGATATCTCTGCTTTGTGACCGTCTCTGCCTCTGGCTTTTCATGCTACTGCATGAGCCCTTGGTCCATATATGTCTCCTTTTTCCTTGCTTAGTTTAGGGGCTATTTTGTCCTTCCCTCATATTTTGTATTATGATGGAAAAGTTTTATCTCACCTATAATTTTAAAGCTAATTTGCAAATAAATATCAGAAAAAAATAAGTGGGGCTTGGGTGTTTGAATGATCTGTGCAGTGCTATCAGACTGGAAGAGAAAAAAATTAATAAAATTTCTATATGTTATTCCCTGTGGCTATTTGAACAACAAAGACCACATGACTATAGACATTTATGATTTTTCTCAAAACAATTAATTCATTTTGGTTCAAAATTTGGAAAAGTTAATAGAAAGCGAATCAGTATTCAGGAACAGGAGCTATATTTTTTTCCCCTTGAGATACCACTAAATGCTGAAGGTAAAGTAAACAGGTGAGTGACTGGAAGACAGTGTTTAATATCTTAAGAAACAGAGGTACTTGGCCATATTCATTGGTTCTAGAAATAACAGGGACTTAGGTAAATGTGGGTTCCTAGATTCTTGCTCTGGTGGCTGGCAGCAGTTCCACCCAAAGGCATCCAGGCAACCAGGGGTAGGTGAGCACATGGCGAGAGAAACACTCCCAGGAGAAAGTTGAACAGCTCTCTCCATTTATTGTCAGTGAAATGGGTCTGTCAGCATCTGAGGGTGAAGGGAAGGACACTAAGGGTTCATTTCTGATACCTAATTAGCATATGGGGACATTCATTCTAGCAAGTAGGCAATGGAGGGGAGTGGAGGGATCAGGTGATCTAAGGTCTCAGTTGGATGGGTTGTGTGAAGGCTGGTAAGGAGTTTCCTAGGCAACTGGCCGAAGGTCACAGGACTATGGCCAGAGCCTAAGTTCAGATGTGCTGGGCTTGGAGAAAGAGTGGCATCCTGTAGCCTGGAGTTCCTTTGCCATGCCTGGAAGCTCAGGTTGCTCTCCTGAAGGCTCCAGCCTGTGCCTGGCAGTGCCTGACAGGTAAACAGTGCAAAATAAAGTAACAAGCATGTGTGGTGACACATGCTGTAATTCCAGCACTCAGGAACTTGAGGCAAGAAGGTGACACTATCAAGGCCTACAAAGCACCATAGTAAAGGCTTTCAAGCAAACAAAACTACAAGATAAAGGAGGCAACAGAGTAGAGCAGTTATTGCTTGTCCACTGGGAGAGGTGGGGAACATGGGAGCATTGAGGTCACCATTAGAATTATGACCCCACAGTTGAGCTCAGAGAAAGACACCTTTTCTAGCTACGGAGAGTCCAAGTAGGATACTATGTATAGTGACAGGGCTCAGAGATGGCCTTCTCTGGTGGAGATATGAGTGTTCCTTTCTTTTTTTTTTTTTATGAGTGTTCCTTTCATAGGAACATTCCTGAGGAGATATTTGCTAAAGAAGAGGAGAAGGTCCAAGCTGGTTCTGAATGCCATTGGAATTGGTCATGGACAAAACAAGGGAGAAACAACAGGATGTGAATTTTTAGCAGGAATTACATTCTTTCACTGGGATGAAGGCTGAACCTGGGCAGGTTTACTGGAGTCATCACGTGCTGTGAATTGTCAACCAATAGGTGGCACAGGCAGGCCTATAGGAATCTTGCAGTCATATGTTTAGCTTTTCCTCTGCTAAAGGAGGAAGCCATGTAGGGGGTCTTGGGCCCCAATTTTCTCACAGGAAATACATAAGTGTGATTTTATGCCCTAGGATATGTGTGCAGTGCAGTTGATATTCTGGAGGGGATGACTTTGTATTTTAAATTCTCTGTCCCACAAAAAGTGATTCTAATGTATGCATTTCACCCCAGGAAGGAAAGACTGTGATTGCCATCTCATGAATAGAGCTAGTCTGATGAGATTTCCAAACACATAGAGTAATGGAGAGATTAAGTTGATTTTACTGGGCTGGGACATTTGGAGGGGAGCAAGCATTGATTAAAACTTCATATGTCATTGCTAGACACCACTGTGGCATAACTTGGTCACTTACAAATAAATCTGCAAATTATAAATAACTATGTCTGGGCTTGGTGTCCCATTACTTGACTCTAAACTTGCAAAGGTGAGGCAGGACATCTCAAGTTGTATCCATAACTGGGCTCCATAGAAGTTGGAGAACAACCTAAGCTAGAGAAAAACAGGAGAGAGAGGGAGAGACAGAGAAAGAGAGGGAGGGAGGGAGGGAGGGAGGGAGGGAGGGAGGGAGGGAGGGAGGGAGGGAGGGAGGGGGAGGGAGGGAGAGTAAAGCTAAATACAAAACAAAAAGGTGTTCAGAAAAAAATACTTTTAACCCCCTGGTGTCAAATGTTTACATTTCTAGAGATCAGTGGGATCCCAAGATGTCCTGAGGGACCCAGTTCCTTGAAAGGTCTATGGGTGAGTTTTAAGCTCCCCCAGCGTTTCATTCTTGATTAGCTACTGTGTCCCTGACCTTTCCAAGAAGATTGCAATGGAAATGTTGTCAAGGCAACACCTATGGTTAACTCTAGGCTAACATCCCCAACAAGTTCCAGGGCCACTGGTATAGTAAACCACAATGTGTAAGTCTCATAATTAATTGGCAAAGGCAAGATTTAGGCACCTGTTCAATGGAGGGAAGTCTATGAGGTGTTCCAAGGATGGTGGTGAAGAACCTAGAAAGTAGGCAGCCCTCTCCTTAGAGATCAGCATTGCTTCTTCCTCCCATGACCTGTCTCCCTAGACAGGTCTAGATTTCTGGCATCTTCCCTTGTGTTTCTGTTGCAGTTACTCCTAGTTGATGGGGAAAAAATACCTCAGCAAAAGCAGCGTATAAGAGGAAAGGGCTTATTTCCACCTACAGTCTTTATGGAGGTTTCATCGTGGTAGAAGAAGCTTAGCACAAACAGGAAACTGACTCACGTTGTCACATATCTACAGGGAGGTAACAGGAGAGAAAACTGAGCTAGGAACCTGCAGCAGGGCTGGGATAATAAAGTCAAGGTCCTCCCCCATTGGCATACCTCCTACAGCAAGGTTCCACCTTCCAAAGGCTCCATGGATTGCCCTCAGCTGGGAACTAATTATTTAAAACCCATGAGGCTGGGGGAGGGCATTTTATATCCAAACTGCCACAGTTTTCCATTCTCTGTCCACATATGCCTTTTGGAGTTTAGAAGAACTCTAAGCAGAGACTTGTTCTAAGCATTAGACCTGAGCCTAGGGAGGGACTCAGTTCAGCTGGTTGAGCATGCAGGACCCATTGGAAAAGTGGGAAAGATTTGCATATGGCCACATTGCCTAAATTATAGTATTGTCCTTAGCTGGTGTGCCTAAGTACATGGCCATGGAAATTCCAAATAACCTAGAGACAAGGAACAGTGGTGAGGGAAATGCTGCCAAGACCCAGGCTGTCTTATCTAGAAAATTCAAGATTTTGTTCGCTCATTTCCCCATGGGGTCAGAATCCCTCCTTCACATCTATTCCTAGCCCTGCCTCCCTGCCCTGCCTTGCTCTGGGGAGTGGCATAAAAGGAGCCAACCTCAATCTCTTTCCTTTGACTCTCTACAGAAACAACCAAACCAAGATGTTTTGGATCAACTGGAAAAAGTTACATGACTTCTCTGTTTCTTTCATGGCTGCATGGGTAGTGGAGGCATCATCACTGGAGATGAGTGTGGCAGTCCGGTTCACATTGCTGGTAGAAATCACCCAACCACGACCAGCTTCTGGGAAAAAAAAGATTTATTTTGGCTTACAGGCTCAAGGGGAAGTGCCACGATGGCAGGGGAAAACAATGGCATGAGCAGAGGGTGGACATCACCCCCTGGCCAACCTCAGGTGGACTACAGCAACAGGAGGGTATGCCAAACACTGGCATGGGGAAACTGGCTATAACACCCATAAGCCCACCCCCAACAATACACTCCCTCCAGGAGGCATTAATTTCCAAATATCTATCCGCTGGGAACCTAGCATTCAGAATACCCACATTGATGGGGGACATCTGGATCAAACCACCACATTCCGCCCATGGCCCCCATAAACTGATAACCATATGTGATGTAAAATTAAATGCATTTATCTAACTTTAAAAGTCCCCTAGTTTTTTATCAATTCCAAAGATGCCCATACATCCCCATAGTTCAAGATCTTTTAGCTGAGCTATAATACCAAAAAATAACCTCAAAAAACCCATAACAGATCAGAATAAACATTCACACTGCAAAATATGGCATTGGGCATAGCAAAGAAATATTCAACCAATACAAGATTTAAAACAACCAGGGCAAACATCAGACTCTGTAGCTTCAAGTCCAACAACTCTAGCCAGTGACAAATCTCCAAGTCCAATAATGCTAACCAGCAACAAGTTCCTAGACTTCCAATTCCACTACTCCAGCTAGATACTCACAGTCCTGCGAAACTTCATTGGGGCCAATAGCTCCTTAGCAGGCATCTTGTGGTCCTGGCATCTCCACTGCGTCTCCTCTACAACCAACAGTTCATCCTCATGGCCCCATGGGGTCTCCATGCAGGCAACCAGAAAACCTGCTTCACACTTCCCATGGCCATTTCCAAAACACAAGACCATGTTGCAAACTCAATGATCCTCTCCTGCATTTCTTATACTCCACAATACCAGGTATGGTGACAATTTGTTAATTCGGGGGGGGGGGGATAAAGCAGTCTTTGAAGAAGACAACACTCCGTGAGCACTCAGGACACTTCAAAAGAGTCTACTTTCTTCCTGTTGCCCCAGCGCAGGCCAGCTAGCCCAATCTCAAAGTTGTAATCTCTCAGTTGCAGCTGAATGGGCAACAGTTCAACCAAAGATTGTTCTTTCTGTGCTACATCTCTCTGCTCACACCAGTTAATTTCTGTGCAAATCAACCCCGCACAACTTCTCAGGACATGGGCATAAGAGCAAGCTTCTCACACAAACTGCTAGCCCAGTCCAAACAACGTTCTTTCTCACCTTCATAAGCCAAACCTCACAGTCCATAGTTCTTACTGCATTCAGGTCTTGCAGCTCATACCAGAACAGCGCATCAAGCTGTACTTACAGCACTGCAAGGCATTTCTTAGGCCAAGGTTTTAAATCCTCCCACATTCCTCTTGAAAATCAGCTCCAAAAGATCAAAGCCACACAGCCAAGCATCTAGCAGCAATCCCACTCCTCGGTACCACTTTACTGTTGCAATCCAGTTCACATTGCTGGTAGAAACCACCCAAGACAAGCTTCTGGGAAAAAAGAGATTTATTTTGGTCTACAGGATCGAGGGGAAGCTCCAAGATGGCAGGAGAAAACAATGGCATGAGCAGAGGGTGGGTATCACCCCCAGGCCAACACAAGGTGGGCCATAGCAACAGGAGGGTGTACCAAACACTGGCATGGGGAAACCTGAATCAAACCACCACAGTGAGTGTTTCATTCTCTCAGCCTAGTTGGATTTTCACACAAACCTTCACAACCTTGGAAACCTAACAGTAGGCATCCAGCAGTGTATCTTACCTTGATAGCTGGAATGGTAACCACGTGTATATGAGACACTTCCTCATGACAGTGAAGACCAATAAAGAGAACTTGGGGCATATGCCTATAAGACCAGTATTTGGTAGGCTGAAGCAGGAGTGTTATTGAAAGGCAGGATAGAAAATTTTAAGATGAACTTTGTAAAGAAACAGATGGCTGCTACAAAACAGCTAGGGGGAACCTGAACTTTATGTTCCAGGAAGAGTAAAACAAAAATAGACAGCAGGTGGCCCAAGATATGGATTGGGCCAACAAGTTTCGAGAAACACAAGAATGAGGAAACAGTCTCCCAAGATAGCCTAACCGGGGGCTTGAACTCTGGTTGTGCAAAGATAAGATATGTAGACATAATTGCACCAGTAAAGTTGCAACAAAGGTTAACACTTCCTGCTTTGCAAACACCCTTGTAAAACCTTCCCTTCCCGCCCTTGCTAAAGAAACCCTGTAAAAAGAAACACCCGCCAGAGCATCCAGAGCCTGCACAGGAGGGAACAGCGGCTCCGGGGCGGCTCGGCCACCCGCCGCAGCCGCGGAGCAGCAGAAAGCCACCGGACTCTCGGCTCGAGCCGCAGGACAAGCCAGGTGCGGGATTTTCCCCTCACACCGCGCTCTCCACAACTCGGGAAACGTGAGGGGAGAGTGGCAGCGAGCAACGGAGGGAGGAGCAGACCGCAAGGTAGAAGCACACGTGGAACAGCGATACAACCAGAGCAGCCGCGGCTCCCTCCCCTCCCCCACCACCTGAACCCAGCTCCAGCGAACACAGCAGCGGCCCGGGACCGGCCACGCCAACTTGGACTGACAGTGGGACCCAAGCAGGAGCAGAGTTCGGCAGCAACTTCAGCGGCTCCAGCACCGGTACCAGTGGCCCCAGCAGCAGCGGACCCAGGAGCGGCAGCGGCGGCAGATCCCGCAGCAGCGGCTTCGGGGGGAGCAGCGGCGGTGCACACGGCAGCGGCAGCTTCAGCAGCGGTGGTGGCTCCAGTGGTGGCAGCTACGACAGCAGCAGAGGCAGCAGCAGTGGCTCAGTTTGCCCCGTAGGAAAAGCAAGTGCCCAGCTCCAGAAATCAGAACAGCAGCCCGACGACCCAGGCAGCAACTTGACTGAGACCACAATCACCCAAGGTAACTGGGATTGCACCAGGGAAGGGTCTCACTTGGTCACAAGCTGACTTGGATACCTCAACAGACCAGAAATCTAAACCTCTTTGTTGATAGAGGATCTGGTCATTATAATAACTACTCTTGCATACATACTCGGGGCTGTTTTTGATTGAATGTGTACAGTGTTTAGTTAAATTTTAGAATCTACCAGTATTTTATTCCACTCAGCCTGCTTGAATACTCCTATAGCAGGGAAACTCAACCCCTAAGAACATCTTTGTAGATACTCTGAGAGTCTTAAGAGCCACACCTAATACCTTAAGGTCCTACCCTGAAAATATATTACATCAAATCAATTGATACAGCTAAGAATACACAGCTAGCTAGAAAATCCAAGCATTAACTTAATCCAAGATGCAAAAATATATACATTATAACACAAGAAACACTAAAAAGCAAGACAATATAAATCCACCTAAAAGTATTAATGCATCAGAAATGTCCTCCAGTGAGAAAGAGTTAGAGGAAATGCCTGAGAAAGAGTTCAAAAGAATAATTATAAATATGTTCAAAGAGGTCAAAGAACACATGAAAACAATCAAAGAAGAAATCAAAGAGGAAATCAAAGAGGAAATTAAAGGAATCAAAGAAGAGGCAGGACACCAATTTAATGAAATAAAGAAGGCAATACAAGACATAAATAGGGAAATAGAAATAATAAAGAAAAACCAGTCAGAATTACTAGCAATGAAGAACACAGTTAATGAAATAAAAAACTCTGTAGAAAATCTCACCAGTAGGATGGATGAGGGAGAGGACAGAATATCTAAGCTAGAAGATCAGGTGGCAGACCTAATGCAGTCCAACAAAGAGAAAGACAAACTTATAGAAAAGTATGAGTGGGAATTTCAAGATATTTGGGACACTATGAAAAGATCCAAAATAAGAATTCAGGACATAGTAGAAGGAGAAGAACTCCACTCCAGAGGCATAGTAGGCATCTTCAACAAAATCATAGAGGAAATTTTTCCCCAAATTGGGAAAGAGGTGCCAATACAGATACAGGAAGCCTTTAGAACACCAGCCAGACAAAACCCAGAAAGAAACTCTCCTCGCCACATTATACTCAAACTTCCAAACACACAAACCAAAGAAAAAATATTGAAAGCAGTTAGAGAGAAAAATCAAGTTACCTACAAAAGCAAGCCCATCAGGATTACAGCAGATTATTCAACACAAACTTTTAAAGCCAGAAGGGCTTGGAGTGATATATTCCAAGTTCTGAAAGATAACAACTGTCAACCAAGGTTACTTTATCCTGCAAAGTTATCCATCCAAATAGATGGAGAAATAAAGACATTCCGTGACAAAAGCAGGTTAAAGGAGTATCTGAAGACAAAACCAGCTCTACAGAAAATACTTGATAGAATCCTCCATGCTGAACAAAAGGAAAAGCACACATATAAGGAACCTAGAAAAAACCAGCTATACTCAAATACGAGTTAACAGAAGAGAGCACAGGTAGAACAAGTAACACACACACACACACACACACACAAATGGCAAACATAAATACACACCTTTCAATAATATCTCTTAATATCAATGGTCTCAATGCCCCAACGAAAAGACATAGATTTGCAGACTGGGTTAAAAAGCAGGATCCTACAATTTGTTGTCTCCAAGAAACTCACCTTTCTACAAAGGATAGACATTATCTTAGGGTGAAAGGTTGGAAGACGGTGTTTCAAGCAAATGGGCCTAGAAAACAAGCAGGGGTTGCTATCCTAATATCAGACAGGGTAGACTTTAGTCCGACGTTAGTCAAAAAAGATAAGGAAGGTCACTTTATATTGATTAAGGGCACACTCCAACAGGAGGACATTACAATCCTAAACATATATGCACCTAACATGGGGGCTCCCAAATTCGTCAAACAAACACTATTAGAACTAAGGTCACAGATAACACCAAACACAGTGGTGGTGGGTGACTTTAACACCCCACTCTCATCAATTGACAGGTCATCCAGGGAAAGAATAAACAGAGAGGCATCTGGACTAAATGAGGTCATAGAAGGAATGGACCTAACAGATATATACAGGACATTTCATCCAAAGGCTGCAGAATATACATTCTTTTCAGCAGCACATGGAACATTCTCTAAAATAGACCATATATTAGGACACAAAGCAAATCTTAACAAATTCAGGAAAATTGAAATAATTCCTTGCATTCTATCTGACCACAATGGAATTAAACTACAAATCAGTAGCAAGAAAGGCTATAGAGCATACACAAAATCATGGAAACTAAACAATACACTACTAAATGATGAATGGGTCAATGAAGAAATCAAGAAGGAAATCAAAAAATGTATAGAGTCAAATGATAATGAGAACACAACATACCAAAATCTCTGGGACACAATGAAGGCAGTTCTAAGAGGTAAATTTATAGCCTTAAGTGCCTATATTAAGAAATTAGAAAGGTCACAAGTTAACGACCTAATGCTTTGCCTTAAAGCCTTGGAAAAAGAAGAACAAGGCAAACCAAAAAGTAGTAGACGGGAAGAAATAATAAAGATTAGGGCAAAAATTAATGAAATAGAAACAAAAAGAACAATCCAAAGAATTAATGAAACAAAGAGTTGGTTCTTTGAAAGGATAAACAAGATTGATAAACCCTTAGCAAATCTGACCAAAAGAAAGAGAGAAGAGACACAAATTAATAAAATCAGAGATGAACAAGGTAACATCACAACAGATTCCAGAGAAATTCAAAAAATCATAGGGACATACTATAAAAGCATATACTCCACAAAGTATGAAAATCTGAAAGAAATGGATGATTTCCTTGATCTATATGACCTACCTAAATTAAATCAAAATGAGATTAATCACTTAAATAGACCTATAACAAACATGGAGATCCGAGCAGTTATCAATAATCTCCCAACTAAAAAAAGCCCAGGCCCAGATGGATTCACTGCTGAATTTTACCAGACTTTTAAGGAAGAGCTAACACCATTGCTTCTTAAGCTTTTCCAGGAAATAGAAAAAGAAGGAATCCTACCAAACTCCTTCTATGAGGCCAGCATCACCCTGATACCAAAACCAGGCAAAGATAGAACAAAAAAAGTAAATTACAGACCAATCTCCCTCATGAACATAGATGCAAAAATTCTCAACAAAATATTGGCAAACAGAATACAAGAGTATATCAAAAAGATCATTCACCCTGACCAAGTAGGCTTTATCCCAGAGATGCAGGGATGGTTCAACATACGCAAATCTATAAATGTAATACATTACATAAATGGGTTGAAGGACAAAAATCACATGATCATCTCATTAGATGCAGAGAAAGCATTTGACAAAATCCAACATCCCTTCATGATAAAAGTCCTACAGAGACTGGGAATAGAAGGAACATATCTCAATATAATAAAGGCTATTTATGACAAGCCTACAGCCAACATATTACTAAATGGGGAAAAACTGGAAGCTTTTCCACTAAAATCAGGAACAAGACAAGGGTGTCCACTGTCTCCACTTCTATTTAATATAGTTTTGGAAGTCTTAGCCATAGCAATAAGGCAAGAGACACACATAAAAGGGATACAAATTGGAAAGGAAGAGATCAAGTTATCATTATTTGCAGATGACATGATTCTATACATAAAGGACCCTAAAGACTCTACTAGCAAGCTGTTAGAGCTGATCAAAACCTACAGCAATGTAGCAGGATACAAAATAAATACACAGAAATCAGTAGCCTTCGTATATGCTAACAACAAACACACAGAGGATGAAATCAGAGAATCACTCCCATTCACAATTGCATCAAAAAAAATAAAATACCTTGGAATAAACCTAACCAAGGAAGTAAAGAATCTATACAATGAGAACTTTAAAACACTCAAGCGAGAAATTGCACAAGACACTAGAAAGTGGAGAAACATCCCTTGTTCCTGGATTGGAAGAATCAATATCGTGAAAATGGCAATCTTACCTAAAGCAATCTACACATTTAATGCAATCCCTATCAAAATTCAAAGGCTTTCTTCATGGAAATAGAAAAAACAATCCAAAAATTCATTTGGAATCACAAAAAACCTCCAATATCTAAAATAATACTGAGCAACAAAAAAGAGGCTGGTGGTATCACCATACCTGATTTTAACCTATACTACAGAGCCATAGTAACAAAAACAGCATGGTACTGGCACAAAAACAGACATGTAGATCAATGGAACAGTATAGAGGACCCAGATGTAAGCCCAAGTAGCTATAGCCACCTGATATTTGATAAAAATGCCAAAAATACTCATTGGAGAAGAGACAGCCTCTTCAGCAAATGGTGTTTTGAAAACTGGATAAATATCTGCAGAAGGATGAAAATAGATTCTTCTCTCTCGCCATGCACAAGAATTAAGTCCAAATGGATTAAAGACCTTAACATCAGACCGGAAACTTTGAAACTGCTAGAGGAAAAAGTAGGGGAAACCCTTCAACATATTGGTCTTGGCAAAGACTTTCTGAATACAACCCCAATTGCTCAGGCAATAAAACCACAGATTAACCACTGGGACCTAATGAAATTACAAAGATTTTGCACCGCAAAGGACACAGTGAAAAAAGCAAAGAGGCAACCTACAGAATGGGAAAAAATCTTCGCCAGCTATATATCTGATAGAGGATTAATATCTAGGATATACAAAGAACTCAAAAAGTTAACTAATAAGGAATCAAACAAGCCAATCAAAAAATGGGCTAAGGAGCTAAATAGAGAGTTCTCAAAGGAAGAAATACGAATGGCATATAAGCACCTAAAAAAATGTTCTACGTCACTAGTCATCAGGGAAATGCAGATTAAAACTACATTGAGATTCCATCTCACTCCTGTCAGATTGGCCACCATCATGAAAACAAATGACCATAAATGTTGGCGGGGATGTGGAAAAAAAGGAACCCTCTGCACTGCTGGTGGGAATGCAATCTGGTCCAGCCATTGTGGAAAACAGTGTGGAGGTTCCTAAAGCAGCTAGAGATTGATCTACCATATGACCCAGCTATAGCACTCCTAGGCATATATCCAAAGGACTCATCTCATTTCCTTAGAAGTACATGCTCAACCATGTTTATTGCTGCTCAATTTATAATAGCTGGGAAATGGAACCAGCCTAGATGTCCCTCAACAGATGAGTGGATAATGAAGATGTGGTACATTTATACAATGGAGTTCTACTCAGCGGTAAAGAAAAATGAAGTTATGAAATTTGCAGAAAAATGGATGGACCTGGAAAGTATTATACTAAGTCAGGTAACCCAGGCCCAGAAAGCCAAGCGCCACATGTTCTCTCTCATATGGGGATCCTAGCTACAGATGACTGGGCTTCTGTGTGAGAATGAAAATACTTAGTAGCAGAGGCCAGTAAGTTAAAAAGGAGACATAAAGGGTGGAGAAAGGAAGGGAGGAGGATACTTAATAGGTTGATATTGTATATATGTAATTACAATGATTGTAATGGGGAGGTAATATGATTGAGAATGGAATTTCAAACGGGAAAGTGTGGGGGTGGGGAGGGAGGGAATTACCATGGGATATATTTTATAATCATGGAAAATGTTAATAAAAATTAAAAAAAAAAACACCCAAAAAGGCTCAGGGTCAATTCCTCTGTCTCCTGTGTGAGATAAGTGTCGACCCCAGAGCTCTGGTCTTCCCGAATAAAGCCTCATGCTTTTGCAGCAAGCTTAGTCTCCTGTATGTCTTTGGGTGCATGCTCTCCCAAGACTTGAGTGAGGGTCTCCCTCCGAGGGTCTTTCATTATAAGTTCAAAGCCATACTGGGGATATAGTAAATTCTATACCTGCCTGTATTACAAATTGATCCTGTGTCTCAACAAAACCAAACAAAAAGCAGAGGGTTGGGTTGGTAGTTAATGGCTTAGCATGCATAAGAACTTCACTTTGAACCCCAGTCTACAGAAAATCATCCTTCAATCTGAGCAACGTAGTACACTTTATTAGTTACAGTTACAGGGGAAGCTGAAATAGAAGCATTATTTGAGGCCAGGAGTTTGAGAATAGTCTTGGCAATAAAGCAAGACCCAATCCAAAAACAAAACAGGGAAATAATGCCATGGTCTTGGAAATGTCTTGGAAAATGTCCAGTATGATTTAAGATGAGGACGTGTCACTGAAATAGTTATCGGGACTTCTGGTCAGTTACTACTTCAGCTTTCCTGACCCTGAATTAACTTCCTGTTTTTCCAGTAAACAATATTACTTGAGAGATGAATGCCCTCAAGCTCAAACTGAACAAGATGAAGTGGGAATGTGATGGAAGATAGAAAGTCTGTGGGAATTTCTCTGGGGTGATGGTGGGAAGCCTGGGGATACAGGTTTGGCCATTTGTAGAGCTGGGCTCTACTCCTAGCCATGCTTCTGACTCATGGGATTGTCTAAGGTAATGAAAGTTGTTCCTGGGTCCTGTCACTTGTAAGTCAATTTCTGGTTTCACTTTTTATCTCCCCCCCTCCCCCTGCAAGCTGGGATCTCACTCTGGCCCAGGCCAACCTGGAATTCACTGTGTAATCTCAGGGTGGCTTCAAAATCATGACAATCTTCCTAGCTCTGTTTCCCAAGTTCTGACATTAAAGGTGAGTGCCACCATGCCCATCTCATTTTTATATTTAAAAAAAATTTTTTTTACTTAATTGAGAAAGCTATATAAAGAAAGAAACAGGGCTGGAGAGATGGCTTAGCGGTTAAGCACTTGCCTGTGAAGCCTAAGGACACTTGGTCAAGGCTCGATCACCCAGGACCCACATTAGCCAGATGCACAAGGGGGGCACACACGTCTAGATTTCGTTTGCAGTGGCTGGAAGCCCTAGTGTGCTCCTCTCTCTCTCTCTCTCTCTCTCTCTCTCTCTCTCTCTCTCCCTCTCTCTCTCTCTCTCTCTCTCCCTCTTTCTCTCTCTCTGTGGCTCTCAAAAAAGAAGGAATGAATCAATCAATCAATCAATAAATAAATAAATAAGAAAGAAAGAAAGAGACAGACAGAAAGGGACTGATTATCAGTGCTTCAGGGTCTCCTGGCACTGCAAATGAATTCAACACTTGCCATTTAATGCATCTCACTTTACATGGGTCCTGTGGAATCAAACTCAGGTTGTCAGGCTTACTGAACAAGTGCCTTTAACCAAGGGGCCATTTCACCAGCCCCCTTGTGGATATTCTGATGCCAGTGTTCTGTGGTATGCTTGTGGCAAGGCTCATGGTCAGTCTACAGAGTGGTTATTTGTGTTTTCAGTTCGTTCATTTTTGCTTTTGTAAAAGTGAGGTGAACCAGGCAAAGTGTGATCTGGTGAGGAAATGTGAAGTTCTGACAGCTAAGGGAGCTTCTGTGCTACTTCAGGTGGAGGAGCTGCTGCAACAGGTGAGGAGGTGGTGTCCTTACTCCTGAGCCCCAACTTGCCACACAGTCTCCAGCACTGGTGATGTCTCTGGATGTCACCTGGACCAGCTGGATCCTCATCCTGGTTCTGACATAGAATTCTTCAGAAATTACATAAAAAATGGAACACTGTCCTCACGTGTGTATCATAATTCAAATAATTCAGCTTTAAAATTTGTATTATTTTAAGTATCCTCCCTCGAAAAGCCATCAGTGTTTATTCTGCATTTTTTGAGACAAGGTGTCAAGCTAGCCCAGGGGTATTGGAAATTCATATGGAGCTGAGGCTGGACTTGAAATTATGGACAACCTCTCACCTTATTCTTCCAAGTGCTGGGATTACATGAATGAGCTACCATGTCTGACAGAAAGATGGAATATCATAAATTTCATTTATATGACCATTCAGGCCATATACCTCTCCCTCCACGTACTTTTCTTATGTGGCCATGACCTTGAGTTATATATATATGTTTGGCTCAATTTGGTAAGATCTTTGGAAGTTTTGTTTTTTTTTTTTTTGAGGTATGGTATGCTTCTAGCCTAGGCTTATCTAAAATTCACTATGTAGTCTCATACTGCCCTTGAACTCACAGCAATCTTCTCTACTTCTGCCTCTCAGATGCTGGTATTAAAAGTGGGCACAACTACACCAGACCTTAGAAGTTTTGTTTTTTTTTTTTTAAATTTATGTTTGTGTTCATGATGAGGTGTTGGTCTAAAGCACTCTTATGGTCTGTCTGCTCTTGGATACAGTATAACTCTAGCATTATAAGACAAATTGAAAAGCCTTCCATCCTCTAATTTCTGAATAAGTTTCTGTATAAGTTTGCTAACATCAGTCCCTTAAGTATTTTTAAGTATTTATTTGAGAGGGGATGGAGGGGAAAGAGAAATATTGAGAGAATATATGCTCTAGAGTTTCCAGCTACTGCAAATGAGCTCCAGACACATGCACCACCTTGTGCATCTGGCTTTACATGAGTACTGGGAAACCAAACCTGGGTCTTTTGACTTTGTCTACAAGTGCCTTAATGGTAAGCCATCGCTCTACCTTCTCCCTTATATATTTTAAAGATGCCAGTGAATCACTGGCTGTTAGCAGCCTGTGTCTGTAATCCCAGTGCTTAGAAGCCCGAGGCATGAGGTTTATCATGAATTCCAGGCTAGCTTAGATGAATTAGTGTGTTTGAGGTATGAAGGTGTTCATAATTATTTCTTATATGTCTTTTTAATATTTTAGGCTCTAAGTCATGGCCTATATTTCTTCTAATATTGGAATATTCTCTTCTGTCTCCCTACCCTTCTCTCTCTCAAAAAGTAAAATATAATTAAAAGAAAAGTTTAGTGCTCATTAATTTTTTTCTCTTTTTTTTTGTTTTCTCCATCATCAACTTTTACTCTGACCTTTTTTCTTTCTTTATGCTTGTTCTGGGTTAAATGTGTTAATTCTTTTATACATTAACAGCGTATTGCTCAGATCATTGATTTGAAAATTTTCTCCTTTTCTATTGTAAACTTTTCAAGCTATCTATTTCCTACAAATAACACCAGAGCTTCAGATTTCAGGTATCATGCATGCCATAAATTCTGGGACAGCTTAGTACTTTAGAGGTCAAGCAGCAGTTGATAAGAAAATGACTACTGAAAGTTTACTGGGTATTTGCCCATATCAGTGACAAAACACTTGTTCTGTGTGGTCTTACTGCCAATGTGTGACTTTCAGCTCCCATGTGGTTATGGCCTCCAGGCTGCCCTCTTGCATGTATATATGGTGGGCTGGAGAGATTGCTCAGTGGTTAATGTGCTTCCCTACAAAGTCTAACGACCTGGTTTGGATTCCCCAGTGCCCATGAAAAGTTAGATGCACAGAGTGATATGTATCCAGAGTTTGTTTATAGCAGCTAGAAGACTTGGTGCACGTCCTCTCTCTCTCTCTATCTCCTTGAAAAAAAAATATATATATATACAGTTGTGCATAGTGGTGCAAGCCTTCAATCCCAGCAATAGGGAGGCAGAGGTAGGAGGATTGCTATCAGTTTGAGGCTACACTGGATCTACACAGTTAGATTCAGGGAAGTCTGTGTAGTGTGAGGCTCTATCTAATAGATGGATGGATGGCAAGATAGATAGATAGATAGATAGATAGATAGATAGATAGATAGATAGATAGATAGATGATAGATAGATAGATGGATGGATATGGCTGTGTGTGTGTGTGTGTGTGTGTGTGTGTGTGTGTGTATTATTTGAGAAGGAAAGCATAACAGAACCACCTGTGGCCACTGCCAGTTTACTCCAGACACATGCACCACACTTGCACCACGTTTGTGCATCTGGCTTTATGTTCACACTGGGAAATTGAACCTGAGTCATTTGGTTTTGTTAGCAAAAATCTTTAACCTCTAATCCATCTCTCCATATCACCATTTTTTAAAATTTATTTTTGAAGTAGGTTCTTACTCTAGTCCCGGCTGACCTGGAATCCTCCTTATAGTTTCAGGGTAGCCTGGAGCTTATGGTGATCTGCTTACTTCTGCCTCCCAAGAGGTAGGGTTAATAGTGTGCCCTACCAGGCTCAGCAATACAGCATTTAATGAAAGCAAATTATTGTTGATTTTTCTAATTCAATCAGCATACTGCTTAAACTTTCTTTATTGGCGTGAAATTTGTGAGATATGAAAAGAAACACAAAGATGGATTTATGGCTCTTGCATATGGTTCTGGCACTCAAAAGCTGAAGGTAGGAAGATATGCATGAATTTGCAGCCAGCCTGGGCTGTAGATGAATTCCAGGTCACAACAGCTCAAAGTACATGCCTCAAAATCACCATAAAGGAAACTACAATTTTGATAATTTGACCAGATGTCCAAATTATAGTTATTTATATTTATGATTATTTTTATACTTTGTTATTTGCAAGTAGAGAGAGACAGTGAGAATGAGGACACCAGGGCTTCTGCCCACTGTAAACTCCAGGTGCATGCACCATGTTGTGCATCTCGCTTTACCTTGGTACTGGGGGGATTGAACTTGGTCCCTTAGGCTTTGCAAGCCAGTTCATTAACCACTGTGCCAACTGCCCAGACTCTTTATTTTATTTTATTTTTTAGTTTTTCCTAGGTGGGGGTCACATTCTAGTCCAGGTAGACTAAGAACTCACACTGTGGTCCAAGCTTGCACTGGAACTGACAGTACTCCACCAACTTCTGTCTCCCAAGTGCTGGATTAAAGGCATGAGCCACCACATCTGGCCTCATTATTATATGTTTATACTTTATTTATTTGCCAGCCCAAATATATAGAAAGTATGGACTTGACAAGGCATCTTGCCACCATCAACAAACTCCAGGCACATGTGCTACTTTGGGCATCTAGCTTTATGTGAGTAGTGGGAAATCTAACTCAGGCTGACAAGCTTTGCAAACAAATGCCTGGGATTTCTCCCCAGCCTACATATGTATGTATATACCCCATAACTTGCCCTGACAAGAAAAGAGAGATTAGCTCTTGCAGGACTGTACCATTTCTATTTATTTAATGTTTTTGTCAGTCAGCCTTGTTTCCTTTGGGGTGGCTTCTGACCTCACCAGTGCTGAGTGCCCACCTCGATCCCTCCGTGTTGTTCTGTGCAGCTGTGCTTCTGACCAGCTCTGGGGCTGCGCTGCCACCGGGGCTGAGTGCTGGAGGTTCCTGGTTCTGATGGTGGGGATGGGAGAGTTCAGACTTCTGCAGATGCTTGCGTTTTCAGTAGCTCTTTAGTTGATCTCAGCTGTATTTCCTACAGTTTTCTTAACTTTGCCAGAAGGCTGATGAAGTTGAAAAATCTGTTGCTTGGTCTCTGCTGCTTCTGCCGCCTGGCACGCCTGGCGGCTGGCACTCCTGGCAGAGTGGAATGTGGCTGCTGGTGCTCCAGTGGGACTCTAGCTGTGTGCGTCCTTCCTGGTGGGTCTTGGTCTCACTAGCTTCTCTGCTGTGTGTAAGAATAATCTATACTCCTTCACTTTTCAGAAGAAGAGTGTGTTTTGCTGGGGTTTAGCTTAATTAAATCCCTCCCTAGGCTGGTTTGGTGTGGCTCCTATGATGCCATCTTACCTGGAAGTCTCTCTTTTAATGCTTATTTTAATTATTATTAGATAGGGACATATTTTGTATGTAAGCAACACATGTTGGCACCATCTTTTCCTTCCTCTCTGCTCCTTTTCTTAAAAGGCCTTCTGCACTGGGGATGCAGGTCAACCCCATAGGGATTGTGGGTTATACATTATGTGAGCAGCAGTCAGTTATGGGGGAGGGACAATATCTCTGTGCAAAATGTCCCAACTTGTGGCTCTAGACGACTTTCCACTCCCTCTTCTGCAAAATTCCCTGAGCCGTGCTGGGAGCATTGTAAGTCTACTTCATTGATGGGGACTTAAGAGCCTCTGGATCTCTTATTGGTAGGTGTTGAGTGTCCTCAATGTAAATCTCTTTCACCCTTCTGCTGATATTAGATCCACTAAGAATGCAGCACTCTTGCTCATTTCCCCAGTTCCTCTGTGGTTTTAGTTTGGGCTGAGGTGGCGTGCACTAGGTCATTTATCTCCTCAGATCCCACTTACATCTGTAAAACAGAAGCAGATGCTCCAACAGGAGAGTCAGTAGCAATTACATGGGATAACCACTGTTAATTTACAGAAAATTTAATTTTAATTTATAGAGGGCATAGACCCTCTTATAACCCAAGATTAGCAGGTGTTTGACAATGGAAAGCAGAATCATTATTTGGATATAATTCTGACTTGTTTCCCAGTTCCAGATATGAGCAGACCTGTTAGCCAATTCAAGAGCAGTTGGTTACCCACCATGGCTGTGTGCCACTGCTGTACGTGTGTGAGCATCATGCCATGTTGTTTGCTCCTGAGTCACCTGGACTTTGAGTTGCTTGGACAGGTGTTGTCCACTTTCCCCGGTACCTCATGTAGTGCCCTCAAGCACAAGACAGGCTGTCTGGGGACTGGCTCTCTTCTGGATTCCAATCAGGTCTCTTCAAGGTCTGTGCAGACAGTGTATGGTGTCTTCAGTACCATGGCCTTACCACTGACTTCTGGTGGGTAATCAAGTGCTCTGACAGAAGTCTCTCTTGTTTGTTTTGGGAGATCTGATAAGTGTCTCTGATCAACAGCTCATTGTGAATGTAATCCACATCCAGGTACATGGAATTACAGGCTAGTGCCAAGGGAAAAGAAAAAAGAAAAAGACATAGAAGAAAGAAAAAATGGGAGAAATTTAAGGTTAGGTTTCATCTCACATTCTCCAGGACCCTATTTTGATACAGGTACTACACCTAAGGTCCTCTGGAATGTTTCACCTTTTAGTCTAACTTCCAGGATATCGGATTCTATGAAACCAGTTCAATTTAGGTTCAGTTTTTGGTTCCCTCCTTCCATTTATCTCTTGTTATTGCCCAAGCCTCGAGATGCTACTCAAGTATGTCAGCAACTTGAATTGATCTCAGTTAGGAACTACAGATCAGTGAGACCATGTGACTCTTGTCTTTCTGTGAGTTTACTGAAAGTGAACTGTTCCAAGGTAAATAGACCATTTTTCTACAAATTTCACTGTGTCATTTATTCTTACTTATAAGTATAATTCCATCATGTAGATATGCCACATCTTGATTATCCATTTATTCCATCATGGACACATTGGTTGATTCCAGTTTTTAGCTAGTATGAATTGAACAGCTATAAATATGGTCAAACAAATATCTCTAAACTGAGATGTGGAGCTTTTAGGGTAAACGCCAAGTAAGGGAATAACAGGGTCTGTTGTTAACTCTATATTCATCCTTTTCAGGAGTCTGCATATTGGTTTCCATAGTGGTTATACCAACTGACATTCCCACCAACAGTGAATAAGTGTTCCTATTTATCCACATCCTCACCAACATTTGTTTTCATTCGATTTTTTAATGTTTTCTATCCTTACTGGTGTAAGGTGGAATCTCATAGAAGTTTTAATATTTATTTCACTAATGGTTAGGGATATTAAACAACTGTTTTGTTTCTAATAAACTGTCCATGTTGGCTAAAAGACACTGTCACAGACCACACAACTGAAGAACTACTAGTTACAGTGGATCACTGCCCATTCTCTTGACACACTTCTTGTAGTGGATCAGTGTGCATCCTCTGACCACACTTCTTACACTGGACTAGTGTCCACCCTCCTGATCACACTTCTTACAGTGGACCACTGTCCATCTTCTTAACCCCACTTCTAAAAGTGGACCAGTATCCATTCCCCTGACCAAAATAGTAAGAGAAGAATGTTCAGGTTCACAGCTGGAGACAGCCAAGGAGAGTTTTACTTTGCTTATCAAATACTTTTTATTTCCTACTACCAAAAATAATAATTTGAAAGCCGGTATCACACCTTTAATCCCAGCACTGGGGAGGCAGAGATAGAAGGATCACCATGATTCAAGGCCACCCTGAGACTCCATAGTGAATACCATGTCAGCTTGGGCTAGAGTAAGACCCTACCTCAAAAAACCAAAATAATGATAATAATGGTGATGATAATAATAACTTGACTTGGTTATATGTCATGTTTATAACTTTGAAAGAATGAATTTTCAATGAAAAAAGTACTTAATCTTCTCCTAGAAGATTTGTTCAAAAATCATTGCTTGTGTATACTGATATGAATATAACTGGGGAAGATGATATGGGAATCAGAATTTAAGGACTCACTCATAGTTTTACTATGACAACAGATTAGAGATGAAGACTTTGGAAATGAGGATTACATCATTTGATGTTCTAACTTACTAATAAAATTGGCATAAAGATTTGTTTCCACCTATACTTGAAATCTATCTCCATTAGAATTTCTTTTATCTCACTCTTTCCAGATCTGGACATTCCAACTTTTCTTAGATCAGGAAAAGTCTTCTAAACCTGAATCCTAAATGCCCCACTGACTAGAAGATCAGGGTAAAATTCATTTGAACTACTGTAAAGTTATTGAACACATATACTCTTGTGCAAATGAAAGAGAATGTATTCCAAATTCAAATAGAAATATCAATTTAGATTTCTCCCATTACTTCTACACTTTGATCAGCAGACATAGTGAAGAATTGACTATAGACAGAATTAGAAAGTATTTAACAAACTCCAGTAACAGGACTGCTTTAAGGACAGACCTAGACAATTAGATATAATGCTTGTTTCAATTGCTCTTCATCCTATTACAAAATACTGGCACTTTTTATGTATTCAAGGAATACAAAACTATGCAAACAAAATGCAATAATGTTCTCAGATATACAGATATATTGCACTACACATGTTCCCCCCCCCCCCCAAGTTGCTTCAGATGAGACAGATCACACATACAGACCTTTGGACCACTGCATACTGAGGGAAAATGATAGGAAATGTGAATTAAAATGTGTATGTGGTGTGTATCTGTATCTATAGCCATACATAAAACTCTGATTTTATTCCAGTGCCAGATAGGGTTGATTTGAAACTTATCATTCACTACACTTAAAAAAAATGCTTTTCATTTATCACCGTGAATAGTCATGTTGAGTGTTTTAAAAATATAATTCATTTCTTTATTTGAGAGAGAGAGAGAGAGAGAGAGAGAGAGAGAGAGAGAGAGAGAGAGCAAGCACAGGTGAGAGAGAAGCAGATAGAAATAATGGGCTTGCCAGGGACTCTTGTCACTACTACTAAACTCCAACTGCATGTGCCACCTCCACTAGACTGACATCCCACTGGTGAGATTTCAACCACTTAGACCATATCATCAGGATCTTGGGTTGCATAACTGGGGAATTATTGATGAGGCTCCTCTTTGCTTCAGAAAGAACAAACTGCTTTGCTGTGTGCTTCACATCTTGGGCAACCCCAGCTCTCAAGTCTGCCTAGTTTGAAGCAACTCCATGTGGAATGGAGGACAAGTTTGCTCCATTCCATGTCAGGAAGTAGCATTGCCCTCCTTTGTACCTTCTCTGGGTGTTCCAGACCTTGATCAGCAAGGGCCATTGTCTTCAACCAACACTGGCTTCCTCAATCTTGGCTGTACATAGGAGCTGTGTCTTGTCGTCTGCCTGTCCCCACTACAACATTTCAGCAAGCTGGCCATGGAGAATGCCTCTGAGGGGCTGAGTGGTGAAGAAAAGAGTGAGAATGTGATATGAATTATAATGAGGCCTGTGTCTGGACAAAGTGTAAGCTTAGAAATGTGAGGGACTCAGATCTGGGGTGAAGAGCAACAAAGCTGAACCTGCCATCAGGGCCCCTTCCTTTTCCAGGGTCTTCCTCGGGAGATGATAGAGCTGAGTACAAGATCTCCTTTAAGGAGCAGCCATCACATCCCTGGAGGAGGCACTGCTCAGTGCCTTGGCCCAGGTCTTGCTCCTGTTGGGCCAGGTCTTTTACCCTCCATGTCAGGGTGTCATAGCAATCCCAGTTGGGGTAAGAGGCTATGTGTTTTCATGAGCATCCCTTCCAACAAATACTTGCACTCAGTATTTGCAGGACCCTGTCAAGCCACTAGTCTTCAAAATCTGTAGTGGGTATACTATTTATGAGCAGATTCCACTGGGCATTTTCATTTGTCTCTTAAGGGGTTTCAAGAAAGCAAGGAGAGTGCAGTCTGTGTGAAGACACAAGAGTTTAGTGACATCCCATCAACAGCACACACTCATCATGGGTCCTGTTCCAGGCATTGCCCTGGTCCCCAACACAAACAGATGCAGACCTGAATCCAGGGCATGCCTGCATGGTGAGGCAGCTGCTGAGACTGGGTGTGGAGGGAACACTCCCAGTGTGGGGCAGGCTTTAGCACCTCTGGCCAGAGGAATTGTTTGCCAAAGAGGAGGAGTAGTGAGCAGTGGGCCAGAGGAGATGTCCAGAGCCCTTGAGCTGCTTGCAGGCAAGGAAAGGTGTGAGGACACAGGAGCATGGGCTCATCCGCAGGTGGCCTACAACTCTAAGCTGGTATCCACTACCCCTCTCCTGTTTAGTATCAGCGAGCCCTGTTGGTGCCCAACCTCGGTCCCACAGCCAGTGGCTCCTGTGGTGGATTATGCCCTGGGTTCCTAATAATGTACCCTAGTGGCATGGTGGACTGCTTCTCTACTTCATCACTTCCCAGAATCTCATTCTATATAATAACATTTGAACCTAGATGACAGGAGGATTTTGTCCAAGTAGATCAGGTCACTTACCCTTTCTCAGGGCCCTCCTTTGGATCTCATTCAGAGGAAGAGTGGGATTTTTGTCATAGCCCACAGGTGCTTCTGCCTTGAGGGCTGCCACCATCTCACCTGGATTTGTCTTGTCCTGTTCCCTTTCTGTTGTCATCCCTCCCTCCCATAATCCTTCCTCTCATGCCCAGACCATCTTTGGGGAGCATGCTCCTCAATCCTGGCCAATTAACCTGTTCCTCAGCCTGCTTACATAGTAGTCCTTGTTTCCAGAAATGCTGTGTATTTTGTCTTTATCTGTTTTTTATCCCTACTTCTGTTGACAAGGCAGAGCTTGGTACTTTTATTTTCTGACATGTCCTGAGCCTCTAGAAAACTGGTCCAGACATGTGGGCATGTAGTCACTGAGTCAATGGAAGGAGGCTGAGGGCCAATGGTCACTGAACTGCCTTTTCTTGCCCCTTGTTCATCACCTCAGAACCTGTTGCATTAGCATTTCTTCACAGCTGCCCTGCATGCCCACCATTCTCAGCTGCCAATCTCACAGCACCCATGGGTCTTACCGCCAAGGCCCCTCAGTTCCATTACTTACATGTGCACAGCCACTTGAGGAAATGATATTAAAACCAGCATTCTGATCATTGTCTTGGATGAGTGAGATGCTGGCCCAGGTCCTGCCTAGTCCCTAGGAGCTCCAGGACATCTGTTCCTCTACCTATTCCTGAAGCCTCTGTGGCTTCTTCTGGCCACACTGGGACCACACCTCATCCTATTTCTGCACCTGCTTCAGGGAGTCACATTGCACTTGAAGCAATGGAGGTGTCCAGCCCACAGGGAAGAAAACCTACAGCCATTTGACTTAGCCACTGGACTGTGGCCTTAACCACAGCCACCTAGCACTTGTGCCACCTGCTGAGGATATGACACCCCAGGCTCTGTCTCTGTTCATGGACATTCCTTTAGCACCAGCTGAGGTAGGTGCACAAAGTAAGATGACTTCATACTGGAACACCACTCCCCCATCTGACACAGTGCATCCAGCATCATTCTCATTTCATGGTAATAAGATAAAGGCAAAGAGATTGTCTACTTGTTCAGTGCTGCATAACAAACTGTCCAAATTTTAATGACTTAAAACAACAACTGATTTGTTATAGTTCATTATACTGTGGGTTAAAAAATTAGAGAGGATTGAGTAGAGTTGTCCCTCTGCAACACGTGTCAATAACTTGGCACATCAGTCATGGAGAACTCACAGTAATCTTCCCCATGTATCTTGTGCCTAGTTCGTGATACCTGGCTGAGCTGGGCTTTTTGTTCCCTTCACAGAATCTCACACTTCCCCAGTATTCCCACTAGAACATTAGTCATATGTGTCAGTTCCAGGTTCTCAGAGACCAAGAAATAATACTGCAATTAGACTTCATGGGTCAAAACAACATGGAATAGTTCACATTTAAAGAGGAGGAGACACGTCTTTTGGATGGAGGAATATCAAAGAATTTTTTTTTATTTCTAACTTATCACCGCCATCCTGTCAAAAAAAAGAGGAATTAGTTAGGTCATGACTATAAAAGAAGATAGGAATTGCTAAGGGAGCCCATGGACAAGTTTCCCAATAAGTATAGTAATTGTAAACAGGTGAGAGCTACAAGGTGGGCAGAAAGGGTATCTGATTTGTGTTATCTCTGTAATTAGTTAACTCATATCTATTTTCTGTTTTTTTTTTTTCAAGGTAGGGTCTCGCTCTAGCCCAGGCAGACCTCGAATTCACTACATAGTCTCAGGGTGGCCTTGAACTCATGGCAATCCTCCTACCTCTGCCTCCCAAGTACTGGGATTAAAGGCATGCACCACCACACCTGGCTTTGTTTTCACTTGTTGTGTGATACAAAGGAGATGCTGGAAAATCTAAACACTGAACTTCACAGGCTATATCATGGCTAGGATTGTAGATGTAATTTAGTCTCCCAGACATATTCCCTGAAGATTCTACTCTTTAGATACTTGCTCAGTCATGTTTATTTCTGCTGTATTCACAATACCTAGGAAACAAAGTCAGCCCAGATGTCCACTGATTGATGGATGGATAGTAAAATGTGTTACATATACACAATAGGATTCTACTTAATGTTAAGGAAGAATGGAATAATGAAATTTGCACATGGATGAAGTCATACTAAGCTAGGCTACACAAGCTCAGAGAGACAAATGCTTCCTAACATGGAGTAGTTTGATTTGTTTGTTAGTTATAGTTAGCATTAATCATATTGGCAAGGAAGCTAGAATGAGAGCTGAGGGAGGGGACGCAGGAAGAGATGAGAGGAGGGAAACTTATAAGTAAATGGACACAAAATTAGAGTGGGTGAAAGGGACTTGGGTGGGGTGTGAGATAAAGGAGTGATAGGGTGAAATACACAAAACAAATGACAGCAAGAATCAGCACCATAGAAACCTTTCTCTTGGTTAACTAACTAAAAGATGTAACAGTTTTTCAATTTTACTTTATTTTATCTGATTTCAAAGGAGAGAGATACAGAGATAGACAGATAGAATATGTGCACCATCCACTGCAAATGGACTACAGATTCAGGGGCCATTTTGGGCATCTGGCTTTATAGGGGTGCTGGGGAATTGAACTCCAGGTGTTAGGTTCTGCAGGCAAGTGTCTTAACTGCTGACCCATCTCTCCAACCCCAAATGATTGAACTTTCAAAAAAAACTTACTTATTTGATAGAGAAGAAGAGGGAAAGAGAAAGAGAGAGGGAGAGAGGGAGAGAATGGATGTGCCAGCGTCTAAAGCCACTGAAAACAAACTTCAGATGCATGCATTATCTGGTGCATTTAGCTTACATGGATCCTGAGGAATCTAACCTGGGTCCTTTGGCTTTGCAGACAGGCACCTTAACTGCTAAGCCATCCCTCCAGCCCAATCTGCAACTTTTTATAAGAGAGGATGTATCCTTTGGGTATAAGTATCCTGTAGATAGAGAAGAAAGCTTCATCCTAAAACCATAGGCTGGTAAATCCCAGTGCTGAACTCACTGCCACAGTGACTTATTTGTTGGTTAGGGAGGTCCATGAGGCCCCCTAAACAATTCAGGACTTATCCAAAGCACTTGATTAGCCCCATCTCTAAATGGTAAGACCCGTTTGCTGAAGACACCACAAGATGTGGTTGAAGGACACTGAGACATCAAGCTGGAACTGAGATGGAAACTAGCTGTAAGCTGGCTAGCCCTCATAGTGCTTGAAGGAGCAATACCCACTTTGGGGGATGCTGGTCCTGAGCAGTTCAACAGTGTGAACAGGCAAGGAATTCTGCAAGCTCCAAACAACCAGCCTGGCTGGAAGTACACACCTGTGCAAGAGTGGCTACAGGTACAGCTAACTGAAGAGACCTGCTCACTGGGTACTGAGAACTAAGTCAGACGTCTTTAGCTTGGAAGGTAGGGACGCTCCTAGAGGGACGCTCCCACTGGTATTTGTCTAAAAGGAAAGGGCACACATATCAAAAAGTACTTGAAGTGTCTATACTTATCCCCATTGATCCATGCTGCACCCATTTCTAATTAATGAATTTGCTTTATCATAGAGATGGTAGCAAATATCAGACAGAACTAATTCCCATCAGTAGGGCAAGAAAAGAAATCCAAGTGTCTGGGATGAGTCATCTCTGCCAGAACTGCCAGGGCCAAGTGAACATTACAAAGGAACCAAAAAAAAAAAAAAAAAAAAAAAACCCAACCAAGCAGGTGGGGCATGTTGGGACACACGTTTAATTCCAGTACTTGGAGAGAGAGGTAGGAGGAGTGCCATGAGTTCAAGACCACTCTGAGACTACCTAGTGATTTCCAGGTCAGCCTGGACTGAGAAAGACCCTACCTCAACCTCACCCCCCCCCCAAAAAAAAAATATACAAAGGAAGTGGCAGGTGAAATATAAGTGCTTCTCTCATGGCAGGTGTGAGCATCTCCTCCAGGGAGATGCTGGTGGACATTGAGGAGATTTATACTCATCAACGCTGAGGCTGATGAGAACTCACCACTAAGAGACATCACACGTGCTCTGAAGTCAGGGAACATTGTGGAAAGACTGGGACTGGGAGGAGTATCCTACGGCCTTGTTTCCCTCACAGAGTCTGGTGCAGTCGTGACCCCACAGTGAATACCTCGACTTCCCCTAGGAGGGTCCTCAGTGGAAAGGGAGTGGTGGAAAGGGAACATAAGAGGGTATCAGCTGAGGGGACATGATCAGTATGCAATGTGTTCACAGAATAACATTTTCAATTTACTTTTAAAAATATTTATTCATGTGTTTATTTACAAGAAGAGACAGACGGGAGAGGGAGATAGGGAAGGAGAGAGAGAGTGAGAAGGAGCATGCCAGGTCTTCTAGCCAATGCAAAGGAGCTGCAGCTGCATGCACCACTTTGTGCATCTGGGTTTATATGTGTTCTGGGAAATGAAACCCAGGTGGTTGAGCTTTGTAGGCAAGTGTCTTAGCCGCTGAGCCTTCTATCCAGCCCCAACACCCTCAAGGAAAAACAAGTGAAAACAACATCTTGTGCATGCTTGGAGCAGGGGTGAGTCTGTTGGGCAGGGTTTGGAGGCCTGGGCATAGAAGGGCCGCACATGCGCACAGCGTACTGCGTGCACTATGAGGCCACTATGAGGATGAGCGCATGCGGGAGGCTCCAGGCTCCGGGTGTGTCCGTCGCGGTGGAGACCGAGGCACCGCCCAGGGCAGGTCTGGCGCCCGAGGACCCGGGACCTGAGCCGCGCCGAGCAGGAGAAGGAGGCCGAGCAGTGGAACCGCGCGGTGTCTGCATCCAAGGCTCAGGAGACCTCAGACAGACGCACAGATGGACAGACGCTGGGACTCGGCGGACTCCTGGTTTCTCGCAGGTGAGCTCCGGGAGCCCTCCGCTCCTTCCCATCATCTCCGCGCAGCATCCGGGGCTAGGACCGGTCGGGCGGCAGCGTCCTGTCCGGGCAGACGGCCTTCAGGGCTCTCGGCAGCCTCGTCGGCGGCTCCTGCGGAGACCCGGGTTCCCGGCAGACCGGGAGTCAGCCCAGCCCAGGCCCGGCACTTCCTTGGCCAGCGTCCTGGGACGTGAGGACGGGGAGAGGCTTCCAGAAGCGGAGCGCAGGATGGATGTGAACGCCACTGGTGCGTCATCACTAGAGCTGATGATGTCCGTGCTGTGTCCTACAGAGCTTTACGTGTTTGCACTGTGACCGTGCAGTAGCTAATGTCGAGGTCAGTGTAGTGTCTCATGCAAGCAATTTAGCTAGTCGTAACCGTATCACGTAGATAATAGAATAATCGGATATGCTACACTTATTGGAAGAAGCTTGAGAAAAAAATGTGCTGTGTATTATCCCATAAGCACTTAATTTTAATAGAATTGCTCCTAGTAGTATAGACCCAGAAATTGGGACTTTTACATGGGCTGTTGGAAGTCATAGGTGTAGTCTGTATAGAAGTGTTCTAAATATAAATGCTTTCATTCAGGCCAGTCATATTAAGCTCTTTGGTAGAGTTTACTGTTGTATGAGTTTATATATCAATAGAAGTAGGTTTTGTTTTGTGTAACAATTAGAGTTACTAGAAGGTAAGGATGCAGTAAGTCTTAGATTTAAAAGTGAATTCCTCATTGAGAAATAAAAGGCAGGGTAGCAATGAGAGAAGCATTGAGTAACATGTAAGTCAATTACTTTATTTGCTGAGAATATCACAACTATAAATATTGTAGTAGAATGGGAGTGGGGCTAAAAACTTTTTTCTCTTGATCCATTTTCCTGACATGTGGTTTTGGTTTGAAGTGGGAATTAGTGGAAGAAGTTAAGAAGTTACCAGTTGTAAGAGAAATAACAAGGCGTCTGTAAAATGTGTGGGAAAAGATCAAGGAAGCTTAATCATGATCATTCCGGATTTCTAAAGTAACCTAGCTAGTTAACAGACTGTGTGGTATGGATGCATTACAGTGATGAGCTAGCACGTCATGTTAATGGAAGAAGTATGATAGTGAGAATAATATATTCTAACATTGCAGAAGATAATAAAGTCAATCCAACAGATGCTTCACATGTGGAAAATTTCTTAAACAATAGAAACCATAAGTGATAGGTGATATGAAAGATAAGAACATTTATCACCCTCATTAGGAAATTTTTATATCATTTCTTCTAAGCATGATAAAGTTGCTATGAAATTTGGTGAAAACATTAGAGCACCTAATAGTAATATAACAAATGCTAAGGGTGTAGTCATGTCATGTGTGTATTATAAACTGCTCATAATGTAATGAGTAAAAGCCCTTTGAATTTTTTGTTGGTATTTGAAGTTATTAATTTTTATTTAAAAAGTTATAACACATTAGTTACATTTATATTTTGAAAATTTTACACTAAAATTAAGGTAAAAGTTTTGTAATATATAAAACTCTTCTACAATTGGATCCAGCACTGATATATGTAACAAAAAATTTGTTAAAGTATGTATATGGCAAATAACTTATTTCTGAAAAAAGCTCATTAATTTATCTTAATGACTTTCTATGAGAAGTTAATTTGACTCCTTAAATATAAGTCAAAACATCAAAGATTTGATACACACTTATTACTGATTTTAACTATTTTTGTATAATTGCATAGGTACATTTTTATTACATTAATTTTATTTAGATTTTTTTCCATGTTGAATTACAATATACTCAGAAAAACATCAAAATTTAGCTTCATGTTAACCTTTTTTGTTTGTTTTAATTTTTTTCAAAGAAGGGTTTTACTCTCACCTGGGGTGACCTGGAATTCATTATGTACTCTCACGGTGGTCTTGAACTCACAGTGATCCTCCTCCTTCAACCTCCTGATTGCTGGAATTAAAGGCATGTGTCACCATGCCTGGCTCATGTTCAATTTTTATTGAATTCAAAAGCATGGTTAAAAGTTACGTTTGTTTCTCTTCTAGGTAAAACAAATGACCTGTCATCACTGGATTATAAAGTAACAAATCTGCTATAGAAATGCAAGGGGACATATGCTACTTTGTTATGAAATAAGGTAATATTTGTATGGTTTTGTTTTTCTCATAATTTTGAAAAATTTCCTGCTTCTACAAATCTGTTTTTGCCTAAAATCAAATGTTTGTAGATTACTTAGCTGAAAACAGAACAACATAGGCTTGTCAATACAAGCTAAATACTTTAATACTTTAAAAAGCATATGTAATAGTTTATCAAATAAAGAAATACTGTGTATTTAGTACCATACAAATTACATTATCAAAAGAGAATTTATCTATTTACCTTTTAAGTATTTAATACTAATAATTGACTACTTTTGAAATGGAAAATACATTGTAACCAGCAAAGAATTACTGCAGGATGTGATTATGAAAAATAACAACAACTAGATATGAAGCCAAAAAGTCTGCCTTAACAGTTTGTTTAAATCTAGATAGTGATGATGTGTAGTCGATTAAATTTATAGGCTATATTATTTTGTTGTGTATGTTTTAAAATATAAAGCATTTTAATATAGACTTACTCAGTGCATATTTTTATGTCCATAGTGAAAGCAGTCATTGAAAAGCTTAAATAATTTGATATTTCTGCATTGCATAAAATAGATTTCAATATGAGACTGTATTCAGGTGATGGGAGACAACTTCATATTACTTATCTGGCTTGAGCTATCAGCTTAATTTTTACTGGTTCACTTTTTATTAGTTATGCACCCAGTGTGTATACAGTAAAGTTGATACCATCGCTACCCTCCTCCCACCCTCCCCTCTGCAGGCACACTCTTGGGTGGGGAATATGGGTCATGCATTGTGGGTTAGCCATCAGGTATGGGTATGACACAATGTCTCTGTGCATGATGACCCAATGTGTGGCACTAACGTCCTTTCTACCCCCTCTTCTGCAAATGCTCCTAATCCACGTTGGGTTCATCTTAGTTCTGCTTCAGTGATGAGGTCTTGGGAGCCTCTGTGACTCTGGATATCTGGTTTGATAGGAGTTGAGTGTTCTCTGTGTCTATTTCCTTTACCCTTGTGCTGGTACCAGGCTTACTAAGAAAGCAGCACTCTTGCTCATTTCCCCAATTACTCTTAGTTTCAGTTGGGGCCCTGTGGAGGTGTGATGGGCTGGTTCTTTCCTTAGGATTGGTGGCCCTCTGAAAAAAGAGAAGAAAATTCCCCCACGGAGAATGAATATAACACCAGATAAATGATATAACCTTAGGTATTTTAGAGAGAATTTAATACGTGTAGGTCCTCTTGCAGCCCACTATTGGTGGGAGCATTATAATGGAGAGCAGGGTCATTTTTGGATATGGTTCTGACTTGTTTCCCAGATCCAGCTATGGGTTCCATCCCACTGAGAAATCAGTTAGCCAAATCAAGAGCAGTTGGTTTCCCACCATGGCTGTGCACCACTATTGCACTTGTGTGAGCCTCATATCATGTTGTTTCCTGCTAATAGCTTAGACTATGAGTTGCTTGAACAGATGTTGGTTGTTTTCCCCCAATCACTCATATAGCACCTTCTGGCACTAGACAAGCTAACAGTCTGGGGAATGACTCTCATCCAGATTCCAGCCAGGTCACTGTGTATTCCATAGTGACAGCATATATCTTCAGGAGCAGGGTCTTACCTCTAACCTCTGTTGGGTCATCAAGTACACTTGCAGAAATCTGTCTTCTTTTGGGAAACTTTGTAGGTCTCTCTGATCAACAGCTCACTGTTGATGTCAGCAACATGCTGGTACTAGGAGTTATGGGAGTGTGCCACAGAAAATAAGGAAGAAAAAGATAGGTAATATAAAAGTGAAAGAAAGAAGAGAAATAAGATGGAGATAGAGAGACAGAGAGAGAGAAAGAGAAGCAGAAAACGATTAAGGTTAGTCTTTTATATTGTAATTTTTTTTTTCACCGATTAGTTTTGTATTCGGCAAATACAGTCACTTTGGTACCATTATTAGGCTTATCCATTTCCCTGAGTCATGTTGGGTTCATTTTTGGTCTGCTTCAGTAATCAAGTGATGGGGTCCTCTGGGTCTCTGGCTTTCTGATTTGGTAGGAGTTGATTTTTCTCTGTGTTGATCTCCTTCACTCTTGTGCTATTATCTGGTTCACCAGGAAAACAGCATCCTTGTTTGTTTGGCCAATTTTTCGTAGTTTCAGCCAGGGCCCTTTTGAGGTATGATGAGGTGGCTCTCTCCTTAGGATTTACATCTATCTGAAAAAGAGAAGCAGATTCTCCAATGGAGAGTAAGTTAGCACCAGGGCAAATGAGATAACCCTTACTTTTTTTTATAGAGAATTTAATATGTGTAGGCCCTCTTGTAGCCCATGATTGATGGTAGCTTGATAAGGGAGAGTGGGCTTGTTTGGATATAGTTCTGACTTGTTTCCCAGCTCCAGCTATGGGTCTCGTACCACTTAGAGGATCAGTTAGCCAAATCAAGGCAGTTGGTTCCCCACCATGGCTGTGTGCCACTGTTGCACTTGTGTGGCCATCACAACAGGTTATTTGCTACTAAGTAGGTTAGATGCTTGAACAAATATTGGTCATTTTCCCTCAGTCGCCCATGTAGCACCTTCTGGCACTAGACACACTGACTGTCTGGGGACTGACTCAGCTTCCAGCCATGCCATTCCATTTTATGTGATAACCACACACAGTGTCTTCAGCAGTAGGGTCTTACCACTAACCTTTGGTGGGTCATCAAGCACTCAGACAGAAATCTGTCTTTCTTTTAGGAAAGCTTGCAGGTCTCTCTGATCAAAAGCTCATTGTGGATGATAGACCCATTCTGGTACTGGGAGTTGCAGGTCAGTGCCCACTAAGAAAAGGAAGAAAAAGATAACTAATATACAAGAATTATAGAGAAGAGAGAGAGACAGAAAGAGAGAGGGGGGTAGAGGGAAGATGTAGGAGATTAAGGTTGGTCTTCATCATACACTCTCCAGAGTCTTGTGGCTCAGTTGTTCCCTCTAAGGGCCTGGTGAAGGTTCAGCCATTTGGTGCCTTCTAGGGAGTAGAATTTTATGGTACCATTGCCATTTGGGTCTATCTTTCTGTTTCCCACCCCTCACCTCACTCCCCATTCATCCTATCTAGTCCATGAGATGCTTGCAGGGTATGTAAAGCCTCTTGGGTAGATTAAAGTTAGGTGGTGTAGATGAATGAGACTATGTGGTGATTGTTTTCCAATGATTGGGGAAGTTATTGAGAATGATCTGTTCCAGGCTCAACCATTTTTCTTCAAATTTCTTGGTGTCATTTTTTTTTCTTATTGCTCTATAGACTTCCATTAGTAGATATACCACATCTTAGTTATCTATTCTTCTAGTGATGGACAACTGGGTTGATTCCAGCTCTTAGCTATTACAAATTGGGCCGCTACAAACATGGCTAAGCAAATCTCTCTGGCCTATGGGTTGAAGGTTTTAGGGTAGATGCCCGAAAAGGAAATATATGGATCTGTTGGTGTCTCTACAGTCAGCTTTTTCAGGAGTCTCCATATTGCTTTCCAAAGTGGTTGTTCCATCTTACATTCCATCCAACAGTGGATGAGTGTTCCTATTCTCCATATCCTCACCTGCATTTATTTTCGTTTGATTTTTTGATGTTTGCTATCCTTATTGGGGTAAGGTGGAATCTCATAGTTGTTTTAATTTGCATTTCTCTGATGATTAGGGATGATGAACATTTTCTTATGTGTTTGTTTGCCAATTGTAGTTCTTCCTCTGTGAACTGCCTATTCAGCTCCTTGCCCCATTTTGTGAGTGGGGTGTTTGACTTTTTCTGTTTCAATTTTTGAGTTCTTTGTAGATTCTAGAGATTAGGCCTCTGTCAGTTGGATAACCCGCAAATATTTTCTCCCATTCTATTGGAAATATACTGGCTTTGCTTATTGTATGCTTCCCTGTAAAGAAACTCTTCAGCTTCATGTGATCCCATTGGTTGAGTGACTGTTTAAGATCGTGAGCTACTGGGTTCCGGGTCCTCAATTCTATTCCATTGGTCTATCCTCCTGTTTTTATGCCAGTACCATGCTGGTTTGTTTTTTTTTTTTACTATGGCTTTGTAATATAGCTTTAGATCAGGTATGGTGATGCCTCCAGAGGTATTTCTTTTGCTGAGGATATGTTTGGATATGTGAGGCCTTCCGCCTTTCCATATGAAATTTGAGATCTTTTTTTTCTATCTAGGTGAAGAACACTATAGGGATTTTAATTGGAATTACAATAAATCTATATATTGCCTTTGGTAGGAATGCATTTTCACAATGTTAATTCTGCCAATCCAGGAGTATGGGAGGCGTTTCCATTTTCTCAAATCCTTCTCAATTTCTTTTTTGAGTGTTTTTATTTTTTCCTTGTATAGATCTTTCACTTCCTTGGTTAACGTTATTCCAAGGTATTTTATTTTAGTTGTTGCTATTGAAAACTTGGACCATGTCCCTTATTTATTTCTCTGTATCTTTGTCATTTGCATATAGAATGGCTACTGAGTTTTGTGCATTTATTTTGTCTCCTGCTACTTTGCTATAGGAGTTAGTCACCTTCAGCAGTTTTGGGATGGATGCTCTCGGGTCTCTTACATATACAAACATGTCATCGGCGAAAAGAGCTAACTTTACTTCTTCCTTTCCAATTTGTATACCTTTTATTTCCTTCTCCTGTCTTATTGCTTGAACTAGGACTTCCAGTACTATATTGAAAAGCAAAGGTGAGAGAGGTCAACACTGTCTTGTTCCTGACCTTAACTGGAATTCCTCCAGTCTCTCTCCATTAAGTATTATTTGGGCCTTAGGAGCTTTGTATATTGCCTTTATTATGTTAAGATATGAACCACCCATGCCAATTCTCTCTAATGTTTTGATCATCAAGTGATGTTGTATTTGTCAAATGCCTTTTATGCATCAATCAAAATGATCATGTGGTTTTTATGTTTAACCTTGTTTATGTGGTGTATTACATTGACAGATTTCCATATGATGAACCACCACCCCTGTGTTCCTGGGAAGAATCCCACTTGGTCAAGGTGGATAATACTTTTGATGTATTATTGGATTCAGTTTGCGAGGGTATTGTTCAGGATCTTTGTATCTAAGTTCATCAGGACAATAGGCCAGTAGTTTTCTTTTCTTGTGGCATCTCGGCCTGGATTTTGAATTAGGGTGATACTAGCTTCATAAAAGGAGTTGGGTAACCTTCCCTGTTCTCCAATTCTGTGGCGCAGTTTGAGGAAGATTGGTTTGATTTCTTCCACGAAGGTTTGATAGAATTCAGCTGAGAAGCCATTGGTTCCTGGACTCTTCTTTTGTGGGTGGGGTGTATTATTTTTTCAATCGCCATGGCTGTGATAGGTTTATTGAGGTGATTAATCTGCTCTGAGTTTAGCTTTGATAGATGGTATGCATCCAGGAATTTATCCATCTCATCCACCTTATCCAGTTTTGTGGAGTAGAGGTTTTTGAAATAAGTCCTTATGATTCTTCCAATTTAACTTATGACTGTTGTGATCTCTCATTTTTCCTTTTGAATTTTGTTAAGTTGAAGCTTTTCGATTTTTTGCTTGATCAAATTGGCCATGGGTTTGTCAATCTTGTTTATTTTTTCAAAGAACCATCTCTTTGTTTTGTAAATTGTCTTAATTATTTCCTTGGTTTCCAACTCATTAATTTGTGCTCTGATTTTAATTATTTCTTTCCTTATGGAGATCTTTGGGTTTGATATTTCTTGTTTTTCCAGTGCCTTTAGGTAAATGGTTAGGTTATTGATTTGGAATCTCTGTCTTTTTAATGAAGTCATTGAGTGCTATGATTTTTGCCTGAGGACCACCTTCATTTTGTCCCATAATTTTTGGTACGCTGTGTTCTCTTCATCATTCAACTGTAGAAATTTTGCAATTTCATTTTTTATTCCATCCACTATCCACTTATTGTTTCAAAGTGTGCTGTTCATTTTCCAGGTGCTGTTGGGATTCTTGATGGGTCTTTTGTTGTTGATTTCCAGCAATATAGTATTGTGATCTGATATCATGCAGGGAATTATATCCTAAATATGTGGAGGCAGTCTTTGTGACCCAGTATATGGTCTATTTTAGAGAATGTTCCATGGTCTGCTGAGAAGAATGTGTAGTCTGTGGACTTGGGATGGAAAGTTCTGTAGATGTCCATTAGGTCTAAGTGATCTATGGTTTTGTTGAGCTCTCTTATTTCCCTGTTGAGCTTCTGTTTGGATGATCTGTCTATTACTGATAATGGTATATTGAAGTCCCTAGCTATGATGGTGCTGGTGGTTATTTCTGTTTTATTGTCAAGTAGGTTTTGCTTTATGAACTGTGGTGACCCTGTGTTTGGTGCATACAGATTTATGATTGTAATATCTTCTTGATATATTCGTCCCTTAACAAGTACGAAGTTGCCTCCTTTGTCTTTTTTGATTATTTTTGGTTTGAAGTCTATTTTATCTGATATTAATATAGGTATGTCTGCTTGTTTCTTATTCCCGTTTGCTTGTAATATTGTTTTCCACCCTTTCACCCTGTCCTTAGTGGTGAGGTGGGTTTCTTGAAGACTACAGATTGATAGGTCTGATCTTTTGATCCATCATTTTAGCTTGATGGGTGAATTAAGGCGATTAATATTTAGGGTAAGGAGTGTGAGATTTGGTTTGTTCCCTGCCATATTGTGATGGCATATGTGGGTTGGAGTTTCCATGGACTTTGAAGTTTTTGTGCCTACTATGAGTTTGGTTATTATGATCTGCTTCTTGTAGGCATTTGAGATTGATTATTGGTTTCTTCTCTGTGGAGAGTTTCCTGAAATATGCTCTATAGGTTTGGTTTTGTGTTCATATAATTGTAAACCTGAGTTTTATAATAGAATGTTTTTCTTTCACCATCTATAATGAGGTATAATTTTTCTGGGTAGATTAGTTTGGGTTGGAAGCCATAGGTTCTTAGACTTTGCATTGTTTCATTCCAGGCCCTTCTAGCTTTCACGGTTTCCATTGAGAATTCTGAAGTAATTCTGATGGGGCTACCTTTTAAAGTGGTGTGTTGTGTTTTCCTTGTTGCTTTTAGGATTTTCTCTTTGGTGTCAATGTTTAGAGTCTTAATGATAATATGTCTTGGAGAGTTTCTCCTTTAGTCCAGAATGTTTGGCATTCCGTTGGCTTCTTGTATCTTGATGGGCATTTCTTTTAAGAGACTGGGGAAGTTTTCTTCAATTATTTTCTTAAATAAGTTCTCCATGACTTTGGTCTGAATTTCTTCTTCTGATATTCCAGTGATCCTGACATTAGAACATTTAAGTGTATCCTGCAATTCCCTCATGTTCTGTTCACAGAAACTTTTGAACCTATTGAAATTTTTGAAGTCTTGAACTGCTTCTTCCATCTTGTCTTCCAGATGAGAGTTTCTATCCTCCACATAGCTGACTGTATTCTTGAGAGCCTCTTGAGAGTTTTGGACTTGTTCAAGTGCATTTTCTACTATTTTCTATGTATAATTTCCATCCCTATGTCAAGCGCTCCCTTTTCACATCATTTTCTGATTTTCTTAATGATTCCTAGAATTCATCCTTGTATTTCTTTTTGTCTTCATTTAGCATGGCCAACTGATTTTTGCGATCTTTTTTTTTTTCACTCTCCCTCACATCTCTTAGCTCTCTTTGAGCTCCTTCAATTTTCTTATCTATTAGTTCCAGTTTCGTGATGGCAGCATCCACATGACTATCGGTCCTTTGTTGCTTCTAGGGCAAGGTTGCATTGCTCACAGCTTCATTTTGGTGTTCAGATCCTAATGACTGTTCTATGTTTTGATTAGAGATGTTCATTGTAGGGCTGCGTACTCTAACTGGATTTTCTTGCGTTTGATTTTTCATGTTATTTCTTTTGCACTGTGGTCTGCCCATCACAGTGTATGGGTACTTATGTGGATGGATCAGCCTGGGCGCAAGCACAATGGGAATCTTAGGCAGCCTGAGACAGTTGCTAAGCAGCCTAAGCTTTGGCTCTCACTTCCCAAAGCCACCTGATCTACTGCATGGCCGGCGTGCCAAAGTTGCCCGATCTCTCAAGTGTTTATGCACCAAAGCTGCCTGTGTTCAAGGTAGGAAGAACACTGAGGCACCAAGCACTGAAGCAGCCCAAACTCAGGAGTGGGGATAGTGGGACCCAGGAGCAGTCTGCCCTCTCCCCCCACAGGACAATGGTGGACGGATGACATTTCAGATTGGTAGGGGATGGCACCTGAGCTGGTGCAAGCAACAGACACAGTCTGAGCTTTTGTGGCAGTTGCTGTCGGCCTAGACACACTGAAGGTGCAGTGGCAGGAGCAGTAAGTGCGTGAGTGGGCAGAGCTGTTTAAGCTTCCACAAGCAGGGATTAATCAGCAAGCGGGGCACTGCCGTGGATACAACAGCTACTTGGGGGCAGGGGTGGGCTACCGACCCATGAAGGAATCAACGATTTCCTATTTATGCCTGGACCCACTGAACCTCCAGTGGCCAGAGCAGTAAGTGGGCGAGTGGGAGGAGCAGTCTAAGCTTCCACAAGCAGGGATCGATTGGCAAGTGGATACGACGACAACTTGGGGAAGAGGTGGGCTACCCGCCCACGAAGGAATCAGTGATTCACTGTTTATGCCTGGACCCGCTGAACCTTCAGCATCAAGAGCAGTAAGTGGGCGAGTGGGAGGAGAAGTCTAAGCTTCCACATGCAGGGATCGATTGGTGGGCGGTGGTGTCATGGATATGGCGGCTACTTGGGGGGATGGGTGGACCACCTGACCACAAGGGAATCAGCGATTCCCAGTGTTTCCCCCTTCTGTGCCCTTCCACTGGCAATCTGTTGGAGGTTGCTCTCCACTAAAAGTCCCAGTGAACTCTTAATGTGTCACCCTTCTTTCCCCGGGATCTGCAGTGTGGTTACGCACTCACCATCTTGGCTGGAGGACCTTTAAGGTTAGTGTTCATCATATCCTCTCCAGGGTATTGTGATTCAGGTGTTCATTCTAAGGACCTTATGAACGTTCAAACACTTAGTCTGTCTCACAGGATGTAGAATTGTATGTTACCCCTGCCATTTGGATCCAGGTTTGTGTCTCCCACCGCCACTCTTACCCTCCCTTCCCACTCCACCATCCTATTGTCCAGCCATCGAGATGTTTATTAGGGATGTCCGCATCTCAGGTAGATTCAGGTTAGGAACTGCAGATGAGACTATGTTACAATTATGTTGCTGTGACTGGATGGGTTCACAGAGATTGATCTGTACCAGGTTCGGACATTTTTGTTCTAATTTCATTGTGTCATTTCATTTTTCCTTACTACTGTGTAGAATTCCATCATGTAGATATACCCCATATAGGTTATCCACTCGTCTAGTGATGCACATCTGGGTTGATTTTAGCTCTTAGCTATTGTGAATTGAGCAGCTATAAACATGGTTGAGCAAATCTCTCTGAACTGAGGCATGGAGCATTTAGGACAAATGCACAGTAAAGGAATAACTGGGTCTGTTGGCAATTCTATAGCCATTTATTTTTTTTTTTAATTTTAGGAGTCACTGTATTGCTTTTCAAAGTGATTGGAGCATCTTACATTCCCAACAACTGTGGATGAGGGTTACTATTTCTGCACATCCTTGCCAGCATTTGTTTTCATCTTATTTTTAATGTTTGCTATCCTTACTGGGGTAAGGTAGAATCTCGTAGTTGTTTTAATTTGCATTTCCCTAATGGTTAGGGATGACTAGCATTTTCTGAAGTGTGTGCTTGCCATTTGTATGTCTTCCTTTGAGAGCTTCTTGTCCAGTTCTTTGCCCCTTTTTGTGAGTGGGTTTATTTTTTTTTAATTTTTTATGTTTTTGAATATTTTGTAGATTCTAGAAATTAGGCCTCTGTCAGTTGGATAACCAGAAAAATTTTTCTCCTATTATGTGGGTAATCTGTTGGCTCTGATTGTTGTATATTTGTCTATGAAGAAACTTTGCAGCTTCGTGAGATCCCAATGGTTGAGTGGTTGTTTAAGATCCTGAGCGACTGGAGTTTTATTCAGGAAGTCTTTTCCCATTCCTGTATCATGGAAAGTTCCTCCTATTTTTTCTTCTAGTAGTAACTGGGTTTCCATTCTTATATTGAGGTATTTTATCCATTTGTACTCAATTTTCTTCATGGCAAGATGTGTGGATCAAGTGTCAAATTCCTACATCCAGTTTGTGCAGTGCCATTTGTTCATGATGATGTCTTTTTTTCCATCCTATATTGTTAGGACCTTTGTCAAATATCAAGTAGCTGTAGTTACTTGACCCAAAGTCTGGGCCCTTGATTCTTTCCCATTGGTCTATACTCCTGTTTTTAGGCTAGCACTATGCTATTTTTATTACTGTGTCTTTGTAATATAGCTTTAGATCAGGTATGGTGATGCCTCCAGAGGTGTTTCTTCTGCTGATGATATGCTTGGATATTGAAGGCTTTCTGCCTTACCATCTGAATTGTGAGATCATTTTATATTTTTAAAAAATCATTTATATATTTAATACAGAGAAAGAGATAGAATGGGCACACCAGGGCTGCTAGCCTCTGCATATGAACTCCAGACACATTTGCCACTTTATGCATCTGGCTTACATGGGTCCTGGGGAATCGAACCCAGGTCCTTAGACTTTGCAGGCAAATGGTGTAACTGCTAAGACATTTCCCCAGTCCCCTGAGATAATTTTTTCTCTCTCTGTAAAAAAAAAACAATAGGGTTAAGTAGATGGCTTGATAGGTAACAGGCTTGCCACTTGACCTTGAGGACCTGAGTTTGGATCCCTAGTATCCACATAGAAGCCAAGCACATTGGTGTGCACAAGTAATCCCAGCAAGACAGATCCCTAAGGCTTTCATTGGCTTCTTCTGCTGAGTTGGTGAGCTGTAGATTCAGAGAGAGACCCTGCCTCAAAGAAACAGGGAAGTTGGTCTGGAGAGACAGTTTAGCAGTTAAGAGGCACTTGGCAGAAAAGTCAAAGGACCTGGGTTTGACTCCCTAGTACCCACATAAACCATGATGCAAAAGATGGCACGTGCATCTGGAGTTCATTTGCAGTGACTACAGGCCCTGGTGCAACTATTCTGTCTCTGTCAAATAAATAAATTAAATTAAATATTTAAAAAGGAAAAGGAGCCAGGAATGGTGTTGCATGCCTTAATCCAAGCACTCAGGAGGCAGAGGTAGAATGATCACCATGAGTTTGAGGCCACCCTGAGACTACAAAATGAATTTCAGTTAGCCTGAGCTAGAGTGAAACCCTACTTCAAAAAACCAAAAACAACAAGAAAGGGAAGGCACTCAACATTCACTCTGGTCCCCCACCACATACATACACATAATACATGAACATTTGCACATGCACATGAACACATATACATATCCATACCCCCACATGTTCACACACACAAAGGATGTAGTCTAATCAGAAACACATGGATGTATTGTTTCTGTATCTTGGAAGTTGTTAAAACAAACACTGGTAATTGTAGCCTAAGATTGTCTATCTCTGCAACCACAGAAAGTGGCAACATGGATAATGATTGAGCAGTACATTGAGGCCCAGGTTTCTCAGTGTTAGTACTATGGAAATTTGGAGGTGGATTATTAATTCTCCTTTGTGCGCATTTTGGAATGTTTGCATTGCTGAACGTTAATATACACAACTGCCTTCCTACTGGGACTCCTCAAAATGCCTTCAGGCTGATGTTCCTTGTAAGGCAAAGTTCCTCATGCTTGGTTACCACAGGCTAGAAAAAGCTGTTCACAGTAAATGATGGAAATATTAAAGTAAGGATGTCCACTATAGTACAATTGGCAGTGGAGGTCCCTACCACACTGTTTTATCAAGAATCAACCTCTACATTAGAGGTTACTTACCAGGATCAAGGTATCCAGTGATATATACAAAATCCACTTTTTTTTTCATAAAGTTGCATGTGCAAGTATGTGTTTTATGCATATATGTGTGTGCACACATGTATACAGGTGCCAATACACGTGTGTGTGTGTGGAGAGCAAGAGTTGAACTTCAGTGTCTTGCTTGATTGTCACACATGGTTTCTGACTTGAACCCAGTGCTCACTGATGCTGCTAGTTCTGTTAGCCAGCTGGCCCTGGGGATTCTCCTATATCCTTATCCCCAGTGTTGGGATTACAGGCATATTTACATAGGAGATCTGGAGCTCAACTCAAGTCCTCACACTTGCATGGTCAGCACTGTATCCCTCGAGCCATCTCCCTGGCCCCAGTCCACTCAAAAAAAATAAAAAACTTTATTTATTTATTTATCTTCAAGAATAGAGAGATAGAGAGACAGAGAGAAAACTGCAGATACATGTGCCACATTGTGCACCTGGCATATGTGGATACTGGGGAATTTAACCTGTGTCCTTAGGCTTTGCAAGCAAGCACTTTAACTGCTGAGCCATCTCTCCAGCCCTGCACTCATTTTTACCATGAACTATTGGCTAGGAGAAAATAGGTCTCCAGCCTGTGGTAGAGGAGAGGATAGCACAAAGGTCTTGGTATTAGAAACCTCTCTACTCACTGGATGTGACAACCAAAACTATTTTCAGGCATCACCAAGAGTCCCAAAAGGAAGAAGGGGGGTGGTGACAGAGCATATGATCTGTTGAACACTAGTGGGTTAAACTTGTGTGTGATATGTAGTCACATTTCCCTTTAGTGCTAATGAATATTTTATAGAAATCAATTTCTCCTATTTCAATTAGTTTGGTTATCTGGCCTTTTCTGCCTTGTGACATGGACTTTTTTTTATAAAGTTCATGTCACAAAATTGTAAATGCATTTGAAAGTAGTGTGTCTGAACAGAATGAAGAAAGTAACAGAAATGCTCCACTCCAACAGAGCCAACTAAGGAAGTAATGTTCCCAGTTCAGGTAATGTGAGACAAGGAACTCTATACTGTAACTATGAAGCATGGGGACTAGGCAACATGTCAAGCTGGCAGCAGAGCATGGTGTCATCCATGGGGTAGTGGTTTTGTAGGCATATGAAATGCAAGTTATGGAACCATAAAGGTTTACCTCAAGGTTCTGGGGGAGAGCCAAATGTGGTAGGACAATGATTAGCAGGGTCAGATATCCTGTATGGCCTTCCTAAGCAAGGTGTACATAAAGCTGTGAAGGTGAAACCTGGGTAATAATGAAAAATCCCTGCCCCTAGGATGTTAGTGATGTCAGGAATATTGCTCGAGGAAACTTCAGACACAAATGGAGCTGGCCCAAAAGAGAACCTATTATACCGTAGGCAGCAGGATGGGGCTGCCCGAGCTGGCTTGAGCTCACATGACACCATCAGATGCTGAGTATCATGTAACAGAAATGTTTTCCCTGCTTGTGTCAGGGCTGCCCAGGTCGGATCTTTTCTTGCTCTCTCTCTCTCTCTCTCTCTCTCTCTCTCTCTCTCTCTCTCATGGAATGGGAATGTTTATGTGGTGTATATAACTTAAAAATAAATTTATAGGGATTCATGGTTAAAATTAGCCTTGATTCTGGAAGAAACTTTGGGATTTTGAACAGTGCTGCGATTATTAAAATCATGGGAAATCTGGAAGAAGGATTGAATGTGTTTGCATTATGAGATGGCCATGAGTCTATGGGAGGCAGTGGTGGGATGCTCAGCTTTCAGTATGAAATATCTCCCCACAGTCTCTTGTGTTTATACATTTGAAACTGATGATCACTATAAGCTGTTGCTGTGTTGGAGGGAGCTTTATAATGGAGAGGGGGGTCATTTTTGGATATGGTTCTGACTTTTTTCCCAGCTACAGCTATAGGTTCCATCCCACTAAACAGATCAGTTTGCCAAATCAAGAACAGTTGGTTTCGCACCATGGTTGTGCACCACTATTGCGCTTGTGTGAGCCTCACATCAGGTTGTTTCCTGCTGAATAGCTTAGACCACGAGTTGCTTGAACAGATGTCCATCATTTCTCCCAGTCACTCATATAGCACTTTCTGGCCCTAGGCAAGCTAACTGTCTGGGGACTGTCTCTCTTCCAGATTCCAGCAAGGTCACTGCATGTTCTGTAGCAACAGCATATGTCTTCAGCAGTAGGATCTCACCACTAACCTTTGGTGGGTCATCAATTACTCTGGCAGTAATCTGTCATCTTTTGGGAAACCTTGAAGGTCTCTCTGATCAACAGCTCATTGTGGATGTTAGCCACATGCTGGTACTGAGGGATACAGGGCAGTGCCAAAGAAAATAAGGAAGAAAAAAGATAGGTAATATAAAAATGATAGCGAAAAGTAAAAGAGAGGGAGATAGATATAAACAGGAAAATATTAAAGTTAGGCTTCATTATACCCTCTCCATGGCCTTGTGATTCAGGTGTTCCCTCTAAGGATCTGATGAAGGTTCAACCATTTAGTCTGTCTTTCAGGGTGTAGAATTGTATGTTGCCATTGCCGTTTGGACCCAGGTTTGTGTCTCCCACCTCCACTCTTACCCTCCCTTCCCACTCCACCATCCTATTGTCCAGTCATCGAGATGCTTATTAGGGATGTCCGCATGTCAGGTAGATTCAGGTTAGGAGCCACAGATGAGACTATGCTATGCACAGTTATATTTCTTTGATTGGTGTGGTCACAGAGAATGATCTGTACCAGGTTCAACCATTTTTCTTCAAATTTCATTGTGTCAGTTTTCCTTACTACTGTGTAGAATTACATCATATAGATACCCCACATCTAGGTTATCCATTCATCTGATGATGGACAGCTGGGTTGATTCCAGTGCTTGGCTATTATAGATTGAGCAGCTATAAATATGGTTGAGGAAATCTCTCTGATCTGAGGCCTGGGGAATTTTGGATAAATTCTCAGTAAAGGAATAACTGGGTCTGTTGGCAACTCTAGTCAACTTTTTAATGAGTCTCTGTATTGCTTTCCAAAGTGGTTGTACCATCTTACGTTCCCACCAACAGTGGATGAGGGTTCCTATTTCTCCACATCCTTGCCTGCATTTGTTTTCATTTTATTTTTTGGTGTTTTCTATCTTTACTGGGTGTTATGAGCATTTAAGGACCAGCATATGGTCCAGGGACAGTTTAGATAAATAAGTTTTTTTTCTTTGTGTGTGAGAGTAAAAATGCAAAGTCAAACTTTGTAAGCAAAAACTAAGAGTAAGCTGAGTACAATGACATAGTAAGAGATTAGCAGAAGGTGTGTGTGGAACCCTAGATAAGTAGTGGAAAATACAAAAACCCCAGCTGCTCAGCAGCCGTTGTCCCAGTCCTCCTGACACTATGACTGACTGAACGGCTGCTCAGCAGTCCGGACTGAGACCTCCGCAAGACGCATCACCGATCCGAATTCATCTGCCCGACACGCTGTCCAAACGACCGAGACTCGCCTTGAAACACCGCGAACCGAGAGAAAAGTCGGAGCACGGACCCGCGCCACCAGGTTGTAAAGCGTCAGAAATCTTGCAGACTGAGTCTCGCGTTGCGACCGAGTCTCGCGTTACTGCGTCCCAAGTCTCATGTTATCAGGTTGTATACATGTTAGACTCGTTAGAAATATTCTTGTGTTAGTAGTGATGAATATAGTTTGGTTATATATTATATTAGCTATAATATTAGTTGTGATAGTTTGGACTTGCTTGTGTGTGACTTTCATCCCAGTAAACTCCTTTGCGAGTACACCAGTGTCTGAGTATTATTGACCTTCGTGGGCGGAATCCTCTCAACCAATCATCTTTGAGAGTGCTCGTGACAACTGGGGTAAGGTGGAATCTCATAGTTGTTTTAATTTGCATTTCCCTGATGATTGGGGATGATTAGCCTTTTCTTAAGTGTGTGTTTGTCATTTGTATTTCTTCCTTTGAAAACTGCTTGTCCAGTTCATTGCCCCATTTTGTGAGTAGGATGTTTGACTTTTTAATTTTTTTTATGTTTTTGAATTCTTATTATATTCTAGATATTAGGCCTCTGTATGTTGGATAATCAGCAAAAAATTCCTTCCATTTTGTGCATAATCAGTTGGCTGTGCTTATTGTATGTTTGTTTATTAAGAAACTTTTCAGCTTCATGAGATCCTAATGGTAGAGTGATCGTTTAAGGTCCTGAGCTACTGTGTAAGTATTTTCCCATTCCTGTATCATGGAAAGATCCTCTTAGTTTTTCTTCCAGTAGTAGATGCATTTCCAGTCTTATATTGAGGTCTTTGATCCATCTAGACTCAATTTTTGTGCACAGCAAGATGTGTGGATCAAGTTTCAAGTTACTACATCCAGTTTGTACAGCACCATTTGTTCAATATGATGTCTTATTTTTTTTCATCCTATTGTTAGGGCCTTTGTCAAATATCAACTAGCTGTAGTCACTTGACCCAAAGTCTGGGCCCTCAATTCTGTTCCATTGGTCTATACTCCTGTTTTTATGCCAATACCATGCTGTTTTTATTACTATGTCTTTGTAATACAGCTTTAGATCAGTGTGGTGGTTTGATACAGGTGTCCCCCATAAATTTAGGTGTTCTGAATGCTAGGTTCCCAGCTGATGGAGATTTGGGAATTAATGCCTCCTGGAGGGAGTGTATTGTTGGGGGCAGGGTTATAGGTGTTATAGCCAGTTTCCCCTTGCCAGAGTTTGGCACACCCTCCTGTTGCTGTGGTCCACCTTATGTTGGCCATGGGGTGATGTCCACCCTCTGCTCATAACATCGTTTTCCCCTGCCATCGGGGAGCTTCCCCTCGAGCCTGTAAGCCAAAATAATTCTCTTTTTCCCAGAAACTGCTCTTGGTTGGGTGATTTCTACCAGCAATGTGAACTGGACTGCAACAATCAGGTATAGTGATGCCTCCAGATGTCTTTCTTCTGCTGAGGATATTCTCGGATATGTGCCTTCCCATATGAATTTTGAGATCATTTTTTTTCTTTTTAAAAATATTTCATTTATATATTTGGTAGACAGAAAGAGACAGATAGAGAAAAAGACAGAATGGGCACACAAGGGCTTCTAGCCTCTGCATATGAACTCCAGACACATTTTCCATTTGTGCATTTGACTTACATGGGTCCAGGGGAATCAAACCCAGGTCCTTAGGCTTTAGCAGGCAAATGCCATAACTGCTTAACCATTTCCTCATTCCCCTGAGATAACTTTTTCTATCTCTGTAAAGAACAATATTGGGTTAAGAAGATGGCTTGGTAGGTAACAGGCTTTCCACTTGACCATGAGGACCGGAGTTTGGATCCCTAGTATCCACATAGAAGCCCGGCACATTGGTGTATGTCAGTAATCTCAGTAAAAGAGAATCACAGAAGACAGATCACTAAGGCTTTCAATGACTTCTCTCACTGAGTTGGTGAGAGCTGTAGGTTCAGAGAGAGAGCCTTCCTCAAAGAAACAGGGAAAGTGGGCTGGAGAGAAGGTTTAGCAGTTAAGATACTTGCCAGCAGAGCCAAAGGACCTGGGTTTTATTCCCCAGTACCCACATACAAAACATGATGCACAAGATGGCACATACATCATTTCCAGTGACTGGATGCCCTGGTGTACCCATTTTCTCTCTCTCAAATAAATAAAAATATAAAATATTAAAATAGGAAAAGTAGCAGGGCATGATGGTGCGTGTCTTAATCCCAGCATGTGGGAGGCAGAGGTAGAAAGGTCACCATGACTTTGAGGCCACCCTGAGACTACATAGTGAATTTTAGGTCAGCCCAAGATAGAGTGAAACCCTACATCAACAAAAAGGTGGGGGGAGGCACTCAATATTCACTCTGGTCCCCCACCACATACATACACACAATGCATGAACATCTGCACACTCACACACACACACACACACACACACACACATATATACATACATACATATATATATATATATATATATATATATATATATATATATATATACATACATACACACATACATACATATACATATACACATATACATCCATACCCCACATGTGCTCAGCAAACACACAGAGGATCTAATCTAATCAGAAACACATGCATGTATTCTTTCTGTGTCTTGGAAGTTGTCACAGCAAACACTAGTAATTGTAGTATGGAGAGCCCCTCGGGCCAAGCCCTAAAGATGGCGTCTGGTGGAAGTTCTATGCTTGGGACAAGCAAGTCCATATTTGGAGGAGCTTGCCTTTACCGTTGCTCATTGGCTTTTGATGTTATTATATTTAACTTTAATTGTAACACTCAATAGGCTGGGTTTTTGTCACTTTATAGAACACAACCGGATGCAATTTTAAAAAGGTCATAAGAGGATGTTTAGGATAATGATTATCTATTTTTCCATCAAAGCAACAACTTAAAATGGCCCAAGCATCTATAGTTGCAGTTAAGACTGTGACTTGATAACTGTTATAAGGCACAGTAAGAGTCTGTGGCATGAACCCAAAATGTTGTAGACATTGGTGGAGTCCTTCAATAGCAAGAACAGCCACAGCCGTGGGGATATGTTTCACTGTTTTTCCAGGAGAGCTTTTAGGATGTACCCACAACAGAGGACCTTGCTGCCATAATACACCTGTGGGCTGTTCTACTGTTTGCAAGATGCAAAGATCTACAGGTGTTTCTTCTATTACTCTATGTAATTGGGCAGTAGAAATCTTTTTATTAACAATATTAATAGCTTTTTGGGCATCTTCTGTCAGGATTTTAGGTGAATTTAAAGCTGTATCTCCCTCTAATATTTTGAATAGTGGCTTTAAGACATAATTAGGGATTTTTAAATATGGACGAATCCAATTTATATCTCCCAACAGTTTTTGAAAATCATTGAGGGTATGTAAATTATTTAATCGTAAACTAACTGTCTGTGGCCAAACCATGTTAGGTGAAACCTTTGCCCCTAAGTAAGAAATGATTGATTCATGTTGTACCTTTTTGGGGGCTATATAAAGACCCCAACCTTTTAATTTATTTACTAGATTACTATAGGCTTCTTTTAAATAAAGTTTTTCTTTGGCAGCAAGTAATATGTCACCCAAGTAATGGATGCATTTTAAGCCTTTAAATTTTTCTCTTATAGGAGCCAAAGCCCTTCCTACATAAAGTTGACACATAGTCAGGCTATTAGCCATCCCTTGGGGCAAAACTATCCATCGAATCTTTGGTCGGGTTGTTTATGATTACAGGAAGGTACGGTGAAAGCAAAATGTTTAGCATCTTTCTCATTCAACAGGATGGAAAAGAAACAGTCTTTGATATCTATCATTATCAACGACCATCCTTGAGGCAAGGTGGTTAATAGGGGAAGGCCCCTTTGGATAGGTCCCATAATTTGCATCTATTGATTGATAGCTCTTAGATCATGTAAAAGCCTCCACTTTCCAGATTTCTTTTTGATTACAAATATTGGGGTATTCCAGGGGGAAACAGAAGGTCGGATATGTCCAAGAGAAAGTTGCTCTTGGACAAGTTCATGGGCTGCCATCAATTTCTCCGAGGATAAGGGCCACTGAGGAACCCACACCGGATCCTCAGTTTTCCAAGTAATGGGAATTCCCTCCTCAGTGGCCCCTAGGAAGAACCCACTCCAGCTCTACCCTTTCTTTCACTTGGTTGAACAGGGGATCGCCGACCCTATAAATATTTACCTATTCCAAAAGATGGATGATATCCCATATTTTGTATCATTTGTTGAGCAGAATACTTATTAGTAAGTTTCATCCCTAAATTTTGTAATAAGTCCCTGCCCCAAAGAGAAATGGGCAAGTCTAGTACATAAGGCTGTATTTTACCTGAATGTCCCTCCGCATCAGTCAATTTCAATGATATCAGGAGTTTTTGCGAAGCCTAGTCCTCGTAACACCTGATTAGAAGACTGTACTGGCCATCCTGATGGTCAGTCCTTTTTTGTAATAATGTTACGATCAGTCCCGGTATCTAACAATCCTAATATCCTTTTTTCATCTACCTTAAGTTCCAGCACTGGGCGCTGATCTAGTTGTAAAGACAGGAAAGTTAACTCTGTACCAGAAGATCCAAACCCTGTTTCCCCCGTTGTTTATTTCTAGCAGGAAATTGGTCATGTAGACTGGGCAAAAGAACTAATTGAGCCACATGGTCTCCGGGTGATATGGACATTATTCCCCTGGGGGAGGAAACCATTATTTTAACTACCCCTTGATAGTCAGGGTCTATAATGCCCAGGTGGACTATCAGCCCTCGTAAGGCCGATGAAGATCTCCCTATCAATAATCCCACTGTATTTTCTTGTAAAGGGCCAGAAAAGTCAGTTTCAATTAATTGTGTTCCCATTTGAGGGGTCAATACGAGTCTGGTGGTGGAGCGGAGGTCCAATCCTGTGGAGCCCTCAGTGGCTCTCCTCAGTTCCGAGGGTGTCTCAGTGTTGGCCAGGTCTCCTCTTTCTGCTGTGAATTGTCCATTGTCCCATATATTTGTGGGCCCTGAGGACGAGGGCCCCGCTGCCCGTTTTTTGGCTGTGCTCCACCAAAGCCAGAAACAAGGGGCTGGCCATTAATATCTTTAATTGATTTACATTCATTAGCCCAATGATTACCTTTTCTACATCTAGGACATAGTCCTGGCTGTCTTGTTCTACCCCCTCCTGATTCAGCCCCTCTTGCTGCGCAATCTTTCTTCAAATGTCCATGCTTCCCACATCTAAAACAGGCCCCGGGAGGAACTGTCTTCTTTCTTTTTTGCAATTGCATTACTGCAGCAGCAAATCCTGCATTAGTAAGGGGCCCACCCAGTTTCCTGCAGACCTTCATCTATGCTTCTACACCTTTGTGTTTATAGGGGGGGATGGCGGTTCTACATTCCTTGGTGCACTGTTCAAAAACTAATTGCTGGATAAGAGGCATTGCACTATCAGGGTCACCAAAGATCCTCTCTGCAGCTTCAACCATCCTCGCGACAAAGTCTGAGAAAGGTTCGGTTTATCCTTGCATAATCTTGGTAAGATTACCCGATACTTCTCCCCTGTTGGGCAAAGCCTTCCATGCCTTAATAGCCATGCCATTTATCTGTCCATAAACCTCCTCAGGATGTCCTGTTTGTGCATTGGCGAATCTGCCTTGCCCCATTAACATATCCCTGTCCCAAGGGGCGTGCCCTGCAGCCTGATTGGTGGCTGCTTGTGCATTTGCAAACTCAAACATGAATGCTCTCCAGTCTAGATATTGTCCGGGAGAAAGACAAGCTTTGGCCAGCCTAGACCAGTCATCAGGCATCATGCAATGTCTCTGCAAAGCTTCAACCTGAGCCACAGTAAAGGCAGCTGTATGCCATATGTTTTCACTGATTTTGCCAAAGACTTAATGACTTTAAAATCCAGCGGCTCATGGAATCTGTTACCTGCCTGGTCTTGGAACACTGGGAACCCAATTTGTGAAAACCTAACCTCGCACCAAACATCTGGGCAAAATGAAATTTGCTGAGTGAAAGAGCTCGAACGTTCCACCCCATAAGCAGGGGGTGCCGCAGACATACTTTCAATGTCTTGTCCCTTTCTATTGCTGTTATATCCTAACTTAGTATTTGGTGGGAGTTTCCAGGGTTTTACTTCCTCTTTATTAGGCTTCCAATTTTCTTGGAATGGAACCAAGGAGGGGTAAAGGCTAGTCCTTTCGAGCTGTTGCACGAGTCCCTCTGCTTCCTCTTCTGAATCTTTACTGGAACTACCAGAGGAAGAGACGCTTCTCTCAGACTGTAAAGATCTTTCCTCTCTTAACTGATCTAAGGCTTGTCTTCCTGCCTCCAAAGCGCCATAGCACCTATCATCCTCAAGACAGCTCCTAACCATTTTCCAGACTGCTCTTACTCCTGGTTTTAATGTTCCATGTTCTCTAGCAAAATCTAAATCTCTTCCTAGTTTTTCCCAACTGGTCACTGTCAAGTTTCCCGACATGGCAAACCAGGGGGCTGCTGTATCACATTCCTTATCACATTCCTTCAAGAAACGTTGCAGGGTGGCTCTACTCAATTCCAACCCTAAATAGCCTCTTAATTTTCCTGAGGACCTTCCCCAAACCCTGGGGTTGTTTCTAGCGCCTGCTTCCTGGCGTCCTAAATAGCCTCTAATTTTCCTGAGGACCTTCCCCAAACCCTGGGGTTGTAAGCCCAACTTACCGGGGACTTACCCTGCACACACCCCTGACTGTTGTAAGTTCTGAACTCTTCGGTGGGGGAGTTGGGTTCCCTGTACGGGCCACCACTTGTCACGTCCGCCTCGAACAGCAAGGAAGACACAACCACCAGTTCTTCTTACAGCAGTTTATTTAGGCAACTTCAAACTTCATCTCCCCCGAGCCTTGGGCGGGGCTTCCTTATAAGTGCACTCAATCTGCCCAGTCACCCCAGGCTACGCAACCTCTCCAGGCAAGCATCAGAAGCCAATGAGCAGCGGTGAGGGTGAGCTCCTCCAAATATGGAAGCATCAGAAGCCAATGAGCAGCGGTGAGGGCGAGCTCCTCCAAATATAGACTTGTTTGTCCCAAGCATAGAACTTCTGTCAGGCGCCATCTTTAGGGCTTGGCCCGAGGGGCTCTCCACATTGTAGCCCGAGGTTGTCTATCTCTGCAACCACAGAAAGTGACAACATGGATAATGATTGAGTAGCTACTGTACATCGAGGCCCAGGTTTCTCAGTGTTAGTACTATGGAAATTTGGAGGCGGATTATTAATTCTCCTTTGTGCGCATTTTGGAATGCTTGTATTGCTGGACATTAATATACACTCCTGCCTTCCTACTGAGACACCTCAAGGTACCTTCAGGCTGATGTTCCTTGTAAGGCAAAGTTCCTTCTGCCTGGTTACCACTGGCTAGTAAAAGCTGTTCACAGTAAATGATGGAAATTTTAGAGTAAGGTGTCCACTATAGTACAATTGGCAGTGGAGGTCCCTACCACACTGTTTTATCAAGAATCAACCTGTGCATTATAGAGGTTACTTACCAGGATCAAGGTATCCAGTGATATATACAAAATCCACTTTTTTTCCATAAAGTTGCAAGTGCATGTATGTGTGGTATGCATGTGTGTGTGTGCAAACATGTGTACACTTGCCAATATGTGTGTGTGTGTGTGTGTGTGTGTGTGTGTGTAGAGCAGGGCTTAAACTTCAGCATCTTGCTTGATTGTCACACATGGTTTCTGACTTGAACCCAGTGCTCACTGATGGGGCTAGTTCAGTTAGCCAGCTTGCCCTGGGGTTCCTCGTGTATCCTCTTCCCCAGTGCTGGAATTACAGGCATATTTACTTAGGAGATCTGGAGCTCAACTCAAGTGTTCACTCTGGTATGGTCAGCACTGTGTCCCTCAAGCCATCTCCTCAGCCGCAATCCACTTATTAAACAATGGTTATTTATTTATAATATTTTCAAGCATAGATAGAGAAAAAAATCAACTCCAGATACATGTGCCACATTGTACACCTGGCATATGTGGGTGCTGGGGAATTTAACCTGGGTCATTAGGCTTTGCAGGCATGTACTTTTAACTGCTGAGCCACCTGTCCAGCCCTGCACTCATTTTTACCATGAACTATTGGCCAGGAGCAAAGGGAAGAAGGGGGGTGACAAGTATGATCTGTTGAAATATAATGAGCTAAACTTGTGTGTGATATATAGTCACATTTCTGTCCCTTTTGTGCTAATGGATATTTTATAGAAGTCAATTTCTCCCATTTCATTTAATTTGTTATCTGGCCTTTTCTGCCTTGTGACATGGGTGTTCTTTTTTTTTTTTTTTTGAAGGTTCAGGTCACAGAATTGTAAATGCATTTGAAAGGAGTGTGTCTGAACAGAATGAAGAAAGTAACAGAGCCAACTAAGGAAGTAATGTTCCTAGTCCAGGTAATGTGAGACAAGGAACACAAAGACCACTGTAACTACGATGCATGCAGACCAGGTGACATGTCAAGCTGGCAGCAGTGTGTGGTGTCATGGGGTAGTGATTTTATATGCATGTGAAATCCAACCACAAAGGCTTACCTCTAGGTTCTGGGGGAGAGCCAAATGAGGTAGGACAATACTTAGCAGGGTCATGTATCCTGTATGGACTTCCTGAGCAAGGTGTGCATAAAGCTGTCAAGGTGGAACCTGTGTTATAATGAAGAGTCCCTGCCCGAAGAACGTCGGTGGTGTCAGGAACATTACATGTACAAGGGTCTCTGCTGATGAACCAGATTTTAGGTATGCAGGAAGCATATTTTTATAATAAAATAAATTGCATTACTGAATATCTGCCCTTGGCTATTTCACTTAATCCTTTAAAGTTATTGTGCATGGACAGTGTTTGGCACCATTTGTCATGAATTAGAATAAAGCTGATCTTACTGAAGGTCAGATTAAAAGTCTCCCACTTTAATGAAGCATCAGTATTAAATTGGAACAAATAAGTTTGTATTCAGAAAATGTGATAAGCAACTCTCAGGCCAGGAAGAGCAATGAATGCAATGTTAACTAAGGCTTCCTTCTGTAATGATGTACTCTCACCAAAGGTGATCAAGCCTCTCTGTTGACCTGAATACTTGTGAGTTCAGGTGAAGAGCATGTATCCTCAGAGTGAGTCCCCAATCTCACTTCTTGAAAAAGGGATCATGACAACCCCACTTCCTTGACTCCACACTTCTCTACAGAACTCATGTGCCAGCCTCTCGCTCCTTCACTGTGGTCTATATGGGGCCCATCAGGTTCAGAGTTATTGCTCATATCAACCTAAGAAGAATTTCAAGTTGGAGAGATCTCCTATTGCAGGTAGCATCCAGACAGTGATTTTTAATTATTATGAGAGAGAGAGAGAATAGGTGCACCAGAACCCCCATCCATTGCAAACAAACTTCAGATGCATGTGCCACCTTGTGCACCTGGCTTTACGTGGGTACTGGAGGATCAAACCTGGGCCCTTTGGCTTTATCAGCAAGCACCTTGACACTAAACCACCTCTCCAGTCCAAGAAAGTGTTTTATATTGGTTTATCTCACCTCCTATTACCACTCCTTGTCTCCCAAAACATTTTCCCAGCAACCTCTGAAATACAAAGTCAGTCATTATCTAAGAAACCTACCATAAATTTTTCAAATTATTTTCTGTAATGGGCCAAAGAGTCAACATTTTAGGCTTTGAGAGACATATGATCTCTGTGGCAATCCATCCCTTTCGTCCTAGTAGCACAAAAGAAGCTGCAGATAGTACATTAGTGGACATGCCTGAACTGGCACTGAGAGGTGACCCCTGGAACCTTCAAACCTGATCTCTGACTATTCATTGGTCCCTGGGCAGCAGGTGGGAGTCAGGGAGTAGGGTGAGAGACAAAGGTGAAAAGTCAAGTGGAGGGGCCAGTCTTTTGGAGATCTTGATTGCAGCTACTACTTCTTGGGCTAAAGCCAGCTGCCTCCACACCTTTAGTCCTCTGGCAAGTTTCTTAGGAAGTGGCATCTCTACCTGAGAGATCTCTCAGGCTCCCTGCTCTTTCTGTCCCTGGAAGAACTCATACTATGGACCAGGCCAGGCTGTAGGAGGCACTCAGCCCAAGTGGATATGAGAATGGAGGAGAGATGAAGGCACTGGTGAGAAAAGGGATAAATGAATAAATATGTGAACAACAACAAAAATTAATGAATATGGCTACTGCCCACAAAACCCTTTACAAAAACAGATCCATAAATTAGTTTGCCAATACCTGCCCCATGGTTTCAACCTTTTCTGAAAGCATTCTTTTGACGTTTTTCTGATCAATACCTACTTTTCTCCAAAGGCATGCCTTCCCCTTTGAATCCGATAACCTCTCTTTGTAATCATTCCCTGGCATACATACTTGACAGTCCTGCCTTGGCAATATTAAAACCTTGGACAAATGCCACCTGGGCCTGCTAGTTGTCTGTTTCTTATCTATTAGATGATTCTTAGTTTGTGCATGCCCCATTTGGTGCCCCTCACTAGTGGTGTGGTACCTGGTTCTCTTTAGCACTCGGAGCCAAAGGTGGAATAGATGTTCTCCATCTCCTGCATTGTTATTCAGCCCAAGCTCCTCCACACTCTTTTCTTCCTAAAGAACCCGCCCTGAGGTGTGGAAATGGCACAGTTGGTGAACTGCTTGTAGCAAAAGCATGTAGACTTAAGTTTGAATCACCAAGACTGACATAAAAGACACAGTGACAGCAATCTCAGGGCTGGGGAGGAGGAGGCAAGAAGATCCCTAATGCTTTGAGGCTAGCTAATCTAGCACAGTCAGCAAACTTGATATTCAATGAGAGACCCTATCCCCCCAAAAAATAAGGTGAAAATACATGAAGACAATGACACAGACCCTTGGCCTCCACATGTGTAAACTCACACATACACTCATGCACACATACACAGCCCAGCCTAGGGTTGTAGAGATGGCTTAGTGGTTAAGTGAACTTCCTGTGCAAGCCTGAGGGACTGAGGGGACCTGAGACTGACCCATTCAAATCTCCTGCTCCCACACAATACAGTTGGGTGTAGACATGCCTGTACCCTAGTCCCACAAGGGAGTAGAGCCCAGAAGATTGTGGGAGGTCAGCAAGCTCTAGAGTTAGCACCAAGAGACTTCAGTTCCAACAAGACCAGGCAGAAGAATGATGGTTCAGGAAACCCAACATTGCATTGCAGCCACCGAAGATGAGCGACCCTGCTGCAGACGAGTGTTTGGGCCCAGTGCATGGACACGCACACACCTCATTACACACACAAACATGCATGCACACAAAACAGAATCAATTGCTACCACCCCTAATTTCAGCCACTAACCCTCACTTCCTAAAGATTTTAGTGAGCAGTTTGTTACCACTTTCTTCACAATTAGTCCTATGATTATATGTTATTTCAAAATTTTAATAAGCAGATATTCTGTCCAACACCATGGCCTGGAAGTCCCTTAATCCCTTTTTAATTTTTTTTATTGGCAACTTATATACTTACAAACAATAAACCATGATAAGTCCCTCCCATTCCCCACTTTCCCCTTCACAATTCTACTCTCTATCAGATCCCCTCCCTTTCTGTTAGTCTTCCTTTTATTTTGATGTCATCATGGTTTTTTCTTTGTTTTGTTTTCTTATTACAAGGTTCTTGTGAAGGTATTACTAGGCACTGTGAGGTCATGGATATTAAGGCCAAAGTATGTCTGGACAGTTGCATTGTAAGCATTCCTACCTTTCCTTTGGTTCTTACATTCTTGCTGTCACCTCTTCCACAAACGATCCTGAGCCTTGGAGGGTGTTATAGAGATGTTTCAGTGCTGGACACTTCTCTGCCTCTTCTCAGCACTATATTGCCTTTTGGGTCATCCCAGTGGTTACCACCATCTGAAAAGAGAAGCTTCTCTAACCAAAAGTGAGAGTAGCATTGAGATATGAATATGAACATTAACTGTAGTTCTTTCAGGGCAGCTTAGTGAGAATATTATATGTGTTTAGCCAGACAAGTGCAGGCTTTATACCCCTAAGGCTCATGACCTCCCTGCCACAGGCCTTTGATTAGGTTTTCAGTACTGTGCATGTATTCCCTATCATAGTGTAGGCCTTCAGTTCAATTAGAGAGCAGTTGGTTTCCACCAGATCAGATATGCCACTATTTCACCCATTTAGTCATTTGTCTTGTCTGGCCAAACTTGAGGCTTCCAGTGTCCACTGTTTTCACCACTGTTGACTGCTGTCTCCCATAGGTCTGCATACAGTGCAGCTTTTGCCAGTTTTCTGCCAGCTGGTCTATAGGAAGAAGGTTTTCAGTTCAGCACAAGCCTGATTTCTCAGTGACACTGCTGCTCAGGCATGTGCAGTCTTCAGGAACAGGACCTTGCCTTCTGTTACTCATGGGAAACCAAGGCCCCTGGCAATAGCCTGTAATGTTTTTGAGGTAATAGGGACCTCCCTGGCCAACAAATCACTGGAAGGTATCCCATCCCTGGCATTGAAAATTTTCTACTAGCAATCTATGGCTTCTGGATGTGCCATTATACAAAAAAAGTAGGGTTTAATATGTCTTATTCAGATTATCTCTCCTCCCCTCCACCCCCCCCCCCATTTTTTGTGTTTTCAAGGTAAGTTCTCACTCTAGCCTAGGCTGACCTAGAATTCACTATTTAGTCTCAGGGTGGCCTGGAACTCATGGTAATACTCCTACCTCTGCCTCCAGAGGGCTGGGATTAAAAGTGTGTGCCACCATGCCTGGCTGTAGCCACTATTTTAAATTTTTATATAGGTTACAGATTTACATCTTTTTTTGTTTTGGCTTTTTGAAGTAGGGTCTCACTCTATCCCAAGCTTACTTGGAATTCACTCTGTATTTTGAGGGTGGCCTTGAACTCACATTGATCCTCCTACTTCTGCCTCCTGAGTGCTGGGATTGAAGGTGTGTGCTACCACGCCTAGCTTTACATCTTGTTTTTAATTATTAAATTATTTTTTTTAGAGAGAGAGAAAGAGAGAGGGAGGGAGGGAGGGAGGGAGGGAGAGAGAGAGAGAGAGAGAGAGAGAGGGAGCAAGAGAGGGAGAGAGAGGGAGAGAGAGAGAGAGAGGGAATTAGTACACCCAGGTTTTAGCTGCTACAATCAAACTCCAGACACTTGTGCCTCCTAGTGAGCACATGCTACCTTGTGCTTTCCTAACATTTGTGCATCTGGCTTGTGGGATCTATAGTGTTTAACATGGGTGGTTGGGCTTCACAGGGAAGCATCTTAACTACTAAGCTGTCTTTCTAGCTCTATTAAATTATTATATTTATTGAGGAAAGTACAGATCCAGGGAAAGGCGCCCATGTGGCTAGAGATCCCACGTGGAGGTCTTAGGAGAACCATGGAGGCAAAAAAGAGAAAAAAGAAATTTCAAGGAATTCCTGCCATATGAGGAACTGGAGGGGATAAAGAACCCATGTGGAGAGTAAGGACTAGGGGGTCCCTTTCCTCAGGTCAACCCTGCTGAGCCTGGGATAGACCCAGCCAAAGGGAAAACTCACCCACAGGTGGAAGTTCCCAAGTGCTCAGAGAGCACGTTTGCATCTTTTGTCCTGTCTTTGTAACCATTTCCTGAAGTGTCACCTTGGCCCATCTCCAACCCCCCTTTTCTCTCCCACTGGCTTCGCTACACCAAAGGCTTAGCCAAATTTCAGCTATGTCTGATGGTCAGTGTTCCTTCTCTACTGGATAATTCTTAGTACATATGCATGTGCTAGGGTTCCATTGGTTAAAAAAAGAAAAACCCTCCTGACTCCATTGTGGTTGCCTCTTTCCTTTCACAGCAAAACTTATCTAAAATTGTAAGAAAGACCTGCTTGTTCCCATGGTTGACAATTTCTCTCCTCCTAGCTCCCCTAAACCCACTTCAGTCAGACATTCCTTCTTCAGCTCCATCCCAGTTTCTGTCATGGTCACTGGACCCCACATCACCCAGCACAAGTGGAGAGAGCTCTGGTCCTCATCTGAATGACCTGTCAAGTAGCTTTATAATTTGTGGAGGTGCAGGACACTAGGCTTCTAGAAATGGGGTTCTGGTTTCATGAAATTAAATGTGAAGCCCAGAAGCAAACCAATCTACAACACCTGTCTGCCTTCTCTGAGGTAACAATGGTTGATGACAGGAAGTGGCAAGGAACATCTATGTGCCTCAGCTTCCTCCATGAAAATGTCTTGACAGAGATTATGGAACTGACAGGGGGAAGGTCTCCAGGAATCCTGGATTTTTTCCCAACTAGAACAATTTCTTCACCCTTCTATCCCTTATAGTAGGTGGGAACACAGAGCAGTGTTGGATTTGGAATGTGTCTTATAGAACCAGCCACTTTGCCACATTTTTTTTTTTAATATGGAAAAGGTCTCTGCCAGCCCAATGTCACATAGCCAATTAGCAACACTTTTGAACTTTGTTCACTGTATATGTTTATTGTGCAGAGTGCTGCATTCCATAAGCCTTTTCGATGTGAGTGTACACGTATGCTAAGTGTGCTCCTCCTCGCACCCCTGCCTTCCCTCCTCCCCTCAGGTTAGCTCCCTGTGTTTCTGTAGAAGTTTCATTTTGACTTTTCATGTCATATCTACATCCATGATTTTTTATGTTTCTATACACACTCTAGGACCACATATGAGAGAAAAGATATACATGTCTTTCCCTTTTTAAATATTTTTATTTAATTGGGAGAGAGTATGAGCATGTCAGGGCCTCTTGATGCTGCGAATGAACTCCAAATAGGTGTGCCACTTTGTGTATCTGGCTTTGCATGGGTAGTGTGGAATTGAACCTCTGGGCAGCAAACATTGCGAGCAACTGTCTTTAATCATTGAACCATCTCCCCAGTACAATATTTGTCTTTCTCAGACTGGCTTAATTCACTGAATTTAATTATCTCCGCTTCCATCCATTTTTCTGGAAATGACCTAATTTTGTTCTTCTTTATGACTAAAAAATATTCCCTTATATATTGTATTTTATCTATGTATGTATGTATACTCATTTTTGTTCCATTTATTCACTCCTATAATTTTGGCCACCATAACTTAGCATTGGCAATAGTGCTGTCATGAACATTGGTGGACAAGTAGCTCTGTAGTATGTTAATTAGCAATGCCTTCTAGAACAGAAGCCATGCCTCTCAACTACAGATGTCAAGCCCTTTCCACCAGCTTACTACTTACGTGTCAGCTCTTAATCGCCCAGTGTCTGCCCTCTGTAGTGACATGTCTAACTCACTTCTCAAGGACAGTTTGATTCTCCTAGGGCCTTATGACAAGCATTCTTTCCAAATCCCTGTGGCTGGTAGGTGTTTCAACAGTTCCCAAACAGTCCCCAAATGTGCACTTAACATTTGTCATTCATTGTTCAGGACTCACATTGTCCTGAGTAGTTCTGGATCTGTAGCTCCACCCAGTAGCATGACTTCCATCATCAAGACTCCATCTGACAGTGGCTCTGATTTGTTGCTTTGCCTCTAAGTTGGAAAAATGAGATAAACTTGCCAGAATTTCAGACTGCATTTCAGGTCCAAGTACTTAAAGATGCTCTTTATTAGACAACATTTGAAAATGCCCACTCACCCACAATGTGAAAATCTAGGCCCATTGCCCATCTAGCCCAGCCACATGCATCCACCACTCCTGTTTCCTGCATCAGAGCTGCCTCTGCCCTCTGACCCTTTTGGCTCAAGGTGACACTCTCCTGGGGCTGTCCAAATTGTTCTGGATTGAGTTGTTTTGGTGAGGCAAGAGTCAGAAAAATAAATGGAGGAATGAGGCAGTCCCATCCCCCAAGGAACTAAACACAGCTCTCTCAGGATGACAAAAAGCTAAGACCCTTTGTTAAACCATTTTGTGGCTGTAAGATTGGCCCAGTGAAAGGTGCACACACACAGCACACACATCTCCATGACTATAGGGATGAGTTACACCCACAAAATCATCTTCACCCTCCAGGCCATGAACACAGCCACCACTCCCAGTTTCCCCCAAGCTCTTTATTGTGTTTATTTTTGTTGTGATGATTGATTTGGCAATAACATTCAAACTAAGAGTTCGTTATTCTCTCTCCATCTCTCTGCAAAATTGAAGGACCCAACCGCTGTCCTGTATGCTGTAGACATAGTGTTCTACAAGCAGGATTTGCAAAGACCCCTGAATGAGTTAAACTGGCTCCAGAAACAGCACAAAACTTGTTGAAGGCTACTAGCTTACCTGAAGAATTACCATGTCAACTTAAGAGAGGGTTCTTAATAGCAGCCATGATGATAACTAACACTTAACTATGAACTGAATCCTGCTCTTGACTCTCACTGTATATTATATTTAATCCTCACAGCTCTCCAAGATAGATAACATTGTGGATGAGAACCCAAGGCACTGAGAAATTAGATTGCTGTCCAGTCATACAGTGGTGGGATGAGATTTGAACCAGGGACAATCTAGCCCTGGTCTTCGTGGTCAATCACTGCATGCCTCACCTCTCGGAAAGCTACAGTTAGCAGATTCTGTATCTGCCCTTGGTAGTGCCAGGTGAGGGCTTGGGGACAGTGTTTCCCTCTAAACAATCAGTGAAGCTATTCCCTAAAGCTATCACAAGAGCGACATTTTCAAGTCAGCGTATAGTGATCTTCTTGCCTGTGCCTCCTGAGTTCTGGAATAATAAACATGTGCCACCATACCAGATAGGGCACTATATTTTTCCTTTACAGTGTGTGTGCTCACATGTGTAGGTGTGGTCCCATGCATGCCATGGCACATGTGTGGAGGTCAAGAGACAACTCCAGATGTTGGTTCCTGCCTCCTACCTTCCTTGAGGCAAGGCCTCTCATTTTGCAATACTGAGAGCTGCTGGGTGATTTTTCTGTCTCTGTCTCCCTTTCTGGTGGTACAGTGGGATTATAGACATTGGATCTATAGTGTCATGGGTTCTGGGGATCTGAACCTAGGTATTCATGGTTATGTTGCAAGCATGTTATACACTGAGATGTCTTCGTAACTGTTAGAACAATAATTCTTAGTAGCATTCATTTTGCTGAATCTTCTCTTTTAACTCCACCCGACTGGGCTGGACAGATGGCTTAGCTGTTAAGGCGCTTGCCTGCAAGGACTAAGGTCCCAGGTTTTATTCCCTAGTACTCACATAAGCCAGATGCACAAGGTGGTACATACTTCTCTAGTTCATTTGCAGTTGCTAGAGGTTCTGGCACACCCATTCTCTCTTAATCTGCCTCTCTCTGTCTAATAAATAAAATATGAAAAAGTTTAGAAATTAAGAAAAAAGCTTAAATCCACCTTCCTACTCTTAAGTTGGTGTCTCATAGAGCTCACCTGTAGAAGGAGAAAGCAAATCCATGAGTGAGCCTTGTGTGTTTAGTTAGTGTGAGTCTAACAGCCCCTTAGGATGGACTCCCCACATACTCAGAGGTCCGACGCAGGGCTGAGTGCAAGAGGCCCGAATGTAGCAATGGGCAGATGTGAGTGCATGTTTCTCCTGCGAAGTGCAGACATCTTTTCATCACAGCCTTTGCCTTTGAAGTCATCACTGTCTTATGTTCTTTGGTAACTTTTTTATGGAAACCAACTGGTTTTAGGTGTCACACCTTTCCCCTCTGTCTGCCATTGCTTTGCCCAGGTCCCAGGGACATGCAATTGTGATTCGGTTGGTTCCCACCTGCCCCAGTCTGCTCCACCCACAACAGCAGGGGTAAAGCCAGACTGAAGGTGGAAAATGCCAGCAGTCAAGCTTTCCCCGTGTGTGACTTTGGAAGACTAATTTTCAGAAGAGTTGTGTGAACACCCTGCCCTCGGATCCCTTGGGCGGAACCATCCTGCAGCTCTGTGGCCTACTGCTCTGCCATAGGATTGAGTGCCGTCGGGCTTAGGGCAGATCCCATTGGCCGCCTCTCTTTTGCTGTCTGAATCCCATGCTTCTAACTTTCTTTCACAGTGGTCTCATACTGAGACCCTTGTCTCTAGGTCTGCTGGGATCAGAACCCAAACTACGATAGAAATATGACAAGTTGCACCTAGAGAAAGCTTGGCATTGTACTAGGACTCTCATAGGTATATGTGATCTTATTTTTCTGCGTGTGTGTGTGTGTGTGTGTGTGTGTGTGTGTTTGTGTGGTGCACTTGAGTGTGTTTGTCCTTGTATGCATGTGGATCCATGTACATGTATGTGTCTGCATTCATGTAGAGGCCAGGGGTGGTCATTGGGCATCCTCCTCTCTAACTCTCCACCTTTTCATACAAAATGTTCACTTATGGGCAGGAGAGATGGCTTATCAGTTAATGGACTTGCCTCCAAAGCCCAAGGACTCATATTCAGCTGTCCAGGTGCCACATAAGCCAGACACACAAGGTGATGCAATCCGACAAGGTTGCACATGTACACAAGATGGTGCATGCATCTGGAGTTCAATTGCAGTGGTTGGAGGCCATGATACATGCACACATGCTCTCTCTCTCTCTGCCTAGCAAATAAATGAATATTCATTTATTTATATATTGTAGATATTCATATGAATTATATATATTAATATAAATATTTATTTATTTGCTAGGCAGAGAAAGAGAGGGAGAGAATGGGCACACAATCTCTCTTGCAGGGTCTCTAGACACTGCAAGCATGAGCATCTACTTTGAGAAATCTAGCTTTACATGAATTATCAAACCAGAGTCCTTAGGCTTTTCGGCAAGTACCTTAACCACTGAACAATCTCTCCAGCCCTCCACCTTTTATTTATTTATCTATTGTAACCGGATCTCTCAATGAACATAAAGTTCACCAATTTAGCTATGACAAGCTAGCCAGCAAGTTCTAGGGATCCTACTGTCTCCACTTGGCCAATGCCAGCATTCCAGGCATATGTCACCATGAGCAAATGTTACATGGCTGTTGAGTGAGGATCTGAACTCGGGTCTTCATGCTTGTATAGCAAACACTTTTTCCACTGAGTCATATCCCCATCCCCCATATATGTGATCTTTTACAGCTAGTACATGTAGGAAGTAGGAAGCTCTTTCGCACATGAGAAATCTGAAGCACATGGGACATGCTTGGCTCATAGTCATGCATCAGCTTGGCAGAGCAGCTGGATGTGCCACACACACACTGCTGATCTCCTTAGCCTCATGGCCATCCTCTTTCTCCTCACCCCTGTAGCCTCGACTTTGGCTTCCTGCTCTGCCAGACACTCAAAAGTGTGTTCAGAAAGCGCTGGTAGATATTTTTGGACCAAGCACCAATGACTTCCTGCCCTGTTACCTATTTTGTGACTAGATCAGTGAGGCTAAAACATGTGTCAACACAAGCAAGTGTTTTCTAAACACATTTTTCTTTTCTCTGTCTCTCATGGAGACTAAGATGGTGCCAATGTTGAGGAGGGAGCAGGCATGACTCATGAACAGCCTGCCAAGTAGGCTGCTTTGTGAAAATTCACATGCCAGCAGACAGCACCACACACAGCAGAGGATGAACCTGCAGAGGTGAGGTGTCAATGGTGATGTCCTCACTCAGGTGTCTAGTTTTACTTCTGCAAAAATGTTTCTATGTCATTGAGGATACAATGTTAACCTCCTCAGAAAGAGACTCTATGAATGTCACATTTGACAAAGAAGTAAACATTATTTTTTAATGGTTGTCTTATCTTTTCAAATATTACAGGGGGGAGATTAGTGAGTCATTATGAACACACCTACAATATTAGCTACAACGTATGCTTTTTTTTTTTTTTTGTTAGGTAGGGTCTTACTTTAGCTCAGGCTGACCTGAAATTCACTATGTAGTCTCAGAGTGTCCTTGAACTCACGGCAGTCCTCCTACCTCTGTTTCCCAAGTGCTGGAATTAAAGGTGTGTATCACCATGCCAGGCTGAGTTTTGTTTCTTAAATACACTAGCCCAGGCTGACCTGAAATTCACTCTAGTCTCAGGTTGGCCTTGAACTCTTACTTCCTCTGCCTCTTGAGTGCTGGGATTAAAGGTGTGCACCATCATGCCTGTCTCTTAAATACAGTACTGGGAATCAAACCCATCACCTTGCACATGGTAAGCAAGCTCTCTATAACTATGCTATGTCTCCAGCCCAGCAAGTTCTTATCCTCAAAGGCTTCAGAGTCTGGGGCTGGGGAGATTGTTCAGTGGGTAAAGTATTTGCTGAACAAGCATCAAGACCAGAGTTTGAATCCCCCAGCACCCATGTCAAGACCTGATATGCTGGTGCACACCTAGAATCCCAATGCTAGAAGGCAAACAGGTAATCCTGGAGGCTAAGTAGCTGGCTAGTTTAGCTGAATTGCTAAGCTACTGGTTGAGTGAGAAAACCTGTTTCAAAAAAATAAGATGGAAGGATTAAGAAGATGGCTGTTGTGGTTTGATTCAGGTGTCCTCCATAAACTTAGGTGTTCTGAATGCTGAGTTCCCAGCTGATGGAGATTTGGGTTTTAATGCCTCCTGGAGGGAGTGTTCTGTTGAGGGTGGGCTTATGGATGTTATAACCAGTTTCCCGTTGCCAGTGTTTGGCGCACTCTCCTGTTCCTGTTGTCCACCTGATGTTGGCCAGGGTGTGATGTGCACCCTCTGCTCACGCCATCGTTTCCCCCTGCCTTTGTGGAGCTTCCCCTCAAGCCTGTAAGGCAAAATGTACCTCTGTTTCCCACAAGCTGCTCTTGAACAGATGATTTTCTACCAGCAATGCAAACCTGACTGCACCAATGGCTCAGTGATTACAAATGCTTACTTGCAAAGCCTACTGGCTGGATTCAATTCCCTAGTACCCACGTAAAGCCAGAAGTGGTGCATGCATCTGGAGTCTGCTTACAGTGGCAAGAGACCCAGGTGTGCCCACATTCAGCCTGCCTGTCTCTCTGTCTAAAATAAACAAGTAAATAAAAATATTCAACAAAATAGCCAGGAGTGGTGGTGCATGCCTTTAATCCCAGCACTTGGGAGGCAAAGGTAGGAGGACTGCCATAAATTCGAGGCCACCCTGAGATGACATAGTGAATTCCAGGTCAGCCTGGGCTAGAGTGAGACCCCACCTTGAAAAAAAAAATTCCAAACAATAAATAAGGTAGCCAGGCATGGTGGTGCCTGCTTTTAATGTCAGCACCCTGGAGACAGATAGGAGGATTGCTGTAAGCCTGAGACTACATAGTGAATTCCAGGTCAGCTTGGGCTACAGCAAGAGCTTATCTTGAAAAAAAAAAAAAAGTTGGTGATCAGTTAAAGAAGATACCCAATGTCAACCTCTGTCTACCATACACACATGCACCTAACACACATACAGCACACACCCATTAGGATGCACACACACACACACACAATGCACACATGACACATGAACACATAAAAAATAAATGTATTTAGCTGTCATGCCTCCCAATCCCCAACCACCCCCTCTCCTCTCAGCATCTCTCCCAGACACTCAGAAACCCTTGTCTCTAGGTCTGCTTTGATCACAACCTGGATGGCAGAAGCAAATCTGACATCCTCAGGTATCAAGGACAGCAGGACCAGCTCTTCTACTCCCATGGTGGCCACCAGGGAAGTGCCTTGCTTCTCAACAGGTAGCATTGACTAGAAAGTGCCTGCTGACCTTTCAGAAGCCCCTTCTCTAGGCCAAGATGGCCTTGTCTGCAGCCACTTCATCCTTCACTGGATTGATTAGACCCTGGGAACATGGTTAGGTTGCACCTGCTGTCAGCAGCAATAATGGTGGCTCGGAGTCTTCCTACAAATACTCCTTTGCCAGCTGGGCCTTTTCTTTTCCCTCCTTTTCCTTTGTGGCTCAGTGTGAAAATAAATGTCTCCTAATCAGACAGATCTCTGTCACAGAATTAATCTGAGAAGTTCAGTGGCACTCTTGTAGTTGGTATGTCTTCACCAATCAGCCCCGAGCTCTTTGGCTGTTCTCAGTCATGCCTCACGGAACCAGGTCCTTAAGCAGATGGCAGCCACCTAACTAGCAATTACTGTCCTGTCAGCTGGTTTCAGCAGCATTCGTTCTAGTGACATCAGCAAGTCTGCCATAGACTGAAAGTGATAGTGGCTCAGAACCATGCAACCTGTATATGAAATATCCAATTAACAAGATTTTTTTTTTTTTGAGGTAGGGTCTTACTGTAGCACAGAATTAACTATGGAATTCACTATGTAGTCTCAGGGAGGCCTCAAACTCATGGTGATCGTCCTACCTCTGCTTCCCGGGGGCTGTGATTAAAGGCATGTGCCACCACGGCCAGCAAGTAATCTTTTTGAACAAAAATAAAACATTTGGTTGAAAGTTCATACAATCTCAAATAGGAATTACCCACAAAGTTTCAAAAGTTTTAAAAGAGAGAGAGAGATTGTAAGAGCCAATCTACATGACAGTCTTCTGAACTGGTGCATGGATATCTGTCATAAAATGGCAGCTGAACCTTCTCTTTCTATATAGAAGGTGGGGTAAGTGGGCACTTTGAGCCTCCCTCCTGTGTCCATGGACTCCTGAGATACTTGCTGATTATGTTTTCTCCACTAGGTCCTAGTGAGAAAGGAAGCTAAATAGATGATTTTTTTTTTTATTCTGAAGAAAAGCACACAATATAAATCTCATTTTATTTTAACATTTCAAAAACTTAGATGGCTCTTGGGTATGGTGGTGCATGCATAAGATATATAAAATCCCGGCACTCAGCTGAGGTAGGAAGATGGCTTTGAGTTCAAGGCCACCCTGAGACTACAGAGTAAATTCCAGGTCAGCCTGAGCTACAGCAAGATCCTACCTTTGAAACAAACAAACAAACAAAAAACTGATATGGCTCAGTGAACAAAACCCTTGCCACACAAATGTGAGTTCCTGAGTTCAGAACCAGGAAACCCCAGCACTCTAGCAAAGGTCTGTGATCCCAGCAGAGACCTAAAGGGGAAAGCAGACAAGCTCACAGGCCAGGTAGCCTGGCAAATGAGTGGTGCATGAGAGATCCTGCCTCAAAACAGGGAGAAGACAAAGATGGAAACCAGAAAGTTGTCCTCTCGCCTGTCATGCTTGCACACTGTAGCATGCATGTGTCCACACTCATGCACACAACACCAAAGAATTGAAGCAACTTTAATTTTAGCATAACCACACATTATCTGAATTGCAATTTCTCAAAGGTAGTGCGTGTGTTAACATGACTATAATTCACAATAGGGGAAAACTGAATCCTTTCAAGAGTCAAATATCAAAATAAGCCTACCTATTTAAATTTAAAGGCAGTCTGATCTTTAAGAGAGAATAAGAGAAAGGAAGGGATGAGGGTACTTAATAGGTTGATATTGTATATATGTAAGTACAATGATTGTGATGGGGAGGTAATATGATGGATTTCAAAGGAGAAAGTGTAGGGGTGGAGGGAGGGAATTAACATGGGATTTTTTTTATAATCATGGAAAATGCAAATAAAATTTTTTTTAAAATTAAAAAAAAAGAGAGAAAACAAGAATCCTCTTCCTCCTCCCTTTTTTTTTTCCTTTGTGCTTTATGAGGTAGGGTCTCTCTCTAGCTCAGGCTAACCTGGAATTCACTATGTAGTCTCAGGCTGGCCTTGAACTCATGGTGCTCGTCCTACCTCTGCCTCTCAAGTGCTGGGATTAAAGGCATTAGCCACCATCCTGGCTTGAGGAATTCTATTTTGTTTATACTTTTTCAAAGATTTTATTTATTTGACCACTGCAAGTGAACTACAGACACATGCACCACCTTGTGCATCTGGTTTAAGTGGGTACTGGGGGTTTTAACTTGGGATCTTAGGCTTCATAGTTAAGCCTCTTAACCACTAAGCCATCTATCTCTCTAGCCCTTTTGTTTGTATTTGTTTGTGTCTGTGTGTGGTTTATGTGTATGCATGTTTGCATGTGTTTAGGAACGTGGTGTGTAGGTTTTGAGGAAGACAGGAGTTGATATCAGGTGCCTTCCTCAGACAATCTCCCACCTTATATTTGTGTGTGTACGTGTGGTGTGTGTGTGTGTGTACGTGTGGTGTGTGTGTGTGTATGTTATGCATGTACATGTGTCTATGTCTCCCAATATAACTCAGGCTGTTACATGAGGTCTGTGGGATCTAAACTCAAGTGTAATGCCAGTATGGCCAAGCACTACTAAGCAATCTCCAAACTTTCCTTTTTTTTGAAATCATGTTTCTCCACTAACTCTAAAGTTCAACCAATTAATTTATACTAGCTACCCGGCAAGCTCTGCTAACTAGCCCCTCTCTACATCACTGGGATTTACAGGTGCTTGCCATATACACCAGCTGGCACCCTGGGTCCTCATGCTTATGTGACAGTTTACTCACTAGGCCATTTCATCATTGAAACAATGCTTTTATCACGCGCACACACACACACACACACACACAACACACACACACTTCATGTATCACTTAACTTCTCTTCCCCCAAAGTGCTACCAGAGTGAAAACCATTTTTGGGGTTTTCACTGACGTTTTCAACCAATCTGAGATTGCCACACCTGCAGTCCAAACCTCTCAAATTGAGTTAGCATGAACTTGCTGGCAATTGCAGTGAATGAACTACCAACCTCCAGGAAACAGCCTGCTACCAGCAGAGCACAACAGCCAAGATTTAATTAAAGAAACCCTAAAACAGCTAGCTAACATTTTTCTTTTTCCAAAAATTTTGATGACAGTGTTGCTTCATCATACAGAAATGGCAAATATGCATGTTGAAAAACTCAGAAAACAAATAAGACAGGAAGCATTTTATGCATCAATTTCATTTAAAATTGTATTTAAACAACTAGTTCCCTGGAATGTAAAATTAAAGGGAAGGAGAAATTATGTGGCTATGCTTACAGAAATGTCAGATACCTAATTCATATAAATTATTATATACAAATCAAGCACAATTTATCTTCTCTTTCATTAAAATAAAACAATACTTCACCAGGTCCATATGAGAGTTACAGACTTTTTACATTATTAAAAAGGGGAATAAGGATACCATGTTACCAGAAATATTTGTAACACATTAGAATGGACATGGACTAATTAAAATAGCATGCATATCTAATGAAATATTGATAGTTTTTCTTCCATGTTTAACCTACCCTGCATTTCTCAGAGTTTAACCCTTCCCTTGGGATGGCAAAAATATGTGACAGCTTCTGTCACAAACCAGCTTGGACGGAATGTAGTGGAAATAAACCAACGAATGGGCAGTAAGGAATCTCTACTATACTTTCGGGCAACATTGGAAAGAAAGTACTGACCCCTCACTCACTTTTTTGCGTGTGTAATGTGTGGTGTCATATTTTATGTTTATGTGGTGTATGCATATGCGTGTGTAGATGTGTGTGCTTACATGCATAACATGTAGGCCAGAGGAAAATGATGGCTGTCCTCTCCTCTATCACTCACTTGTATTATTACCTCTGAGACAGATTCTCTCTGAAAGTGGAGCTGCAGTTTTTTTTTTATGAGCCCCAGCAATTCACTGGTCCCCTGTTCCCCCACAGGACTGGAGACAGACATATGCGGCCATGCCAATTGTTTTACTTGGTCCTAAGGATTCTGACTAGATGGTCTCGGCCTTTCTCCAGCTCACATGTTTGTGGCAAGCACCTTTTGCACACTGAACCTTTTCCCCAGCCATTATTTGCTTTTCTTTGTTGACTGCACAGGCAACCAACAATACTTTCATTTCTGAGAAGTCTGGAAAAGAGTCAATTTATAGTTACCTACACTCAACTATGATCCAGAATGTGCAAATGGAACTGGAAAAGGAATTAAAAGAGAAGATACAGAATGCTCTATTATTAAAAAAAAAACACTTCCAGATAACAATGTAAGTTGGTTATGTGATTAGTAAATGCAGTAATAGACTAAAAGGCAAAAGAAGAAAATCAGTCTCTAGGAAGATTGACTCAGTCATTAAAGGCACTTGCTTATAAAGGGATATGTGCTTAACTACTTCTCTGTGTTTGGCATTTGTTTTGAAGAAACTAATCAATTTGATCAGTTTTATTTTTTTGAGAAAAATAAGAATTATTTTGAAAGGTAAAGGTTTTAAACAAATAATATCGTTGCCTATACTATGAGAATGATAGAAAAAGAATCATTCTCATGTCTAGCATGAGCCTATTATATCACTCAAAATGTTATCATAGATTAAGAAGTTACAATAAATTTTAAAAAGAATTAATGTGATAAAGCTTCCATGATTCTACTTTCTAATCACATTCCATTCATTTTCCTTTCTAAGAGAAATGTTTTTACTGAATGGTTCAAAACCATAAATGTTTGTTTGCAATCAATTAGATCTGTAATTAAAGACCTATTCACAAACCTCCATAAGAGCGATTTTTTGTCTTGTGTGGTGTAAGTACCATGTGGATGTGTGTGGTATACAGATGGGAGGAAGGGCTGAAGAGTCAATAGAAGATTCGCCTGGACCACCCCAAAGACACCAGAGCCATGTTGTGACCATGTGGTGAGAAGCATATTACCAGAGGGAACACCAAAAGCAGAGAATAGGGGAGAAGGAGTACTCCTGACGTCTTCCCTCCCTGTGCCCTCTAACCACCGCTAGGACTTCCTTGTGGCCAGACTCTGCTGGAAATCTGTGTTAGTCCTGGATCTTGGGAAATAGTTTGTAGGTATGAGCAGAGAAGGGATGGGGCACGAATAAAATGCCCTCACACAATATTTGGAGGTAGTCACAAAAGAAAAGAAACAATGGGGGATGGAGAGATGGCTTAGTGATTAAGATGATTTCCTGTAAGGCCTAAGGACCTATGATCAACTCCCCAGACACCATGTAGCCCAGATGCACATGGTGGTGTGTGCACCTGTAGTTCATTTTTAGTGGAAAGTGCAGAGGCCCTGGCACACCCATTCTACCCTGCTCTCATAAATAAATACAAAATATTAAAAAAAGAAACAATGCTTGTCTCTAGGAAGTGATGGTAGAATTAGGTAATGAGGCAGGATCCAGGAGCAAAATCTTGGTGACTGCTGTGGTCCCAATATTTGTGCCCCCTAATTCACATGTTCAATACTGATCCCCAAAGTTGTATTAAGAGATGCAATCATCAGGGCTAGGGAGATAACTGTGTTTGCCTTGCAAGGATGAGGACCTGAGTTTGATCCCCAGAGCACATGTGGAAATTTTGGGTGTGGTGGCACACACTTGTCATCTTGACATTAGGGAAGTAGTAACCGAATTCCTGGGGGCTCATTGGCCAGATAGTCCAGCTTAGTTGTTGAGCTCCAGGCCAATAAGGGACCATGTCTCAAAATAAAAGAGAAAGTGGACAGTTCCTGAGGATGACAACCAAAGATGTGCACCCATGTTCATGCATACTGCACACATACATGTGCATAATAATAATTAAAATTGCAGAAGACTTTCTCATGTCACATGATTATGGAATTGTTTATTTTAATCTATTTATTTGAGAAGTGGGATATAGATAGATAGATGTGTGTGTGAGGGTGGGGATCACATCAGGGCTCCTGCCACTGCAAACAAACTCCAGACACAGGAGCCACCTTGTGCATCTGGCTTACATGGATCCTGGGGAATGTAACTGGGGTCCTTTGGCTTTGAAGGCAAGTGCTTTAACTGCTAAGCCATCTCTCCGGCCCCAATTATAGAATTTTAAAGAAAGGTATAAGGGTGTCTGATATTGCCTCACTATTTAACAATAAACCAAGATAAAAATAATGATTTGTGGGATAAGAAAGAGGAAAACAGAGATACTATCTTTCTAGGCTATTCTGGGTCCTGGTAAGCCTTAGGGTTCTACTTATCTCTGCTGCTCCAGCTCTGGGATTGCAGGCATGTATTTCCATGTCTGGCCTTTTTGCATGGGTCCTAGGGATCAAATTCATGGCCTTATCCTTACACAACAAGCCCCCCACACACACACAACAGAGCCATCTCATACATGTCATATTGAGTCAGTTTTCAAATTTTATTTGTTTTTATTGTAATTTTATTTTTATTTCATATTGTATTTTATTTTACATTGTATTTAGTTACTGTAGTTTTATTCATTTCCTAGTAGAGGGAGAATGAGAACGACTGCTCCAGAGCCTCTTGTTGCTGCAAACAAACTCCAAATGCATGCTCCAGTTTGTACATCTGGCTTCATATGGATGCTAGAGAAATGAACCCAGCCTAGCAGACTTTGCAAGCAGGAGCTTTTAACTGGTAAGCCATCTTCCCATCCCTTGAACCAGTTTTGAAGATGCCATTTTCCTCTTCTTTTCTCTCAGATAATTTCTGTGTGTTCCACCAGGAAAATGAGATTCCAAGATTCCATATTTACTCGCTTCCTTGAGGTACACAGTAGGTGGCATAGGAGGCTAGTGGGTGGGAGGGAGAGAGAAGCCACACTACGTCTCCTGTCCCTTTCTTCCTCCAGCATTGGTTGTCTTTTCTGGCAGCCCTGCTCCTATCGACCAGCATTCCCCTGCCTCGGCTTCCTCTCTCCTATGCAGTCAATCTAGCCCATGCAGATAAATGTAACTCTTACACTCCAGCAATGCCATAGACAGAGGTTCCTGCAGCCCTATATATGGTAACAGCTTTCCATGTGACTGGTCTGAGGAGCGCATCACCAAGTGCCATTTCACTTAGAAGTTCCCTTTCTTCAGTGACTCTTGTGTAAAAGAAACCCCTTTTACTGAACTGCCTAAGAAGCTGTAGTTTGTTTTCCTCTAGAAAATCTACTTTGTTGCATACATATGAAAAATTCCCAACATAATTTTCACTTAGGTGGTTTAGAATAAGTACCAAAACCCTAGTTATATTCCCTCTTTCATCCTCAATATTACCTAGCTGTCTCACCAATCTTATTTTTAAAATATGAAAAATATACCAAAATTTAACATTCAAGCTAAAAACTAGGGTGGCAGAACACTATACTATGTTTACTGAAAATGAAAACAGTAATAACATTGAGTGCCCATGGGAAGGAAGTTGAGTAGCCAGCCCCCACCTCCCTCAAAAAAAGAAAGAAAGAAAGAAAGCTGGTAGTTATAACACATGCCTTTAATCCCAGCAGAGGCAGGGGGATCACTGTAAGTTTGAGAGTAGCCTGGAACTAGAGTGAGTTCCAGGTCAACCTGGGTTAGAGTGATATCCTACCTTAAAAAAAAAAAAGGGAAAGAAAGCTGGTAGTTGCATACTAAACATGCATTTCGGATTCCATTTCTAAATGGAATGTGAACCAGTCATCTATTTTAACAAATAGATTGGAAGTAGGTTGAAAAATGAGATTTTCTTTGCTTACTTTCTTTACTTCTATTTTATTTTTCTTACCTTTTCACTCTGTGTACTGTGTCCTTCTAGCTCACCTCTACTTTCTTGTCTTTTTAAAATTTTTATTTGCAAGGAGAAAGAGAGATGAAGAGAGAGAATATGGGCACTCCAGGGCCTCTAGTCACTACATATGACCTCCAGATGTATGTGTCCCCTTGTGCATTTGGGTGCTAGGGCATTGAACTTGGGTCAGCTGGATTTGCAAACAAACACCTTTAACACTTAGCCATCTCTCCAACCCTTTCTCACCTTTCTAATGAACCCAATTTAAGGATACAATTTGTCCTTGATTATCATGTTAGCATAACCAAGTACATGCTTGACAGTAAAAGGATCATGAGTTCAACACCAGCTTGGGATACATAACAAATCCCTGTTTTATAAGGTGACATAAAAGTAAAATAAAATAAAATCATGTTAGCTACATCTGAATTTTTCACAAATGCTAATATCTCAGTGCTTAATTTTAACTCTTTTATTATTTACACTGTGATATCTTATTTAAATATATCTTTAACTTTTACACATGCCTGCTTTAAAATTTCTTCTTGTGTTAGTTTTTAGCTTAAACTTACATTGACAAGAAATTGTAGTTAATACAGCAACCTGGCTATGAGATACATAAAGTAATTCTCCATTTCATGCAATTTCTATTAGTGCCTAAAATGTAAGTGCATTAGTTGCATATTTTATTTTTCAATATTCTATTTCCTTGTAACTTTTTCTCATGGTTTAGTTTTTTTTTTAATATTTTTTGTTCATTTTTTATTTATTTATTTGAGAGCGACAGACAGAGGGAGAAAGACACATAGAGGGAGAGAGAGAGGAATGGGCGCGCCAGGGCTTCCAGCCACTGCAAACGAACTCCAGACGCATGCGCCCCCTTGTGCATCTGGCTAATGTGGGACCTGGGGAACCAAGCCTCGAACCGGAGTCCTTAGGCTTCACTAGGCCATCACTCCAGCCCGTCATGGTTTAGTTTTTGATATAAGTGTACTACCCTGTTTCACCAAACTGACTTTAGAATTGTCAGCCTTTTCTAATATCAGTATTATCTTGTTGGTCACATAGAAGTTTGTTATTATCATGTGTTCTTGGTAGATTAAAGGTGCCCCATCTTGTCTTTACTAATACTATATTCTGTTAGATTTTTTTTTTTTTTTTGGAAACATTTTTCTTTCTTTCTTTCTTTCTTTTTTTCTTTTTTTTTGTCTAGGCTGTTCTTGAATTTATGGCAATCTCCCTGCCTCGGTTTCCCAAATTGTAGGATTACAAGCATATGCCACCACATCCAGGCCATATATTCTATATATTTTTTTTTCTATTATTGGTAAGTCTCAACCATTTCTGTATGGGTCTTTATGTAGTATATCTTGTTAAATTTCTTGTTTTTGAATTTCCAGAGTTTTTCAGTTTATCTTGAAAGAAACACCAAACAATTTCATTAGGAGTACACATTAACAATTTCATTTGACTCAAAACATCTCTTCGCCACAGGTTTAAAGGCAAACTGTCTATAACATAAGGTTTACAATACCCAGTATTTCCTTCCTCATCTTCCCAAAGTAATTCTGCAGCACTCTGCTCAGGACAAGAGGATTGTCCAATACCTATCAATTGAGTCCCTGTTGGATGCTTAGGCCAAGAAGCAGGCCAATGATTACCAGACAAAATAGTAACATCAGCTCCAGTGTCTATTAAACCCTTCAACTTGCTTCCCATTTAATTTTAAGGTTAATTTTGGACGATTCTTACTGATAGTTTGAACCCAGTAAGCATCTGATGAACCAAATCCTTGAGGTCCCTTGACCCTGAACATTAGCAACCCTTCCTGTCCTTATCATTGGAAGGAGCAACAATTGAGCTATTCTCTGACCAGGAAATATTGTAACGATTGTTTTTGGAGAAGACACCAAAATTTTAAGTTCTCCTGTGAAATCTGCATCAATAACTCCAGGTGCGACTTGTAATCCCTGCATAGTACTGCTACTTCTTCCCAAGATTTAAGCCTACACTGTCCTTTAGTAGTGAGCCACACAGTACAGTAAGCAATTCTTGTAGTCTCATTTCTGGAGTTAATACTGCATAGGTGGAGGATCTGAGATCGAGTCCGGCATTCCCCTGGGGTGGCTCAGAGAAGTTGGGAGACTGGCTGTAACTGGCATGTTTGAGGAACAAATTGTATTGTCCCATAAACTTGTCTTTGTGTGGCCTGGGGCTGGCCTCTCCTCCCCATTTCCCTGCTGCTCGGGGTAGTAGGGTTGCCATCTCTATCTGTTTTAGATCTTCATTCATTTGCCCAGCGGTTTTTCCTCTTTTGAACTTTTGGCAAAGAGAGAACATGGATTATTGGAATTTTCCATTTTTTCTTTTAATTGCACAATCTTTTTTCATATATCCCATTTTTCCACAAGAAAAGCATTTGCCAGATCTTGCTTGCATGTGGCAGCCATTTGAAAAGGAATTCTTGTAACACTGCAGGTTATGGCTATCCCCTGCGTATAGCTAGGGGCAATATCAGCACATAATCTTAATATGTCCTAGTTAGATCAACATTCTTTTCTATACAGGCCGTATAGCTGCTTTGCAAGCACTATTTGCATTTTCATAAGCGAGCTGTTTTTACAAAGTCCATTCCTAGCACTAGCATCTCCAAACACTCTCCCTGCCATTTTTACCAATCTACCTACAAAATCAGCATAATTCTCATCAGGACCCTGTATGATCTTAATTCTCCCCCACATCTTCTCCTTTTGAAGGAAAGTACTAAACCAAGCTGTAAGAGCTGCTGTGGCTATTTGTTGATAAACAGCAGGGGATATGCAATTTGATTGTCATTCCCAGCAAAATTTCCTTCCCCAGTAAGCTTATCAACATTCCAAATTACCATTCCCTGCCTGCTGATTCAATATTGCAGCCTTTTTGCATAAGTGATAGAATTCTGCTTTCACAAAGTTAAATATTCTCCTCCTGATAAACAAGCTATTGCCTAGAGATTTCCAATCATCTGCTGTTAGAATTTTCCTGCCAATGCTTCTATAATTGACACAGTATATGGTTACATATGTCCATATTATGCACAAGCTGTTTTTAATTTTTTT